>NC_064640.1:121606273-122231273 GCF_023864345.2 Schistocerca serialis cubense
TCCTGCATGTAAGACAATAATACGCCCTCCTTTGCCAACAGGCACTGCCATTGTCCCCTCGGGCGTTCCATCATTCCAGCCTCTACGTAAAGAATGGCTGGCATTGACCCAAGTTTCATCTAACCACACTATACTTTCGAATTCCACACCCATGATCCTGCGCAGAAATCTGCACCGCCATGCAACTACATCTGTCCTTTCCATTAATATTTTGTGCCCGTGAATAGCTGAAGCCTATGTCTTTCAACACTGTACGCAATGAAAATTTGCTCCCTTTAAAAAGATCGTCTTTCTGAAGCGACACCTGTAATTTAGATAGAGTGGGATGTTCCCTTCTCTTATAATAGCTGTATATATGACGACGAATAGCGTCTTTCTGAAAATCGTCCAAAGCTGTCACCTGCTTATTTCTCGGTCGCTTCTTTCCTGGTGTGTGCAGCTTTGTTGTGCCACTCTCGTCACAATCTACACTATACTGTTCTTTCCCTATCTTTACAACAGTGTTCTTACTTATTTTCAATGCTGCTGCAGTTCTCTTCACAACCTGAACAACAGGAATTAAGGGCCCACCTTTGTCCTTTCCTTTCTCAAAGTAATCCCTCACAGAGCACACGAATTCACGGGCCTGGGTGTGTAGCACACTTTTCTTCCTCCGTTTCACTTCTTGTGTTGGGCTGGTACTACCCGCCGCACTAGACATTGTTTACAACGAAACATAAACAAAGAAACAATAAAAACAACGAAAACGAAATAAACTGCGAATTCAACTTCAGACAAACGACGAACGACCGCACCGCCTGCACGCGAGACACTGGTAAGTTTCATAAGCGCGCGCGACCGGGTTTCAGAGCGGCAACGTGGCCCTTGCTACCCGCTCAAAGCCAGGCCGTCATTGGCTGCCTGCCTGCGGTCGCTAGGCAACAGAAAGACGCTACCGAGCTGTCAATACCAAAGACTCGTCTCCCAGACTATAGCTCCCTCTTCCTGATCCTCTCGCAGGAAACAAATCAGACACGACAAAATGCACGGTACCAGGTAAAAAGCATGTGTGTAGTGGGTTGACTATGTTTCACAAGCTGTAACCCTGATCATATTGTGTCATGTGCTACTGCTAGTATTTGAAAAAAAGTAATATAATTATTGATCACTTATGAAAGCGGTATTACAAAAAAAAAAAAAAAAATGTTCAAATGTGTGTGAAATCTTATGGGACTTAACTGCTAAGGTCATCAGTACTTAACCTAAATTATCCAAAGGACAAACACACACACGCCCATGCCCGAGGGAGGACTCGAACCTCCGCCGGGACCAGCAGCTCAGTCCATGACTGCAGCGCTTAAGACCGCTCGTCTAATCCCGCGCGGCAAAGTGGTATTACAATCTTGAAAAACAATCAGATAGTAGAAACGATCTTTTAACAATAATTTAGTTTCGTGACCGAAACACAGACGAATCCTATGGTTTTTACGCCTCGGGAGTAAATATACCACCAGGTTGGGAACCACTACCCTAAATGGTGCGTTTACAACCTATGATTATGTGGGAAATTATACTCTATTCGATCTGTATTAGCCTGCTCTGATCTTACCATCAACTTCTTTTCCTCCACCCTCTATTTTTCTTGTTCTCAAATCAAGTCTCCAGATACATTTTCTTTCACTTCAATTCAAGAATGTCAGTCACATCAGATTTAATTGGCATAAATATTTTTGGGAGTGTAGACTTCATGATACAGCCGAGGTACAAGTTCGGATAATCGTTTGGTCTTTGTAAATGTCGATAAAGAACGCAATAAGAACCACTTTTTCCTGATTTAATACTGCATTGCGGGCAATCATAAAACTCAAATCGGAACAGTTCTTTGATCATAAGGAGCAACGATACACGTTATCTGTAATGAATTCTTGAGCGTAGAAGTCTCTTTCAGTCACAAGATACGGCAGGCAGCTGGCAAGGGGTTTCCACGAGGCGTTGGCGAACGCGCAGCTGCTCGGCGAGACTCCCCCACCTGCCGCATTCTTTTCTTCTTCCCTTTCGCTACTGGCGTCCGTGTTCGCGCTTGCAGCACATTCGCCAGCCCGTTTCCACATTCCATCTTTACTAGTAGCTCGCTCGTAGTATCGCGGTGAGCTCTTTGTGAGGCGCAGTCGGGGAATACCTTTACTTATCTGAGTAGCCAAAGACTCGTTTGAACCCATACAAAGCCGGTACTTTTGTTCTACGCATCTACAATGCTGCACTTACAACGTAATACACCGTTTAGTCAAAAAGAACCAACTATCTGAGCACTAGCTAAACGGATAAGCAAGCTTACTTACAATCTCAATGGAGATTGCAGATCATTATTCGTCATGATACGTACGATACTGTAGTGCCTGTGTTATTCGGAATTACGATGCAAAGTTCGTTTTGACATGCACGCATGTCGAAGGATCAGGCACTGCAGCAACTACAGATGTTATGAAATACATGAAATGTATTCGCAGTTGCGGATATGGACTACCATCAGTTATATAATGGAATTAAGACGATGGAAATCTTTGCTGGACCGGGACACGAATCCGGATTTCCCGCTTATCGTGAGCAGTCGTCTTACTACACTCCTGGAAATTGAAATAAAAACACCGTGAATTCATTGTCCCAGGAAGGGGAAACTTTATTGACACATTCCTGGGGTCAGATACATCACATGATCACACTGACAGAACCACAGGCACATAGACACAGGCAACAGAGCATGCACAATGTCGGCACTAGTACAGTGTATATCCACCTTTCGCAGCAATGCAGGCTGCTATTCTCCCATGGAGACGATCGTAGAGATGCTGGATGTAGTCCTGTGGAACGGCTTGCCATGCCATTTCCACCTGGCGCCTCAGTTGGACCAGCGTTCGTGCTGGACGTGCAGACCGCGTGAGATGACGCTTCATCCAGTCCCAAACATGCTCGATGGGGGACAGATCCGGAGATCTTGCTGGCCAGGATAGTTGACGTACACCTTCTAGAGCACGTTGGGTGGCACGGGATACATGCGGACGTGCATTGTCCTGTTGGAACAGCAAGTTCCCTTGCCGGTCTAGGAATGGTAGAACGATGGGTTCGATGACGGTTTGGATGTACCGTGCACTATTCAGTGTCCCCTCGACGATCACCAGTGGTGTACGGCCAGTGTAGGAGATCGCTCCCCACACCATGATGCCGGGTGTTGGCCCTGTGTGCCTCGGTCGTATGCAGTCCTGATTGTGGCGCTCACATGCACGGCGCCAAACACGCATACGACCATCATTGGCACCAAGGCAGAAGCGACTCTCATCGCTGAAGACGACACGTCTCCATTCGTCCCTCCATTCACGCCTGTCGCGACACCACTGGAGGCGGGTTGCACGATGTTGGGGCGTGAGCGGAAGACGGCCTAACGGTGTGCGGGACCGTAGCCCAGCTTCATGGAGACGGTTGCGAATGGTCCTCGCCGATACCCGAGGAGCAACAGTGTCCCTAAATTGCTGGGAAGTGGCGGTGCCGTCTCCTACGGCACTGCGTAGGATCCTACAATCTTGGCGTGCATCCGTGCGTCGCTGCGGTCCGGTCCCAGGTCGACGGGCACGTGCACCTTCCGCCGACCACTGGCGACAACATCGATGTACTGTGGAGACCTCACGCCCCACGTGTTGAGCAATTCGGCGGTACGTCCACCCGGCCTCCCGCATGCCCACTATACGCCCTCGCTCAAAGTCCGTCAACTGCACATACGGTTCACGTCCACGCTGTCGCGGCATGCTACCAGTGTTAAAGACTGCGATGGAGCTCCGTATGCCACGGCAAACTGGCTGACACTGACGGCGGCGGTGCACAAATGCTGCGCAGCTAGCGCCATTCGACGGCCAACGCCGCGGTTCCTGGTGTGTCCGCTGTGCCGTGCGTGTGATCATTGCTTGTACAGCCCTCTCGCAGTGTCCGGAGCAAGTATGGTGGGTCTGACACACCGGTGTCAATGTGTTCTTTTTTCCATTTCCAGGAGTGTATTAGGCTATCCCAGCGCGACTCACGGCTTGACCCAAATTTTCATATGTCGTCAACCATGTGTCTACAACCTGTACTCGTATATCCATTATGTACACTACTGGCCATTAAAGCTACTACACCACGAAGATGACGTGCTACAGACGAGAAATTTAACCGACAGAAAGAAGAAGCTGTGATATTCAAATGATAAGCTTTTCAGAGCATTCACACAACGTTGGCGCCGGTGGCGACACCTGCACCGTACTGACATGAGGAAAGTTTCCAACGAATTTCTCATACACAAACAGCAGTTGACCGGCGTTGCCTGGTGAAACGTTGTTGTGATGCCTCGTGTAAGGAGGATAAATGCGTACCATCACGTTTCCGACTTTGATAAAGGTCGGATTGTAGTCTATCGCGATTGCGGTATATCGTATCGTGACATTGCTGCTCGCGTTGGTCGAGATCCAATGACTGTTAGCAGAATGTGGAATCCGTGGGTTCAGGAGGGTATTAGAACGCCGTGCTGGATCCCAAAGGCCTCGTATCATTAGCAGTCGAGATGACAGGCATCTTATCTGCATGGATCGTGCAGCCAAGTCTCGATAACTGAGTCAACAGATGGGGTCGTTTGCAAGACAACAACCATCTGCACGAACAGTTCGACAAAGTTTGCAGCGGCAAGGACTATCAGCACGGAGACCATGGCTACGGTTACCCTTGACGCTGCATCACAGACAGGAGCGCCTGCGATGGTGTACTCAACGACGAAACTGGGTGCTCGAATGGCAAAACGTAATTTTTTCGGATGAATCCAGGTTCTGTTTACAGCATCATGATGGTCGCATCCGTGTTTGGCGACATCGCGGTGAACGCACATTAGAAGCGTGTATTCGTCATCGCCATACTGGCGTATCACCTGGCGTGATGGTATGGGGTGCCAGTGGTTACACGTTTCGGTCACCTGTTGTTCGCATTGACGGCACTTTGAACGGTGGACGTTACATTTCAGATGTGCTACGATCCGTGGCTCTACCCTTCATTCGATCCCTGCGAAAACCTACATTTCAGAGGGATAATGCACGACCGCATGTTGCAGGTCCTGTACGGGCCTTTCTTGATACAGAAAATGTTCGACTGCTGCCCTGGCCAGCACATTCTACAGATCTCTCACCAATTGAAAACGTCAGGTCAATGGTGCCCGAGCAACTGGCTCGTCACAACACTTGATGAACTGTGGTATCATGTTGAAGCTGCATGGGTAGCTGTACGTGTACACGCCATCCAAGCTCTGTTTGACTCAATGCCCAAGCGTATCAAGATCGTTATTACTGCCAGAGCTGGTTGTTCTGGGTACTGACTTCTCAGGATCTGTGCACCCAAACTGCGTAAAAATGTAATCACATGTCAGTTCTAGTATAATATATTTGTCCAATGAATACCCGTTTATCATCTGCATTTCTTCTTGGTGTAGCAGTTTTAATGGCCAGTAGTGTATATTCCCGTAGAGGCGAGAGATTTTACTTGAAAGACTCTTGCTGAGTGCTGGAAGATAAATGCGGTATTGCAGTGCCTGTGTTATTCTGAATTATGATGCAATGTTCCTTTGGCCACGTATGCATGCAGGTTGTAGACACATGGTAGGCGACGTATGGGTCTGGCCGTGAGTCGTGTTCCGGGTTTGAGTCCCGATCCGGCACAGATTTTCATTGTCGTCATTCCATTATACAGTTGATGGTAGTCCATGTTCACAACAGCGAATACATTTCATGTATTATTTGTGTGGTGTCACCGCCAGACACCACACTTGCGAGGTGGTAGCTTAAATCGGCGGTCCATTTAGTACATGTCGGACCCACGTGTCGCCACTGTGTGATCGCAGACCGAGCGCCACCACAAGGCAGGTCTCGAGATACAGAATAGCACTCGCCCCAGTTGTATGGACAACATTGCTAGCGACTACACGGACGAAGCATCGCTCATTAGCCGAATTGATAGTTAGCTTGCATTGCTCATTAGCCGAGCAGACAGTTAGAATAGCCTTCAGCTAAGTCCATGGCTACGACCTAGCAAGGCGCCATTTGTAACATTGCATGTACCTCAAGATAGAGTCTCACTTGTATCACCAAGAACGTTGTAAACCAATGAAGATATAAAAGTTAAGTGTTCTAGTAGCTACATACTTTTCTTTATAACATTAATAAGTATCCTGTTTCAGACCTCTATCTAGACTACTTAAGATTACGCGTGCCTTTCACTACTTCAGTGTGGCGTAGCTGTCTTGTTACGCCACAACAGTTGGCGACGAGACAACGGAAAGGGTCTTGTTCTTTCTAATTGCTTACATTTATTTGTGTCATGGCTTCGCCAGATGTACTGTCCGAATTGTATCGCTTGCAGAATCAGCAGACGCAGGCGTTATTGGATGCCCTTGGACAGCTCGTCCAGGGTCAACGTGCGCTGCAAACCGATTCGGCCGCCGCCGCTTCACCGCTACCGAGCCACATCATGCAGTTGCACCGCAGTTTCGCACTTTTGACGCGACGCACGAGACATGGACTGAGTGGTCACGCCAGTTTGGATTTCATCTCGCCGCCTACAGAATTCAAGGTAACGAGCAACAGCCTCACTTATTGTCTTGTGTCGGTGTGTCCACCTACCGTGTGATAGTGAAATTGTTTCCCCGACACGACATAGCAACTCTGTCCTACGATGAAATTTTGTCGGCATTGGACGCCTATTTCAAAGTAACAGTCAATGTAGTTGCAAAAAGGTATACATTCTTTCGTACAAACCGTACGGCCGGTCAAACTAACAGGGAGTGGGTTGCGACATTGCACGGCCTTACACAGGATTGTGCATTTGAATGTGAATGTGGACTCCCTTATTCAGATATAATGGTACGTGATGCAATTGCACAGAACGTTTCTGATGTTCGCATACGGGAGCAGATTTTGAAACTAGTTAATCCCTCCCTTCAACAAGTGATAGACATATTGGATAGACAAGACACACTTGACTGTGCTCAGGAATCTTTTGAAACTTCGCCAGCCGTGTGTAACATTAACCGGCCTGCCGGGCGCGCTGCGCAGCCCAGTCAACTGCCCTCGCGCACATCAACGCAACTACCGCCACACTCTAAACCAGGTGTGCCCCGCCAGCACACAAATGCAGTGAAATTATGCCCGCGGTGTGTTACTAGACATTCGCGTGAAAATTGCCCGTCACGCCAAGCTATTTGCTTTTTCTGTAATAAGAAAGGACATGTTCAAAGTGTTTGCCAGAAAAAGCTCAGATCAGACACTCTTAATCATTCCAGGCCCTTTGCTTCGCGTCGGAATCAAACCAAGAATACTCAGGCTCGTGGACCTTCGCCCATGGACATTCATGTAGTTAATTCCACTTCGCCGAGTGCCACTCTTTCTAACAGTGACTGTGTTTGTCCCACACAAAGTGTGCGTCGACGTCGCTGGAAATCACGTCAATTAGCAAGTGATTCTGTACCCGTGTCTGTTCAACTTGCACAAAACAGTCGCTCTTGTCGTGAGCAGGACAATAAACTTTTTGTAGATTTGGACTTTAATGGCAAGGTCATACCATTCCAGCTCGATACCGGAGTTGCAGTTTCATTGCTCAATCACGACACGTACAAACAACTGGGCAAACCTCCGTTGTGTGCCGCAAATGTTCAGCTCAGTACATATTCAGGACAGAAAATTCCTGTGTTAGGACAGTGCAGCCTTCTTGCAACATACAAGGGACAAACAAAACATGTGTCATTTTACGTTCTTCGTTCTTCTACTGCAGTGAACTTGTTTGGCTTAGATTTATTTCAGTTGTTTAACATGTCTATAGTAAATCAGGTCCTATCAGTGAATCAGACTGTGCCTTCAGACAGTGTTGCTCGGTTATGTGAAGAATTTGCAGACATTTTTGCACCGGGCCTAGGTTGCGCTAAAAACTATGAAGCACATTTGGAACTGAAAGTAAACGCACAACCGAAATTTTTCAGAGCGCGCAATGTTCCTCACGCATTGCGTGATGAGGTCGCAAGAACATTACACGATTTCGAATCACGAGGTGTGAGTGAATGTGCGCAATGCCTCTTCCCTTTCAGCTCCGCTTCATCGCTTACGCCGTACGGGTGTTCCGTTCGTCTGGACGACGGAATGCGAACGCGCCTTTCGCCAGTTGCAATCGGCGTTGCTTTCAAATACTTGCCTTACGCCATTCGATCCCCAGAAACCCCTTTTGTTAATGGTAGATGCATCGGATTTCGGGATCGGTGCTGTGCTTGTGCACAAAGTTGGCTCGCATGATCGCCCTATTGCCTTTGCGTCCAAATTGCTCTCGTCTGCGCAAAGAAATTATTCACAGATAGAGAAAGAAGCTTTGGCTCTCGTGTTTGGTGTTACTAAGTTCCATGATTTCTTGTATGGTCGTCACTTTACCATCATCACAGACCACAAACCTTTGACGTCGCTTTTTCATCCGCACAAGCCTGTACCTCCGCGTACAGCGCAGAAATTCATTCGCTGGTCTATTTTCCTCTCGCAGTACCGCTACAATATCTTGTATCGGTCCACTGCTAAGCACGGACACGCCGATGCGTTGTCCCGTTTGCCTGTTGCTACGGATAAAGCATTCGATTCTTCCGAACTGGCTTGCATGTTCATTGATTCGGAAACAGATGAAGTGGTCGAATCGTTTCCGATTGATTTTCGTCGTGTCGCTACAGCCACAGCTGCTGACCCTGTCCTTGCTACCGTTTTGTGTTTTGTTGCTACGCAATGGCCTTTGTCCAAGTCTCGGATCGAGGATCCGTTGGTTCGCCGATTTTTTGCTCACAAGGAGAGACTTTTGTTCGACGTGGTGTTTTGTTGTTGCGTTCTGATAATGATCAGTCCAGAGTCGTGGTCCCACGTTCGTTACAGTCCTGTGTTTTACGGCTTCTTCACCAAGGACATTGGGGTATAGTGCGAACGAAACAACTTGCTCGTCAGCACTGTACGTGGTTCGGAATCGATGCTGCGGTTACGAATATGTGTTCTTCTTGCATGGCGTGTGCCGAACAACAATCCGCACCGCCGCGGAAAGTCTTTGCATGGCCAAAAGCCACTTCCCCTTGGCAATGCTTGCAAATCGATTTTGCTGGTCCATTCTGGAATGCTCGTTGGTTGGTTCTGGTAGATGCCTTCAGTAATTTTCCTTTTGTTGTCCGGATGTCTTCCACGACGTCCTCTTCCACCATCCAAGCGTTGTCTGCTATCTTTTGCATTGAAGGTCTTCCGCAGACTATTGTTTCCGACAATGGCCCACAATTCATGTCCGCAGAATTTCAGTCATTCTGCCAGGCCAATGGTATTCAACATCTGACATCCGCGCCGTTTTCGCCTCAGTCAAACGGTGCCGCTGAACGATTGGTCCGGACTTTCAAGTCACAGATGTTGAAGTTGAAAGAGTCGCATTCTCAGGAGGACGCCTTGTTGCTCTTTTTGTCTTCGTATCGCTCTCAGCCCCGAGATGGTCGCTCGCCGGCTGAGTTGCTCCACGGTCGTCCTCATCGAACCTTGATGTCTTTGCTGCATCCGCCGCATCAGGTTCCTGTGCAGCGGCAGACTTCTGCTTTTGCTCCAGGCGACGTTGTATTCTATAGCAACTTTCGCGGTTCACGGCGTTGGCTCGCAGGGCGCATTCTTCGCTGCCACGGCCGCGCGATGTATTTGGTTTTGGGGGCCTCTGGTGAGGTGCGTCGGCATCTCAATCAGCTGCGCCTCTGTCGTCGCACGGGTTCTGCCGCTCCCCGTCTGCTTTCAGCGACGGTGCCGTCCGGTCAGCGCCCTGGGAACCCATCTACTGGCTCGCCTCATCCCCAGGTGTTACCGACGATGCCTTCCATTTTGCCCCATGGCGACGCGCCGCCGCAGCCGCCGCCGCCGCCGCCGCCTGTTCTCCCGCCGGCGCCGCCCGCATTCGACGCTTCGCTGCAGCCGCCAAGCGCCTACCTGGGTCACGCGCCGCCGATCGCTTCCCGTGCCCAGCTGTCCTCCGCCATGGAACTCTTGCCCGCTCCGGACCACATGGCGTCTTCGCGCGTCGGGTATCCCGACGCAATGGAGGTCGACCCTTCGGCCCCTCCTGTTTCTTTCCGGGCGCATACACCGCATGTTGACGTGCACCCTGGACTAGGTTTTCAGGCGTTTCCTAGCTCCCCTCGGACCGAATGGCCGGGTGCGGGTGGCACAGCCTCGCCTGTTGTTAGGCTCCCCACCTCATCGCATACGTCAACATGGGGTCCTCCCCACGGCGGGCGGAAGCCTTATAACACGACCGTTCGCCGATTTGCGGGGGAGGAATGTGGTGTCACCGCCAGACACCACACTTGCGAGGTGGTAGCTTAAATCGGCCGCGGTCCATTTAGTACATGTCGGACCCGCGTGTCGCCACTGTGTGAACGCAGACTGAGCGCCACCACAAGGCAGGTCTCGAGATACGGAATAGCACTCGCCCCAGTTGTACGGACGACATTGCTAGCGACTACACGGACGAAGCATCGCTCATTAGCCGAGCAGATAGTTAGCTTGCATTGCTCATTAGCCGAGCAGACAGTTAGAATAGCCTTCAGCTAAGTCCATGGCTACGACCTAGCAAGGCGCCATTTGTAACATTGCATGTACCTCAAGATAGAGTCTCACTTGTATCACCAAGAACGTTGTAAACCAATGAAGATATAAAAGTTAAGTGTTCTAGTAGCTACATACTTTTCTTTATAACATTAATAAGTATCCTGTTTCAGACCTCTATCTAGACTACTTAAGATTACGCGTGCCTTTCGGCTACTTCAGTGTGGCGTAGCTGTCTTGTTACGCCACAACAATTTGTTAAACCATTTTTAGGCATTAAACATGTCCTGGCTCATCATGATCTAAGGCAGACATGGGCAACCTTTGGTGACCTGAGGCCCTGATTCACGTCGCTATTTAATCACGCGCGTAGCCTCGTCACGTGACGCGATATCAGCGTTCCTAGTGCATAAAGACGGGACAATAGTAGCCGTGATGTTAACGTTTATGAGGTAACGCACCCATGTGTATGGCATCCCTTTTCAGGCACAGCACGCCAACAAATTATGCCTCAAAACACTTGTTTTTGAGAGTGCATTAATTTTATATTCACCCCTTTTTCTTTACTTGCGCTATTTTACAGTAACTGTCTTGAAAACTTCCGTTGCAAATTTCTGCAACGCAGTCAGTAAAGAAACAATATTCATGAAAAATGTAACCAGAAGATGGGATGCCAGGCATCTTAAACTGTCATCACGGGAAAATAAAAGCCTATAAAAACAATTGGCTGGGGTTAATTAATTATAAATTACCTTCAGTATCCAACGGTTACAATGTTCTAATACATCCAGAATGGACAAGAATTAATAACTAATGTAATACGAGAAAGAATAGGAAAATAAAACACGGCAATGACATGCGCAGTCCCAGTCGAGAAACCGAGTGAGGTTTTCCTTAATCCACTGTGACCGATAACCTCTCTGTTTGGTCCCTTCCCCCATATCAACCAACCAAGCAACCAGACGACAAGTAATTAGGAGTAACTTAGCGAATTTTGGCCACAGATAGGTTATTCGGGTGTTTGAAATCTAGTGTGTTAATATCCACAAACACTATTAGCAAGGATTTTTAAAATATTTGTCCAAAAATACTTTCGCTGACTGATCGCGGAAATATCTGAAAATGCGTCGCGGACAGATACAATGTGAGCACCTCACTGTTTCACGAGTTTCTTCCAAGGGCCGGACTGAAAACAATCTCGGTCTGTATTCTGCCCACGGGCCGCCGTTTGCCCACCCTTGTTACTCATGTTGGTAGGGATCCTACCACTGTCATTCGAATATGGACTCGATGGGTTCACGAGGGCCATATTCATACATGCAGGACGTTAAGTGCCCTACGCGATTAGCGCTCGATAGGACAGACATATGGTTTGTTTGGCAGTGCTGTACAGTGCAGGCAAATTATGTACCTTGAGTCAGGGAAAGGGTTTACTTACCGAAACGTCTATGCGGACAGTACAGCACGACGAAATCTGGAGCTCAACAGACTGTTACCATAACGACCGCTGTTGCGGCTTTCGTTGACGCGGCATTAGAGAGGTACGCCGATACTCGTGTGCCCACTGCAAACAACTGAAACAAGTCCACTCTTCAGACGATCCCCAGTTCTACGATACAGCATCACGATGGATGCATCCATTCGTGGAGGTTACGAAAGAATGAACACTGCCAGATTGCTTTCGTCGTTATCTTATGGGCCTAGTGGCTAGCACATGATGTGGTGATTTGGGTGCCACTGAGTACAACACGATCACCTCTGGTCCAAGTAGCCACTAATTTGGACAGCAGACATTACATTTATGACGTGTTAAGATCGATGGTTCCATGGCAGCAAGGGTTGAGCAAGATAACGAAAGACCACTAGCAACTACAATTAATGAACTCTGGTACAGAACTGTAGCAGCATGCAATGACGTACCTGTATCTGCCAATCAGGTTTAGTTCAACTCAATGCCATGCTAGAGGTATTGTTGTTGCCAGAGGTAGCATCCCTGTGCACTAAATTTCTTAACCTATATACTCCAAAATCATCTACAAATTTGCTCACGTATTCTTCCTACTTCATTGCATATGCAAAATAAGTAAACTTTGGTTATCTGTTATCTTTTCTACATTGCAATTTTAATGACTATCAGTGTAGGCCGTCCGGAGTGGCCGAGCGGTTCTAGGCGCTAAAGTCTGTAACCGCGCGACCGCTACGGTCACAGGTTTGAATCCTGCCTCGGGCATGGATGTGTATGATGTCCATAGGTTAGTTAGGTTTAAGTAGTTCTAAGTTCTAGGGGACTGATGACCTCAGTAGTTAAGTCCCATAGTGCTCAGAGCCATTTGAACCATTTTATCAGTGTAGTCCCACGAATATAAACGGTCCATTCACATTAATGCGACCACTGCAAATGTTCGACGTCAGAGTGCAATAACCACTCACAGACTGGAGATGGCAGGCTGGCAGAACTAGAAGTGGACGGTATATAAGGCATGATGATGATTGGGGAATGGTGAGGGGGGAGGAGGGACACGCGGGAAGCATTGCAGTCGTTGCGTAATGCGGAAACGGAGCAATTTATTCGACATACAAAAGGGCATGGTCATTGGTTTTTGGTCAAAGGGTGGCGGAATTATCTAAACGTCTAAGTTTGTTAACTGTCCGCGTGCCACCGTTGTTGAAGTATACCGTGCGCGTCAAAATGGCGCTATCCAAAACCGACGCCGATGCATCTGTGGTGTCCCACGGGCCATAGATGACAGGTGTAAACGACGGCTGCAGAAATGTGTACGGACGAGTATACGTGCAACTGTTGAGCAACTGATCCCCCAGATGACCCAAAGGGCTGCCAATAGTGTCTCCTCAACGACCGTTCAGTGAAAATCGCTACGTACGGCCTGCGCAGCAGGTGCCTGGTTCACTCACTCAAGCTAACTGCTATTCGTCGGCGACGAAGGCTGGAATTTTGCACGCCAGTATCGCAACTGGACATCCACTGAGTGGTGACAGGTGGCCTTTTCAGATGGATCACGTTTTATGCTTCATCGTACAGATGGCCGTTGGCGTGTACGTAGTGAGACGTCTGAAACCAAAGGATCCAAGTCGGAGGAGGGAGCGATATGTACTGGGGAATGTTTCCATGGCATTCCCTGAGTGATCGCATCATTCTGCAAGGCACAATAGGTCAACACAAGTATGCATCTATTCTTGGGGACCCTGTCCACTCCAACACGCTATTTGTTCTTCCTCGGCACGATGGCATATACGAGCATGACAACGCAAAATATCACACAGAGTGGTTCAAAATGGTTCAAATGGCTCTGAGCACTATGGGACTCAACTGCTGAGGTCATTAGTCCCCTAGAACTTAGAACTAGTTAAACCTAACTAACCTAAAGACATCACAAACATCCAGGCCCGAGGCAGGATTCGAACCTGCGACCGTAGCGGTCTTGCGGTTCCAGACTGCAGCGCCTTTAACCGCACGGCCACTTCGGCCGGCTCACACAGAGTGGTTTGAAAGGCATCAGGACGAATTTACCGTATTCCCCTGTTCGCTAAACTCCACGCATATAAAACTAATCGAGAATCTGTTGGACCACCACTATCGGTCTGTTCACGCCATTGATCCTCACCCGAGAAACATACCGCAGCTAGCCACGGCATTGGAGTCAGCATGGATCCATATCCCTGTTAGTACCTTCCAGAACCTCAATGACTCCCTTTCTGCACGTCTCGCAGCGGTCCACTTGCAAAAGATGGTTATTCAGGCCTTTGACCAATGGTCACATTATTGTGACTGGACTGTGTAGTTCTTCTGAAGTTACATGATAATAAAGGCCAGATAAATCAGTTCACAGTTATATGTTCAGCTACTGTTATACTCTGCAAGCCACACTGAAGTGGTGGTTAAAAATATTTTGTGCTTAACGGTGTTTTCAAATACCAGATGTAGAAGTATGAAACCGGAATTTCCCTACAGATGGTGTTAGCCGTCAGTAGAGGGCCCTTGAGGCCGCGTCTGCAGCGTCATCAGCTTCCTGTAACGGATGACGACGAATGTCAACACACAGTAACAAGTTCCATGCATTAGTATCTGTTTCAAACCCGTAAACATGTTGAGATTTTTGCCTACGAACAATGATTTGCGGAAAGCACTGGTTTTCTGTTATCATTTGAAGAAAATCGCTGCAGAATCGCATCGAATGCTTGTCGAAGCTTTCGGCGAACGTGTTCTTGGGAAAACAGTGTTCCGAGTGGTTCAAAAAATTTAAAAATCGTGATTTCGACGTGAGAAACGACGAGCGCGGGAAACCACCGAAAACGTTCGAGGCCACGAGCTGCAGGCCTTATTGGGTAAAGATGATACTCAAACTCAGCAGGAACTCACGGAACAATTGAATGTGACTCAGGAAGCCGTTTCTCTTCGGTTGAAAGCTACGGGAAAAGTGCAGAAAGTGGGAAAACGGGTTTCGCACGAACTGAATGAAAGACAGCAAGTAATTCGAAAGACTGCTTGTGAAATGCTGCTCGCCAGATAAAAAACAAAGTAGTTTCTCCATCGAATGGTGACAGGTGATGAAAAATCGATATATTTTGTGAATCCCAAGCGTCGTAAATCATGGGTGAATCCAGGCAAACCATCGATATCCACTACAGTACAGTGCTCTTTGTTTGGTGGGGTCAGGAGGGTGTCATCTATTATGAGCTGCGAAAACCTGGCGAAACCGTTAACACTGATCGCTACCAACAGCAAATGATCGATTTCAAATGGTTCAAATGGCTCTGAGCACTATGGGACTTAACATCTGAGGTCATCAGTCCCCTAGACTTACAACTACTTAAACCTAACTAACCTAAGGACATCACACACATCCATGCCCGAAGCAGGATTCGAACCTGCGACCGTAGCAGCAGCGCGGTTCCGGACTGAAGCGCCAACAACCGCTCGGCCTCAACGGCCGGCAAATGATCGATTTAAATCGAGCATTACGAGAAAAACGACTGGAATACGGAAAAAGGCAACACAAACTCATATTGCTCCATGATAACGCCCCATCACACAAAACAGAACGGGTCAGGGAAACGATCGAGTCGTGCAATTGGGAAATACTAGAGCACGCGTCTTATTCGACAGACTTGGCTCCTTCCGATTGTCATTTGTTTGCATCATTGCGACACGCTCTCGCTGTACAACACTTCAATTCTTATGAAAATGTACGAAAACGACTCGTTGACTGGTTCGCTTCAAAAGAAGAACCTTTTTCTTTGTTTTTTGGTGTGGCATTCATAGCCTGCTGGAGAGGTGGAGAAATGTATAAATAGCAGAATAACTGTGAATAAAATATTGTTTATCAGTTCAAAGAACAGACGTGTTATTATTGCAACCAAATTCCGGTTTCACACTTCTACACGTGGCATACTTATAATTTAAAGACTCACATCATATATGTCTACGTAGCAGCTGTAATTAATTAACTTCAGCTTTTTCTTACCGTCACTGCTAGGAGACGTAAGTGAAAAATAGTCTCTGGAGTAGTTCTTACAAAATGATTAGGTTCTTACGTCAGCATCCTGCCTACTCAGATCACTGCTTGCCTCCGAGTGAGTCTCACACGTGTGAGACGAAACGGTATTAAGGAGGGAGAGTTGGATCACTAGATCGGTTGTTCAAAGACGAGAAAGGAATTTTCTGAAAATGTTTTCGAGAAGCATTGAGAATCTTATAATGGCTTAGACTTTTCCAGCGACTCGTTGTCATCTCGTAGAATCGAGTCTACTGCCGGTGATCCGCGTCGTCCCAACACGTTATTTCGACGTCGTAGCTCACCGTCTTTATCAGATGTTTTCTGAGACTGTGTCTCGAGGAAACATCTGATGAAGACGCCGAATTACGCCGTCGAAATATCGGTTGTGAAGGCGCGGACCACAAGCAGTAAACACGACCCTACAAGGTAACGCTTGAATCTTATTTAGAACAGTTTTCCTTGGGGAGAAGTAGCCAAAACTGGTTCTACTAACTGCCGGTGAGTTTAATAAACTCCTGCACTAGCTTTTGTAGGCACCGAGATAAAATTGCATGGTCGACCAACAAATTATACTCCAATTATTTACTAAAAACTGTGAAGTAACGGGCAGCAGGACTTCAGGGAAGGGCAGACACAGCATGACAAAATGGTTCAAATGACTCTGAGCACTATGGGACTTAACATCTGAGGTCATCAGTGCCCTAGAGCTTAGAACTACTTAACCCTAACTAACCTAAGTACATCACACACATCCATGCCCAAGGCAGGATTCAAACTTGCTACCGTAGTAGTCGCGCGGTTCCGGACTGAAGCGCCTAGAACCGCTCGGCCACCGCGGCCGGTACAGCATAACAGACCATGACAGATTGAATAAAGGAAAGATAAGGGGAGGCTACAGTTTAATGTTACCTGTAGGACTATCAGTTCGTGACCAATTTGCAAAACTTCTTCGTGGTGCGTCTTTTCTTCTTCTTCGTTTTCTTCTTCTTATTCTTAGAGAGTATTTTCGATGTTTTCTCCACGGCAGATAATTAGAAACTGACTCCGAGAACGTACAGACTACTATAAGTCGCGCAACATTGTCGCTTGTCCCCGTTTCGATAGTGAAGCTGAGACTTACGACTTTTATATCGCGACAATCGGGCAACACAGTCCTGAAACTTGTCCGTCACTCGTGTCCCGCGACTTTGTCGCTGAGAGTGTACTCGGCCTTAGCGGTGGACACGTTAGTGTGACAATGAAAGTTCTAGGTTTCGACCTTGACCTTATTTAAGCAATTATCATACCATTTGCCTGTCACCTCTGTGGTACTCACGGACATTCTAATTCAGGATGGCCGGTGTAATACAGTGTGGCCCTTTCAAACTTCCCCAAATATCAAAGGCTCGGGAGATAAACTTACAGCAGGTATCTACGTGGATACTCTGCAGATCACACCAAAGTGTCTGGCAGAGGATTCATCGAACGACATGCACAATAATTCTCTACCACTACAGTCTTGATCACTATGCAGAAGAAACGAACACCTATATCTTATTTTATTATGATAATAATATTTTATTGACGCCGACCTACATTGGAAATGTAGGTCGGCGTCATTAAAATATTTTAGCATTCGGAAGTGAAAATTGGTGATTGAAATTTCATGGGAATATTCCATCGCAACGAAAAACGCCATTTTTAATGATGTCCACCCCAAATCCTGTATAATGTCAGTGACACTCTCTCCTCTATTTACCGATAACACAAAACGTGCTGCTCTTCTTTGAAGTTTCTCAATGTATTCTGTTAATCCTTTTTGGTGAGGATCCCAAACCGCGCAGCAATACTCCAAAAGAGAACGGACAAGCGTAGTGTAGCAGTTTCTTTAGTAGATCTGTTACATTTTCTAAGTGTTCTGCCAATAAAACGCAGTCTTTGGTTTGCCTTCCCCACACATTTTGTATGTGTTCTTTCCAATTTAAGCTGTCAGTAGTTTTAATTCCTAGGTATTTAGTTGAATTTACGACTTTCAGCTTTGACTGACTTATCGTGTAACCGAAGTTTAACGGATTCCTTTTAGCAATAATGTGGATGACCTCACACTTTTCATTATTTATGATTAGTTGCCAATTTTCGCAGCATACAGATATCTTTCCTAAATCGTTTTACAATTTGTCTTGATCTTTTGTTGACTTTACTACACGATAAACGACAGCATCATCTGCTGACAACCTAAGACAGCTGCTCACATTGTCATCTAAATCGTTTATGTAGATAAGGAACACTACCTTGGGGAACGGCAGAAATCACTTCTGTTTTACTCGATGACTTTCCGTCAATTACTACGAACTGTGACCACTCTGACAGGAAATAACGAATCCAGTCACATAACTAAGGCAATATTTCATAAACACTCAGTTTCACTACAGACCGCAAGTGTGGCACAGTGTCAAAAGCGTTCTGGAAATCTAGAAATACGGAATCAATTTGAAATCCCTTGTCAATAGCACTCAACACTTGGCGTGTGTAAAGAGCTAGATGTATTTCACAAGAACGATGTTTTCCGAATCCGTGTTGAGTGTACGTCAACAGACCGTTCGCTTCGAGGTAATTCATGAAGTTCGAATACAGCATATGTTCCAAAATACTTGTACAGATCGACGTTAATGATATGGGCCTGTAATTTTGTGGATTACTGCTGCTACCTTTCTTGAATATTAGTATGACCTGTGAAACTTTCCAGTCTTTGGGTACTGACCTTTCGTCGAGCAGGTGGTTGTGTATGATTGGTCACTATGGAGCTATTGCATCAACATACTCTGAAAGGAACTTAATTGGTATACAGTCTGGACCGTAACACTTACTTTTTTTAATTGCTCGAAGTTGCTTCACTACTCCGAGAATACCTGCTTCTAAGCTACTCATGTTGGCAGCTGTTCTTGATTCGTCTTCTTCTATGTTAATAAAATCATACCATACGCTGGAGCATCTCAAATAATTTATTTAATCCAGAATTTATTTAATAATCATCAGTACACCTCTACATGTGAAGCATTTGTAGCATGAAGAATATCTAGTCTGTATACAGTTTCTTGGCATGTTCTTCATATCATGTCCTTTGTCACTGTTGCTGTCGTCTCTGTGATAACGATATCTTAACATAGAATGGTCGTCTACTTTGGTCACACACACACGGTCGTTCACGAATACCGACAAGAAGGATTCTAGCGGGGTAGTGTTGGAGGAACGTGTGGCCTGACAATGGGTCATCGTATGCATAGATTTGCGAACAACAGTTGAACAACGCAGCGGAGCTCTTCTAGTTGGAAGATGATGAGTTGCAAGTCTTTTACTTGAGGGCATACGAACTGCTCCAACGGTCCAACAATCCTATAGTGCATTAGCTCACATCAGTGTTCAATGATAGCGTGCGGATGTTGCGAATTCCAAACCCGAACATCATGCCGATTAATAGTTCCTGATACTTTCTCGTCCGAGACAGATATGGTGATCGAGCAGGCCGATGCAACCTGTCGACATTCTGTAGAGCATGTTGGGTTACAACATTGGTATGTGAGCGAGCGTTATGCTGTATGGAAAACACCCCCTTGAATGCTGTTCATGAATGGCAGCACAACAGATCGAATCGCCAGATTTATGCACAATTTTACAGTCAGGGTGGGTGGGATGACTACATCTACATCTACATCGATACTCCACAAGCCACCCGACGGTGTGTGGCGGAGGGCACTTTACGTGCCACTGTCATTACCTCCCTTTCCTGTTCCAGTCGCGTATGGTTCGCGGGAAGAACGACTGTCTGAAAGCCTCCGTGCGCGCTCTAATATCTCTAATTTTACATTCGTGATCTCCTCGGGAGGTATAAGTAGGGGGAAGCAATATATTCGATACCTCATCCAGAAACGCACCCTCTCGAAACCTGGCGAGCAAGCTACACCGCGATGCAGAGCGCCTCTCTTGCACAGTCTGCCACTTGAGTTTATTAAACATCTCCGTAACGCTATCACGGTTACCAAATAACCCTGTGACGAAACGCGCCGCTCTTCTTTGGCTCTTCTCTATCTCCTCCGTAAGACCGATCTGGTACAGATCCCACACTGATGAGCAATACTCAAGTATAGGTCGAACGAGTGTTTTGTAAGCCACCTCCTTTGTTGATGGACTACATTTTCTAAGCACTCTCCCAATGAATCTCAACCTGGTACCCGCCTTACCAACAATTAATTTTATATGATCATTCCACTTCAAATCGTTCCGCACGCATACTCCCAGATATTTTACAGAAGTAACTGCTACCAGTGTTTGTTCCGCTATCATATAATCATACAATAAAGGATCCTTCTTTCTATGTATTCGCAATACATTACATTTGTCTATGTTAAGGGTCAGTTGCCACTCCCTGCACCAAGTGCCTATCCGCTGCAGATCTTCCTGCATTTCGCTACAATTTTCTAATGCTGCAACTTCTCTGTATACTACAGCATCATCCGCGAAAAACCGCATGGAACTTCCGACACTATCTACTAGGTCATTTATATATATTGTGAAAAGCAATGGTCCCATAACACTCCCCTGTGGCACGCCAGAGGTTACTTTAACGTCTGTAGACGTCTCTCCATTGATAACAACATGCTGTGTTCTGTTTGCTAAAAACTCTTCAATCCAGCCACACAGCTTGTCTGATATTCCGTAGGCTCTTACTTTGTTTATCAGGCGACAGTGCGGAACTGTATCGAACGCCTTCCGGAAGTCAAGAAAAATAGCATCTACCTGGGAGCCTGTATCTAATATTTTCTGGGTCTCATGAACAAATAAAGCGAGTTGGGTCTCACACGATCGCTGTTTCCGGAATCAATGTTGATTCCTACATAGTAGATTCTGGGTTTCCAGAAATGACATGATACTCGAGCAAAAAACATGTTCTAAAATTCTACAAGAGATCGACGTCAGAGATATAGGTCTATGGTTTTGCGCATCTGCTCGACGACTCTTCTTGAAGACTGGGACTATCTGTGCTCTTTTCCAATCATTTGGAACCCTCCGTTCCTCTAGAGACTTGCGGTACACGGCTGTTAGAAGGGGGGCAAGTTCTTTCGCGTACTCTGTGTAGAATCGAATTGGTATCCCGTCAGGTCCAGTGGACTTTCCTCTATTGAGTGATTCCAGTTGCTTTTCTATTCCTTGGACACTTATTTCGATGTCAGCCATTTTTTCGTTTGTGCGAGGATTTAGAGAAGGAACTGCAGTGCGGTCTTCCTCTGTGAAACAGCTTTGGAAAAAGGTGTTTAGTATTTCAGCTTTACGCGTGTCATCCTCTGTTTCAATGCCATCATCATCCCGTAGTGTCTGGATATGCTGTTTCGAGCCACTTACTGATTTAACGTAAGACCAGAACTTCCTAGGATTTTCTGTCAAGTCGGTACATGGAATTTTACTTTCGAATTCAATGAACGCTTCACGCATAGCCCTCCTTACGCTAACGTTGACATCGTTTAGCTTCTGTTTGTCTGAGAGGTTTTGGCTGCGTTTAAACTTGGAGTGGAGCTCTCTTTGCTTTTGCAGTAGTTTCCTAACTTTGTTGTTGTACCACGGTGGGTTTTTCCCGTCCCTCACAGTTTTACTCGGCACGTACCTGTCTAAAACGCATTTTACGATTGCCTTCAACTTTTTCCTTAAACACTCAACATTGTCAGTGTCGGAACAGAAATTTTCGTTTTGGTCTGTTAGGTAGTCTGAAATCTGCCTTCTATTACTCTTGCTAAACAGATAAACCTTCCTCCCTTTTTTTATATTCCTATTAACTTCCATATTCAGGGATGCTGCAACGGCCTTATGATCACTGATTCCCTGTTCTGTACATACAGAGTCGAAAAGTTCGGGTCTGTTTGTAATCAGTAGGTCCAAGATGTTATCTCCACGAGTCGGTTCTCTGTTTAATTGCTCGAGGTAATTTTCGGATAGTGCACTCAGTATAATGTCACTCGATGCTCTGTCCCTACCACCCGTCCTAAACATCTGAGTGTCCCAGTCTATATCTGGTAAATTGAAATCTCCACCTAAGACTATAACATGCTGAGAAAATTTATGTGAAATGTATTCCAAATTTTCTCTCAGTTGTTCTGCCACTAATGCTGCTGAGTCGGGAGGTCGGTAAAAGGAGCCAATTATTAACCTAGTTCGGTTGTTTAGTGTAACCTCCACCCATAATAATTCAGAGGAACTATCCACTTCTACTTCACTACAGGATAAACTACTACTAACAGCGACGAACACTCCACCACCGGTTGCATGCAATCTATCCTTTCTAAACAACGTCTGTACCTTTGTAAAAATTTCGGCAGAATTTATCTCTGGCTTAAGCCAGCTTTCTGTACCTATAACGATTTCAGCTTCGGTGCTTTCTATCAGCGCTTGAAGTTCCGGTACTTTACCAACGCAGCTTCGACAGTTGACAATTACAATACCGATTGCTGCTTGGTCCCCGCATGTCCTGACTTTGCCCCGCACCCGTTGAGGCTGTTGCCCTTTCTGTACTTGCCCAAGGCCATCTAACCTAAAAAACCGCCCAGCCCACGCCACACAACCCCTGCTACCCGTGTAGCCGCTTGTTGCGTGTAGTGGACTCCTGACCTATCCAGCGGAACCCGAAACCCCACCACCCTATGGCGCAAGTCGAGGAATCTGCAGCCCACACGGTCGCAGAACCGTCTCAGCCTCTGATTCAGACCCTCCACTCGGCTCTGTACCAAAGGTCCGCAGTCAGTCCTGTCGACGATGCTGCTGATGGTGAGATCTGCTTTCATCTCGCTAGCGAGACTGGCAGTCATCACCAAATCAGATAGCCGCCGGAAGCCAGAGAGGATTTCCTCCGATCCATAGCGACACACATCATTGGTGCCGACATGAGCGACCACCTGCAGATGGGTGCACCCTGTACCCTTCATGGCATCCGGAAGGACCCTTTCCACATCTGGAATGACTCCCCCCGGTATGCACACGGAGTGCACATTGGTTTTCTTCCCCTCTCTTGCTGCCATTTCCCTAAGGGGCCCCATTACGCGCCTGACGTTGGAGCTCCCAACTACCAGTAAGCCCACCCTCTGCAACTGCCCGGATCTTGCAGACTGAGGGGCAACCTCTGGAACAGGACAAGCAGCCATGTCAGGCCGAAGATCAGTATCAGCCTGAGACAGAGCCTGAAACCGGTTCGTCAGACAAACTGGAGAGGCTTTCCGTTCAGCCCTCCGGAATGTCTTTCGCCCCCTGCCACACCTTGAAACGACCTCCCACTCTACCACAGGTGAGGGATCAGCCTCAATGCGGGCAGTATCCCGGGCAACCACAGTCTTAGTCCGATCAGGGGATGCGTGGGACGAGCTGGCCGTCCCCGACAAACCCCCATCCGGACCCCCACAGTGATGCCCATTCGCAACAGCCTCAAGCTGTGTGACCGAAGCCAACACTGCCTGAAGCTGGGAGCGAAGGGATGCCAACTCAGCCTGCATCCGAACACAGCAGTTGCAGTCCCTATCCATGCTAAAAACTGTTTTGCAAAGAACGTCTGAACTAATCTACAGAGAGCGCAAACAAATCGACAAAATTTAAACGGTTATTAAAATACAAGATTGCCTAGTAAATGCAGTAATGCTGCTACTTGCGCACTGCTGACACTGCTCGGCGGCGGAAGGAGACTAAGCGAAATTACACTATTCAGGTACTAAAACGCGATGCTACACTCTCAAATACTATAATACGCCCGAAATTTATGAATTAAACAATGCAAGTACCAAAAACATGCAAAGAAATTAAGAATTAAACTATGTAACAAACGAGTGAGCTTGGAGTATACGACTTGCTGCTCAGCTGCTTATCCAACGGCGGCAGGGAGCACACTGACTACGAGAGTACTGTTGCTGTCATACGAAATCACACCCCAGACCATACCTCCAGGTGTAGGTACAATGTGTCTAGCACGTAGACAGGATGGGTGGAGGTCCTCAGTTGGCTTCTTTTTAACTAACACACGGCCATCACTGGCACAGAGGCAGAACCAGATTTCATTAGAAAACACGACAGACCTCCACCTACCCTTAAATGAGGGTCGCAAATGGTGGTGGTTTGAGGTCAGTGGAACGCACGCTATAGGGCTCCTTGCTCGGAGCTGTCCGTGAAGTAACCTATTTGTAACAGTTCGTTGTCTCATTGTGGTGCCAACTGCTGCTGAGATTGCTGCTGCAGATGCAGTACGATGCGCCAGAGCCGTATGCCGAACACGATGGTCTTCCCTCTCGGTAGTGCCACGTGGCCGTCCGGAGCCCGGTCTTCTTGCGACCGTACCTTCTCGTGACCACCGCTGCCAGCAGTCATGTACAATGGCTACATTCCTGCCAAGTCTCTCTGCAATATCCCAGAAGGAACAGCCAGATTCTCATAGAACTATAGCGCACGACCTCGTTCAAACTCAGTGAGGTGTTGGTAATGGCGTCCAATGTCAAAGGTACTAAAGCCGTCGGCACACGGACCGTGCAGTCGAATGTTAACGTGGAGCGTGCCAAGTTCAACGTGCTGCTGAACGCTCAGGAGCGATGCGACTTGTGCATACGGTACGTGGGCCCCAACGTGGTATACGCGATCGCAGCGCACTCCAGCGGCAGTTGAGGGATGTTTCTAGTTCGTAAATCACACTGTTTACTCATCGGGTGCGCATAAAATTCCCACGTTAGCTCTATTAAAACGCACATTTCCTCCACCGTCCACTAAAAGGAAAGTACCATGTCCAATCAGTGAGGACAAAGGCTAATAAAAGTTCCGCTGTAAACAGAGCGGTACAAATTTGTAATACTTCTCCGCATAAGATAAACATTATTTCATCATTCCCACATTTTAGTAAAACCCGAAGGTCAGTCTTCCTTGATCACTGTTCCTACCCAGTAGCAGAACCCTTGCAACATGTGAATTACGAAGTGTAAAAGAAAAAGGAGCAAAATATCTTTATACAAGTAGCGCAAGCTGTCCTGTAAATTAAGCCTATCGAACAAAGTCACTCCTCAAAAAAGGTGAACTTATATTTACATAACATCAAATATTATAGCCTATACTTATATTAAACTGATAATAAAGTATCATAACCTAATAAAAACGCGAATGTTAGGGAAAAAAATTTAATGGTATTTGGACGCGAACCATCGCCACAATTACGTATACATTAGTAGACACTGACGCCACTCATTGCCTTTTTTTTTTTTTTTTTTTTTTTTTTTTAAACCGACAACACACGCTTGGTATCTAATCATAGTACCTTAACCCTTGCTAAAAATGTTAATCGTAGATAATTATGTTATTAATTGAAATTTAATTATAACAAATTGTACCAAGAACAATGCGTTTTGGGTGGATCTTCAGTGTGTTGCTACCTTCAAATAGCCTACTGTCATAATACGCAAGTTACAATAATTTTTTTGCCACGAATATGATGTTTCTCATTATTTTATTGGAACGAATCACATAGTGATTCTCAATTAGCTGGTACTCAGAAACGGCATATATTCATATAGGCTTGAAATAAATGCCAATATGGCGCCTCACAACTCTGTACTGAAGGGAGACGGCTTGCGTGTGACGTAGGTGGTGTTGTGCCATCTCATTGGTCAACGCTCAGACGCACGCTCAGAATATCTGACATGACAGACATTGCTCTGCACGTTCGGAATGACTCCCGAACGTGCTATTCCACGCTATGACGTCAGAAAGTCGGCACGCTCTACACTCAACGTTCGGATGCACGGTCCGTGTGGCGACGGCTTAAGGCTCACAACCGCCACAGCATGTATTTAAAGCAAACCTGATTTACATCATCGTAGAGGCGCTACTAGCGCCACCCTTACGCGAATGGCGCGAAATTCGAATAGACATCTTTCAGACGTAGACACACGCCTACAAATTTTCGTTTATGTTGCACAACACCTTCTCGGTGTTGCGACTTTTTTCCTTCCGTGTATTTCAAATGTTCAAATGTGTGTGAATTCTTAGGTACCAAACTGCTTAAGTCATCAGTCCCTAGACTTACACACTACTTAAACTAACTTATGCTAAGAACAACAGACACACCCATGCTCGAGAGAGGACTCGAACCACCGGCGGGAGGGGCCGCGCAGTCCGAGACATACACCTCAAACCGCGCGGCCACTCCGCGCTGCGCGTGTATTGCCAGGGAGCTGGTATTCATGTCAGTAGAAGTTCTCGTCGGCATGGTTTTTCGCTGGCTGCCTGATGTTGCAGAATTTACACTTTTTAAGCACGCAAATGAATAATTCAGTATTGCTCGGGGTACATTAATCTGCCTAGATGACTACCGATTTGACTTACTTGGTCTTCTGAGAAACGCTTTACGGAAGTCCTCCACCGTCTCTTACAATACACTACGACATGCACCGCCAGAATGTTTCAGAAAGCTTCCATTTGTTAGAAACTTACGATGTTATTACTTGTTTCCACATCAGGTGAGTCATGTCCATACAACCTACGATAATTACGTTGCATAGTAATCGGCGATTTTGTTTTTGCAGACCACACTACTGCTTGGTTGCGCCTCTGTGGAGTCGCCATATTCACTTCATGTGATCATGTTGCACTCTAGCGACACTTGTTGGCACGTCTGAAGGAGAATATAAATTACTTGAGATGCTGCAACATATGGTACAAATTCATTGTCTCATCTATTGTGGCTATGAAATTTGGATGTTCTGAAAGGGACACACTGTATGATAAATTCTATCGGCTAGTATACTAAGGGTTGTCGAGATGCGAAGTAACGTGTAAGGCACTACGAGCATCGATTATCTAACGACATATACTCAACGACATAAACCTTGGATTGTAATTCAAACGTAGTTTGATGATTTTAGCTTATCCTGTGTCAAATTCTGACAAACGGTGTATTTTATAAAGCCTATAGCGTTCAGAAAAGACTTCCAAGTTCGTGGCACCCTCTATTAGTAATGCTGGAATTCAGTATGGTGTTGGCCCACCCTTAGCCTTGAGGACAGGTTCCACTCTCGCAGGCATACGTTCAATCAGGTGGTCTTGGGGAATAGCAGCCCATTCTTCACGGAGTGCTACACTGAGGAGAGGTATCGATGTCGGTCGGTGAGGCCTGGCACGAAGTCGGCGTTCCAAAACATCCCAGAGGTGTTCTCTTGGATTCAGGTCAGAACTATGTGCAGGCCAGTCCATTACAGGGATGTTATTGTCGTGTAACCACTCCTCCACAGGCCGTGCATTATGAACAAGTGCTCGATAGTGTTGAAAGATGCAACCGCCATCCCCGAATTGCTCTTCAACAGTGGGAAGCAAGAAAGTGCTCAGAGTAGCTCTGTGCTGTGATAGTGTCAAGCAAAACAACAAGGGGTGCAAGCCCCCTCCATGAAAACACGACCACACCATAAAACTACCGCCTCCGAATTTTACTGTTGGCACTACACACGCTGTCAGATGAAGTCCTCCGGGCATTCGCCATCCCACACCCCGCCATCGGATCGCCACATTGCGTACCATGATTCGTCTATACACACAACGTTTCTCCACTGTGTAATTGTCCAATGTTTACGTTCCTTACACCAAGCGAGGCGTCGTTTGGCATTTACCGGCGAGATGTGTGGCTTATGAGCAGCCTCTCGACCATGCAATGCAAGTTTTCTCACCTCCCGCCTAACTGTCAAAGTACTTGCAGTGGATCCTGATGCAGTTTGGAATTCTTGTGTGATCGTCTGGATAGATGTCTGCCTAATACACATTACGACCCTCTTCAACTGTCGTCGGTCTCTGTCAGTCAACAGACGAGGCCGGCCTGTACCTTTTGCGCTGTACGTGTCCCTTCACGTTTCCATTTCACTATCACATCGGAAAGAGTGGACCTAGGGGTGTTTAGGACTGTGTAAATCTCGCATACAGACGTATAACACAAGTGACATCCAATCACCTGACCACGTTCGAAGTCCGTGATTTCCGCGGAGCGCCCCATTATGCTCTCTCACGATGTCTAATGACTACTGAGGTCGCTGATATGGAGTACCTGACAGTAGGTGGCAGCACAATGCCCCTAATATGAAAAACATATGTTTTTGCTGGTGTCCGGATGCTTTTGATCACATAGTGTAGATTCAACAGTGTAATATAAAACTAATGTAAATTTTGGGTTTGTTACCGCACAGGGATAGGTGTCAGAACGTGATTACAGTGGACGGGTTGTGTGAACAGCTAATACGGAGAAACAATGACAGTTTATACTGGTGATCAATCAGTATCTTTCTGGCAAGCGATACATTGGTTCACTCAATGTCTGGAGATTAACCGACAACCGACAACCTGAATAAAACGGCTACATATTTAAGAATTATACACATCTCACTAGAACCACGTGAAACTCAAGGGCCCTCACTTATTGCTAAGCCACAGTCGTCTTCATGGTCTGAAAAGGAGCCTACAGAATATGAAATGTGTAAATTTTTCCAGTTTAAAACTGCACTGACTGGCACCGTTTAAGAGTTCCGAGCGTAGCACTGTCAACTGTTTTCTCCTTTCTATGAGTTTAGCGATACATCGCCAGCTGTTCTTGTCAGCTCGAAAATACTACGCTCCAATAGATTAAAAACATTTGTAACAAAACAGAAGCCATTGACGCCGTCGATTACTAACTTAGTGTTCCAAATGGTACTGTCAGCTAAGATTAAAGTTGCTTGATGGTATGGTTTTTACCTCGAAACTTGTAATATTAACAAAAATCTAATCAAGATACCAAAAAACTGTGAATAGTACTGGTTACTTAATATATGTTTACCAAATGTACAGATTTACAGCATAGAATCTATGACTAGCTCGAAAAGCGATGCTGTCTGTGAACAGGAATGTTAGAGAATTTGGAGCATTCCAAGCAACCTGTTGAACTAATCTTTAGACACACGTCTTTTTTGTGTCAAGGCAAACAATACAGGTTTTTGGGCCATTGTGCTATTAGATAAAGTGTGTTCTCTGAAATCATTCATAAGTTTCTGAGTTTTCATGTCTTTTTCACCTGTTAATCATCATTTGCTGTTACCTCGTTCGTGTTAACTGTTAAAATGATGACAACAGCGTATTTCGGTAGTGTTAGACCTTGCTAATGGTCTCTCATGTCAACTATTCTGCTTTCAAAATCTTCCTTCTGACATGTTTCACATCTTAGTTCATGTTGTTGTTGTGGTCTTCAGTCCTGAGACTGGTTTGATGCAGCTCTCCATGCTACTCTATCCTGTGCAAGCTTCTTCGTCTCCCAGTACCTACTGCAACCTACATCCTTCTGAATCTGTTTAGTGTATTCATCTCTTGGTCTCCCTCTAAGATTTTTACCCTCCACGCTGCCCTCCAATACTAAATTGGTGATCCATTGATGCCTCAGAATATGCCCTACCAACCAACTTTTCTTCTAGTCAAGTTGGGCCACAAATTTCTCTTCAATTCTATTCAATACCTCCTCGTTAGTTATGTGATCTACCCATCTAATCTTCAGCATTCTTCTGTAGCACAACATTTCAAAAGCTTCTATTCTCTTCTTGTCCAAACTAGTTATCGTCCATGTTTCACTTCCATACATGGCTACGCTCCATACGAATACTTTCAGAAACGACTTCCTGACACTTAAATCAATACTTGATGTTAACAAATTTCTCTTCTTCAGAAACGCTTTCCATGCCATTGCCAGTCTACATTTGACATCCTCTCTACTTCGACCATCATCAGTTCTTTTACTCCCCAAATAGCAAAACTCCTTTACTACTTTAAGTGTCTCATTTCCTAATCTAATTCCCTCAGCATTACCCGACTTAATTCGACTACATTCCATTATCATCGTTTTGCTTTTGTTGATGTTCATCTTATACCCTCCTTTCATGACACTGTCCATTCCGTTCAACTGCTCTTCCAAGTCCTTTGCTGTCTCTGACAGAATTACAATGTCATCGGCGAACCTCAAAGTTTTTATTTCTTCTCCATGGATTTTAATACCTACTCCGAAATTTTCTTTTGTTTCCTTCACTGCTTGCTCAATATACAGATTGAATAACATCGGGGAGAGGCTACAACACTGTCTCACTCCCTTCCCAACCACTGCTTGCCTTTCGTGCCCCTCGACTCTTATAACTGCCATCTGGTTTCTGTACAAATTGTAAATAGCCTTTCGCTCCCCGTATTTTACCCCTGCCACCTTCAGAATTTGAAAGAGAGTATTCCAGTCAACATTGTCAAAAGCTTTCTCTAAGTCGACAAATGCTAGAAACGTAGGTTTGCCTTTCCTTAATCTAGCTTCTAAGATAAGTCGTAGGGTCAGTATTGCCTCACGTGTTCCAACATTTCTACGGAATCCAAAGTGATCTTCCCCGAGGTCAGCTTCTACCAGTTTTTCCGTTCGTCTGTAGAGAATGCGCGTTACATTTTGCATCCGTGACTTATTAAACTGATTGTTCGGTAATTTTCACATCTGTCAACACCTGCTTTCTTTGGAATCGGAATTATTATATTCTTCTTGAAGTCTGACGGTATTTCGCCTGTCTCATACATCTTGCGCACCAGATGGTAGAGTTTTGTCAGGACTGGTTCTCCCAAGACCGTCAGTAGTTCTAATGGAATGTTGTCTACTCCCGGTGCCTTGTTTCGACTCAGGTCTTTCAGTGCTCTGTCAAACTCTTATCGCAGTATCGTATTTCCCATTTCAACTTCATCTACATTCTCTTCCATTTCCATAATATTGTCCTCAAGTACATTGCCCTTGTATAGGCCCTCTATATACTCCCTCCACCTTTCTGCTTTCCCTTCTTTGCTTAGAACTGGGTTTCCATCTGAGCTCTTGATATTCATACAAGTCGTTCTCTTCTCTCCAAAGGCCTCTTTAATTTTCCTGTAGGCAGTATCTATCTTACCCCTAGTGAGATAGGCCTCTACATCCTTACATTTGTCCTCTAGCCATCCCTGCTTAGCCATTTTGCACTTCCTGTCGATCTTCTTTTTGAGACGTTTGTATTCCTTTTTGCCTGCTTCATTTACTGCATTTTTATATTTTCTCCTATCATCAATTAAATTCAGTACTTATTCTGTTACCCAAGGATTTCTACTAGCCCTCGTCTTTTTACCTACTAGGTCCTCTGCTGCCTTCACTACTTCATCTCTCAAAGCTACCCATTCTTCTTCTACTGTATTTCTTTCCCCCATTCCTGTCTATTGTTCCCTTATGCTCTTCCTGAATCTCTGTACAACCTCTGGTTCTTTCAGTTTATCCAGGTCCCATCTCCTTAAATTCCCAACTTTTAGCAGTTTCTTCAGTTTTAATCTACAGTTCATAACCAATAGATTGTGATCAGAGTCCACATCTGCCCCTGGAAATGTCTTACAATTTAAAACCTGGTTCCTAAATTTCTGTCTTACCATTATGTAATATATCTGAAACCTGTTAGTATCTCCAGGCTTCTTCCATGTATACAACCTTCTTTTATGATTCTTGAACCAAGTGTTAGCTGTGATTAAGTTGTTCTCTGTGCAAAATTCTATCAGGCGGCTTCCTCTTTCATTTCTTAACCCCAATCCATATTCACCTACTACGTTTCCTTCTCTCCCTTTTCCTACAACCGAATTCCAGTCACCCATGACTATTAAATTTTCGTCTCCCTTCACTATCTGAATAATTTCTTTTATTTCATCATACATTTCTTCAATTACTTCGTCATCTGCAGAGCTAGTTGGCATACAAACTTGTACTACTGTAGTAGGCGTTGGCTTCGTGTCTATCTTGGCCACAATAATGCGTTCACTATGCTGTTTGTAGTAGCTTACCCGCACTCCTATTTTTTTATTCATTATTAAACCGACTCCTGCATTACTCCTATTTAATTTTGTATTTAGAAGCCTATATTCACCTGACCAGAAGTCTTGTTCCTGCTGCCACCGAACTTCACTAATTCCCACTATATCTAACTTTAACCTATCCATTTCCCTTTATAAATTTTCTAACCTACCTGCCCGATTAAGGGATCTAACATTCCACGCTCCGATCCGTAGAAAGCCAGTTTTCTTTCTCCTGATAACGACGTCCTCTTGAGTAGTCCCCGCCCGGAGTTCCGAATGGGGGACTATTTTACCTCCGGAATATTTTACCCAAGAGGACGCCATCGTCATTTAATCATACAGTAAGGCTGCATGCTCCCGGGAAAAATTACGGCCGTAGTTTCCCCTTGCTTTCAGCCGTTCGCAGTATCAGCACAGCAAGGCTGTTTTGGTTAGTGTTACAAGGCCAGATCAGTCAATCATCCAGACTGTTGCCCCTGCAACTACTGAAAAGGCTGCTGCCCCTCTTCAGGAACCACACGTTTGTCTGGCCTCTCAACAGATACTCCTCCGTTGTGGTTGCACCTACGGTACGGCTATCTGTATCGCTGAGGCACGTAAGGCTCCCCACCAACGGCAAGGTCCATGGTTCTTGGGGGGGGGGGGGGGATCTTAGTTATTAAGTATCTTAGTTCATAAGTATTGGTAAACTGTCGTTTCATATGTATGTTTGATTTGTTCTCGTCTAAAATATGTTCGTTGATTAATTAAGTATTGCAGTAATCGCGAAGTGATCCAAGAAATCAACTGCACGAATGTCTCGGCGATAGAACGCAGTTGTCTCTGTCTGTCTACAAAGTAAGGAAATTTGGGGTTGTGGCTTAAAAATACTGATGCGGAAATGGAATGTCCACGATCGAACGCTCTTAGCTTAGTGCTCTCCAGCGTAGTTGCCTGCATATTCATATCGTTGTATTGGTACATACCCTATTATTCAAGTTTACAGGAACAAATGAACGATTTTGAACAGAAAGATTATATTAAGTGTTATGTTTTTTTCAGAGAAGACGCAGTGAAGGGCTTCAATACGTGTACTGGTGGATTTCAGAGAACGTTTACTGTCGGCGATATGTTGGAATATTGCGTCAACCTTTAGGAAGACACGAATGAAATGTTGGAGTCGTAGCGACGCGTTGAATGAAACAGATTTAATGGTCAGTTAACACAGTTTCGTAAGATATATGAAATAAACAGTTCTATAGTTAGTGCCATCTGAATGCCCAAACAAAATTTAAGCTATCTAAGCGATCATTCAGTTGCTCTTCATTGAGGGGAGACTCAACGATCATTTGCTCCAGATTGTGAAAAGTGGTAATGTTAGGTTCTTACTTAGCACGCTGAATAAATACGACAGTACAAAATCTGGATGTTACGTGCTAGCGTTTAATATTCAATGTTCTAGTTCGTGTGTCAGTTCACAGATGAATAAGAATTTCTCAAATCTGCGTTGCAGCTAAAACTGGGTTATTATATTCACTTTGTAGTCAACTCTACTTATTTCTGACAGCAGACTGTCGTCTGTGGGATGCTAAACTTCAACGACTGACACTGCACACATTTTCGGCCGGACTTAGTCTTCCCTTGAGGAAGGGGTCTGTGCGGATGGTGCAACAGAATACCGCGTGTCAATATTTAGTTTCTTGCCTCCCTTGCGGAGTAAATCGAGTAGGCCACTTGACATGACTCTGCAAAGTAAATTATTTTGGCACTCAACTAATTTTTTCTGTATACAGTAAGAGATGATGCTGATGGTGACGTTTTGATGAGAGTACCACTAACCGGAGTTACTGAACACGATTTTCAGAAATTCCTTCACCAAAGAAAATGAAGTAAATATTCCAGAACTCCAATCAAGAACAACTGCCAATACAAGTAACCTATAAGTAGATAACCAGGTTATAGCGAAGCAGCTTTAATCACCCAATTAAGAGCAAGGCCTCAGTCCAGACTGCATACCATTCAGATTCCTTTCAGAGTATGCTGATACATACAATAGCTCCATATTTAACAATAATATACAACCACTAGCTCGTCGAAAGATCCGTACCTAAGACTGGAAAGTTGCACAAGTCACACCAGTACCCAAGAAAGGAAATAAGAGTAATCTGCCGAACTTCAGACCCATTTCGCTAACGTAGATTTGCCGTAAGGTTTTGGAACATATACTGTGTTGGAACATTATTAGTTACCTTGAAGAAAACGAAAAAAGAATTGGAAATTTGTGGTAAGGTCTTACGGGACCAAACTGCTGAGGTCATCGGTCCCTAAGTCTACACAATATTTAATCTAACTTAAACTAACTTAAGTTATGGACAACACACACACCCATGCCCGAGGGAGGACTCGAACCTCCGACGTGGGGAGCGCATGGCTTGTGAAAAGGCGCCCAAGACCGCGCGGCTACCCTGCGCGGCGAAGAAAACGATTTATTGACAAATACTCAACAAGGATTCAGGAAATATCGTTCTTGCGAAACACAAAGAGCTCTTTATTTTCACGAAATAATGAGTGCTATCGACAGGGGATGGCAAATTGATTCCACGTGTTTAGATTTCCAAGGCTTTTGACACCGTTCCTCAGATACGACTTCTATTCAGATTCCATGCCTATGGGGTATCGTCTCGGTTGTGTAACTGGATTCGTGATTTCGTGTCAGAAAGGCCACAGTAAGCAGTAAATGACGGAAAGTTATAGAGTAAAACAGAGGTGATACCTGGCGTTCCCCAAGGAAGTGCTTCTTGTTCTACATAAACGATTTAGGAGACAATTTTGCAGTCCTCTTAGACTGTTTGCAGATGATGCTGTAATTTACTGTCTTGTAAAGTTAACAGATGTTCAAAACCAATTGAAAAATGATTGATCCAAGGCATCTGTATGGTGCGAAAAGTGACAATTGACTCTGAGTAAGGAAAAGTCTGAGGTAATCAAAAATGTTCAAATGTGTGGGAATTCTTAAGTGCCCAAACTGTTGAGGTCATCGGTCACTAGATTTCACACACTACTGAAACTAACTTAAGCTAACTTACGCTAAGGACAACACACACACCTATGTCCAAGGGAGGAGTCGAACCTCCAGCGGGAGGGAGAGGTCATCCACATGAGTAGTAAATGGAATCTGCTAAATTTGGGTTACACGATTAATCACACGAACCTAAAGGCTGTAAATTCAACTGAATATTTAGGGATTACAATTACAAAAAACTTACATTGGGACGGTCACATAGATAATGTTGTGGGGAAAGCGAACTAAAGACAGCTATGTATTGGCAGAACACCTAGAAAATGCAACGGGTCTACTAAAGAGACTGCTTACACTATGCTTGTCCGCCTTCTTCTGGCGTACTGCTGCAGGGAATGGGATCCGCATCAGATAAGATCGACGGAGGACATGGAAAAAGTTCAAAGAAGGATAGCTCGTTTTGTATCATCGCGAAATATGGTAGAGAGTGCCACGTATATAATAATATAATACGTGAACTGGAGTGGCAATCATTTAAGACAAAGGCTTATTTCGTTGCGTCAGGAATTTCTCATGAAATTTCAGTCACTAACATTCTCCCCAGAGCGTGAAAGTATTTTGCTAGCGTACACGTAAGCCCGGAGAAATCATCATTCTAATAAAATAAGAGAAATCAAAGGTCACAGGGAAAAATTTAGGTGTCCATTTTTCTGCGAGCTATTCGAGAATGGAAAGGTGGAGAAATAGCCTGAAGGTGGTTTAATAAATCCTCGGCTAAGCACTTACTTGTGAACTACAGAGTAATCGTGTAGATTTAGATGTCGATGTAGGTACTTTTAGACTGTGGACCATTTTTCAAAAATGTAATAGTTACTTTCCCCTTTCCCCTCTCCACTTTCCAGCATGTCACAGTTTAGTATTAAAAATAAAAGAGCAAACTAAAAAAAATAATATTGTTGAATAAGCCCAGTTGTGTTAATGGGAAACGAAAAACCCTTCCCCTTCCCTCCCCTTCCATATCTGCAGCCAATCAAAAATTTAATATGGTGAAAATAGCCTAATTGCGCTAGCGGGATATTTAAAACCCCCTCCTTTAGCAAGCAGTCTGTGCATAGTACTAAAATGAGGTTTAAAAATGAGGCCAGAAAATGCAGCAATGAAAAGTTACGTAACCTTCACTTGAAAGTCAAAGATATAATATAATACATAAATATGGAGCCGAGTAGCATTCTTTCCAAAAGAAATTTGTGTACGTGGACATACTTCCTCCATAGCGTTATAATGATGCGTAAAAATGGTGCCATGTTACATTATTTCTGTGATATTTACGTAAAAGGCGTAAACACACACTGCATAATGTACGACTTCCCTCACTTCTTCCCCCCTCCAAGCAGAGCCTAGTATTCTGGCAGCCACTAAAACTAAACAGCCAATCACAATGTTACCCCACCTTGGCTGTGCTTAAAAGTATCTGAATGACGTGAAATGTTTATCAAAACAATTACATTAACAGAATTTCCACATCTAAAACACCTGAATTATGGAAAAAGACACTTTTGTAATCTATGATTTCATTAGAGACTACAAATAATCGTTTACGAACTGACTTGCCAGTCGATTCTGTGAATTTCATTGGAAGCTATATATCTTTCATTGTGGAATAATGGATCGTGCACAAAACGTCCTCTCCAGAAATATTTAAAAACCAGCATTTGTTTGTGCAATGTAACTAACGAATTAGTAATATTTAACTGTCAAACATGAGCTTTACTTTAAAATTTCTGCAGAACTTCAAAAAGCGCACAATAAAATCAACTGCCGACTTATGTCTTTGTTGCTTGTCTTTCAGAGCTTGATATATGTACATACGTAGTGTAAAACACAACAGACGCTCAAGATAAATATTGACCACATCTATGCGGCTTGTCAAACGTCATAATATTGTGAAATGTCTGCAAAAATGTGTCAGAAACACAAAAAGGGTAATTTTTAGGTTACAGCAGTATCAAAATACATGAAGTGTGTACTATCTGTTGATGTGTACTGTCACACCTACGTTTTGTACCTACAAATTGCGAATGATTGAGTCTAGTTGACGTTAAGTACAAAACGTTGTGCCATAGTGGATGGCATAATAAGACCCAAATTAATTGCGTGCCAGATCTACAATGCTTCTCAAATGCCACAATTTTGTAAAATGTCTGTAAAAATGCGTGAGCAATTCAAAAAGAGTTATGTTTACGTTACAACAGTAGCCAAATACTGTACTGTATTGACGTAATGTTTTTCATCACCAGTTCAGGAGGGCAAAGATAACGTACCACAAGAAAAAATATAATCGATGACAAGTATTAAAGTGGTTGAACAAACTGCTGCAAGCAGAACTAAGGTCTCTAAAAACTGTAATCAACAACACCAACATTTATTTAAAAGAACACACACACATAATACGATTTTAAGAAGATGGTGTTTTTATCACTCAAACTGTAACGCAATTGTAGAAGAAAGACTATGACATATTTAAGAAAGATGGTGTTTTTATCACTCAAACTGTAACACAATTGTAGAAGAAAGACTATGGCTTGTTACGATATATCACTTAAGTGCAGACGGCATGCTTTTTTATACACTCACGAGAAGACCACAGACAATTGCTGAGTCGATATATCTAATGTAAATAAAGTTATTTACCAGTTATCAAAAGCAAAGCACACATACATGTAATCTGTTTATCATACTTACGCAACTATAATTACAGATCTCTACAACAATTCAAGCAAAATAAAATTGTATTATATGTAAGATTTCACATGTTTTGCAATCAAAACGAGCATTCAAATTAAATATAACCACATTTAAGTTGTCTCTCTTATTTGTTACAATGCAAACTGGTTGCATATTGGGACGACTGCTAAAAAGTTTTAGTTTAAGCTGCACACGTTCACGACGAAAGTTCGATAAATATAGGACACTTGTCAACTCTACGGAGCTTCAAATTAAATATGTTTGCATCTAAATTGTCTGTATTACTTATTACAATACATGCTGATAGCTTACTGGCACTACTTAAATAAATTGTAGGTTAATATTCTAAAAAACTTCGAGCTTTGTTCCACGCATTGAATTCATCTCAATACGTAAAAATTAGGTGTAAGAACATTCATACGAACATACATATGAACACTATTGCACTTACAGCTTAAAATGCACAAATATTACTCTCACGTCTAAAAATCGCCGAAAGTTTGATATTGCTAGCACAGTCTTAGCAAGCAAAATTATTTCAAATTAAATACTTATTTACCTAAATTGTCTGTACTGCCTGTTAAAACACACGCAGCTTCCGTACTGATACTACTGATAAAAAGTGTTAGACTAAACAGTACTTGTTAAAAGAAGTTCGTGTGCTAAAATAGGAGGAAAAGTTACACTAAGTATGGTAATATAAGAAAAGAATGGCATTTTTTAACGATACTAATTTACTGTTCACAGTTACGAAGGTGCAAATATGTATATTAACAAAACACTTTTAATGCTAGTTATTTAGTTCCACGTTCCATGGATCATTTTGCACAACAGATCGTAATGATAGATATACAGCTGTGAGTTAGTAATTCCTACCCACTACATTTTACACATTACAGTAATAGAGATTCTTCTACGGAATTGAAGGCGTTGTCAAACTATTCGTTGACACTGAATTTATCACGAGAAATATACTCTTACAGTAGCTAAAATACGATTCTGGCAGCACACGACATAAGGGAATGTGCAGATTTAATGCAAACAGCGATGTGTCTGCATGGGAAGAAAAGCACTACTATCTCTTCTCAGGTGAACATTGTCGAAAGCCCTTTCAGTCACTTGCTGCTCAGATGAAGAAACACTTACTGCTCTGTGGTTAACAATCATTATAGCTTCCTGAAGATCTGGAGGCACTTCAATATTAATTGAATCCTCCACTGTAATTAGCACCTTTTTCTGACATATAGTGTTTACAAAATCTTCGCCTTTGACCATAAGCACGAACAAACAATTGAGATACCACAGAGCATGTTCAACCCACGGATTGTACATTTCTTGGAAACGTTTCAAGCACGCACCGCAATGGAAACACACATTTTTATCATCGTTACCAGTATAAAGGAAACCAGCTTCACTGAATCTGTCTGGATGCTGTGCAACAGCTAACAGTCAATCTCTGAAGAGTGCTAGTCTCGTCCCACATGTGTTGAATTCAGGATGAGGTAATACATTATCTTCATCCCCCACCTACACTGGTTGATAAAAATAAGGTACACACATTCAGACTGAACATACTTTACATATTTTGATACTTCTGTATCGTAAAAATTACACTTTATCTGTTGCTGACATACTTCTGATAATATTGTGACATTTGACAAACATCAGAGATATGATAAACAATTAATTTGAGCGTCTGTTGTATCTGACACCAAGTGTTGTACATTGATTGAACTTTGAACTCTGGCATCTGCTGGCGAAGACAAGCAACAAAGACACAAACCTGCAGCTGATTTTCTGTCCGTTTTTTGAAATTTGGCAGAATATTTAAAGTGAAGCGTATATTCGACAACTACATATCGCTAATTCATTAATAACGTTGTATAAGGAAATGTAGGTTTTTAACTATTTTTGGAGAGTGCGTTTTGCACTCGTTCTATTATTTCGTAGCGAATGATATATAGCTTCCAATGAAATTCACAAATGCGATTGGTGAGCCAGTCCATAAACGAATCTTCGAAGTCAGTAACGAACGCCTAATTAATAATATATTTGGTGTCGTTTTATGTAATTCAGATATTTTAGACTTGGAACTACTGCAATGTAATTGTTTTAAAAAATGTTTCAGGTCCTTCGGATACTTCTGAGCACCGCCAAGATAAGCTACATTTTGACTGGCTATTTCATTTTAATAGCTACCAAAATACTACGCTCTGATTAGAGAAGAGGAGAGGAGAGGGAAGGGAGTTTGTACATTATGCAGTACATGTTTACACAAGTTTACGTCAAATGTCAAGGAAATAATGTACCTTGAAAAAAAATTTATGTATCATTTTAATGTTATAGAAGAATGTATGTAATTGTACACAAATTTCTGTTGAAAATATTGCAACTTTGCGCCAGTTTTTTTGGTTCCGTATCTCAATTGGTAAAAACGGAACCATTTAGGATTACTTCGTTGTCCGTTTGTCTGTCCGCCTGATAAGATCACTTTTTCTCAGAACGGGTAGAGGTATCAAGCTGAAATTTATGACAGGTGGTAAGGTTTATCGTCCCTTGGTGGTGTAAAAATGTTAAGCATCTAAGTCAGTGCAATCAGAAGATGCTGACATTTACGCAACAAATTTTGATACTCGCAAACTCACTCATCAAAAGCTACAGGGTACTTCCAGTTGATATAGAATCATAAAACTTGCCAAGAAGCAAGGTTTCACATTATAAGTAAAGGAAAAAATCCGAAAATCGTTAATTTATAATTATATCACATAAAAAATATTTTACTGGCATTTATTGTCTGTCTGTCTCTCCGTCTGCTAAGACCCCTTTATTCTCAGGAACGAGTAGAGGTATCAAGTTGAAATTTTTGTCACATGCTTAGGTCTACCGTCCATTGTCGGCGTAAATACGTAATATAAGCTTGTAAGTCAACGCAATCAATGGTCACATATTTAGCTACTCGCAAACTTATTCATAAAAACCGACAGATGAACTTTCTGTGTAGATGTCGTGCTTGGTGGTCTAGCAGGACACCGCGTATATGGAAACTGAGAGGTCGCGGGATGAAATTTCGGTTAGACCATCGATTTTCAGTCTTCGTTTAAACCTAGCCTTGACCTCCCAACGATGTGACAAGTCGTCAGAAACAACAGCTCTGATTCCACTTTAAGCTGTAGGTTCCTTTTCCCCAGTTTGATAACTGGAATAGGTTAGGGACACGCTAGCCACAGAAGTGAAATCCAATAGAAAGACTTGCACCAGACCACTGAACTGCACGAAGTTATTATCTGTATACAGGGTGGTTATAACTAAGCTTTTGCTAGTTGAGAGGGCTCCCATGACAAACGAGTGATCGCATAACAATGAAACTTTGCGGAAACATTTGTAAGGGCATGCGGATGAGAAATAACGAATAAACCATTGAAAGAAACACATTTTAATTTGCATATGAGAGGGTAACATATTTTAATTATATACCATGTTTACGTTCCAGGTTTCACACGTTGCTCAGTGTGACGACCATTTACGTCCACGACAGACTGGAGCCGCACTACAGCCAAAAATATCTCCCTCACTATGCTCATCTTCATCTTATGGATCGCACATTGTGTCTAGCATTTTTAGCCATGGCAACAGCAATTTCTTCAGCAGTTTGTGGCGCAATTTGCCGTCGGTCTCCCGCAAGAGCAATTCCCAAATCATCAAATTGGTTCAAATGGCTCCAAGCACAATGGGACTTAACATCTGAGGTCATTAGTCCCCTAGAACTTAGAACTACTTAAACCTAACTAACCTAAGGACATCACACACATCCATGCCCGAGGCAGGATTCGAACTTGCGACCACAGCAGCAGCGCGGATCCGGACTGAAGCGCCTAGAACCGCTCGGTCACAGCGGCCGGCTCCCAAATCATCAGTTAATTCGAATTTCCGAATCATGTTCTTCTACCCCAGTACAGAAAGTGGACCTCTCCGTATTCCTCTGCAACTGTGATGCACACTGGTGCTTTTGTTACAATCCTACATCGCCGTACAGTACTGGTGCCTAACGGCAAGTCATGACCCTAAGAACGCAAATCCTACAGTGAACAGTGAGAACGTCATTCCTATAAAGTTGGATACACATAGTTATCCATCTATATTCTCAAAAAGTGAAAGTTTAACTTAACCAAGCTGTACAAAATTAAATTTGGTTCAAATGGTTCAAATGGCTCTGAGCACTATGGGACTTAACATCTATGGTCATCAGTCCCCTAGAACTTAGAACTACTTAAACCTAACTAACCTAAGGACATCACACACATCCATGCCCGAGGCAGGATTCGAACCTGCGACCGTAGCAGTCGCGCGGTTCCGGACTGAGCGTCTAGAACCGCTAGACCACCGCGGCCGGCAATTAAATTTAAATAGGACGTCCTGTCCGCAAGCTGTACTCGCAGTTGTCCAGTTTTTATGTATCTTTTTAGTGTTATGCCTGAGATATGTAAATATCTTTGACTTTTAAGTGGAGGTTACGTGACTTTTCCTTACTGCATTTATTATCTCATTTTTACGCCTCATTTTAATACTACGCTCTGAGTGGTTGGAAAGAGGATGGGGATGGTTTTTTAAATTTCCTACTAAAACAATTGGGCCATTTACGACATCTAGAACTTTTGACTGGTTGAAGATAAGGGACAGTAGGGGAAGAGGGTTTTTAAATTCCCACTGACACATCTGGGCTAGTTTCACCATATTGGACTTTTTGATTGGCTCTTTCATTTTTAATACTATACTGTGATTGAAACGTCCTGGAAGATTAAAACTGTGTGCCGGACCGAGACTCGAACTCGGGGCCTTTGCCTTTCGCGGGCAAGTGCTCTACCATCTGAGCTACCCAAGCACGACTCACGCCCCGTCCTCACAGCTTTACTTCCGCCAGTACCTCGTCTCCTATCTTCCAAACTTAACAAAAGCTCTCCTGCGAAGTTACCCGCGAAAGGTCCCGAGTTTGAGTCTCTGTCCGGAACACAGTTTTAATCTTCCAGGAAGTTTCATATCAGCGCACACTCCTTTGCAGAGTGAAAATTTCATTCTATACTGTGGTTGTTTGGAAAAAGCAGAGGGGGAAGGGGGGATGGAAAAAGATGGAAGGGTTGAGGAGACAGGAACAAGGAGACAAGGGTCGTGATTGTGTAATGTGTTGAAGTCGAGGTCAAGGTCAAAGATCATTGGTCTCTGACCCTTAAGATAGAGTAATTTTCAAGGTCATTTAAGCGCAAAATCAACCAGGTTCTCCACAGCTATGGTAGTGTCGCTATAAGACAGAATTCATCTTCCTTGCCTTGTGCGTTCTGTCTAGTTGTAGGTGTACAATGTTTTATTTGGGAGAGATATACACAAATTAATCAAAAAAATCTTCATTTACATTTTTTACTTATAAGTAAGAAGCTGTTTTCTCCCTTAGAGAAATACACTGTCTGACTAAAAAGTGAACCACCCAGAAGACATCGTCAGATGTCAATGTAACTTCGTACATGTACACACCAGCCATTATTAAGTAAATGATTAGAGCTACAGTTCTTTGTGACAGGTAGGACAGCCACCCCAGTGCACTAGTGTTGTTCATGTTTCGTGTCTTTACTGAACGAGGTGAGAAATATAAGGTGCGTGAATAGTATCAGGCGTTGAGTGATCACTGTGAATGACACAGAGAAGCTGCGAACTCGTGTGAGATAGAGTACCCAGCGCATGTCAAAGTTTGAAATTGGTCTGATTGTGGGTCTCCATTTGTCTGGCCGGTCGAATCGTGCAATTTCCAGATCTATGGGCCATTTTGAGAAACATGACTGCATGGAAACGTGATGGCAGCATACTCGTCGTCAAGGGTCAGATGGACCACGTCTGGCTACGATAAGAGAGGATCGCCATGTTGCGCCCCTTCACATCTACATCTGGCATCCGGGAACAAGTAATGGACTCCCTGCAACATTCTCTGTCAGCCCGCACCATTTCTCAGAGCCGCGCGGGATTATCTGAGCGGTCTAGGGCGCTGCAGTTATGGACTGTGCGGCTGATTCCGGCGGAGGTTCAAGTCCTCCCTCGGGCATGGGTGTGTGTGTTTGTTCATAGGTTAAGTAGTGTGTAAGCTTAGGGACTGATGACCTTAGCCGTTAATTCCCATAAGATTACACACACATTTTAACATTTCTCAGAGACTAGCAGCAGCCAGACGATGAAATTATCGTCCCATGCATGGGTTGGGGTTAACATCACGACAGAAATGGCTGCGTTTGGAGTGGCGCTGTGACCTGGAAGCACGGACTGGTAATGAATGGTGTCGCACTGTGTTCAGCTGTGTATCACGGTTCTGCACTAACCTGGATGACCATGTTCGGCGAGTATGGCAGCGACCTGGGCGAGAGATCCAATTTTTCCAATGTTTTGGAGAGACGTAGTGTTTCATTCCTAGCATTATTATGTAACAAGCCATCGCCTAAGACATTAGTTCGCAGATGAAAGCGATTGAGGGAACTTTGACAGTACAGTGGCATGTCACGGATACACAGCGTTCCCATGTGTGACCTCTGACGTCACATTTGGTGATGCCATTTCGCAACAGAACAATGTTCGTCCACATATAGCACGTATCTTCATGAACTATCTGCATGGTATTGAGGTATTCCCATGGGCAGCAAGATACCCAGAACTGTCTCTGATAGGACATGTGTACGACCGTCTTGGACATAAACTCCATATCATTGGCATTATCCATGACATCGAAGTCCGGTTACAACGTATGTGGGGTAGCCTGCCTCAGTATTGGATACAACAGCACTTTATGAGACGCTTTCCAACCGAATCAGAGCATGGATCCAGGCCAGAGGGTTTGAAACGTAGTATTCTCTCTAAATTTGACTTGATTTTCTGATCACTGCAACAACATCACAGAGTCTTTCAATTCATAAAGTTTCATTTCGTTTCCTTGCAGATTTCGAAGTACTTTACCTTTTTTGTCTGGCAGTGTAATAACATTCACTCTTTCCGTTTTTTAATTTGAGGTATGTGTTTAAAGAAACTTTTTATTTCTAAATCAGCCTTTATCTCTCACATTGACTCTTACTGAGCTGTAGGAGTATTGCAGAAAATAAATAATTGTTCATTACTAAGTTTACTTGTTCATTAAGGATTACTCTCGTTTTAAGGATGATTGTCATGTTAGTTGTTGTTGTTATTGTTGCTGTTGTTGTTGTGTTGCCTTCAGTCTCACGACTGGTTAGATGCAACTCTCCATGCTACACTATCCTCTGTAAGCCTCTTCATCTCCGAATAACTACTACAACCTACATCCTTCTGAATCTACTTACTGTATTCATCTGTTGGTTTCCCTCTACGATTTTTACTCCCCCGCCCCCTCCCCCACACTTCCCTCCAGTAATAAACTGGTGATCCCTTGAAGTCTCAGAAGATGTCTAATTAACAGATCTCATCCGTGAGTCAAGTTGTGCCACAAATTTCATGCCTATCCAGTTTCACTCGCTACCTCCTCATTACTTAAGCGATCTACCCAGATAATCTTCAACATTCTTCTGTAGACCACATTTCAAAAGCCTCTATTCTCATCTTCTTTCAGCTGTTTATTATCCATATTTCACTTCCGTGCATGGCTTCGCAAGAGACAAATACCTTCAGAAAAGACATCCCAACGTTGCATTCTATATTCGATGTTACCGAAATTCTCTCGTTCACAGCCCCATCCAGTTTCAGCTCTGAAAGAGGCATGGTGAATAAATTGGCGGTGGTCTTGTGTTGTGGTTATGTTATGTGGTCCAATAGACGCTTGCCGCGGCGTCCAGCTCTCTTCTATCTTCTGCATATACGTGTATGTCGCAGCAACAAGCGCCGTACCAGTCAGTAAGTCGCAGTATGTCATAACCGATTTATTGGAGCACAGACATTCATACTAATTTGAACTTATTCGTATGCTGATATTCCCGTCCCACGGGAAGACAAAGAATAGTGGTATCTGCACTGTATGAAACTGAGCCGAGTGGCAGGCGTTCAGTTGATTTTCGTGCAAGATACTTCCCGTAGGCCTACGCAAGCAGACAGGGATACACTCCTTTGCTGGCATACCGCTTGTGCAAGAGACGGTTTTAAACTACTCCGGACATAATTTGGCACTCGAGACAGGTTCGCAGTGCACACAGAATACTCTTAAATGGTTTTTTGAAAGTTAAAGCCACTTTACCACCTTCATCTACTTAATTTTTTCAAAGTGAATATTTCTTTATTATAGCATTCCATTGCGCACTATCAGCTGATATCGGCGCATGTCCATTACCACAGGTTAAAAAAAGACAGCTCTATTTACACTTCACAGCCACTGGAATAGAGAATTTTCACACTCTCATGCAATGTCTGTGAAGTGTGGATGGAAGTCTGATTTTTGTAGCACTTAATATTGCTCAGACGCCGTAAGCAGCAGGTGGTGCTCAACTAAATGATGAAATAAAGAAAAATTCATAAAAAAACCAAATAGTTGAAAATGGCAAAATGTTTTTAGGCTAAAAACATTTACTGCGGCCGTGGAACCGCTCACAAGGGATTAAATGAGCTCCTTTAATAGTTTCTCAACTGATTTGATTGTATAGGTTTTACACAATTCTACTTGCAACGTTTTTGAACTTAGTATAGAAATGACGGTAGCGTGAGATTCTGCTAGTAGGCAGTACTAAACAGGTGAGGGGGCACAACCAATGGCAATGTGATTTACTAAAGAAACGGCCAATAAATCCATAATCACAGTACATATTCCTTGCAAGAGTTTCTTTTACCATATGAAGCTTCTTTAATGTGGAAGAAACGTTTTTTCGCTGGCTTATTGAATATTATCGTAAAACAACGCAATATAATACTATAATAGATTTCCGTATTCACAGAATTGTTAATCAGTTACTTATTGTATTCTCAGGACAATTAAATAAAATTATTTATGAATTCAGCGACTTACCGCTGCTTCGAGATTTGTTATTTCTGACATTTCCACCTCTGGAAGCGTGGAATAGAATTTGAGATTGGCCTTCATAACCTCATTGTCTGGGTTTCTTGTCAGAAATGTAAACGTAGCCTGAGCAGCTTCCTGTAGCATGAGTCGCTGAAAGGGAGGATGACAGAAGTCAGTATAACAGACAAGCATGTTGAAAAAATAAGCACCATAAAATAACTAATATACATAAATTTGCAGCATACGAAACAATCTTTGAAAGTAAATTGTGAAACACACTTTGTTTCAAAATGTATGTTCTGTAAACATTGTTGGTGAGTAATAGTGACTTATAAGGAAAGCTAACGACAAATTAATTTCGTAATATTAATAATAATATTTATAAAATATTTTTCCTGCTTCAGTCTTTCTTTTTTTTTTACACTTCGGTAGCATGCTGCCATCATCAGGTGCTTTACAGTTGCATTTTGCCGAAACGCTTCGTGCTCATAAATATTAGTAAAATGTTACTGAAACTGAAGAATTATTTTATAAATTTTATAATATAATACCAATTCCATATCATATGGATAAATTTAAATTACTGATAAAAACGATTAGCGCCTAGTTTTGGTATAGAGACATCAAATTAGTTGCAATAGCATTAGATTTTTTATTGTGACTGATGTGAAGGTTGTGTCCTGCGTCACGTGGACACCATATTTTCATAAATCGTCCAAAATATCGAAATAATATTTTCAGCAAGTTAGAGGGTGCGAAGGTTTGAAAGGTTCCCTTAACGAATAATATTCCTAAACTTTTCATTTACTGACTTACTGAAACAAATATGTATTTTTTTAAAGAAACCGATGGGTTTTTTTTGGCGACGTTGGACAGCTCTTGAAAAGAGTAGATCATACACTATGTGGTCAAAAGTATCCGGACAGGTAGCTGAAAATGACTGACAAATTCGTGGCGCCCTCCATCGGTAATGCTGGATTTCAATATGGTGTTGACCCACCCTTAGCCTTGAGGACAGCTTCCATTCTCGCATGCATACGTTCAATCAGGTGCTCGGAGGTTTCTTGAAGAATGGCAGCCCATTCTTCACGGAGTGCTGCACTGAGGAGAGGTATCGATGTCGGTCGGTGAGGCCTGGCACGAACTCGGCGTTCCAAAGCATCCCAAAAGTGTTCTGTAGGATTCAGGTCAGGACTATGTGCAGGCCGGTCCATTACAGGGATGTTATCTTCGTGTAGCTACTCCGCCACAGGCCGTGCATTACGAACAAATGCTCGATCGTGTTGAAAGATGCAATCGCCATCCCCGAATTGCTCTTCAACAGTGGGAAGGAAGAAGGTGCAAGCCCCCTTCATGAAAAACACGACCACACCATGACACCACAGCCTCCGAATTTTTCTGTTGGCACTACACACACTGGCAGATGACGTTCATCGGGCATCCCTGCCATCGGATCGCCACATTGTGTACCGTGATTCGGCACTTCACACAAAGTTTTTCGACTGTTCAATAGTCTAATGTTTACGCTCCTTACACCAAGCGAGGCGTCGTTTGACATTTACTGGCGAGATGTGTGCCGTATGAGCAGCCGCTCGACCATGAAATCCAAGTTTTCTCACCTCCTGCCTAACTGTCATAGTACTTGCAGTGGATCGTGATGCAGTTGCGAATTCCTGAGTGATGGTCTAGATAGATGTCTGCCTATTACACATTACGACCCTCTTCAACAGTCATCGGTTTCTGTCAGTCAACAGACGAGGTCGGCCTGTACGCTTTTGTGCTGTACGTGTCCCTTCATGTTTCGACTTCACTATCACATAAGAACATTGGACCTAGGGATGTTTAGGAGTGTGAAAATCTTGCGTACATACGTACGCAAGTGACACCCAATCGCCTGACCATGTTCGAAGTCCGTGAGTTCCGCGGAGCACCCCATTCTGCTCTCTCACGATGTCTAATGACTACTGAGGTCACTGATATGGAGTACCTGACAGCAGGTGGCAACACAGTGCACCTAATATGAAAAACCTATGTTTTTGGGGGTATCAGGATACTTTTGATCACATAGCGTAAATATGAGACGGAAGTCTAGCGACACAGTGCAGTTTTAGGCCCGGTATTCAGTATTTACAGTGAATTGGAGGTGAAACTTTTACGTTTAGGGAGATTTTAGACAGATGTGCATTCAACACCTGTTTGGTCTACTTCGGTGATACGTTTTATTGCGAGTATTTGTATGTGCTGTGTCAGTCACGCCAGTTTTTACGAATGATCAAATATCATTAATAAAGTACGACGGCGTGCTGGAAAGTAATACCTCTGAATTTTTTATCCGATAACTCTTAAACCCTTTTAAAGAAAAGAAACGTTATTAACATTCTATGGCTTTATTCTTCATTTCTACATAATTGTATGTCAATATATTCAAACCAGTTTGTTGACACCGTCACTGTAGAATTTTGGACTTTGTTGACGGAATCGTAACATGACCTCTGTCTGCACCGCTCAGTCACTATCAAAGGGGAGTTCAAATGGCTCTGAGCACTATGGGACTTAACTTATGAGGTCATCAGTCTACTAGAACTTAGAACTACTTAAACCTAACTAACTTAAGGACATCATACACATCCATGTCCGAGGCAGGATTCGAACCTGCGACCGTTGTGGTCGAGCGGTTCCAGACTGTAGCGCCTAGAACCGCTCGGCCACCCCGACCGATAAAAGGAAGTAGTCGAAGTTGTTGTTTAAGTTTTAGAACCAGATGAAAATAGGCAGAGAACAAGTCGGGACTCTAAGGGCGATGATGAATGACAGTGAAACCAAGGCGTTGGATTGTTGCATATGTCGTAGCGCTCTATGTGTGGACGAACTCTTTCAGTTCAGACCTCCATTACAGCACGCTGTTTCTCAGGCACCGTCAGAGTTACCCTATAGACTGCCATGTTACATTCTATGATTTGGAGCCCACCAGCGGTAGGGAGCTGCAAATAAGTAGACACGAAGAATAAAGATTTTCATATACAAAATTCGGAAGCATAACCTTTCAGCACATCTTCGTGCACCATCCCGTTAAAAAACATATTTACTTCAATATCTTAGTAGGTAAGAAAGTTAAAAATATTTTCACAATTGTAAAGCAATGGCACAGTTCCATTTGTTTACATATATTGAAACATCAGTGGAACAGGCGCGTCCAGATCACGCGGAACACTTTTTCTTTTTTAAATATGTCTTATTGTGCAGGTAGAGCGGGCTGTTCGAATTCCGACCCATTGTACAGTGAAGTATTTTAACTAGATATCGGAGGAGATGGTAATGGAGAAATGGGAGTCCCATTTGGAAATGTTAGGGGAGGAATTCACAGTTCCAATATTTGCCTTTCAACCGACGAAAGCCTCTCCAAAATTTTTCTTCGAAACGGAAACGGAGGCAAGGTTACATGGGAACTATTTTCAGTTTAATTCTGGCACACTATGCCCAGATAAAAAATAGAAAGGCCTCGTGTAAACGGATGTGTGTTCATGCAGAGCCTAGTCGATGACATGGTTGTCATGTGCAGTGTAAGGGAGAACCGTATCAACTTATTCTCCCTGGAGGGCCCAGTCACCCCACGAAGTCCAACCTGTTTGCGGTCAGAGTTATAATATTTTTTTGCAGATCTTAGTTATTCGCAATGTAAGGTAAGTGGTCAGTTTATTCATTTATTGTGATGAGGGTGTGAGACTTATGTCTTTGTAATGAAACTGTGCTTAAAATGTCACATGTTGACTCCATAATGTTATATTAAAAATTCTGTCGTACTATGAGAGGGATGCAGCTTTTGAGTAAAGGTGTCCATGCAGGCAAAGTGGCCACTTTGAGTAGGGGAAACGTTAAAGCAGCGGCCGGAAGATGAGCTCCCGGCGATACTTACAGCGACTCCTTATAGGGGTGACTTAGAAGTGACAAATAAAGAGAAGAAAAAGAAAATAAAAAGAAGGAAAAACGAAAAGCAGCCGATGAGAAGGCAGGAAAAAAAAAGAGCGCAAAGAGCAGGAAACTCAGCCCTAGAAGAGCTCTTTTTGGCGACAACTATGAAGACAGAAGGTGCGTGTACTGCTAAGAAAAGTTTTCAAATTGAGGACCAGAAGAGCAGTGGATTTGGTGCCAGTTGTGCTCCCTCTGGGACCACGAACTCTGCACAGGAGTCGAGGAACACTGTTTGAATTTTATTTGTGAAAAGTGTAAATAATTTAATTCGAATTATGTTTCACAATAAATGTGGCCGAGCGGTTCTAGGCGCTACAGTCTGGAGCCGCGCGACCGCAACGGTCGCAGTTTCTAATCCTGCCTCGGGCATGGATGTGTGTGATGTCCTTAGGTTGATTAGATCTAAGTAGTTCTAAGTTCTAGGGGACTGATGACCTCAGAAGTTAAGTCCCATAGTGCTCAGAGCCATTTTTTCACAATAAAATATATTTACTTGTTTGTTTGTTAAAGCAGTTTTTTATCCCTTATTTTTGAGTTTAAAAATACAGTAAGTGGTTAATTTGTGATAATTTCATTGGTTAAAGATAGTAGTAAGGTAATGAAACTATTCAACATTAATCTTCAGTAGCTGCAGATTACAGCCACTGATTTCTTTCTATTGCTATTCGTCTTAAAAATATGACTACCTTAGCCTGGTCATTTTGCCCGGCGCTGCCGTATCTATGCTGCTATCCTTCGCAGATTATGCGGCTGACCGCAATGCTGATCGTGCACTTTGTTCGTTTGGTGACTATATTACCGGGTTGCTTCAGTGGAGTGTTTGCGAAGTTATCGCTGTGTTCACAATCATATATCACAAGCTCTTTATATTTTAAGAGCACACACATTTAACGAGCAGCAAGGAAACTACATTTACATCTATACTCTGCAAGGCATCTTACGGCTTGTAGTGGAAACTAGTTGGTGCACATCTATCTTTTCCGCCCTTTCCTCTTACATCCACGAATGATACACGAGGAGAACGACTGCCGGAAATCTCCGTAAGAGCTCGCATTTCTCTGATTTTACCATCATCGTCTTTTCGCAAGATATATGTTGGAGGAAGCAATATCTTACTTGACTCTTTTAGGGGACATATATTCCCGGAATTTTAACAGAAAAACCTCTTCGTGATGAATATCACCTTTCTCTTAGAGTCTGCTATGAGTGTAGGATGAATACATCGTTAAGAAAAAGGAAAATCGGGGTCTAACGTTCCGTCGACAACGAGCTCATTAGCGACGCAGCACAGATGTAACAAGATGGGGGAGTACTGTGTCTTTTTTAAAGAAACTTTACTGGCATTCGCCGTAATCGATTTAGGGAAATCGCATGAATCACAGTCTGGATGACTGGACGCGGACTAGAATCCCACTACACTCGATTTCGAGTCGAGAAGAACACTTTTTAATTTGTCTCTCACACCGCGCATGATATCTTGGTATCGACCCAGTTTCAGGTTTTCAGTCACAATTCATTCTGCGCCTTAATCGTTATGACCTCTCACCTGGTTACCTCTCACCTGTTTGTATTTCCATCATGCTGTCGGTCTTACTACAACAACCGTCGCGCAGAGCGCTGCTTTTTTTTTTATATCTTACGTATTTCCTCTGTTAATCCAAGCTTGTAAGTTGGCTCTGAGCACTATGGGACTTAACATCTATGGTCATCAGTCTCCTAGAACTTAGAACTACTTAAACCTAACTAACCTAAGGACAGCACACAACACCCAGTCATCACGAGCCAGAGAAAATCCCTGACCCCGCCGGTAATTGAACCCGGGAACCCAGGCCAGGCTTGTAAGTATTCCTGACTGATGAGCAAATAGATGTAAACAGTTCGAACGGCGCTATTTTATCGTATTCTGATGTACAAGGAGTGTTGCGAGAAGACTAGAATAAAGGCGGAATCCCTGGTATAGCTGGGGTTCTCGACCACAAACCCTGGGAACCACGGCACTAGCAACATTTTACAGTCTTGCAGAGTATGGGTGCCCAGTCCGGTACAAATCTACAAGGCACTAGACGTAGGCTTGTTACAAGTTGTTTGAAACCCACACCACTGGTCAAACACCAGCTCGCAGTCCTAAGGCCACAAGATTTTCTTCGTGAACTAGCTGCCAACGCGGAGTCAACAAACTAGGCTCATCAGGGAAACCGTATATTAGATGGACACTTTCGGCACCCCAAAATTGAGGTTCAGAATAAGTTTCCTAAAGATCCTTCCAGTCTTGCAAACAACAGCAGCTACAGCAAGGAAACAATTGTGGATTAAGCGTCTTGAAAGCAGCACAACTTGGCCTCTGTCTTCGGAAATTCTGCCACCTAGGAATGGACAGAATTGGATCTTGTGAAGATAATTCATTTACCTTTGTTCTAGACTTGGAAAATCCCGGAGTAACCTTCAGAAATGTCACTTCCCTGTGAATACCACCAACCGTAACTGCGGAGAAGCTCAGACCACGGCACATTCACTGTGTGTCAGCTGTGCCATGTTGCCTTGTACAGAAGATTTTCTGCTTGCAACTCCGATCGCAACTGAAGATGCAAGATTTTGGTCATCGGTAGCGTAACTTGATAATTCTTTCTCTCGTTTGCTTTTAATGGTAATTAAAATGTGTTATATTTGTTTCTGACTCGAATAGATAACAATATTTTCGTGGGTATACTATATCTCATTAGGGTTCTCGAAAGAAACTCAGCGTTCCATGTGCCTTTCCAATGATTATTTTTGCGTGGTCGTTCCAGTTTACATCGATCGGGATGCATACTTCCAGATATTCCACGACTGTGGTGATTTCTGAAGACTAATCATCGATCGAGTAGCTAAAAAATTGGTCTTCCTATCTGTTTACGTTGAAAAGCAGTGATTCTCTGCAGATTTTACTACATTTAGCAACAATTTTCTAATCTTGTGATGTACACCATAATTATCCGCATGCGACTTCAAACGCTGTTCACCAGGTAGTTTATTTACACTGGCGAGCGAAACCATTATGACCAACTGCTTGGGGACTGCTGACCTCAGAAGTTAAGTCCTATAGTGCTCAGAGCCATTTGAATCATTTGAACCAACTGCTTCGCTACGGTCGCATGTTCGAATCCTGCCTCGGGCATGGATGTGTGTCATGTTCTTAGGTTAGTTAGGTTTAAGTAGTTCTAAGTTCTAGGGGACTGATGACCACAGCAGTTAAGTCCAATAGTGCTCAGAGCCATTTGAACCAACTGCTTAATAGCTTCGAGAATGAGATTTTCACTCTGCAGCGGAGTGTGCGCTGACATGAACTTCCTGGCAGATTAAAACTGTGTGCCGGTCCGAGACTCGAACTCGGGACCTTCGCCTTACGCGGGCAACTGCTCTACCAACTGAGCTACCCAAGCACGTCTCACGCCCCGTCCTCACAGATTTACTTCCGCCAGTACCTCGCCTCCTACCTTCCAAACTTTACAGAAGCTCTCCTGCGAAACTTGCAGAACTAGCATTCCTGAAAGAAAGGATATTGCGGAGACATGGCTTAGCCACAGCCTTGGTGTTGTTTTCAGAATGAGATTTTCACTCCGCAGCGGAGTGTGCGCTGATATGCAACTTCCTGGCAGATTTAAACTGTGTGTCGGTCCGAGACTCGAACTCGGGACCCGAGTTCGAGTCTCGGACCGGCACACAGTTTTAATCTGCCAGGAGGTTGCTTAATAGCTTGACTTTCCGTCTCTGGAACGAAATACATCACTGATTCTGCGTGTCCAGGATTCGACAGTTTGTTGCTAGGTTTATGGAGGTATGTAGTATTAGACATCTACGCACAGGTCATGTAATTCGCGTAAATAACGGGCTGCTGATTTGCGTTCGCCGTGATGGCGCCCGATAGCGTCCCAGATAGGTTCCAAAAAATTTACATCAGGCGAATATGGTCTCCGAGATATCAAAGTGAGTGAGTTCATTTCAGTGCTCTTCAAACCACTGTAGCGCGATTTTGGCTCCGAGACACGGAAAATTATACTGCTGAAAGATGAAATCGCCTTCGGGGAAGACATCAAGCATGATGGGATGCAGGTAGTTCGCAGCTGTCAGCGTCTTCGATTGTTACCATAGGTCCTATGCAAAGGCAGGAGAATGTCTCCCGTAGCAAAATACTGCGCCCACCAGCCTGTGTCCGTGGCGCGCTGCACGTTTCGAGCGGCCCCGATGACAGCGTTTGTGGAGACGACCATCGATCTCATGCAGAAAAAATGTGATTCACCCGAAGAGCCGACACGTTTCCATTGATCGACGGTCGAATCCCGACGATCCCGCACACACTGCAGTCGTAACTGATGATATCATTGGGTCAACATGTGAACACGCAGGGGTGATCTACTGCGGATTTCATTGTTCAACGATGTAAGATGAACGGTGTTCTCCGAAATACTTGTGCGACCATCAGCATTGTGCTCTTCCTGCAGAAATACCACAGATTTCCATCTATCCTGCTTTAGAGAGCAGACGAGCCTCCGAACCAAACGATTTAAGAACAGTCCCGTACGTCCAACTATTTAGCGCCTAGTGGTAGTTCGACTGACCTTCTTCCTCTTTCCATAGATGCTCACGATCGTAGCACGAGAACATTCGACCAGCTGCGTCGTTTCGGAGATACTCGTTCACAAGCTCTGCACAATAATAATCTACCCTTGGTCAAAGTCGCATACCTCAGTGGATTTACCCATCAGCCCATATCTTCGCTAGGGTGATCCCTTGTCCATCTCTGCTCCGCTTGCATACTTTCGTTACCACGTCACGTGGATGCAGCGGCATCCAACGTCGCGGTGGGCAGTGGTCATAATGTTTTGGCTTATTACTGTATATCGTGAACAATTTTACAGGTGGCCTGGCCTACTTCCAAAGCTATTTTCTCAGCTAACGATTTCTCCTCGTTAAGGTGGACGCGCTGAGCTGCAGTACACTACCGGTCATTAAAATTCCTACACCAAGAAGAAATGCAGATGATAAACGGGTATTCATTGGACAGATATATTATACTAGAACTGACATGTGATTACATTTTCACGCAATTTGGGTGCATAGATCCTGAGAAATTAGTACCCAGAACAACCATCTCTGGCCGTCATAACGGCCTTGATACGCCTGGGCATTGAGTCAAACAGAGCTTGGATGGCGTGTATAGGTACAGCTGCCCATGCAGCTTCAACACGATACCACAGTTCATCAAGAGTAGTGACTGGCGTATTGTGACGAGCCAGTTGCCGGGCCACCATTGACCAGACGTTTTCAATTGGTGAGAGATCTGGAGAATGTGCTGGCCAGGGCAGCAGTCGAACATTTCCTGTACTCAGAAAGGCCCGTATAGGACCTGCAACATGCGGTCGTGCATTATCCTGCTGAAATGTAGGGTTTCGCAGGGATCGAATGAAGGGTAGAGCCACGGGTCGTAACACATCTTAAATCTAACGTCCACTGCTCAAAAGTGCCGTCATTGCGAACAAGACGTGACCGAGACGTGTAACCAATGGCACCCCATACCATCACGCCGGGTGATACGCCAGTATGGCGATGACGAATACACGCTTCCAATGTGCGTTGACCGCGATGTCGCCAAACACGGATGCGACCATCATGATGCTGTAAACAGAACCTGGATTCATCCTAAGAAATGACGTTTTTCCATTCGTGCACCCAGGTTCGTCGTTGAGTACACCATCGCAGGCGCTCCTGCCTGTGATGCAGCGTCAAGGGTAACCGCAGCCATAGTCTCCGAGCTGATAGTCCATGCTGCTGCAAACGTCGTCGAACTGTTGGTGCAGATGGTTGTTGTCTTGGAAACGTCCCCATCTGTTGACTCAGGGATCGAGACGTGGCTGCACGATCCGTTACAGCCATGCGGATAAGATGCCTGTCATCTCGACTGCTAGTGATATGGGGCCGTTGGGACCCAGCACGGCGTTCCGTATTACCCTCCTGAACCCACCGATTCTATATTCTGCTAACAGTCGTTGGATCTCGACCAACGCAAGCAGCAATGCCGCGATACGATAAACCGCAATCGCGTTAGGCTACAATCCGACCTTTATCAAAGTCGGAAACGTGATGGTACGCATTTCTCCTCCTTACACGAGGCATCACAGCAACGTTTCACCAGGCAACGCCGGTGAACTGCTGTTTGTGTATGAGAAATCGGTTGGAAACTTTCCTCATGTCAGCACGTTGTAGGTGTCGCCAACAGCGCCATCCTTGTGTGAATGCTCCGAAAAGCTAATCATTTGCATCACAGCATCTTCTTCCTGTCGGCTGAATTTCTCGTCTGTAGCACGTTATCTTCGTGGTGTAGCAATTTTAATCGCCAATAGTGTAGCTACTAAACTTTCAATCTAATGGTAAAGCTGGTACGAAATTTCGTTAACTCGTAGTTAGTGTACTAGGCTGCAGTTTGGGAGTATTTCGAAAGTATTTTGGGAGTCAAGAAACAAGGCGCTAACCTAGGCGACCTTATCTGCTGCCTTCTGGATCTGACGGATGGAGTAGTTGAGCTTCACAAGCGCTCTGTTTGAAGAATCAATGTTGATTCCCACACAGGCAATGTTCGGTTACGAAAAGCGGCATATTATACTAGCATAAAACATGCTCTATAATACTACAACAGTTGAGTTGCGCATTTTTCCAACCAGTTGGTATCCTACATCCCTCCAACGACCTACGATAAAGTGCTGCTTGAAGGATAACACGTTCTTTCGCATAACCTATGCCGAATAATACAACTACCACATCAAATCCACCCGTTTTCCTCTGTTGAGAGATTTTAGTTCATTTACCATTTCGCGATTTTTTACTTTAATATGTCGTTTCGGTGTTCGTGTGATAACTTAATATAGGGACTCAGTATGACCTTCATGAGTGAAATAATTGCGGAAGACAGATTCAGTATATCGGCCTTGTCGGTGTCGAAGTCCGTTTCGGTGCCAGTATGATCACTAAGCGGGTGGCTAGATAATTTTAATCTGTTTATGGCTTTAAGTAAGACCAAAGTATCTTAATGTCATATTAGTAGATAAAGTTTTACTCTCCAGTTCGAGATTCAGAATTAACTCTCTCAGTGGACCTCACTATGAATGGGACTGTAAACCTAGAGCGTGTAAGAAATTTCTGTGTTCTGTGGAGTGAATCTGGCAAACATGAATGGACGCTGACTTATTGTAGTCTTTCTTCTCGGTGGTATAGTTACTTTCATGAATAACAAGAAAGAATAAATTTCATTTTTAAAAGTTTTTTGAGCCGAGCGTATTATTTCAATACAAAAATTCGTTTTATCGTCTAGCAATTACCACGAATTCCCCAGGTGCTATGATACGGGGAAATGCTTCCAGCTACTACGATTCAGCGTATCCCGTAATGTGTCTGTTTCTTGCAACACCGTCCCATTCTAAAGTATGAGTCGTACAGCCATTAGTGGTAATAGTTTTTTGTCTGAAATGGAATTCTTCAGCTAGAATAGAGAAGAAAAACGTTTAAGTTATTGAAGGTATGGCACTAAAAACATCTGACCGAGAACTCATTATCGGTCATCATCTTCCTCTGAGAAACGAAATGAAAGGGAGTGAATTGTTACTTTCTTTCTATAATTTCAAAGACGTTTGTTGCCACTGTCATCCATCGAGTTGCTTCTAGCGACAGAGTATACAGCATCAATAATAAAAGAGCCATTCGGAAGAGAAAGACAGGTACCTCTATTAATAAGAAGCATAAAGAAAGAGCGGACGACGGGACTCAATCTGTTTCTTTAACTTGCAATTGAAAATAAGAACACCGCCGATGGCCTCAAAGCCTTACGTCTTGTTAGTGTGAAGCAATCAGGGACTAGTCAAATTGTATTCTTGGCAGGGAAATGTGAAGCTCTTCAGAAAAGAGTTTTGCACTTTTGTACGGTGATTTAAAAGTGAAAAAAGTGGGAACGTGCAACGGTAGTTCTAGTTTTCACAGCGTCAAAAAACGTATAAAACAATCTGGCGAATGAGGATGTGGGTCGCTCATACAACCGTGTTTACGGCGTCACTTTCATATGATAGCAACGCGGACATGCATGATGTTTCATAGATTCTGAATATGAAAAGTAAAAGTTTTTGACAAGCGATAATAAACAAAGAGCCTAGCATTTTGTTGTGCAACTAAAATTTGCTAACTTTTTATCTACTGTAGTAGTGAAGCAACAGAGCCCTTTTTTCTGTGTAACGATATCAGTTGTTTGGGCGGGCCGGGTTGGCCGAGCGGTTCTAGGCGCTACAGTCTGGAACCGCGTGACCGCTACGGTCGCAGGTTCGAGTCCTGCCTCGGGCATGGATGTGTGTGATGTCCTTAGGTTAGTTAGGTTTAAGTAGCTCTAAGTTCTAGGGGACTGATGACCTCAGCAGTTAAGTCCCATAGTGCTCAGAGCCATTTGAACCATTTTTTTTTCAGCTGTTTGGAACACAGAGCCTCTTCAATTGCAGCAGTCGAATTATTCGCAAAACAGTTGCGAAATGTGACGAGCAACGCAAACAGCACAGTGCTACTTTATATCTACTGTTACGCAGAAAGGGTTTATAGGGACCTACAAAGAAACACGACCAGCTTGACCTCAAATTTGAAAGAGAAAAACGTACACGCCAGCCGGTCTGACCGAGCGGTTCTAGGCGCTTCAGTCTGGAACCGCACGACCGCTACGGTCGCAGGTTCGACTCCTACTCCGGGCGTGGATGTGTGTGATGTCCTTAGGTTAGTTAGGTTTAAGTAGTTCTAAGTTCTAGGGGACTGAAGACCTCCGATTTGAGTCCCATAGTGCTCAGAGCCATTTGAACCAAAAACGTACACCTGCAAGTTGTCAGCCCCAGCAACTGATCCCGTCCGAAAATTTGGGCTATAATTCTGACCTGGATGTACAGTTTTCACAAACGTGCGCGTATCGGTTGTCAGTCGCTCCGCCCCACCGCAGCCGATTAATGCTCGATTGCGAAGTACTGTACAGTGGAGTCAGTAAAGAGGTTTGTGAAATGCTATTTTAACACTGGTAACATGCTTTGTTCATGGCATCCAATTGCATAATGATATCCGTAGGTGGTGTGAGAGATCCGTTTTTTTAACAATTGTATGATTCTATGTCGCAATTCACAGATGCAGTGTAAATTAATGATACGGATAAGTTTTTCATTAATGAAATAGCGTAGAACAGATTTTTTTTTATTCTGAAGCTGACATTGAAGTGAAGTTCATTTGCAGGAGAAGCTCTGTTCTCCGACGTGATGGGCCTGATTAAATTGTAAATCGAAAATCATTAACTTCGTTTCATCATAATTGTTCATTTGGTTAGGTTTATTCATGTTGATTTTGAGGTCTATATGCAGCAGCAAAATATCAGTACGAGAATATTGTTAATATTCGAGGGGCGTTCAATAAGTAATGTAACACACTTTTGTCTGTAAGCAGGTTGGTTTTATTCAGTATTCCAATACATCAATTTATTCCCCACTGTTTTGGCTAAAAAACATTTGTTTTTCAACATAATCTCAGTTCAGCGCGAGGGCCATACACCACCTTAATCAAATGGTTCAAATGGCTCTGAGCACTATGGGACTCAACATCTTAGGTCATAAGTCCCCTAGAACTTAGAACTACTTAAACCTAACTAACCTAAGGACATCACACACACCCATGCCCGAGGCAGGATTCGAACCTGCGACCGTAGCAGTCCCGCGGTTCCGGACTGCAGCGCCAGAACCGCTAGACCACCGCGGCCGGCCACCTTACTGGGAGGCCTTGTATGCCCGCATGGTACCACTCTACTGGTCGACGTCGGAGTCAACGTCTTGCTGCATCAATAATCTCCCCCTTATCCACGCACTGCCTCCCACAGAGTGTCTCCTTCATTGGACCAAACAGATGCAGCAAGACAGCTAAATTTCGATTACGCGATAAGTCACACAAATCTGAGGGCTGTAAATTCAACTAAATACTTAGGGATTACAGTTACAAATAACCTAAATTGGAACGATCACATAGATAATGTTGTGGGTAGAGCAAACCAAAGACAGTGATTCATTGGCAGAACCCTTAGAAGGTGCAACAGGTCTACCAAAGAGACTGCTTACACTAGGCTTGTCCGCCCTGTTCTGGAATACTGATGTGCGGTGTGGGATCGGCATGAGGTGAGACTGGCGGATGACATCGAAAATGTACAAAGAAGGGCAGCTCGTTTTGTATTATCGCGAAATAGGCGTGATAGTGTCACAGACATGATACGTGAATTGGAGTGGCAATCATTAAAACAAAGGCGTTTTTCGTTGCGACGGGATCTTCTCATGAAATTTAAATCACCAGTTTTCTCCTCCGATTGCGAAAACATTCTGTTGGCACCCACCTACATAGAGAGAAATGATCATCACGATAAAATAAGAGAAATCAGGGGTCGCACGGAAAAATTTAAGTGCTCGTTTTTCCCACGTGCCATTCGGGAGTGGAACGGTAGAGAGACAGCATTAAGGTGATTCATTGAACCCTCTACCAGGTACTTAATTGTGAATAGCAGAGTAATCACGTAGATGTAGATGTAGATGGAATTCGGAGGGAGGACATCAAACCGAATAACTCCTTCCCAAAGATCGTTGCCATGACTTAACCGACTTTTTCTGAGGAGGAGAAGTGGTGTGGCCCCACTCCATTGACTGCCTTTTTGTTCCCGGTTCGAAGTGATGAATCCATGTTTCACCGCCTGCAATGAAGTTCGACAAAAAATGTCACTATCAGGCTCGTAACGCGCACGCAGTTCTGTACAGATGGTCCTTCGTTGCTCCTTATGTTCTTCGGTTGGGCGACGAGATACTCAGCTGGCACAGAACTTTGAGTGCTCCATTTGGTGGACGAGTGTGTCAGCACTGCCAACAGAAACGTCCAGTTGAGCAACGAGGTGTCTGATTGTGATTCGTCCATCACCTTGAACGAGAATATCCGCACGTTCCAACGTTGCTGGGAGTCACAGCTGTGTGCGGCCGCCCGGAAAGGTTTGCGCGACCTTACTCCAATGACAGACGCCTTGCCCACAGACTCACCATGCTTTTGTTCACTGCCAAGTCTCCGTAGATATTCTACAAATGCCTATGAATATCTGCGATGCTCTGGTTTTCCGCTGAAAGAAACTCAATGACAGTTCTCTGTTTAGAGCGCACCTCCATTACAGACGCCGTTTTGAAGGCTGCGTATAGCGCCACCACCTATCAGAACTTCGTGAAACTATAGGGGCTGAAGCGGGAATATTCCAGGATGTTACACAACAAACTCCGCATTTTTCAACCGAAACTGGCGGAGACAAAAAGAAATGTATTGCATTACTTATTGAACGCCCTTCGTAATATCGAACGTGTAATGTGCTTCAGGTTGACATACACTGCCAAGTCACATTAATGTGACCACCTGTCGAAAGCGTGAATAACCAACTTTTGAAGCGCGGACCAATGCGAGACGTGCAGGAAGCACGTCATTGAGGTTCTGGAAGCTACCGACAGGAATATGGAGCCATGCCGACTCTACATCTACATCTACATTTATACTCCGCAAGCCACCCAACGGTGTGTGGCGGAGGGCACTTTACGTGCCACTGTCATTACCTCCCTTTCCTGTTCCAGTCGCGTATGGTTCGCGGGAAGAACGACTGCCGGAAAGCCTCCGTGCGCGCTCGAATCTCTCTGATTTTACATTCGTGATCTCCTCGGGAGGTATAAGTAGGGGGAAGAAATATATTCGATTCCTCATCCAGAAACGCACCCTCTCGAAACCTGGACAGCAAGCTACACCGCGATGCAGAGCGCCTCTCTTGCAGAGTCTGCCACTTGAGTTTGCTAAACATCTCCATAACGCTATCACGCTTACCAAACAACCCTGTGAAGAAACGCGCCGCTGTTCTTTGGATCTTCTCTATCTCCTCTGTCAACCCTACCTGGTACGGATCCCACACTGATGAGCAATACTCAAGTATAGGTCGAACGAGTGTTTTGTAAGCCACCTCCTTTGTTGATGGACTACATTTTCTAAGGACTCTCCCAAAGAATCTCAATCTGGCACCCGCCTTACCAACAATTAATTTTATATGATCATTGTTCCGTACGCATACTCCCAGATATTTTACAGAAGTAACTGCTACCAGTGTTTGTTCCGCTATCATATAATCATACAATAAAGGATCCTTCTTTCTATGTATTCGCAATACATTACATTTGTCTATGTTAAGGGTCAGTTGCCACTCCCTGCACCAAGTGTCTATCCGCTGCAGATCCAGTGCCGTCGCCAGCTGCGCTAAGTCTCCCGTTTGAGGATCCATGGCACGAACAGACCATGGAGGTGGAGAGAGATTGGGTTTAAATCCGGGGAGTTTGGCGGCCAGGGGAATACGGTAAACGCATCCCAGTGCTCCTCCAACCACACACGTACTGCGAGCTGTGTGAAGCGTTGCATTGTCCTGCTGGTAGATCCCATTGTACCGAGGAAAAAGAAACTACGTGTAGGGGTGAACATGAGCCCCAAGGATAGAGGCATACTTGTTGTTCTGGAGTAACCACAAGCGCCGGAATGAAGATGAAGAACGCAAGAGAAGAGAAGGCGGTGAAACGACGTCGGCCAAAAGCGCGCTGACCAGGACACCACCACGATAGGAGCGGCGTCTAGCCGAAGTGAATATAGCGCCGCTCCTACCAGCCTCGGCCGGACATTAGTGGACAGCATTCGCAGAGTATTAGCACGGCCTAGCAGAGAGTGCTATGATAGCAGTTAGTAGTGATCCATCTACATCTACATGGTTACTCTGCAATTCACACTTAAATGCCTGGCAGAGGGTTCATCGAACCATTTTCATACTACTTCTCTACCATTCCACTCTCGAATGGCGCGTGGGAAAAAGGAACACCTAAATCTTTCAGTTCGAGCTCTGATTTCTCTTATTTTATTATGACGATCATTTCTCCCTACGTAGGTGGCTATCAACAAAATATTTTCGCATTCGGAAGAGAAAGTTGGTGATTGAAATTTCGTAAATAGATCTCGCCGCAAAGAAAACCACCTTTGTTTCAGTGACTGCCACCCCAACTCGCGTATCATATCAGTGACACTCTCACGCCTATTGCGCGATAAGACGAAACGAGCTGCCCTTCTTTGTACTTTTTCGATGTCCTCCGTCAATCCTATCTGGTAAGGATCCCATACCGCGCAGCAGTATTCCAGCAGAGGACGGACAAGTGTAATGTAGGCTATCTCTTTAGTGGGTTTGTCGCATCTTCTAAGTGTTCTGCCAACAAAGCGCAGTCTTTGTTTCGCCTTCCCCACAACATTATCTATGTGGACTTAACAATTTAAGTTGCTCGTAATTGTAATACATAGGTATTTAGTGGAATTGACAGCCCTTAGATTTGTGCGATTTATCGTATACCCAAAATTTATCGGATTTCTTTTAGTACTCATGTGGATGGCCTCGCACTTTTCTTTGTTTAGTGCCAATTGCCACTTTTCGCACCATACAGAAATTCTCTCTAGATAATTTTGTAATTGGAGTTGATCGCCTGATGATTTTACTAGACGGTAAATTACAGCGTCATCTGCAAACAATCAAAGGGGGCTGCTCAGATAATCACCTAGATCATTTATATAAATCAGGAACAGCAGAGGGCCTATGACACCACCTTGCTGAACGCCATACATCACTTCTGTTCTACTCGATGATTTACCGTCTATCACTATGAACTGTGACCTCTCTGAGAGGAAATCGCGAATCCAATCACACAACTGAGACGATACTCCATATGCACGCACTTTGATTAATAGTCGCTTGTGAGGAACGGTATCAAAAGCCTTCTGGAAATCTAAGAATATGGAATCGATCTGAGATCCCTTGTCGACAGCACTCATTACTTCATGGGAATAAAGAGCTAGCTGTGTTGCACAAGAACGATATTTTCTCAATCTGTGTTGGTTATGTATCAATAAGTCACTTTCTTCTTCCGTATCAATTACTTACTTGGACACTGTCTATAGCGAAGAACATTACTGTTTGCATGTTGCCCATCGTTTGCGACAACTCCTTGTAAATCCCAAAGTTAAGTGTTGTCAAATCTGCTTTATTGAAATAAAACTACTAATGTTATCTGCCTGAATTGTCGTATAGCATTCCGAGAACGCAACATCCTTTAGGCACCCTATACGAGACGAGTGGGCTGGACCCCACACTTGTCTTGACGGAATATGCTTTCCACACTGAGGAGACCATCAACGAAATGCCACGAAAACATTCCCCGGGCCATAACGCTCTCTCCTCCGGTCTGGACCCACTATTTTTTAGACGTTTCAGGCTGTACACGCCAACGGCCATCTGTCCGATGGAACATAAAACGTCATTCATCTGAAAAGGCCGACTGTCGGCAATCATCGGACGTCCAGTCACGGTACTAGCGAGCAGATTCCAGCTTTCATCGCCAACGAACAGGGTAGGTAACCTGAAGATACCGCAGCGAGCAGACGCGTGTCTCAGTCCCACAAGGTGCGCAGTGAGCAGCACACACTTTTTATTTGTTAGAATAAAGGTGAAGAATATATCAAATACCTTACTTTATGTTTTGCAATTTGGATGCATAAAAGGCGATGGCAGTGAGTCCTCTCGCACTATACACTCTGAAATGAAACGTACGAACGCAGAAACCAGACGGCTGCAAGTGAACTGGTGCTTAAATTTTTCGTTCCTCCGGGCCAGATGAGATGAAGCCGCAAAATAGCTCCGTACTTGCGTCTGCTTATTCGTTCTAGTATTGCGGCCTCGTAAAAAGCGCGGGAAACTAAGCACGTCTGAGTTACACACTTCCTCAACTCCATCCTTTAAGTACTACCGAGCATTATAACGACCGTTCAGGAGTTCACAATTAACAAATAGCCGGCTGCTGTGCCCGAGCGATTCTAGGCGCTTCAGTCCGGAACCGCACTGCTGCTACGGTCGCAGGTTCGAATCCTGTCTCGGGCATGGAAGTGTGTGATGTTCTTAGGTTAGTTAGGTTTAAGTAGTTCTAAGTCTAGGGGACTGATGACCTCAGATATTAAGTACCATAGTGCTTAGAGCCATCTCAACCATAAAAAAAGAAAAAAAAAGAACTACTACATGTGGTAATAATCGAAGGCACCATGAGCTGTGGATGGTGTGAATTTTATTGCGAGTCACCTGCATCCCTTCGTGATTTATATCTGCACCGACAGTGAGGGCGCCTTCCAACAGGATAGTTATCCGTGTCATAAGGCCAGAATCGTGTTACAGTGCTGCAGCAGTGTGATAATGACTTCACGTTGATGTGCAGGCCACTAAATTCGTCTGATATGAACCTGATGGAACACATCTGGGACAATATCAGGTGCCAGCTCTGCGCCCAAATATCACAGGCCCGCAATTTACGGGAGTTGCGTGACCTGTGCGTCGACATTTGGCGCCACATTCCTTCGGAAACCTGCTCAGGAACTGTAGAATCCGTGACACACAGAATCGCTTCTGTACTGCGTTCCAAAGCTGAACTAACACTGTACAAAGAAGGTGACCATAATGGTTTTACTCATCAGATTTCTATGGCAGGATGTAATATTTTCCTTGGCTCATCTTGAACTGTTCACTCTCGGAATTTCAAGCGTAAATCGTAACGTGATGCATAACGTCTTTCTGATAGTGTTTTCAATTGGATATTTTCTCTGAGGCTCCTCTATCTTCACCGTTATTCATCTCTTAGGTTCCATGATGACGATGAAAACTCAAGAATCGGTCGATGAAGAATTTTTTAAAAGATATTCTTCGTCGATAATACTCACTTTTATTGGTTTCTTCCAATGAATCTGCCATATCAACAATTAAATTTATGCAAGTGATTCTCATTAACGTTTAAAAACTTACTAAGCGATGTACACTGAAGCGGCAAAGAAACTGGTTTAAAAATGGTAAACAGGCAGAATACGGCGCTGCGGTCGGCAACACCTGTATAAGACAACAAGGGTCTGGCGCTGTTGTTAGATTGGTTACTCCGAGGTAGCAATGAAGTGGGGATTTTCCGGTACGACCATTTCATGAGTGTACCGTGAATATCAGGAATCCTGTGAAACATCAAATCTCCGACATCGCTGCGGCCCCAAAAAGATCCTGCACGAACGGTTCCAGCAACGACTGAAGAGAACCGTTCAACGTGATAGGGGTTCAACCCTTCCGCAAATTGCTGCAGATTTCAATTCTGGGCCATCAACAAGTGTCAGCGTGTGAACCATTCAACGAAACATCATCGATAACGACTTTTGGAGCCGAAGGCCCACTTATGTACCCTTGATGACTGCACGACACAAAGCTTTACGCCTCGCCGGGGAGCATCAACACCGACATGGGACTGTTTATGACTGGAAACATGTTGCCTGTCGGACGAGTCTCGTATCAGGATTGAATCGAGCGGATGGACGTGTACGGGTATGGAGACAACCTCATGAATCCATGGACCCTGCATGTCAGCAGGGGACTGTTCAAGCTGGTGGAGGCTGTATAATTGTGCGGGGCGTGTGCAGATGGAGTGATGTGGGACCCCTGGTAAGTCTAGATACGACTCTAACAGGTGACACATACTTAAGCATCCTGTCTGATCACCTGCATCCATTCATGTCCATTGTACATCCGGACGGACTTCGGCAATTCCAGCAGGACAATGCGACACCCCACACGTCCAGAAGAGTTTAAACACTTCCTCTGGCCACCAAACTCCCCTGTCAAAATAGTTCAAATGGCTCTGAGCACTATGGGACTTAACATCTGTGGTCATCAGTCACCTAGAACTTAGAACTACTTAAACCTAACTAACCTAAGGACATCACACACATCCATGCCCGAGGCAGGATGCGAACCTGCGACCGTAGCAGTCGCGCGGTTCCGGACTGAGCGCCTAGAACCGCTAGACCACCGCGGCCGGCAACTCCCCTGTCATGAACATTATTAAGCACATCTGGGATCCCTTGCAACGTGCTGTTCAGAAGAGATCTCCATCTTCTCGTACTCTTACGGATTTATGGACAGCGCTGCAGGATTGATGGTGTCAATTCCCCCCAGCACTACTTCAGACATTAGTCAAGTCCATGCCACGTCGTGTTGCGGCACTTTTGCGTGCTCGCAGGGGGCCCTACACGATATCAGGCAGGTATACCAGTGTCTGTGTCTCCTCAGTATAGATGATGCTGAGACAAGTAATTTAATGTAGGACACATCCGTGCCGCAAATGTCGGGAAATACCCCAGAAGTAGATGACAAATGTTGAAAATCTGATGTCGCGAAGTAACGTACGTTGCCGCACATGCAGCTTTTGAGCCTTTCGGCCTGTTGCACCTAATCATTCCAACCCAAATCAAGTATTCACATCGGTGTGTCTCCAGGCCTAGGTGAACGGCTTTAGAGCGTGGGCTCAGGGTCTGAGTCTTGCGTCTGGCAGGCAGCATTTTTTTCATTGCGTTAAACATTTACGAAGGTTATTCGAAAAGTAAGGAACGATCGGTACGAAATGGAAATCACAGCGAGTTTTCCACAGGTGTGTTTGGCAGTGTCTTTAGTATGCCCATCGATCGTATTACGTCATTCTTTTTGGTTCTGAGCACACAGGTAAGATACCTAGAACAATAGTGTCTCCCGCCAAGTACGAGCGCCTGGTTAGAAATTTCGCCTGAAGCTATGCAGCCAACATTACAGAACTGTCGTGCGTTTTCTTCTTCAAAACAATTCTCAGCCGCATTCTGCAGGGACAATGAAGATGCCACTGCATCTTTTTCAATTGTAAATGTTTCATTATCCACAATACAGCCCGTAATTGTCTCCCTCTGAGTTTTATCTCTACTCACATGAACCGCTGGCTATGAAGACAACATTTTGGCACAGACAACGAGGTGTAGGCCAGCGTAGAGAATTGGCGGAAAGCACTGGCGGCTACCTTTTTTAACGAGGGTATTGGAAAGTTGGTACAACGCTACGACAAACGTCTAAATCGGATCGGCGACTATGGAGATAAGTAGCTGGAAGTTGTTGCTAACTGTTGCAAATAAAACAGTTTTAATTTTCACTGTGGTTTCCATTTTGCCAGCTACCGTTCCTACTTTCCGAATAGCCCTCCTATGTGTTTACATTGAGGTAGGCTTTGTTATTTCCTCTATCGCTCTGGCGATCTCCACTGGTTTATTGCAAAGTATAGGACAGCAAAAGTCTACCGTATTGCGGCACAGGTAAATGACTATAAGCTTCCGAATTTCGTCGTTATCAGTAAATGACCTAGGTTTTCCTTACTATGTAATTTCTGCAAACAAAACAGAGGCGACAAAAGGAAAAAAAGAACCACAAAATACGAACAGCTTTTTCTTGGTTGCAGCGAAAGCAGTAATTCTGTCACTTCCACGTTTACAACAGTTCATATTTACAAAAGGTGTTCGAAATTCGCACTGTTGTGCAGAAATTTGTGGCACTGCCCCCTAAAGTGGAGTGTAGGGTCGGAAAACCCAACCGCTGCACGTGCGATGACGTACGTCATCTGGTGATGTCACATGTTCAACATGTGTCATCCATTTTTTGGGTATTTCTCGACATTTGCGTCCGCATCTGTCTCATTTTAAATTACTTCTACTTCACTTTGGGTGTTTCTAAACGTTAAAAAGTATCACCCTGTATATCTGAGGCGCCTTAAATAGCTCAGGTTAAGTAAACCTAAACATAGGACTTTTGTGACTGATTCCTTCGACACCTATTCATTCTGGAACAGCGGATACATTGCGTTTGCTTACGTTAGAGTCATCTTCTAGTATCTGCAACAAGCGTTAAGGCTTCATTCCACAGCAATTGTATCATAATGCGCAAACTTTCATCAGTCGGAGTCTTTTATTAGCTTCCTGAACATGTAATCCTAGTAATAATATTAATAACAAAAGCTTTTCAAGCTGAGTATTTCTTAACACCAGCAACTGTTTGTTGATGTTTCGAAACGCAACGCGTTGATATCCCTAATAAGTGAGCAAGAGGTCATATGAAGTGTGTCATGCCATGTGGTAGTGTGAGCAAAGTATAAAATTGACCAAAACAGTTTAAACTTGCCGTATTCACAGCGGAGGAAGCCAGGAACGTCAACAGAACATTTGAAACAAAACATTAGTTAATAAGTAATGCAGCAAATCGATGCGAAGGTATTAATCATGAAGGAGAAATACGTGAAACTATTTTAGTAGCTGTTGACACGTGTAAGATCGGGGTATTGTATGTAGTTTACTGTATAGTTTCGCATTATTTGATATAACTTCGAAAGCTAAAGAAGCAGAATAAGTTAGAGTCGTTTGAGCTCACTGAACAGCAAATGAAGTCTCTCTGTTTTCCGGAAAATGTACTTTTCATTTCTGTGTAGAGTACAAATGTAAAACAGTGTTCGCCTCACTCCAGCCGGTGAAGCAGGCTTGCAGAGTTAGTTTTCAGCGCTAGAGTTAAACTTAGAAGCTGGATTAGTTTGACTTTCTTTTTCCTCACAGATACAGTCCATTGCCAAAGATAAAAGTAGTGTTATGTGACAGCGCAGGATCTTACACTCCACAGAGGACTGGTCAATGAACGTTTCGATTTATAATCTTATCTTAGGCTGGCAGCTAACAAAATATTACAGTGATTTACTGGTTATAGATATTGTTTCTCTCGCACAGTATGATTTAAGAAACCAGCTAAATCGACCGACTTACTGCTTGTTTCTTGCAGATGAACTTGAACAGACACGTTAAGATGAAAAAACAATTTTCCATCAACAATTTTAAGATAGACATTTACATAGTAAGTTTTCAACATGACAAAAAGCTTCATGTCTGTGAAGAAAAAAAACCGTAGTCCTGTCCAAAGAAACGTTCTAGTAGTATGAAGGTAATGTGCAGGTTTTTATAAATGCTACTTTAATCGTTATTTGGCGGTAGTAATTACAGCGTCAACGAACAGATGCAGAACTGAGAACATCATGTGTTGCATGTATTTTCTTACGCGTGATTCATTTCTATAATAAGATGAAGTTGCCACGGACTTTTCGAAATGGACATGGACTGTATGCGCCCAGGACAAAATGCTCATGATTTTTTATTTTGTATTTATCCTATGCGTATGTCTCTCACGCATCCAACGCCAATAAGCAAGTTATGTGATTTAAATAACTGTTTCTTCTCGAGTTAAAACTTAACGAGATAATAAGCCTTACTTTCTTCAAAACAAAAATTGAAGTCCATTACAGATCGAACGACCACTGGTTTAGACTCTGTCTTAAGTGTCATTGACGGCAGCATTAGCGGAGCATGTTGTCAAAGACCCAGTCTGGAACCGTGCGACTGCTACGGTCGCAGGTTCGTATCCTGCCTCGGGCATGGGTGTGTGTGATGTCCTTAGGTTAGTTATGTTTAAGTAGTTCTAAGTTATAGGGGACTGATGACCTCAGATGTTAAGTCCCATAGTTCTCAGAGCCATTTGTCAAATACCGTTCTTCCGGCCGTTAATGCCGATTTTTGAAACTACAATCGATACTTCTTTTCGTGCAGGTTCTAAGTTTCTCTCACGAGTCTAGGTGGGGCTCACTTCACCCTTAAATTATTTACTATATCGGGACTCAAACCGGATACCCATAGGTAATCAGACACATCGACCACTCAACGATAGATGTTCATTTATGCTATAGAATTGTTACTTTGGTTTATAGTCTGAAACTTCTTGAAAGGATAAAACTTACCGTCGGACCGGGACTTGAACCTTGCTTTCAGCTCAGCTGGGAATGATCTTACCGACGGGGCCAAACTGATGCGACTCTAGACCACCCCCCAGCCCCCCACCGCCACCTCCTCTTTCAATTATGCCAGTATCTGTCTCCTACTTAACAAAATCCGCAGATGGTCCCGTGCACACCTTGATATGCTATCGCTCTTAGAAAAAGAAATCGCAGAGAAATAGCTTGGACACAGTCAACTAGTTGTTTCCAGAAAGAATCTGTTGAGTTTGCAGCGTAATGTGCTCTGTTTTGATACTTCCTGGCATACTGAACAGCGAGGGCTTGTCTTGAGGCGTGCTTTGATGTTCAGTCGCAAAATGCGTTGTGCGTCAAAGGCAAGCTCAGAGGCTTGAATCCAGTACGTGGGACCTGCCAGGAAGTTTCAAAATAGCACACACCGTTGCCACTGAATAAACGCATCTGAGAGAGGTATTCACTCAGATCATTTCAGAAGCGAATTGCTTGGGCCTGGACGAAACGGTGGTCCGAAGGATATTTTCATTCATATTTTACGACCAAAAATACATAAATATTAGATGTGTGGTCTATAGAGCTCAGAACCAACGACAGAGAATAAAATTAGGGGAATATTCCTTGAGAATCAAGAATAGGGAGAAAAACAAGTGAAAGAGCTTAAAAATAAGTACCAAACGATTAGCAATCAACATATCTCCATGTATGTCTGTGAAGGTGATGGAGACCACTTTGGTTTTATTCATACCATAGCACATTGTGGTATAAGAGAGATAAATTGCGCAATAAGTTGGTTTATTATTACTAAAAATTATATAAATACCGTCAAACATATACATTAGACTCTTATCAATGACACATGTTACCAAGTCTTTGAATTAAGTTGGTTAATTTAACTGCAGTGGCACTGCTGCATCCTATGTGCCGTCCCTTAAAATTGCAGCAAGCACTACAGTTTCAATAGGACAGGCAGCTAACACATTTAGCTCCATATATTTTGGCAGTAAAATGGAAATATCCACCGCAGGCTAAAACATCCCCTGTTAAAGATATGCTGTTTAAGTGCTTAATCTCTGTTCGTTGACTGATCGTACTACACTTAAGCAAGTTTTTCAGTGTTATATTGTAAGATGAATACAGGGTTATAAATATAAAATCAAATATTGGTAATGCAGGAGTGGGTTTAATAATGAATATGAAAACAGGAATACCGGTGAACTAGTACGAACGGCATAGTGATTGCATTATCGCAGCCAAGATAACACGAAGCCCACAGCTACCACAGTAGTAAAAATTCAAATACCAATTAGCTCAGCAGATGATGAAGAGATTGAAGAAATGTAGATCAGATAAAAGAAATTATTCAGATAGTTAAAGAACAGGAAAATTTAACTGTGATGTACGATTGGAATTCAATAGTAGGAAAAGGAAGATAGGAATATGGACTCGGGGAAAGGAATGAAAGAGGAAAAGTCTGGTAGGATTTTGCACAGACTATAATCTATCTATCGGTAACACTTGGTTTAAGAAGAAGACTGTACGTGTGAAATAGACCTGGAGACACCGGAAGGTTTCAGAATGATTAAATAATGGTAAGACAGACATTTTGAAACCAGATTTTAAAATGTAAGACATTTCCAGGGGCGGGTATGTACTCTGGCCACAATTTGCTGGTTATGAACCGTAGGTTAAAACAGAAGAAATTTCGAAAGGGTAAGAACTTATGAAGAAGGGACCTGGAAAAGTTGAAAGAGTGAGAGGTTGCTGAGACTTTCAGAGAGAGTATTAGGCAACGGTTAACTAGAGGGGGAGAAAGCAATACAGTAAAAGACGAGTGGATAGATTCAAGAGATGAAATAGTGAAAGCACCAGAGGGTGAAATAGGTAAAAAGAAAAGGTCTAGTAGAAAATCTTTGAAGAACATAAGAAATATTGAATTGAGGAGAAAATATAAAAATGCAGCAAACGAAGCAGGTGAAAGGGAATGCAAACGTTAAAAGAATGAGACTGACGCGAAGTGCAAAATGTCTGAGCAGGAATGGCTAGAGGACAAATGTAACGATTCAGAAGCATATTTCACTGAGGGAAAGGTAGATACTGCCCACAGGAAAACTAAGGACCCTTTTGGGGAAAAGACAAGCAGCTATATGAATATCAAGTGCTCAGATGGAAAAGCAGTCCTAAGCAAAGAAGGGAAATCTGAAAGTTGGAAGCAGTATATAGGGGGTCTATACAAAGGAGATAAACTTGAAGGCAATATTATAAAAAGGGTAAGAGACGTAGACGAAGATGAGATGGAGAAATGGTAATACTAGAAGAATCTGACACAGCTCTGAAACATCTAAATCGAAACAAAGTCCCTGGAGTAGACAACATTCCGTCAGAACTACTACTAGCTTGGGAGAGCCAACCATGACAAAACTCTTCCATACGGCGTGCAAGATACATGAGACGTGCGGAATACCCTCAGAATTTAAAAAGAATGTATTGATTCCAATTACAAAGAAATCAGTTGGCGACAGGTGTGATAATTACCGAACTGTTAGTTAGTAATTCATGGTTGCAAAATGCTAACACGAATTCGTTACAGAAGAATGGAAAAAAATGTAGAATCCGACCTTAGGGAAGATCAGTTTGAATTCCGGAGAAATGTAGGAACACGCGAGGCGATATTGACTCTACGACTTATCTTAGAAGATATGTTAAAGAAACGCAAATCTACTTTCATACAATTTGTAGACTTAGAGAAAGCTTTTGACAATGTTGAGTGGAATACGCCCTTTGAAATTCTGAAGGCAGCAGGGGAAAAGTACAGGGAGCGAAAGGCTATTTACAACTTGTACAGAAACCAGACGGCAGTTATAAGAGTCGAGGGGTTTGAAGGACAAGCACAGGTTAAGAAGGGAGTGAGACATGCTTGTAGCCTATACCCGATGATATTCAATCTGTACATCGAGCAAGCAATAAAGGAAACCAAAGAAAACTTTGGAGAAAGAATTAAAGTTCATGGAAAAGAAAAAAAAAACTTTGAGATTTGTATACGACATTGTAAATCTGTCAGAGGCAGCAAAGGACTTCGAAGAGCACTTGAACGAAATGGACGTTGTCCTGGAAGGAGGATATAAGATGAACATCAACAAAAACAAAACAATAACAACGTAATGTAGCAGAATTAAATAAGATAATGCTAAGGGAATTAGATTAGGAAATGAGACACACAAAGTAGTAGATGAGTTTTGTTATTTGGGCAGCAAAATAACTGATGATGGCCGAAGTAGAATGTAAAAAGTAGACTGACAATGGAAAGAAAAGCGTTTCTGAAGAAGAGAAATTTGTTAACATCGAATATATATTTAAGTCTTAGGAAGTCTTTAGTGAGTGTATGTGTCGGGAGTGTAGCCATGTACGGAAGTGAAACATAGACGATAAATAGTTTAGACGAGAAGAGAATAGAAGCTTTTGATATGTGGTGCTACAGATGAATGCTGAAGATTAGATCACTTAACTAATGAGGAGGTACTGAATGGAATTGAGAAGAAGAGAAATTTGTGGCACAACTTGACAAAAGAAAAGATAGGTTGGTAGGACACATTCTGACGCACCAAGGTATCACCAATTTAGTACTGGAGGGAATCGTGGGGGAGGGGGGGGGGGTTAAAATCGCGGAGGAAGAGCAATTATTCGGAGCTGAAGAAGCTTGCACAGGATAGAATAGCATGGAGAGCTGCATCAAACCAGTATTCCGGCTCAAGATCACAACGACAACATTTTAAGAGCATAATTACGCAAAAAAGACCTGATCAGATGTGACTTTATCTCACTGTCTCCTCGTTTCATGATGCTGTGTGCACATTCAAACAGTCGCGACATGTTTTAGCCCCCACGCGATTTTTATTAAGCTTATCCATCGCGTAAAATATAATTTGTTGTGGTAAACAGCGACAATTTTCTGCCTTAAGCAACTGAGATTTACATTAAGCATATACAACCAGCCTTATTTAGCTGCTGATTGCAAGACTGAACACTAGCAGTTAGCAAATGACGAGGAAGGAAAAAACGAACAAACTATTTTTAATAAAACGTACAGATTTTCTTGTGAATATTAACACCTACCCAGCAAACGTAAGTATTCAGAATTAAATACTAGTTACTGACTTTTTTTTTACTACATACTTGCAGTGGATTGATGTATAAATTTGTCGTTGCCAATAATATTCGCAGTAGCGTTTTGAATTCCGTGCGTGTAAACGAGGTAAAGTCTAAACAGAGAGACTGAACATTTCTGATTTTTTTTCAGTCAGCGGGTGTGAGTAATCGTGAGCAATCATCTGTCGCGTGACGTTTCACTTCCATGAGTAAGCATGAGACATGCTCGTAGCAGCAAGCAGCCACTCAGGACCTTTTTGGTGGGTAATTCCACATCCATTGTATTGTCCACATCTTCCGCACATGCAATTCTATCTTTCCCATTTGCTGAAACTCTGTTGATGGTGGCGACGCTTTTCGTGTTTGTCATGTCGAATTTAATTCCATACCGAGACGTATCTCCTTATACAGTCGAGAAACACTCCCAGAATCAAAACAAAGTAATAGGTAGTGAATGATGATATAATATTCACAAATGTGAATTAAATACAGAGGCAAAGTATTTTTTCATGATGCATTACTTTATATAGTTATTAACCTTCTTGTATCTGTGGAGTGGAATCTAGCGATTGGTCTTTGAAACCTATCGAGATACTATTATCTGAACCAACTTACACTTAAATTTACAAAAACACAACTTTGTGTCTTTCGTCCACAGATAAGTAAACCTTGTCACGAATTAGGTATAGAATGATCAGTAACCCAATTATGGCTTTATTATACTCAAACTGACCCTCTACTAACGGTGGACTAAACTCTTTCCGTTAAAAAACAACCGTGAGGATAACAGGTGCACATCCATGCCTCAGCAATGGCACTGTGATTTACTACTGTTCAGTATTCTTTTCCCTGTGTGATACAGATGATTTCATGTCACTAATGAGAACAATTACCTAAAAAGTACTAGCAAATTGATTATAGTTTGCTATAAACCTACTACAACGGACACGTTTCACGGCTATTACGAAGACCTCCGTTTCAACGTAGAGAAGCGATTGCTGTTCGGGACAGCCTTCAAATCGAACCGGAAAGTGACCTGGCGGTTCTTCTAAACAACGGCTAAGATTCCGAAAAAAGTTTGTGCTAATATCTAAGGAGCTACTGCTCCATCTGAGAAGGTAAGGTTGGAAATGTGGAAGGAGACTACCTAACCTCGGCGGGTGGACGAAAGCAGCCGAATAACTAAGGCCTCGACACAGTGAAAGCTGACTCGTAAACAAGTAACTGAACAGGTTACGATCAACAGTGGGAAGCTCCAAGGACAGCATGAGAAAACGGCGCTTCATCAAAAGTGCCATGGATTGTGAATGTGATCAAGAACAAACCACAAGTGACAAGCTTCAGTACCCAGTGTGGTTAATACCTCGCGCAGAGGCGGGATGTAAACCAACTCGAATGTCTGGAACGTTGCGAAATCAAACGAAATGCAACTGTTGTGCAACAATCCTTCACAGATCACGTGTCCCTTACATCAAAATATTCAAAAAATATCCCTTAGAAACATCCGAAATTGCGTCGGTTAAGTCCAGGTTCACCTCACCCTGTATTCTTAATTTCAATTTTTATACCGCAGTCTTAAAACTTTCTCGTTTACTTCGTCAGACATAACAAAGGTTGACGTATCTAAAATAACTCTTTTCACTTACATGAATAGTGAATATGGATTCAAGATAGTGGGACCACCGCGTTTTAGCTACTTCTTTCATCACCGAGGTACAAGCAAAATCTTTTTTATGGAATTGTGGTATGTTCTTACCACACTGTAGCAGATCTATATGAGATGTATTTAGTAATATATCTCTTTTGTAGGTCTGCAAAGGAATGACGGAGTACAGTACATTAAAAATGGGGATCTTTATGCTTTCACGGAGGCAGTTCGAATGGAAGTTTGTGCCAATCTCCATTGGAATTAGCAACACCGACACAACCGATACGTGACGTTTATGTCACTCTCGACGGAAAAGTGGGATAAACTTTCGGTCGGAGAGCAATTCAGACCGTAACAGCAGCACGAAAATCTCAATATTCAATGTAATTTTACTCCATAATTTCTTGTCTGATTTATTCCCGGGGAAAAAAGATGTAATTCCATTTAAAAAAAAGTTAAAGTCTGTATCTCGATGATTAATGAAGTTCAGAAACCGAGTTGGTTTTTGTTTTATGAGCCCATAGTCACTATTCGTCCAGGGGATACGCGATTACAAACGTCTTTACCGAGTTAAAAGTTATTTGCAATGAAGAAATTACCCGTCTGGCCCTTTGTAATGCAGGATGTAGATTCAAAGCTACATTTTCAGTTCCTGTAGCTTCAAAGCTGTAAACTGCTCTACCCTTTTCGTGTAATTAGTTTTGTTTTCTTGTTCATCACTAACGTTTTAGTTTGTTTTCACCATCACTTTGTTACCAGTAACGATAACCTATATCTTACTACGCGACTCCTGAAGGGAAGATGCCAGGTAGCTTGATTTAACAGTAGATTACATAATGAGATCAATTACGTCTCATCTTCTAATTTAGGAGGGTGGAGATCATTTCACCAGGCTAAACTCCGGAACTCTGAAGCATACACACTGCTGAAAATCGATAGTCTGACGCTGCTCACGGGTAGAAGTTGGTGTTGTTATTCAGCTTCATCTAGTTCGAAGGCAGGAAGAACTTTAAGAGATCACATTACTGAGGGAACGAAGTAGCGCTGTGTCAGTTTCTGTTCATATTTCATAAGGCGTGTTTGTTTTATAGAAAAGACCGTGTTGATGCCTGATATTACTGCATTCTAGAGCTGTGGTGAATTCATAATGGTCCATGTTAGACGATACGGTCATCTAAATATATTTCACGTACTATTTCCGTAACTGAAAAACTGATATGTTTCTAGATTTAAGTGATATTTAATTTTTGCACGTCTACTGTTATAACATATTTCGCAGACAGCCATCATCAGATTCTGTCATAAAAAAGACAAAGCAAGATTAAACTCTTAAAATGTAAATAAAAAAATTAAAAAATTAAGGTTTTAGACTTCTTTAAGAGAGAAATTACACTCCATCATAGCATAAACGTAAGATCCAATGCGATCCTAGATGGGCAAAATGGTCATTGCAAGATATCTCGTCAAATTTTCAACTACATCATACAATCTGCAAACGCCAACCACCTGTCTGAACTTCACACATCCTCGGAAATCTTTCAGTCCAGGATGTTCAGTAATATTCTCGGCTACGTGGCTTATAAGTTTTAGACCATTCCCAAAAATAATTTTTTCCAAAGCAAACGTTGCTTGTATGTTGATTTTATCTTCAGTGTTTTGCAGAAGTCATCCAGAGAGCGCTTGAGACACAGATTCACGTTCAAAGTGGAGGAAGCCATTACATTTAGCATCACTTTCATCGCCCGAATTGAAGAAGGGTGCATAATTGAGAATTCTTCCAATTACAACGTCTGTAAGCGGCCTGCTATGCGACATTGGCGAAGTCATAACACTGTAGTTTACAAGCATAACCTTTTCTCAGGTTACAACTCAAGACTAATAACTAGTCGAGGTTTTGGAAAGCAGACTTCCAATAATCTGCAATAATGCATTCCGCTTATTCTAGGAGTCTAACAATAACGTGTACTAAAATTGTAGACCGTTTCAATATCGTCTTTGGATAGCAAACAAAATTTTACAGACTGAAAATTGACTCAACAACAGATTCAGCAATATTTGCATTTGTTTTGGTTTTACAGTCTTGCTACACTTTTTGAATGACAAAATTTTAGCCTTTCTGTTTTATTTGTTACATTTCCAATACTGCAGATTCGGTCGTAACTTTTTTAACTGGCCAGATGACGAGGATCAGAAATCGTTAGTACAATGAAATATATATTTCAGAATAAAATCCTGTCATCAGTTATATACTTATTTTCATTTTGGTTTACCGGTTTCGACAGATTAATCTGTCACCTTAAGAAGCCTTCGAAGCTTAGAATAATATAAATCATAATAACATGGCGATACATTTATGTACAGTATAAGAATTGTATTACAAAAACTTGTCAATACCTTCATCACATTTTTGAATATGTCATGGCATTACGCTTCTGTAAAGAAGATACTGACATGTGCTAAACCAATATTAAGTAATTTTTTGTAATATACTTCTTACACTTTACATAAATGTACGGACAAGTTATATTGATTTATATTATCCCAGTTTTGTAGGCTTCTGAAGACGACAGACTAATCTGTCGAAATTGGAGAAGCAAAGTAAAAATAACTGTGTAACTGATGACTAAACTTTATTCTGAAATATGTAGCATACTACAGTTGCTGAAAAAGAATAGTTCTGAATAAAATCACGGTGAAATACATTAACTAGAAGTGATCTTAGATCGCTGCTGTCGTAAAAAAAAATGTGAATTGAGTATGTTCCTCTAAGCATTCATTATGAAGACTGATCATGCTCATTATCTGACTATTTGAAAAAGATCTAAGGCTGAAATTGCGTCTTGGAACTGAAACAAAAACAATCAGACAAAGGCGAAAATGTTGTCATTCAGGCTCTTCAGAGTCCTACTGATGTAAGGTCCTGGACCGACCTTTGTGGTCTCTATAGTAATAACAGAAGCAGGTGTGACACGTTATCGCTTACATTGTTGGCGTCTCTGGGACAATCTAAATGAGTGTCTCAAAACCGTCACAGCGTAAGTCTCTAATACCTTCCATGTTAACGAGAAATTTAACTCAAACATTCCATCTTTGCAGTGCATCTTCCTCTGCTGCCTACAGAGTGTGTCTGGGTGAGATTAAGTCCATATACGGCATCAGTTCGTTTTGAATCTAAGATAACTGGGAGTTTACTTTCCAATGTATGGAGGAAGGTGGAAACGCTGGAGTTACACGTCGCATCTGTGACGATGTGGAATACAGGCTTGAAATTACGAAGGACGGGTAAGAAAACTGGCTCTTTATCACTTTATAAAAGGAACCGTCCCGGAAATCACCTTAAGTGATATAGAGAAATACGTAAAAGCAAAATCTGAATGTCCGGACGGGGAACTGAGCCACGGTTCTTCCGAGCGAATGCCAGTCGAGTGTCTTACTAATTCTCCTCTTCGTTACGTTGATTTTTATGAATTAGTCATACTCACTTGTTAGGTGAATGATCCTGTATCCACTACCATCATAAGATTTTCACTGGAATGTCGGGTGCCAGGCTGTTTGGTTATTCCGTAAAAGTAAAACACCACTCGTATAATGAGATCTTGGACAAAAAGCGTTATACGGACCTGCGATAAAAGCTCAAAGGTCTGCTGTGTTCCCAGATCCAGCCTCATCTTCACATGGCATGTTTCGCAAGTGCGCCGCACTCTAAAATCTACAAAAGATGAAACACGTCATACCAAGACAGCTGTCGTTGTCAAAATTGTACACCGCCTGGCAATAAAGCAAAGCAACCAGAAGATATGGTCGGATGTCAACGTAGCTTCGTGCACGTTCTTACCATCGTCTGGAATATAAATGATTAGAGCTGCAAGTCTATGTGACAGGTAGACTGAAGGGCCAAAGAAATTGGTACACCTGCCTGATATCGTGCAGGGCCCCCTCGACCACGCAGAAGTGCCGCAACACGACGTGACATGCACTCGACTAAATCTGAAGTAGTGCTGGAGGGAATTAACACCATGGATCCTGCAGGGCTGTCCATAAATCCGCAAGAGTACAGGGGGGATGAGATCTCTTCTGAACAGCACGTTACAAGGCATCCCAGATATGCTCAATAATGTTCATGTCTGGGGAGTTTGGTGGCCAGAAGAAGTGTTTAAACTCAGAAGAATGTTCCTGGAGCTACCCTGTAGCAGTTCTGGACGTGTGGGGTGTCGCATTGTCCTGTTGGAATTGCCCAAGTCCGTCAGAATGCACAACTGACATGAATGAATGCAGGTGATCAGACAGGATGCTTACGTACGTGTCACTTGTTAGAGTTGTATCTAGACGTATCAGGGGTCCCATATCACTTCAACTGCACACGTCCCACACCATTACATAGCCTCCACCTGCCTCAACAGTCCCCTGCTGACATGCATCTACATCTACAACTACATACATACTCCGCAATCCACCATACGGTGCGTGGCGGAGGGTACCTCGTACCACAACTAGCAGCTTTTCTCCCTGTTGCACTCCCAAACAGAACGAGGGAAAAATGACTGCCTATATGCCTCTGTACGAGCCCTAATCTCTCTTATCTTATCTTTGTGGTCTTTCCGCGAAATATAAGTTGGCGGCAGTAAAATTGTACTACAGTCAGCCTCAAATGCTGGTTCTCTAAATTTCCTCAGTAGCGATTCACGAAAAGAACGCCTCCTTTCCTCCAGAGACTCCCACCCGAGTTCCTGAAGCATTTCCGTAACACTCGCGTGATGATCAAACCTACCAGTAACAAATCTAGCAGCCCGCCTCTGAATTGCTTCTATGTCCTCCCTCAATCAGACCTGTTGGGATCCCAAACGCTAGAGCAGTACTCAAGAATAGGTCGTATTAGTGTTTTATAAGCGGTCTCCTTTACAGATGAACCACATCTTCCCAAAATTCTACCAATGAACCGAAGACGACTATCCACCTTCCCCACAACTTTCATTACATGCTTGTCCCACTTCATATCGCTCTGCAATGTTACGCCCAAATATTTAATCGGCGTGACTGTGTCAAGGGCTCCCCAGACATGCAGGGTCCATGGATTCATGAAGTAGTCTCCATACCCTTACACGTTCATCCGCTCGATACAATTTGAAGCGAGACTCGTCCCTCGTCCGACCAGGCAACACGTTTCCAGTCATCAACAGTCCAATGTCGATGTTGACGGACCCAGACGAGGCGTAAAGTTTTGTGTCGTTCAGTCATCAAGAGAACACGACTGGGCTTTCAGCTCCGAAAGCCCATACTGATGATGTTTTGTTGGATGAGATGCACGCTGATATTTGTTGATGACCCAGCATTGGAATCTGCAGCAATTTGCTGAAGGGTTGCAATTTTGTCACGTTGAACGATTCTCTTCAGTCGTCGTTGGTCCCGTTCTTGCAGGATCTTCTTGGGGCGCAGCGATGTCGAAGACTTGATGTTTCACCGGATTCCCGATATTCACGGCACACTTGTGAAATGGTCGTACGGGAAAATCCCCACTTCATCGCAACATCGGAGACGGTGAGTCCCATCGCTAGTAAGCCGACTGTAACACCACTTTCAAACTCACTTAAATCTTGATAACCTGCCATTGCAGCATTAACCGATCTAAGAACTGCGTAACACACTTGCTGTCTTATATGGGCGTTTTCGACTGCAGCGTCTGCCTGTTCACATATCTCTGTATTTGAATACGCATGCCTATACTAGTTTCTTTGGCGCTTTAGTGTAGAATGGCCACCAGAATGCATTAGTGGCCGTTCACTTTTAGTAGGCCTGGTAGGGTAATAACGGGCGTGAAGAGCGTCAGTGGTTCATTGATCACTACGAAGGACACCGAAATGTCTAGTACACGTGTGAGACAACGTTATCAGTACGTGACAGAATTCGAACAGAACGTCATTGTTGGTCTCCATTTGGACGGCTGGTCGAATTTTTCAGTATCCAGATTTGTGGGGCACTCGGATGTGATAGTGGTCCGATGTTGGACTGTAGGGCAAGCATACTCAATCGACCACGTCTCAGCACCAAAAGGGAGAATCGCTGTATTGAGCATCACGCACATCGTAAGCCCTTCACATCTACGACTGACATCCGAAAAAGGACTCCCTGTAACATTTTGTGACATCGGAGACTAGCAGCACCCGGATTAAGGAATTATCATCCCATGCGCAAGCGGCCGTTAATCGTACAACACAAACGGCTGTGTTTGGAGTGGTACCGTGACTGGGAAGAGCACGTTTCTCCATGAACTGTCTGCGTGATAGTGAGGTGTTCTCGTAGCCAGCATGAGCCCCAGATCTGTCCCCAGTTGTACGTGCGTTGGACCGGCTCGGACGTAAACTTCACAATAGTGTTGATATCTAGGATATCAACGGCCAGCTACCACAGCTGTGTGCCAGATTGCCTAACCGAATCTCTGCATGCATCCAGGCCAGATGGATTGCACGTCATACTGACAGGTGACTTTGTTTTTTTTGTTTTTTTTTTTGTTTTTTTGGGTGAAATCTTATGGGACTTAACTGCTAAGGTCATCAGTCCCTACGCTTACACACTACTTAACCTAAAATATCCTAAGGACAAACACACACACCCATGCCCGAGGGAGGACTCGAACCTCCGCCGGGACCAGGTGACTTCATACTACCTAGTTTTTCGTAAATTTGACCATTTTGTAATCACTGTAATAACATTAAATAGCCTCTCAATCCGCAGAGTTTCATTTCGTTTCTTCCTTTCCTTCCTTTGGTCGTAAAAGAGAGGGATTATTATTTTTTGTATTGGCAAATCTACTGCTGTAGGTTTGAATTTACAACCATGTCCTATACGAATTCTGCTCAAAGTTATCCGTATCGGCAAGAAGACGCGTAAAACCGCAGGTGGGTTGTTGTATGTGAGCTAGCACGCGAGCGAGCTTCGCGTCCGTTCAGCCTCACCACGACGCGTATGTCGCTGGCTGCCGTCCATTATGAAAGGGGTGGAAGCGATCCATCACTATCACTTTCGACAGGCACACCATTCCATACACTGCTTGCCCTCATTTGCGAGAATTTTTGTTTAGTTTTTGTTTGGCGGTACCTTTCGTTTAACGTCGCGTTGACAGGGAGGTTACTACCGGTGGATTAACCTAGTGTGTTTTATGGATGTGCGTAATGCCCCCATATCTCTTGCTCGTGAATAGCGTCCGCTGATGCATCAGTAAATAATGGAAGTCCATGCATCAAATTCAAGACAATATCTAAGACAAAGAGAAGTCCGATTACAAGGTCTGCTGCGAACATCTGGAGCATCTACATCTACATCTACGTGATTACTCTGCTATTCACAATAAAGTGCCTGGCAGAGGGTTCAATGTACCACCTTCATGCTGTCTCTGTACCGTTCCACTCTCGAACAGCACGCGGGAAAAACGAGCACTTAAATTTTTCTGTGCGAGCCCTTATTTCTCCTATTTAATCGCGATGATCATTTCTCCTTATGTAGGTGGGTGCCAACAGAATGTTTTCGCAATCGGAGGAGGAAACTGGTGATTGAAATTACATGAGAAGATTCCGTCGCAACGAAAAACGCCTTTGTTTTAATGATTGCCACTCCAATTCACGTATCATGTCTGTGACACTATCTCCCCTATTTCGCGATAATACAAAACGAGCTGTCCTTCTTCGTACTTTTTCGATGTCATCCGTCAGTCCCACCTCATGCGGATTCCAAACCGCACAGCAATACTCCAGAATAGGGCGGACAAGCGTAGTGTAAGCAGTCTCTATAGTAGACCTGTTACACCTTCTAAGTGTTCTGCCAATGAATCGCAGGCTTTGGTTTGCTCTACCCACAATATTATCTATGTGATCGTTCCAATTTAGTTGAATTTACAGCCCACAGATTTGTGTGACTGACAGAGTAATCGAACTTTAGCTGATTTTTTTTAGTACTCATGTGAATAACTTCACACTTTTCTTTATTCAGGGTAAATTGCCACGATTCGCACCATACAGATATCTTATCTAAATCATGTTGCAAGTCGTTTTGATCATCTGATGACTTTACAAGACGGTAAATGACAATATCATCTGCAAACAATCTGAGACGGCTACTCAGATTGTCTCTTATGTCGGTAGTATAGATCAGGAACAATAGAGGGCCTATAACACTTCCTTGGGGAACGCCGGATATTTCTTCTGTTTCACTCTATGACTTTCCGTCTATTACTACGAAGTGCGACCTTTCTGACAGGAAATCACGAATCCAGTCGCACAACTGTAGCTGTAGATGTAGGAAGTATGCAGCAGACCTTAGCAGTTACGGTGGCTAGGACAGTTGCAAAGTCTAAGGGAAAGAAGAAGGTTCTGCTGTTAGGTAGTTCTCATGGTAGAGGTGTAGGCCAGCAGTTGCAGGAAGTGTTGGGGAGTGAGTACCAGCTCACCAGCATTGTGAAGCCTAATGCAGGATTGGCTCAGGTGACTGTTAACATGGGGGGGCTATGTAGGGATTTTAATAAAGGGGATCAGGTAGTGACTGTGGGTGGTGCTGGTAATAGTATTGTTAGGGATGGGGAGTATGACATAGATGGTGACCTGGAAAAGATAGCCACACAGACTGGTAACACGAATGTGCATTTCGTGGAACTGTTTCAGCGTCACGATCGGCCTCATCTTAATACAGCCGTCAGGCGTAATAACATGAGACTTGGGGGTGCGCTAATGACAGAAGGCATGAGTCACATTTCAGTGGTGCCGGTGGAGTCTATCAGCAGGACGGGTTTCACTAGACATGGTCTGCACCTCAACAGGTATGGAAAGGGGGGGTTGGCAAAGCTTGTAGGTGACAGCATAGGTGGGGGTGGTGGGATCACTCATGGGAAACTTCCTGTACTAGTGGGTGTTAGAGCTGCACCCTTTTTAGATTGAAGTCAGCTGATAGGTATTCCAGCTTAAAGGAAGTCTCTCTAACAAAGAAATAACTTTCGACAAAGCCTAGGTATCTGAGTAACGAGGGAATTAGTATATTTCATCAAAATATACAAGGTATTAGAGATAAAGTTAGTGAGCTGCTTATAGATGTTGACTCTGAAATTATTGGTATATCTGAACACTTCTTAAATAAGGAGATGATTCAGGGGCTTCCTTTTCCCAGGATACAGGTTGGCTGGCAGCTTTTCTAGGAGCTCTTTGTGGTGTGGGGGAGTAGCCATGTATGTGAAAAACGGTGTCCCACTTGAGTCAATTGATGTTTCAAAGTACTGCACTGAAAAGGTGTTTGAATGTTGTGAAGGTGTGGTTAAATTTAGTGGAGTTAAACTTCTAACTGTTGTTATTTATAGATCCCCAGACTCCGATTTCACAGCATTTTGCTAAAGCTAGAGGAGTATCTTGGTTCACTTTATAGGAAATACAAAAAGTTAGTTACATGTGGCGACATCAATATTGATTGTATAAGTGATTGTGCAAGGAAAAAGATGCTGGTAGACCACCTCAATTCATATAATTTTATGCAAACCGTATTCTTTCCAATGAGAGTGCAAGGGAACAGTAGAACAACCATAGACAATATTTTTGTTCTTTCGTCATTACTAGAAGGGCATTCTGTTAGCAAAAAGGTGAATGGCCTTTCAGATCATGATGCACACGTTTTAACTCTAAATTATTTTTGTGCTGCAACACATGTTAAATATAGTTATCAACTTTTTAGGAAAGCTGATCAAGTTGCTGTAGAGATCTTTGTAAACCTTATCAAGGAACAAGAGTGGCAAGATGTTCATAGTGCTGATACAGTAGACGATAAATATAATGCTTTCCTCAAGACTTTTCTCGTGCTCTTTGAAAGTGTCTTTCCGTTAGAACGTTCAAAACAGGGTACTAGCACAAACAGGCAGCCTGGGTGGCTGACTAGAGGGATAAGAATATCCTGTAGAACAAAGTGGCAATTATATCAAAACGTTAGAAACAGACAAAATCTAAATGCAGCAGCCCATTACAAACAGTATTGTAAGGTGCTTAATAAAGTTATTAGGAAGGCAAAAAGTATGTGGTATGCAGATAGAATAGCTAAGTCTGAGGATAAAATTAAAACCATATGGTCAGTCGTAAAGGAAGTGGCTGGTCTGCAGAGACAGGTCGAGGATATAGAATCAGTGCGTAGTTGGCATGTCCGTGTTACTGATAAGTCGCATATATGTACAGTATTTAATAATCACTTTCTGAATATAGCAGGTGAACTAAATAGAAACCTAGTCCCAACAGGGAATCATATAGCGCTTGTAGAAAAAAGTGTTCCGAGACTGTTACCTGAAATGCTCCTCCGTGATACTGACAAGAGGGAGATTGAGTTAATAATTAAATCACTAAAGACCAAGAACTGTCATGGATATGACGACGTATCTAGCAGAATACTGAAGTATTGTTCTACGTATGTTACCCCAGTACCTAGCCATATCTGTAACTTTTCCTTTAGGAGTGGTCGGTTTCCTGACCGATTAAAGTACTCGGTAGTGAAGCCACTTTATAAAAAGGAAGACAGGGATAATGTTGACAATTTTAGACCTATTTCTATGCCATCGGTGTTTGCTAAAGTTATCGAGAAGGTTGTATATACAAGGTTATTGGAGCATTTAAATTCACATAATTTGCTGTCAAATGCACAGTTTGGTTTTAGAAATGGTTTAACAACTGAAAATGCTATATTCTCTTTTCTCTGTGAGGTTTTGGACGGATTAAATAAAAGGTTGCGAACGTTAGGTGTTTTCTTTGATTTAACGAAGGCTTTTGACTGTGTTGACCACAAAATATTACTACAGAAATTGGACCATTATGGAGTTAGGGGAGTAGCTTACAATTCGTTCGCCTCTTACTTTAAGAACAGAAAGCATAAGATAATTCTCTGCAATATTGAGAATGGTAGTGATGTTCAGTCCCAATGGGGCACTGTTAAGTGCGGCGTTCCCCAAGGGTCGGTGCTGGGGCCACTGCTGTTTCTTATTTATATAAATGATATGCCTTCTAGTATTTCAGGTGATTCAAAAATATTTCTGTTTGCTGATGACACCAGCTTGGTAGTGAAGGATCTTGTGTGTAATATTGAAACATTATCAAATAATGTAGTTCATGAATTAAGTTCGTGGCTTGTGGAAAATAATTTGATGCTAAATCACAGTAAGACCCAGTTTTTACAGTTTCTAACTCACAATTCAACAAGAACCGATATTTTGATGAGACAGAATGTGCATATTATAAGCGAGACGGAACAGTTCAAGTTCCTAGGCGTTCGGATAGATGGTAAGCTGTTGTGGAAAGCCCATGTTCAGGATCTTGTTCAGAAACTAAATGCTGCTTTATGTATCATTAGAACAGTACGAAAAGTAGTCTGCTTCGCATATTTTCATGGGCTTATGTCATATGGTATTATTTTTTGACGTAATTCTTCTGATTCAAAAAGGGTATTTTTGGCTCAAAAATGGGCTGTTCGAGCTATATGTGGTGTAAGTTCGAGAACCTCTTGTCGACCCCTATTCAATAGTATGGGAATTCTGACATTGCCCTCACAGTATATATTTTCTTTAATGTCGTTTGTTGTTAGCAATATTAGCTTATTCCCAAGAGTTAGCAGCTTTCACTCAGTTAATACCAGGCAGAAATCAAATCTGCATGTGGAATGCACTTCCTTGACTCTTGTGCAGAAAGGAGTGCAGTATTCTGCTGCATCCATTTTCAATAACCTACCACAAGAACTAAAAAATCTTAGCAGTAGCCCAAACACTTTTAAGTTTAAACTGAAGAGTTTCCTCATGGCTCACTCCTTCTATTCTGTCGAGAAGCTCCTGGAAGAACTGAAAAATTAAGCAAATTCCAGTGTTACATTGATGATTTTCTTTATTTAAAATTACGAATTGTCGCCTGTATACGTTTCTTATATTTCATTTTATCTTTTTCTATTATCGTCTTATAATTTAATGTATAGAATCGTTCCATGACCATGGAGACTTCTCCTTAATTTGGTCCCACGGAACAATAAATAAATAAATAAACTGAGGCGATACTCCGTAGGCACGCAGTTTGGTTAGAAGACGCTTGTGAGGAACGGTGTCGAAAGCCTTCTGGAAATCTAAAAATATGGAATCAATTTGACATCCCCAGTCCGCAGCTCGTGGTCGTGTGGTAGCGTTCTCGCTTCCCGCACCCGGGTTCCCGGGTTCGATTCCCGGCGGGGTCAGGGATTTTCTCTGCCTCGTGATGACTGGGTGTTGTGTGATGTCCTTAGGTTAGTTAGGTTTAAGTAGTTCTAAGTTCTAGGGGACTGATGACCATAGATGTTAAGTCCCATAGTGCTCACAGCCATTTTTTGACATCCCCTGTCGATTGCACTTATTACTTCATGAGTATATGAAGCATATCACAGATTTTAATATTTAGGGATAATACTAAGAAGCGAAATGAAACGAACACACAAAACCAGTACTAGCAAAGGTGAGTGGAAGACTTAGATTTGTGGAAGACTTTTGGTAACGTGGAGTGCAGATGTAAAGGAAATCGCATACAGGACGAATGTGTGACCAATTATAGAACAGTGCTCCAGCATTTTCAATCCGTAGGAAGTAGACATCACAGCAGACATCGAATATATCCAGAGAAGCGCTGTTGTTAGTAGAAGGGTTCCATATAGCCTACATCGAGGTGTAACAGAGGTGCTCGAGGAACTTAAATAGTAATGTTTGGAAGAAAGACGGCGTTGCTCTAGGCAGGTGAGAAAGACTCTGCAACAGGCCTGCTACGAGCAAGATATTTCTCGCATTGAGACCGTGAGAATAAAATAAGAGTATATAGACTCATTGACCTTACCTTTGGTAGGAAGGCTTGCGTGCCTCAGCGATACAGATAAGTGCAACCACAACGGAGGTTACCTACTGAGAGGCCAGACAAACGTCTGAAGAGAGGCTGCAGCCTTTTCAGTAGTCGCAGGGGTAACAGTCTGGATGATTGAATGATCTGTCATAACATTCAAAACGGCCTTGATGAGCTGGTACTGCGAACGGCTGAAAGCAAGGGGAAACTACAGCCGTAACTATTCCCGAGGGCATGCAGGTCTACTGTATGCTTAAATGATGACTGCATCCCCTTTGGTATAATATTCCATCGCCCCCTATTCGGATCTCCGGGAGGGGCTACTCAGGAGGACGTCGTTATCAGGAGAAACAAAACTGTCGTCCTACGGATCGGAGCGTGATATGTCAGATCTCTTAATCGGGCAGGTAGGTTAAAAAATTTAAAAAAGTAGGTGAATAGGTTAAAGTTACCTCAGGTGGTAACCAATCTACCGTTGTCAATGACAACGTTAGTGAGCCAGCGGCTTCTGGGGAGCTCACACCAGCATGCAAGAGGTTGAAAAGTAAGGAAGTGCCATACTTTGCTACCTTCAATGTTAACTCACTCCTCAAAACTGGAAAACTGAAACATTTTACTGATACTTTGGCCAAGGAAAAAACATTGTAACTGCATTACAAGAAACAAGATATACAGATGAAGCAGCATTTGAATCGGAGGGATATCACATTCTGAAGGGAAAACCTGGAAAGAGAGTAATGAAGAACGTACCTCATCTGGGCACAGGCTTTATAATCAATAAACAAAGCCTGTGGGCCATCACTGACTTCAGCTCCAGAAACAGTTGACTTTCCACACTTACCTTTAGGGAAGCAAATAAGATTTATACCACGGTCAATGTACATGCTGCCACAAATGAGACTAATAGAACCGACCCAGAGAAAGTAGAAGAATTTTGAGAAGACCTGGAGAAAACACTATCCAAGATTCCAACTATGAATGTTATCGTACTACTTGGAGACTTCATGTTCAGCTATGGAAAGATAGAAAGTTCAGAAACATAACTGGGTACTATCCAGCCCACAATAGGACTAATCGGAATGGCTAACGACTAGTGGAAATTTATAAGACCTTTGATCTGATAGTGAAATCAACGGCATTTAAACGCCTTGCAAGGAAACAGAAAACATGGGTATCTCCCTATCCATTACTAGGAGAGTTTCAGTTTGACCATGTAGCGATATCAAGACATGCAGAGAAGGAAATTCAAAATGTCAAAGTCCTCAGTGGTGCAAATTTAGACTCAGATCACTTCCTATCCAAAATAAAAATAAAAATTCTACCAATAGACCACCAGACTAAAAACACTACCAACATTGTGAAGTATGATTCAGAGAAACTTAGAACTAGCAAAGATTTTAAGGTGAGCTTGAATCAGAAGAAATATCACGATTGGGTACAGTTGAAAGATGCACTGATTGACAGTGCAAAGGAAACAGTTCACCTGGAGAGGAGGAAGAAACATGCATGGTGGTCGGGAGAAGGAGATACAGCAGTCGAAAAGCGTCGGAAAGCGTGGGATGTTTGGTGCCCTCATAAAACACCAAAAAATCTAAAGAACTTCCAAGAATTAAGGAAAACCACTGCTAAAACTATCATAAATCTCAAGAGGAAATATTTGCAAGAACGTTTAACTCAAATAGAAGAAGACTTCCGGAAGAACAACACGCAAGACTTCTATAGAACATTCAAGACCTACTTAAGTAGATATGATCCTCCAAACCTCACCTTTACGAATAAAGAAGGAAAGACAGTGTATGGAGACATGGAAAACAGTCAGATCTCGGCTGAATACTTTGAAGACCTCCTGAATTGTGAAGCGCCATCCGAGACATCCAATTACAATGAGAAAGAACCAAACCCCGACTCGGAACTACCAACTATAGAAGAGGTTAAGAACATTATAAGAACCCTGAAAAAATAACATAGCTCCTGGGGAAGACGGGATCATCGTAAAACTCTTAAGTATGTGAACGAGAATGTGCCCATAGGACTAACACAAATTATACGAAAAATCTGGGAAGAAGAGCAGCTTCCAGAAGGTTGGACATCGGCACTAATACATCTTATACGCAAGAAAGGCGATAAGACGGAATCTGGCAACTACAGGGGAATTCCTTTAATACTTGTGACCCTTACGGTATTCTCAAAAGCACTGCAAAATGGAGTGGAAGAACAAATAAATGCACGTATTGATGAGTACTAAGGAGGCTTCAGAAAGGAGAAATCATGCGCATAACAGATCCTGAATATAAGACTGATAATCGCCTATCAAAAACAGAGGAGCAAGAAGTTCGTGCTTACATTTATAGACTTCAAGAAAGCCTGTGGTTCTGTAGACAGACACACACTGTTCCAAATTTTAGTGGAGATGAGTTTGGATAGAAAATCCAGCGAACTGGTTAAACATACCCTAAGCAACACAACATCCAAGGTCAAGTTCAGAGGAAAGCTGTCGGAGGCCTTTAAGGTTAAAACCGGTGTGGGACAGGGAGATGGACTCTCCCGTTTGCTCTTCAACACGATAAGGTGATCAGAGAGAGGCGACAAGGAATGAAAGGACTGGGTGGAATACGACTGGGGTGTAAGAATAAAGGAGTACGGGTAGATTGTCTAGCATTGGCAGATGTCATTGTGATCTTGTCCGAATCACTAGAAAAGGCATTAACCAAACCACAGAACTCCAGAGACAGGCAGCTAAAGCAGGCCTACAAATCTCTGTCGAGAAGATAAAATGTATGACAAACATCACGACAGCTCCTAGATGGATGACAGTAGAAGGAAGGAAAATTCAGAGGGTGGAGCGATTCAAATACCTTGGAGAATGGATAGCCGTAGGACTGACCGAAAAAGAAGCAATGGGAGCACGAATAAACAAAATGAACTCCAGAGACAGGCAGCTAAAGCAGGCCTACAAATCTCTGTCGAGAAGATAAAATATATGACAAACATCACGACAGCTCCTAGATGGATGACAGTAGAAGGAAGGGAAATTCAGAGGGTGGAGCGATTCAAATACCTTGGAGAATGGTTAGCCGTAGGACTGACCGAAAAAGAAGCAATGGGAGCACGAATAAACAAAATGAACTTAGCATGTAAATTAACTATCAACACCTACAATAAGAAGAATATTTCGATAACTGCAAAACTGAAACTTTACCAAACAGTTATCCGCCCTGAAGCTCTATATACAGCAGAAACTCTCAAGTTAACAAGAACCGGAGTGATCAAGAGGCTAGAACTTATAGAACGAAAGAATCTCAGGGGAATATTAGGACCTCTAAGAACAGAAGATGGTCAATTTAGAAACCGAGCCAACCAGCAACTGTATACCAAGATAGAAAAACATTGTGACGTCATCAGGAAAAGAAGGAGCATGTCCTTCGGACACATCCTCAGAATGGACCAGGGGAGGTTAACACGGCGAATCACACAATTTCTGATGAACAAGAAAACAAACGTACGACGGATCCAAGAGATACAAATAGATCTGGAAGAAATGAGAAAACAGGAACCAGAGATATGCAACAGGGTGATTTTTAAATAAAAAACTCAGGCCTTCAAAGCTTTCGAGGACAGAAAGAGACCCAGAACAAAATCGTCTTGGGCAGCAGAAGAACGAAGAAGGTTGCAAAGTATGAGAACGAAAGAATATAAGAAAGAAGAAAGACCAGAAAAAACGAAGTTAAAGCGAATTAACTTGGTCTAAGATGGCCAAAACGAAAGAAGAAGAAGAAGAAGAGGAAGGTTAAAGTTGGACATAGTGGCCATTAGCGAAGTTCGGTGGCAGGAAGAACAGGGCTTCTGGTCGGATGAATACAAGCTTATAAATACAAAATCAAACAGAGGTTACGCAGGAGTAGGTTTAAAAATGAGTAAAAAAATAGGAACGCGGGTAAGCTACTATGAACAGAATAGTGAAAGCATTATTGTAGCCAGGGAAGACACGGATCCCATACCGACCACAGTAGTACAAGTTTATATGCCAGCTAGCTCCGCAGATGAGGAGGAGATTGAGGTAATGTATGATGAGATAAAAGAAATTATTCACATAGTTAATGGAGACAAAAATTTAATAGTCATGTGGTACTGGGATTCGATACTAGGAAAAGGAAGAGAAGGAAAAATAGTAGGTGAATATGTACTGGGGAAAAAGAATGAAAGAGGAAACCGCCTGGTAAACTTTTGCACAGAGCATAACTTCATCACAGCTAACACTTGATTTAAGAATCATGAGAGAAGGTGTATACGTTGAAGAGACCTGGAGACGCCGGACGGTTTCAGATTGATTATATCATGGTTAGACACAGATTTAGGAACCAGATTTTAAATTATGACATTTCCGGGGTCATATGTGGACTCTGACCACAATTTATTGGTTATGAGCTGCAGATTACAACTGAAGAAACAGCAAAAAAGCAGGAATTTCAGGAGATGGAACCTGGATAAACCGAAAGAACCAGAGGTTGTAGAGGGTTTTAGTGGGAGCATTAGGGAACAATTGAAAAGGAATACAATAGAAGAAGAGTGGGTAGCTTCGAGAGATGAAATAGGGAAGGCAGGAGAGGATCAACTAGGTATAAAGACTAGGACTAGTAGAAATCCTTGGGTAACACAAGAGATATTTAATTTAATCGATGAAAGGAGAAAATGTAGCCGGCCGAAGTGGCCGTGCGGTTAAAGGCGCTGCAGTCTGGAACCGCAAGACCGCTACGGTCGCAGGTTCGAATCCTGCCTCGGGCATGGATGTTTGTGATGTCCTTAGGTTAGTTAGGTTTAACTAGTTCTAAGTTCTAGGGGACTAATGACCTCAGAAGTTGAGTCCCATAGTGCTCAGAGCCATTTGAACCATTTTGAGAAAATGTAAAAGTGTAATAAATGAAGCACGCGAAAGGGAATACAAACGTCTAAAAAATGAGATCGACAGGAAGTGCAAAAAGGCTAAGCAGGAATGGTTAGAGGACAAATGTAAGGATGTGGAAGCATATATCACTAGGGGGAAGATAGACACTGCCTACAGGTAAATTAAAGAGACCTTTGGAGAAAAGAGAACCACCTGTATGATTATCAAGAGCTGAGATGGGAAACCAGTCCTAAGTAAAGAAGGGAAAGCAGAATGGTGGAAGGAGTAGTACATAGAGGATCTGTATAATGGAGATGTACTTGAGGACAGTATTATGGAAATGGAAGAGAACGCAGAGGAAGATGAGAAGGGAGATATGATACTATGACAAGGAGTTGACGAAGCACTGAAATGCTTAAGTCGAAACAAGGCCCTGGTATAAGAAACTGGAAGAAGCCGAACTCGGGGAAGATCAGTTTGGAGTCCGGAGAAATGTAGAAACACGCGAGGCAATACTGTCCCTACGAATTCCCATAGAAGATGGGTTAAGGAAAGGCAAACATACATGTATAGCATTTGTAGACCTAGATAAAGCTTTTGACAATGTGACTGGAATATTCTCTTTCAAATTCTGAAGGTGGCAGAGATAAAATACAGGGAGCGGAAGGCTATTTACAATTTGTACAGAAACCAGATGAGCTATAAGAGTTGAGGGGCACGAAAGGGAAGCAGTGGTTGAGATGGGAGTGAGACATATTTGTAGCCTGTCCCCGATGCTATTCAATCTGTATATTGAGGAAGCAGTAAGGGAAACAAAAGAAAAATTTGGAGTGAGAGTCGAAGTCCAGGGAGAAGAAACAAAAACTTTGAGATTTGCCGATGACACTGCAATTCTGTCAGAGACAGAAAAAGACTTGGAAGAGCAGCTGAATGGAATGGATAGTCTCTTGAAAGAAGGATATACGATGAACACCAATAAAAGCAAATGGAATTTAGTCGAATGACAACAGGTGCTGCCGAAGGAATTAGATTAGGAAATGAGACACTTAAAGTAGTAAATGAGTTTTTTTTATTTGGGAAGCAAAATAACTGACGATGGTCGAAGTTAGGAGGATATAAAAGGTAGACTGGCAATGGAAAGGAAAGGGTTTCTGAAGAAGAGAAATTTGTTAACATCGAATATAGATTTTGGCGTCAGGAAGTCCTTTCTGAAAGTATTTGTACGGAGTGTAGCTATGTATTTAAATAAAACATGGACGATAAACAGTCTAGACAAGAAGAGAATAGAAGCTTTTCAAATGTGGAGCTAGAGAAGAATGCAGAAAATTAGATGGGTAGATAACGTAACTAATGAGGAGGTACTGGATAGAATTGGGGAGAAGAGAGATTTGTGGCACAACCTGACTAAGAGAAAGGACCGACTGGCAGGACGCAATCTGAGGCATCAAGGGATCACCAATTTAGTACTGAAGGGAAACGTGGGGGGTAAAAACCGCAGAGGAAGGGCAAGAGATGAACACAGTAAGCAGATTCAGAGGAATGCAGGTTGCAGTAGTTACTCGGAGATGAAGAGGTTTGCACAAGATAGAGTAGCATGGAAAGCCGCAAACCAGTCTTTGGACCGAAGGTCACAACAACAACAGGCTAGGAGAAAAATTCAATAATATTGGTAGAAAATTCCCTCGTTCATGCACCGTACTCTGGCGTGCTGAGTGTATGTATGTTGAAGCTTATCGTAAAGACAATGACGACGTTCTCCTCAGTTGTACTTGAGATACAAGAAAAAAATGGAAATTTTTTGCCGACTTAGCTTTTAGCTATAGAAATTCGATTTCCTCTAGAAACAAAGTTAATATGAGGTGCTGCTCTTCTCATTGCCACATCTGCGCAAAACAAATGTAGGTATATTGCTTAATAGCCGCCTACACGCAGGAGGCGGCTACACTGGTAGCAGGGGCTGTATGGCGTGAACTGAGTTTTTTTATTTTTTTAGGTTACAGGTTCTCGGGAAAATACAGATAGGGCTTCAGTCTCAAAGGGTTAATTTCTCACGAAATTCCAATCACCATCTTTCTCCTCCGAATACGAAAATATTTTGTTGCCGCCGACCTACATAGGAAGAAACGGCTATCATAATAAAATAAGGGAAAACAGAGGTCGCACGGAGAGATATAGGTGTTCGTTTGTTCCGAGCGCTGTTCGAGACTGGAATAATAGAGAATGATTGTGAAAGTAGTTCGATGAATTCTCTGCCAGGCACTTAGGTGCAATTTGCAGAGTATCCATGTAGATGTAGATGTAGATCTAGAATAATATTTTCTTACTGTGCAAATAACAACAAAACTTCTAGCCAGTGATAGGCTTTTTCATCTTTTTTTCCAGAAGTTCCTACTATTCTTGCCAGAAATCACCGTAAGTTAATACCGATATTACAGTGTACAGTACGCCCGTATCAAGTCCTCTATTGATACTCTTCCATCCCTTCCCTACTCAGGATCAAATTTCAGTAATCCTTGTGTCAGAGAGCTCTGTCCATAATAGCAACATTTTGAGCGCATAAAAAGCAATTGTAACTTGAAACGAACCACCAGCCGTTTAATCACTATCATTGGTAACGTGACTACAGTAAATAATGAATAAATGCTGTCGGCTGAAAATTCCCTGCCCAAAAAAGACACAAGTCCATTTACCCGTTGCAAAATTACGCTGTCAACTCTTAATCATCAAGATAGAAAAACCACAGAGTTTTATCCTAATAGCTTTCCTTACTCCTCTCACCTTAGCTTTGTTCCCGGTCTTCAAGAAATCCCGGGTTCTCCGTACTCTGTCACTTTTTTCACGTAGCTTCTTTCTTTTCTTCTGTACTTCATTCGGTCTGCTAGTCCTCCTTTCGCTCGCTGGTTTCAAGCTGTTCCTGGTTATATCGAAATACCGAATGTGATTTAGCGTAGGTCTACGGCTACGAAGCTGTCTGTGGTTGTGTGTGTGTGTGTGTGTGTATGAATGTGTGTGTGTGTGTGTGTGTGTGTTTTAGAGAGATAGATGGAGAGAGAGAGAGAGAGAGAGAGAGAGAGAGAGAGAGAGAGGGGGGGGGGGAGGAGGAGAAGCAGGACAAGGGTTTGATGTGCAGGTAGCTCTTGCGTTCGAGTACCATGACTCTTTTCGTGTACACAACACAACCTATTCACCCTGAGTGCTGCTGCAGCTAGGGGCATGATGCATGAAGCTCCCTTTATCCTTTGTCTATTCACCAGCCCGTCTGGACTCAACGCCGTCTCTCCGATTGTTTAGGATTTGCAACAGTTGCTGTGTCATTCTGCTTCTTGTTTTCGTGTACGCTAAACTCGTGCCAATAAGTTAATCAAACATCCAGATTCACAAAACCACTTGATGCACAACAATCATATGCAGTTTAGATGTCGTCCTCGTAAAATTGTGATACGTTTCACATTGATACTGTCTTGAACAGGTCTTGAGTAGAGGATATGGATTACCGAATACAAAACAGAGGCGCTATTTGAAAACTGACGTACTGCTGTTCACATCTTCGTAATGAACCAAGTTGCAAGAAAGATAGTCATGCTGGTTAATGTCCTCCTAGTAGCTAAACAGCATTTGCTTCATATATTTTTTATTTTGCTTCTGAACAAACAATTATTTGATGTGATCAAGATAAGGGACACTTCGTACACAACCACAAGATGTACAGGGACTGAACAAAAATATGGTAACAACAAAAACACAATACATTGACAATTGCAATGCTCTGTAGGAAACCTGTTGGCGTTCAGAACAACTTCCAGTCGCATCTGAATGGTAAATACAGGCCCTGTATGGTTTCCAAGGAAATTTTATACCATTCTTCTTGCAAAATAGTGGCTAATTCAGTTAACGAAGATCGAGATGGATAGCGATCACGCACTCTTCTCTTCAAAATAGATGACAACGGCTGAGTAATATTGAAGTGTGGTGGCTGTGGTGCCCAGGTGAGATGGGACAATTCATTCTTGTTCTCAAAAATCCAGTCCTGGCCGATATCAGCTGTGTGAGCAGGGGCACAGTCGTCTTGAAACACAGTATCACCATGGGGGGACAAACACTGAACCGTGGAATGGACCTGATCACCGAAAATGGTCTCATAGTCTTTGAGACCTTGCAGAGTAACCACGGGGCCCATGGAATACCTCGATATGGCTGCCCAAATTATCACCGAACTTCCACTATATCTCACTCTTGGGACGTATACTCGGCCAGAAGTTTGAAATAGTGTGCAACAAGATTCATCCGACCAAATGCCTTTCTTCCATTGCTCCATAGTGCAGGTTTTACGGGTCCGGCACTACTTTTTCTGTTACTGACACTTGCATCAATGATGAGTCGTTTTGGAACTGTGGCTCGTCCGGCAGTTCCCTGATTAGGGTGTTCTCTTCTTGTGTTTTTGGCGCTGGCAGGGTCAGCGACTACGACATTCGGTTCTGCAGTGATTTTTGCAGTTGTCATTCTCTTACTTTCTGTCACAATCCTCTTCAATGACCGTCTGCAACGATCACTCAACAGACCCTTTTGTCGGCGTTGTGACTTACCGTATGGTGTTTCTCGCATTCTTTGTACGTGGTATAAATCCCCGATGCGGTGCCTCTTGAAACACTAAACGTTTTTGCTCCCTTGAATACGGAAGAGCCAATCATACGAGCACCAACGATTTAATTACATTCGAATTCCCTTAGCTCCGACATAATGCGTTCCCAACTAAACAGAACTCTGTTCAGACTATGTCTGACACCTGCAACGTATTGAGGAAATCACCTAGGTGCCATCTGTGAACAAATACAACAGCACAACCTACAGGCTTGGCTGCCATCTGCGTTTATGTTGAAGCATGCATTTCTCTGTGTGTCTTCGTCCAGCTCCTGTAAGCCTGTAGTTCTCGACATCATGTTTTTCTCCTTCCTTGTGTAAGAGCTTCAACACTGATTACTTAATTTTGTGAAAATATCTAGTCACCGCAGTGGTCGAGCGGTTCTAGGCGCTTCAGTCTGGAACTGCGCCACCGCTACGGTCGCAGGTTCGAATCCTGCCTCGGGCATGGATGTGTATGATATCCTTAGGTTAGTTAGGTTTAAATAGTTCTAAGTCTAGGGCACTGATGACCTCAGATGTTAAGTCCCATAGTGCTCAGAGCCATTTGAACCATTGTTTTGAAAATATCTAGCTGAAACGTTGCTACACAAATACACTGTAGCATAAGAGAAACTGGTATAGGCATGCTTATTCAGTTACAGAGATATGTAAACAGGCAGATCACAGCGCTGTGGTCGGCAACGACTATACAGGGTGAAAAATGGCTCAAATGGCTCTGAGAACTATGGGACTTAACATCTCAGGTCATCAGTCCCCTAGAACTTAGAACTACTTAAACCTAACGAACCTAAGGACATCAAACACATCCATGCCCGATGCAGGATTCGAACCTGCGACCGTAGCGGTCGCGCTGTTCCAGACTGAAGCGCCTAGAACCGCTCGACCACCTCGGCCGGCATACAGGGTAAGTCACTAACTGTTGCCACCAAGAATAACTCCGAAAGTATGATAAGAGCTGAAAAGTTTGTGGGACAAAAGTTGCATGGGACAACGGAGGCCATGTGACGTCGGTTTTTTGTTGTTAGGTGGGGTCGCTTCAAAGATATGAAGGTCAACTTTGTTTTTTTAAATGGGATGCCGTAGTTCGATACTTATTTTCTGGTAGCTGCTATCGAGACGAATCCAATGATGTGTAACAGCAAGATCTTTGAAGGTCAACGAAGGTCACAAAGGTGGCATAAACGTCCATTTACGGGTGTTCGAAGTGATTACCAGTGGTATCAATGCAGTGCTGCAATCTTCTTATCATGAATTGAATGATTTTTCTTATCACATAGGCACTTATCGAAGCACATGCTCTGACAATTCTCTTTCGCATATCCTCAGGTGTAGTTTGAACGTCTTTATAAACAACGTCTTTTACGAATCACCGCTAGAAAAAATCCAGAGGAGTCAAGCCTGGCGAACGAGCCAGCCACAACACATCTCCTCCGCGTCCAATCCAACGATTTGGGAGTTGTCTCTGCAAATCATTTCCAGCCATCAGCGAAAAATGTGCCCGGCACACATATACATCTACATCTTCGTCATTACTCTGCTATTCACACTAAAGTGCCACCCCATCGTGTTGATACCACATTCTGTTCCTTGTTCCTAAAGGTATTTCTGCCAATAACAGACCTAATGTTTCTTTCAGGCATGTGGTGTAATGCCTACTATTAAGATTTCCTTCGATGAAATGGGAGCCAATAACACTGTCTTCCGGAATCCCACATCATCATACATTCACCGACCACGGTTTTTGGTGTGCAACTTGCCGCAGGTAAAATGGATTTTCAGTTGACCAATAATGCATATAATGCAAATTAACATTTCCATCGTTCGTGAATGTAGCCTCGCCAGTAAATAAAATCAAATTAATAAATGAGTCATCCCTCTGAATCTGAAGTTGAGCCCATCGGCGGAATTCAATGCGACGCATACAAACCGTACCAGTTAATTCTTGGTGGAGACTGACATGGCAATGGTGATATTTATGGCGATGCAGAACACGAACAATATTACTCTGCTCATGTCAGATTCCCTTGCGAATTGACGCGAACTACCACAAGGATCTCGAACCACAGTTGCAAGAGTACCAATTTCCGTTTCCTCGTTAGTAACTTTCCATTGCCGAATATGTTTCCGATGAGTTAAAGATGCACTTGTTCTCAATTTATCATACGCATGGTTAAATTTACGATGTGTAGGGTGAGTACGTTGAGGATATCTTTCAGCGTATAACTCTCTAGCTCTCACTGAATTTCGTTGGCATTCTCCGTAAGCATATCGACTTGTTCTTCGAAGGAACACATCATTCACATTCGCTTGATTCGACGATACTACTCTTATTGTTTCTATTAGTGTTGTCTTGCGAAACCGTCGAATGGTGTTTACATGTCAATGGCACGTTAGAGGGATACGCCGTTGTTGTTGTTGTTGTGGTCTTCAGTCCTGAGACTGGTTTGATGCAGCTCTCCATGCTACCCTATTCTGTACAAGCTCCTTCATCTCCCAGTACCTACTGTAACCTACATGCTTCTGAATCTGCTTAGTGTATTGATCTCTTGGTCTCCCTCTACGATTTTTACTCTCCACGCTACCCTCCAATGCTAAATTTGTGATCCCTTGATGCCTCAGAACATGTCCTACCAACCGATCCCTTCTTCTAGTCAAGTTGTGCCACAAACTTCTCTTCTCCCAATCCTATTCAATACCTCCTCATTAGTTACGTGATCTACCCACCTTATCTGCAGCATTCTTCTGTAGCACCACATTTCGAAAGCTTCTATTCTCTTCTTGTCCAAACTGGTTATCGTCCATGTTTCACTTCCATACATGGCTACACTCCATACAAATACTTTCAGAAACGACTTCCTGACACTTAAATCTATACTCGATGTTTACAAATTTCTCTTCTTCAGAAACGATATCCTTGCCATTGGCAGTCTACATTTTATATCCTCTCTACTTCGACCATCATCAGTTATTTTACTCCCTAAATAGCAAAACTGCTTTACTACTTTAAGTGTCTCATTTCCTAATCTAATCCACTCAGTATCACCCGATTTAATTTGACTACATTCCATTATCCTCGTTTTGCTTTTGTTGATGTTCATCTTATATCCTCCTTTCAAGACACTGTCCATTCCGTTCAACTGCTCTTTCAAGTCCTTTGCTGTCTCTGACAGAATTACAATGTCATCGGCGAACCTCAAAGTTTTTACTTCTTCTCCATGAATTTTAATACCTACTCCGAATTTTTCTTTTGTTTCCTTTACTGCTTGCTCAATATACAGATTGAATACGCGCCCGCATCTCGTGGTCGTGCGGTAGCGTTCTCGCTTCCCACGCCCGGGTTCCCGGGTTCGATTCCCGGCGGGGTCAGGGATTTTCTCTGCCTCGTGATGGCTGGGTGTTGTGTGCTGTCCTTAGGTTAGTTAGGTTTAAGTAGTTCTAAGTTCTAGGGGACTTATGACCACAGCAGTTGAGTCCCATAGTGCTCAGAGCCATTTGAACCATTGAATACGCCGTATTCGGCGAATATTTACTATTTGAACGATATACTACAGAAAATTGTCAGACCATGTGCTTCGATAAGTTCCGAAATGAAACCACTCAATCTATGATAAGAAGATTGCAGCACTTCATTGATACCAGTGGTCATCACATCGAACACCTTCTGTAAATGGACGTTCATGCCACCTTTTTGACCTTCGATGACCTTCAAAGATCTTGCCGTTACACATCATTGCATTCGTCTCGATAGCCGCTATCAGAAAATAAGTACCAAACTATACATCCCATTTAAAAAAGCAAAGCTGACCTTCATACCTCTGACACGACCCCGCCTAGCAACAAAAAACCAACGTTATATTATGGCACCGGTTTTCCCATGCAACATTTATCCCACAAACTTTTCAGCTACTATTATATTTTCGGAGTTATACTAAGTAGCAATAGTTAGAGACTCGCCATGCATAAGACAACAAGTGTCTGGAACAGTTCTTAGATCGGTTACTGCTGCTAGAATGGCAGTTTATAAAGATTTATGTGGGTTCGAACGTGGTGTTACAGTCAACGCACGAGCGATGGGATACAGCATCTCCGAGGTAGTGATGAGGTGGGCATTTTCCCCTGCGACCATTTCACGACTGTACCGTTAATATGAAGAATCCGGTTAAATATCAAATCTCCGATATCGCTGCGGCCGGAAAAAGATCCTGCAAGAACGGCACCAACCACGACTGAAGAAAATCATTCAACGTGACAGAAGTGCAACCCTTCCGCAAATTGCTGCAGATTTCGGTGCTGGGCCATCAACAAGTGTCAGCGTGCGAACCACTCAGCGGAATGTCATCGATAAGGGCTTTCGGAACCGAAGGCCCACTCGTGTATCCTTGATGACTGCACAACACAAAGCTTTACGCCTCGCCTAGGCCCGTCAACATCAACATCGGACAGTTCAAAAAATGGCTCTGAGCACTATGGGACTTAACAGCTGTGGTCATCAGTCCCCTAGAACTTAGAACTACTTAAACCTAACTAACCTAAGGACATCACACACATCCATGCCCGAGGCAGGATTCGAACCTGCGACCGTAGCAGTCGCGCGGTTCCGGACTGCGCGCCTAGAACCGCGAGACCACCGCGGCCGGCATATCGGACAGTTGAATGGAAACATGTTGCCTGGTCGTGTAACCCCTCCATGATGAGCCTGCAGTGACTTCTAAACTAGTTAATGATACAATAAACCGTATCACCGGATTGTATCGAGCGGATGGACGTGTACGGGTATGGAGACAACCTCATGAATCCATGGACCCTGCATGTCTGCAGAGAACAATTCAAGATGGTGTAGGCTCTGTAATGGTGTGGGGCGTGTGCAATTGGAGTGATATGGGACCCCTGATATGTCTAGATACGACTTTGACAGGTGACACGTACATGAGCATCCTGTCTGATCACCTGCATCCATTCATATCCGTTGTGGATTCCGACGGACTTGGGCAATTCCAACAGAACAATGCAACACCCCACACGTCCAGAATTGCTACAGAATGGCTCTTCTGCGTTTAAACACTTCTGCTGGCCACCAAACTCCCCAGACATGAACATTATCGGGGATGCTTTGCAATGTGCTGTTCAGAAGGGATCACCACACCCTCGTACTCTTACGGACTCTTGGACAGCCCTGAAGGTCGAGTCCATGCCACATCGTGCTACGGCACTTATGCGTACTCGCGGGGGCCCTACACGATATTAAGCAGGCGTACCAGTTCTTTGGCTCTTCAGTGTAATTAAGTTCACTATTAATGTTGCGTGCAAAAATCTTCAGTATCCAACTTGGTACCAGATCACAAGCAAATAAATACTTGTACCTCAGAGATTTAGTTATTTCATGATGAATATCAAAATTCAGTTCAATTTAAATATCCTATAATATTTCGTTAACTAAATGTCAGCGATTTTATTGCGTAGCTAGACTTGGTCTGGAATAAAATGTTCGTGTAACCCCTCCATGATGAGCCTGCAGTGACTTCTAAACTAGTTAATGATACAATAAACCGTATCAAATTTTAAAAAAAAAAAGCTTCTGGGTGCATATTATGAGTATCTAAACCGCCAGTTCAAACACAGATCTAGTTCGTTCTTCAGTATGGATATAATGAACTCATTTAGATACTACGAAGTTTCCCTAAATCACTACAGTCGAAAAGAAATAAAAAATGACATGAAATTCTCCATCTCTTGTAGAGTTCCACGTCGATGTAGATGCATGATACACTCTAAATACTCTTCGTATTCGTATTTGGCAATAAAGAAAGCACTTTCGGACAGAGCGGAAACGCCATATTTTGCGTGCGTCTTGTTCCGTCTGACAACAAGGCGATGCCAGGCACACAGGTAACGAAATATTTAAGTATTAATATTGCACGGCTATTAAATATGAGATTAAAAGACTGTTTTAAGGAATGCAGACTAATATTCAGTAATCATGAAACAACTTATTAGGTATAGGTAAATTACCTCCGAATTGAATCGAAACAACATTGAATATAGGCTGTAAATTCTGTGAATGTGCTGCAAGGAAATCGAGAAGAGTTACATGGTAACGTTATCTCCAGTATATTATGTTACGCTTATTAAAAAAATATCTTTACCTGTAATTGAGTACATAGGAGTATTACTGGAGTTCAAACATTAAAGCAAAGAGAAAAAAATAAAACTGAGGAGAACATACTTCTTTTTCTTCAGTAGGTCATAGTGGTAGTGACCGTGCTGGAACTGAAAAAGCTAAAGATCGGAATTACGTCAACAAAAAACTGTATGACGCTTTATACTACCCAACTGGTACGTTGCTGAAGCGTTTTTTTCCAATTCCGAAAGAATATCGTATTTAGTAGTGACAATGGGAAGAACTACTAATGTGCAAACATGGAAAATTTGCACCCCATAAAAATATATATAAAACTTGGAAATTCAGTTACTGTTGTAGAACCGAACAAAGTCGAATAATGCATTTTTAATATACAGGTAAGGACTACGCGTCGTAAATTTTGAAAATGCTGTGGAAAAAGTGAAGCAAATGAAATAAACAACAAATATCATCATTTATAAAAGTCCCAGGCACAATATTCAAAAATCTGATTATATACTGATGATGTTTAGGTTTAAGATCTTACCTGCGGAGGTTCGAGTCTTCCCTTGGGCATGGGTGTGTGTGTTTGTCCTTAGGATAATTTAGGTTAAGTAGTGTGTAAGCTTAGGGACTGATGACCTTACCAGTTAAGTCCCATATGATTTCACACACATTTGAACATTTCTTACATGCGACCTGCGATCAGACAGCATCAAGTCCACTGTTTTAAGTTGGATTGAAAGTTGTGAACTGACAAAAGCAACCGTCGAACGAATCACATGGCCTGCTGACTTCAAACAGCTGAAACGTTGAAAGCAATGGCTACGTCACGTGTAACACCCACACAGTAACTAAATTATTTGTGCGAGGTGTGTGAGGAACAGAGTTCCCGTATCGTTACCCTTTAGTTTTTTATTGTGCCAGTTTTAACTTTACCTCTTTCCGTTGACTGTTTCCATGCCACAGAAAGGGACGTTAGTCAAAGGCCACCTTCTCGGCACACACGCTTCTCTTACATAAAAGACAATTATGCCGTGGATTTCGTTTACAACACTTGTTCAGTGACATGTCTTTCTAGAAGAAAAGTGTAGCTCTGATTGCAATAGTGTGAAATGTTGCTTGATCAGCAGCTTAATACGATGACCATTGCTACTGGAGCTGTCCTTCACTTCTTTCATGCAACTACAGTTATGGTTCCCTCACATATTCGAAACGGACAAATCTGTAATTACTTTAAATGCGAGAATTTCGAATTAGATTTGAATGTGACTTATGAATATCAATCAAAATGTACAAATAACTGAAACCATACTACCTTATTGCTCTTCCGACTACGCATTTCGCAAATCTTTGGCAAAATCATTTGTTTGGAATACACTGCTTTCTGGAAGTGAAAGTTGGACTCTGGGTACAATGGAAAGGAATCGACTTGAAGCTGCTGAAATGTGGGTATGGCGGAAAATGACAACAACGAGTTGAGAAGAAAGAAAATCCAAACTATAAGTTTTAAGGGAAGTGAATGAAGAGAGAACATTATTAAAGGAAATGGAAAAGAAAAAAATAAAATTTAGTGGATATGTCATCAGACACACTACCATCATCACTAACATTCTGTAAGGAAAAGCGCTGGGAAAGAAAGGAGGAGAGAGCCCTAGGAAGAAGTATTCGGAAGACATCAAGAAGAGAATAGTATGCGACAGTTACATGGAACTGAAACGAACAGCCAATGACGGAAGAGAGTGATGCGTGGACAAACCATTAGCCGCTAGTATGTGTATGTATGTGCATCTCCAGCATCGGATAGATTTATTTAAGGATTCTGAAAGAACATAAAGTTCTCATTCTATGGTCGCACCGGTCTCAACCAGTTCTAAACCCTAAGAACATGACACCAAGAAGAGGTATAAAATGGAAATCAGGTTCAAGGCTCATAACTTAAACAAGAGAAAGGCTACAGACGGAATATTACATTATTTGGGGATGGATGAGGGTAGTAATCGATCATGGCCTTATCAAAGACGCAGTTTGAAATTTCAGTCCGCATCTTCAGTCCGTCAATAAAAATTTATTTCAACGTCAGTGACAATACACGTAAACCGTATGGGATATTGGGAAACGATAGCCTGTGCACAAGCGTGTATCACAAAACTGACTGACTATTTGTAACTGATAGTTTTTGCCTCGCAAATATTATTAATAATCAGTTCCTAAACGTAGCAACAAAAGTGAAATAAAATAGTTCAGTTGAAGAAGCAAAGGAATTAATTGAAATTGCCTTTCCGCAAAAGTTTAAGATAACCTGAACTGCAATCAACATCCTTTTCTGAATTTAACAGAATTACGAAGGTTCGAAAAGAGGAAAGTTTTCATCGTGTTTATGGAATTTCAAACAAAATTCTGAAGAGATTTTCTAGCTCAGTAAATTATACTCTCAGTGACAATGTGTAACCCATTATTTTCCCAGATTGATTAAAGTATGTCATTGTTAAACTTCTAGACGACAAAGGTAATAGGAAAAAATTCAGATAATTATCACCCAGTTTAGTTTCCCGCGTCTTTTTCTAAAAGAGAAAACAATGTATTCAAAACTAGTGTGAAGCTTAAATAGGGAAAAAAACTTAGAACATCACATTTTGAGATCGAGAAGGTTTGCTCAATATATAATGCCATTTATACATTTACTCGTTAGATATTTCAATCCGTAAATAACAAAATATCAACAGTTCGCATATTTTGAAACCTTTACAAGGCATTTGACTGCATAGAGCACGACTCTCTTTTAGATAAGCACGAGTTTTATCGAATAAATGGCATCAAAAACAACCAATTTGAATAATAATTAAGAAAAAGAATGCAAAGAGCGATGTCGAATAATTCTGGAAGGAGAAGAATACTCAGTGACTAATGAGAAATCACCAATGCAGTGTAGCAAGTGCAAGGTCCCCTTTCAGGCTACATCTATCCTCTACCTACGTGAAAGACTTTCCACTTAAATATATCAAGCATAGTTGGTACTTTTGCAAATATTACAAGTGATATAATTAATTCGATCTGGAAAATAGTGCAAGTAAAAGCAGACTATGTTAATAATGTTTCACAAAGAACTAATAAATGGTTCTCAGCAAACGCGCTCTTATTCAGTTTGATAATAACTCACTATATTCAGTTACGTACAATAAACGGAATAATATAAACAACTGATACAGCACAATAGCAGGAATCAGAGACGAGAAGTGCCCCAAGAAAGTGTTATAGAACAGCTGTTGCTCTCTATGTCATAAATAATTTGACGGACAGGGTTGGCAGCGATCTGCAGTTGTTTGCTGATGATGCCGTGATGTACGGTAAGGTGTCAAAGTTGAATGACTGTAGGAAGATACAAATGACTTGACAAAATTTCCAGTTGGTGTGATGAATGGCAGTTTTCCTAAATGAGAAAAAATGTAAGTTAATGCGGATGAGATCAAACCTGTAATGTTCGGATATAGTACTACTAGAGTCCAGCTTGACACCGTCAAGTCGTTTATATATCTGGGCGTAACGTTGCAATGCGATATGAGGAGGAACGAGCATGTGAGCCCTGTAGTAGGCAAGGCGAATGATCGACTTGGGTTTATTGAAAGAATTTTAGTAAAGAGTGGTTCACCTCTAAAGGAGACCGCATATACGTAGGACGCTGGTGCCACCTATTCTTGAGTACTGCTCGAGTATGTGGCATCCGTACAAGATCGGCTTGAAGGAAGACATCGAAACAATTCAGTGGCGGGCTGCTAGATTTGTTACCGGTAAGTTCGAACAAAACGTAAGACTTGCGGAGATGCTTTGGAAACTCAAATGGTAATCCCTGGAGGGAAGCTTTTCCAGAAACACTATTGAGAAAATGTAAAGAACCGGCATTTGAAGCTGACTGCCGAACGACTCTACTGCCGTTAACATACAGGGTGTTTCAAAAATGACCGGTATATTTGAAACGGCAATAAAAACTAAACGAGCAGCGATAGAAATATACCGGTCATTTTTGAAACACCCTGTACAATGCGCGTAAGGATCACGAAAAGCCCGCCCGGTTGGCCGTGCGGTCTAACGCACTGCTTTCCAGGCGGGAAGGAGCGCCGGCGGATTTGTGTCGAGGTCCGGTGAGCCGGCCAGTCTGTGGATGGTTTTTAGGCGGTTTTCCATCTGCCTCGGCGAATGCGGGCTGGTTCCCCTTACTCCGCCTCAGCTACACTATGTCGGCGATTGCTGCGCAAACAAGTTCTCCACGTACGCGTGGACCACCATTACTCTACCAAGCAAACATAGGGGTTACACTTGTCTGGTGTGAGACGTTCCCTGAGGGGGGGGGGGGGGGGGGCACCGGGGGCCGAACCGCACAATAACCCTGGTTTCGGTTTGGGGCGGCGGAGGGGTGAAGTGGACTGCGATAGTCGTCGTGGGGTTGCTGACCACTGTGGCTGCGGCGGTGACGGAGCCTCTCCGTCGTTTCTAGGTCCCCAGTTAACATAACATAACATAAGATAACATAAGGATCACGAAGATAAGACTCGAGAAGTTAGGGCTCATACGGAGGCTTACAAAGAGTCGCTTTTCCCTCACTCTGGAACAGGAAAGGAAATGACAAATAGTGAGATAGGGTACTCTCCGCCACACACCGTATGATGGCTAGCGGAGTATCTATGTAGATGTAGATGCAGATAGGGCGAAATGAATCAATCTTTTGGGTGCACATACTAATGAGAGGTTGAAATGGAGAAATGTACTATCGAACTTCCCTAACAAACAAGTTCGTAAGCTTTGGATCTTCGTATAATCTGCTGTATGAGAAAACACACACTCACACACACAAGCAAAAAAAGACGCACCAAGAAGGAATTATCCGAATGGAAAGGAAATCGGTAGATGTGACGTACATGTACAGCCAAACAAATGATAACAATTTTTAGAAAAACTGGATGATTTATTGACGAGAAAGAGCCTCACGAATTGAGAAACTTAATAATGCGATGGACCGCCACTGGCCCTGATGTAAGCAATTATTCCGCTTGGCATTGATTGACGAAGTTGGTGGACGTCCTCCTGAGGGATATCATGCCAAACTCTGTCCAATTGACACGTTAGAGCATAGAGATCTCGAGCTGGTTTGAGGACCCTACGCATAATTTTCCAACTTTCTGAATTGGGGAGAGATCCGGCGACCTTGCTGACCATGGTAGTGTTTGGCAAGTACGAAGGCAAACAGTAAAACCACTCGTGGTGTGCGGGTGGCCATTATCTTGCTGAAATGTAAGCCCAGGATGGATGGGAGTATCACTGACTGCAGCAGAATTGTCTTCAGCGATGAGTTCCGCTTCGAAGTGAGCCCCGATGAAGACGTGTCTGGAGAAGCCCCAGTGGTAGGATTCCAATCTGACTCTCGTCCACAATATCGTCCGACAGCTTGGAGTGATGGCCTGGTGTGCCATTTTATTTCTCACCAGGAGTTCTTTGCTTCTCATTCGCAGCACCTTTACAACACAGAGGTACGACGACGATATTCTATGCCCGGTATAGCTGCTCTTCATGGTCAGCCATCCTAGGCCTACTTTTCTACAAGCTAATGCCCGCCCGCACACGGCGAGAGTTTCTACTGCTTGTCCCCTTGGTTGCCAAACCCGACCTTGGCCCATAAGATCGCCGCCTCTCTCCTCTACTGAGAACGTTTGGACCATTATGCGCAGGACCCTCCAACTACACTCCTGGAAATGGAAAAAAGAACACATTGACACCGGTGTGTCAGACCCACCATACTTGCTCCGGACACTGCGAGAGGGCTGTACAAGCAATGATCACACGCACGGCACAGCGAACACACCAGGAACCGCGGTGTTGGCCGTCGAATGGCGCTAGCTGCGCAGCATTTGTGCACCGCCGCCGTCAGTGTCAGCCAGTTTGCCGTGGCATACGGAGCTCCATCGCAGTCTTTAACACTGGTAGCATGCCGCGACAGCGTGGACGTGAACCGTATGTGCAGTTGACGGACTTTGAGCAAGGGCGTATAGTGGGCATGCGGGAGGCCGGGTGGACGTACCGCCTAATTGCTCAACACGTGGGGCGTGAGGTCTCCACAGTACATCGATGTTGTCGCCAGTGGTCGGCGAAAGGTGCACGTGCCCGTCGACCTGGGACCGGACCGCAGCGACGCACGGATGCACGCCAAGACCGTAGGATCCTACGCAGTGCCGTAGGGGACCGCACCGCCACTTCCCAGCAAATTAGGGACACTGTTGCTCCTGGGGTATCGGCGAGGACCATTCGCAACCGTCTCCATGAAGCTGGGCTACGGTCCCGCACACCGTTAGGCCGTCTTCCGCTCACGCCCCAACATCGTGCAGCCCGCCTCCAGTGGTGTCGCGACAGGCGTGAATGGAGGGACGAATGGAGACGTGTCGTCTTCAGCGATGAGAGTCGCTTCTGCCTTGGTGCCAATGATGGTCGTATGCGTGTTTGGCGCCGTGCAGGTGAGCGCCACAATCAGGACTGCATACGACCGAGGCACACAGGGCCAACACCCGGCATCATGGTGTGGGGAGCGATCTCCTACACTGGCCGTACACCACTGGTGATCGTCGAGGGGACACTGAATAGTGCACGGGACATCCAAACCGTCATCGAACCCATCGTTCTACCATTCCTAGACCGGCAAGAGAACTTGCTGTTCCAACAGGACAATGCACGTCCGCATGTATCCCGTGCCACCCAACGTGCTCTAGAAGGTGTAAGTCAACTACCCTGGCCAGCAAGATCTCCGGATCTGTCCCCCATTGAGCATGTTTGGGACTGGATGAAGCGTCGTCTCACGCGGTCTGCACGTCCAGCACGAACGCTGGTCCAACTGAGGCGCCAGGTGGAAATGGCATGGCAAGCCGTTCCACAGGACTACATCCAGCATCTCTACGATAGTCTCCATGGGAGAATAGCAGCCTGCATTGCTGCGAAAGGTGGATATACACTGTACTAGTGCCGACATTGTGCATGCTCTGTTGCCTGTGTCTATGTGCCTGTGGTTCTGTCAGTGTGATCATGTGATGTATCTGACCCCAGGAATGTGTCAATAAAGTTTCCTCTTCCTGGGACAATGAATTCACGGTGTTCTTATTTCAATTTCCAGGAGTGTATATCGGTATTATGAAAACGCAACGCGCAAATTGGACAGTATCTGGCACGATATCCCTCATGAGGACACACAGTCTCTCAAGCAATGCCAACCCGAATAACTGCTTGCATAAGGGTCAGAGGTGGTGGTCTAACGCGTTATTGACTTGCTCAGTTTGTGAAGCTCTTTCTCCTGAATAAATCATCCAATATTTCTGAAACTGTAATCATTGTTTGCCTGTACACATACATCACATCTACCGATTTCTGCCCCATATGGATAATTCCTTCGTGGTGTGTGGTTTTTTTGTCTTAGCATGTATATCTATAAACATATTTCGTATATTTCCACTCATTAATGTCTTATGGTATAATTTTCTGGTGTGACTCATTACCTAGGAATAAGAAGCTGCCAGTGGGTATTTTATTTTGGGCTTATTTACTTATCTTTTAGGAGTCTTTTTAGAGAATTAGAGAATCTAACTGCACCTTCACAATGTATATATGTTGGGTAATGAAATGCTTCACAAATGACCTATCGCAATTTGAGAATAATGTTGTTCTTGTTGTTGTTGTGGTGGTCCTCAGGTGGAAGACTCCTCTGATACAGCTCTGTATACTAGTCGATTCTCTGCAAGCCTCTTCATCTCTACATCACAACTGCAGCCTTCATTCATTTGAAATCCCCTTACTGTATTCATCTATTCATCTTTTGGTTTCCGTCTATAATTTTTACCGCCACAAACTTTCTTTAATTACGAAATTAACGATTCGTTGATGCCTCAACGTCTGTCTTATCGACCTATCCTTCCTTTTGGTCAAGTTGTGTCACATTTTTCTTGGTTGCTCCAATTCGATTCAGTACCTCTCCTCAGACCTTCAGTATTCTCCCTGTGGCACCACATTTGAAAAGCTTCTCTTCTCACATGAGCGGTTTATCGTTCACGTTTCATTTGCGTACTAGGCTATGAACCAGACAGATACTTTTCGAAAAGACTTCCTAACACTTATATTTGAGTTGTTGTGGTCTTCAGTACAGAGACTGGTTTGATGCAGCTCTCCAAGCTACTCTATCCTGTGAAGCCTCTTCATCTCCGAATAACTAGTGCAATCTACATCCTTCTGAATCTTCTTAATGTATTCATATCTTGGTCTCCCTATACGATTTTCACCCTCCACGCTTCCCTCCCATACTAAACTGGTGATCCCTTGATGCCTCGAACCGGTCCCTTCTTGTAGTCAAGTTGTGCCACAAATTCCTCTTCTCCCCAGTTCTATTCAGTACCTCCTCATTAGTTACGTGGTCTACCCATCTAATCTTCAGCATTCTTCTGTAGCAACACATTTCAAAAGCTACTATTCTATCGTTTCTAGACCAGCTATCGTCCATGTTTCACTTCCATGCATGACTACACTTCATACAAATACTTTCAGAAACGACTTCCTGACCCATGAATATATACCAGATGTTAAAAAATTTCTCTACTTCAGAAACGTTTTCTTCGCCATAGCTAGTCTACATTTTATATCCCCCCTACTTCGACAATCATCAGTTATTTTTCTTCCCAAATAGCAAAACCCATCTACTACATCAAATGTCTCATTTCATAATCTAATTCCCTCAGCATCACCCGATTTCATTCGACTACGTTCTATTATCCTTGTCTTGATTTTGTTGATGTTCATATTATAAGCCCCTTTCAGGAAATTGTTCAATCCGTTAAGCTGCTCTTTCAGGTCCTATGCAGTCTCTGACAGAATTACAATGTCGTCGGCAAACCTCAAAGTTGTTATTTCTTCTCCATGGATTTTATTTCCTACTCCAAATTTTTCTTTTGTTTCCTTTACTGCATTCTCAATACGCAGATTGAATAACATCGGAGATAGGCTACAACCCTGTTTCACTCCCTTCTCAACCACTGCTTCCCTCCTGTGTCCCTCGACTCTTATAACTGCCATCTGGTTTCTGTACAAATTGTAAATAGCCTTTCGCTCCAAGTATTTAACCCCTGCCACCTTCAGAATTTGAAAGAGAGTATTCCAGTCAACATAGTCAAAAGCTTCCTCTAAGTCCACAAATGCCAGAAACGCAGGTTTGCCTTTCCTTAACCTATCTTCTAACATAAGTCGTAGGGTCCAACACTTCTACGGAATCCGAACTGATCTTTCCCGAGGTCGGCTTCTATCAGCTTTTCCATTAGTCTGTAAGTAATTCGTGTTAGTATTGTGCAACAGTGACCTATTAAACTGTTAGCTCGGTAATTTTCACACTTGCCAACACCTGCTGTCCTTGGGATTGGAATTATTATATCCTTCTTGAAGTATGAGGGTATTAAGCCTGTCTCATACATCTTGCTCATCAGACGGATGAGTTTTGTCATTGCTGGCTCTCATAAGACTATCAGTATTTCTAATGGAATTTTATCTACTCCCGTGGCCTTGTTTCGACTTAGGACTTTCAGTACTCTGTCAAATACTTCACACAGTATCATCTCTCCCATTTCATCTTCTTCTACATCCCCTTTCATTTCAATAATACTGCCCTCAAGTACATCTCCCTTGTATAGACCCTCTACATACTTCTTCCAACTTTCTGCTTTCCCTTCTTTGCTTAGGATGGGTTTTCCATCTGAGCTATTAATATTCATACAGGTGATTAACTTCTCTCCAAAGGTCTCTTTAATTTTCCTGTAGGCAGTATCTATCTTACCCCTAGTGATATATGCTTCTGCATCCTTACATTTATCCTCTGGCCATTCCTGCATATCCATTTTACACTTCCTGTCGATCTCATTTTTAGTCGTTTGTATTCCCTTTCGCCTGCTCCATTTACTACATTTTTATATTTTCTCATTTCATCGCTTAAATTCACTATCTCTTGTGTTTCACAAGGATTTCTACTCGCTCTTGTCTTTTTACCTACTCGATTCTCTGCTGCCTTCATTATTTCATCTCTAGAAGGTACACACTCTTCTTAAACTGTGTTCCTTTCCCCTGTTCTTGTCAATCGTTCCCTAATGCTCTCTCTGAAACTCTCTACAGCCTCTGGTTCTTTCAGTTTATCCAAGTCCCATCTATTTCAGTTCCTACCTTTTGCAGTTTCTTCAGTCTTAGTCTACAGTTAATAAACAATAAATTGTGGTCAGAGTCCACATCTGCCCCTGGAAATGTCTAACAATTTATAACTTGGTTCCTATCTGAAACCTTCCTGTGTCTCCAGTCCTCTTCCATGAATACAACCTTCTTTCATGATTCTTAAACCAAGTGTTAGCTGTGATGAAGTTCTGCTCTGTGCAAAAGTCTACCACGCGGCTTCTTCTTTCTTTCCTTACCCCCAGTCCATATTCACCCACTACTTTTCCTTCTCTTCCTTTTCCTACTATCGAATTCCAATCCCCCATGACTATTAAATTTTCGTCTCCCTTAACTATCTGTGGCTTCAATAACGCTTTCATTAATTTTCGCTATATCTAACTTTAACCTGTCCATTTCCCTTTTTAAATTTTCTAACCTACCTGCCCGATTAAGGGATCTGACATTGCCCGCCAGTTTTGTTTCTACTGACAAAGACGTCCCACTGAGTAGTCTCTGCCCGGAGATCCGAATGGGGGACTATTTTACTTCCGGAATGTTTTACACAACAGGACGCCATCATCATTTAACCATACAGTAAAGCTGCAAGTCCTCGGTAAAAATTACGGCTGTAGTTTCCCTTTACTTTCAGCCGTTTGCAGTACCAGCACAGCAAAACCGTTTTGGTTGATGTTACAAGGCCACATCAGTCAATCATCCAGACAGTTGCCCTGGAAACTACTCAAAAGGCTGCTGCGCCTCTTCAGGAACCACACGTTTGTTTGGCCCCTCAACAGATACCCCTCCGTTGTGGCTGCATCTACAGTGCGGCTATTTGTATCGCTGAGGGGCGCAAGCCTCCCCACCACCGGCAAGGTCCATGGTTCGATGTTAACAAATGTCTTTCTTTCACAAACACTTTTCTTGCTATCGCCAGCCTGAATTTTATATACTGTCTACTTCCACCATCGTCAGTTACTTTGCTGCCCAAATAACATAACTCGTCAGCTACTTTGGTGTCTCATTTCGTTAACTAACTCCTCCGCCTGATTTGATTGGACTGCATTACACTACTATCGCTTCATTTTATAACAGTTTTTAAAACATAGAGAAGAAAAGTAATACCAAAAGAAAAAAATGAACCTCGTTACTCTACACTAAAGCTCAGGGAAAGAGTTCAGTATGCAGCCATAAAACACTTCGATAGACCAATAATAAAAATTTCTGAAAGGTAGTAAAGCAATTTTTAAATCAAATCTGATATAACTCCTCATGAATAATTTTTTCTTTTCCAGCAACAAATATTTAACTGAACATTGATAACATCGATAGGAATACATGTTTTCTTTCTTGTTAAAGCTATGTTTCCTATGTGACATGCATATTGACTTAAGCTGATCAGTTAATTTTAATTAAATTTAAGCCATTGTGCTCTCTAATATCCTGCAAATGGGTAGTGTGCAGCTGCACGCACACACAAACAGATTGACTCGTTCCACTTAATTTCGATAGAAACAGCGCAATTAATCTATGGAACATGTAACTAATTTACTAACCGAATACGATAAACCTTTTAAATAATGACTGCAAAACTGATCCTTCAGAGATTTTGCTGTAGTTTTCGTAAACTAACGGCCTGCTCTCCGACCGGAGCCGATTGTTTGCAATTAGTTTGACATAAACAACTGAAGTTTCTTGAACCCTAGAGCTCTACATCTACATCTACATACATACTCCGCAATCCACCATACGGTGCGTGGTGGAGGGTACCTCGTACCACAACTAGCATCTTCTCTCCCTGTTGCACTCCCAAACAGAACGAGGGAAAAATGACTGCCTATACGCCTCTGTACGATCCATAATCTCTCTTATCTTATCTTTGTGGTCTTTCCGCGAAATATAAGTTGGCGGCAATAAAATTGTACTACAGTCAGCCTCAAATGCTGGTTCACTAAATTTCCTCAGTAGCGATTGACGAAAAGAACGCCTCCTTTCCTCTAGAGACTCCCACCCGAGTTCCTGAAGCATTTCCGTAACACTCGCGTGATGATCAAACCTACCAGTAACAAATATAGCAGCCCGCTTCTGAATTGCTTCTATGTCCTCCCTCAATCAGACCTGATAGGGATCCCAAACGCTCGAGCAGTACTCAAGAATAGGTCGTATTAATGTTTTATAAGCGGTCTCCTTTACAGATGAACCACATCTTCCCAAAATTCTACCAGTGAACCGAAGACGACTATCCGCCTTCCCCACAACTGCCATTACATGCTTGTCCCACTTCATATCACTCTGCAATGTTACGCCCAAATATTTAATCGACGTGACTGTGTCAAGCGCTACACTACTAATGGAGTTTTCAAACATTACGGGATTCTTTTTCCTATTCATCTGCATTAATTTACATTTATCTATATTTAGAGTTAGCTGCCATTCTTTACACCAATCACAAATCCTGTCCAAGTCATCTTGTATCCTCCTACAGTCACTCAACGACGACACCTTCCCGTACACCACAGCATCATCAGCAAACAGCGGCACATTGCTATCCACCCTATCCAAAAGATCATTTATGTAGATAGAAAACAACAGTGGACATACCACACTTCCCTGGGGCACTCCAGATGATACCCTCACCTCCGATGAACACTCACCATCGAAGACAACGTACTGGGTTCTATTTCTTAAGAAGTCTTCGAGCCACTCACAGATTTGGGAACCAATCGCATATGCTCGTACCTTAGTTAGGAGTCTGCAGTGGAGCACCGAGTCAAACGCTTTCCGGAAGTCAAGGATACCCTGCATTCATGGGTCGCAAGATATCATTTGAAAAGAGGGCGAGTTGCGTTTCGCAGGAGCGTTGCTTTCTAAAGCCGTGCTGATGCATGGACAGCAACTTGTCTGTCTCAAGGAAATTCATTATATTCGAACTGAGAATATGATCGAGAATCAAGGCTCGAAGCCCTATAGCTCGTGTCATAACTTCAACTTCTGATAGACTGATATACGCCCTAGAAATACCTTAAAAATGGGACAGAACTCTACATTCCACGTATACTGCAGTGCTGAACAGTAGTCTGGAGGACGACATAAACTTTCTAAATAGTTTCTGTTATGAATCTGATTTGTTTCATTGATGTCGCGCAGCTACAGTCAATTTTGAAACACTGTCTTCTATAGATATTCCTCAGCTCTTAGTCACCACACCAGAAACTTCTGGGACAGCTGTAAGTTAAATGTGGATAGATGTTTTGGAGAAAATTCCAGTGAAATATTAACTTATTATCCATATTTCACAGCGGAAGGCAAAAAAGTCTACGGAAATATATTTTTTCGAATAAACTGTGAAAAAATTAAAACAGCGCTAAGACGCACTGCTACACAAACCTACAAAAAATGTTGCTCTAAAATTGGTTTGTCTTCCTTATTGATCTAATTATTTACTTCAAAAATAGTATCAGTCGCAAGTATCCCTGTTTTACAAGTTAATGTTTTTAATCAGATTCGTTTCTGTCAAGCGAAATTATTTACAAAAGTACAACAGAGATAAGGGCAGCATGTGAAAGTCACTGTTTGTTAATGGATTACGAGAGACAAACATTGATTATCGAACAGAGGAAAAAAGTTACAGCTCTCATAAATTATCAGAAGGATTTGGTATAAGACATGGGAAAGAAACAATAAAAGTATCGTTGTCATAATCACACATTCCGTTTCTCAATAAAACGAATCGTCAGTTTGTATGGCGCTGTTTACAGTTTGATCGTGCCGTGTTCAGTGTACACAGGAAGATTACTTAAAGCGATTATTCATTTCTGAAGAGCGATAGTCTGTAAGATGATTGGGCAATGCTTTACTAAGAGTTTTTTCCTTGCAGAATGAAGCTTCACAACGACCATCAGATTAACGATATCCTGAGCGTAGAACCACCAACAACATTCTCAATGAAAAAGAGAATTTATGATATCAAGCATTTCCTTTAGAACCCAGGAAGAATAACGACGTGGTTGGAACTATAGATATCTTGATTTATATTTTCCTTAGTTTTCCGGAAGCACCTTAGAGGAACACCAGACTGTTGCTCTCATCACGGCTGCATAAAATTCCATCATCTAGCCTAGTCTAACTTTCGTTTCCAGTCATTTTAAATTAAAACGGGATAAAAAATATGTTTTGACTGTACGAAAACCATTCTTACAAAATTTTCGAACTTTTGCTTCGCACTAGGTTTCGTATGCTGGTTCTTCGAAACTTTGTCGTCGACTAGCCATGTAACGTTTACCGTTTGGAGACAATGACACACAGTATTAAACATCCTCTATAGCTCTTTATATTTTCGCTGGGCAGCGCTTAATATATGTGTACACTACTGATCTATAGGTCTGTTACGTCTATATACAGAGAGAAACAACATATATTCCACTATTTTGCCGCTAATATTCTCAACATGGAGCACCTTAAAGTCAAACGAACATACCTTCTCACGCATCAATGCATATAGATGGGAGTGGTCTGCATCGTGTTCAATACGTGAATTTATTTGGGAATGTTAGCGTTTTATATTCTGATCTTTTCGTGTATTTATGTACAATTTCAAGAAAGGTTACTAGCCAAAGTTCTTCAAGATGTTGCGTGTTGCAGTAGTAGCAGACTCAAAACAAAACTCGTATGATACATTCAATGCAGCTGTGAAAAAATGCTCTAGAATGTCTATTCTGTGTAGCTGTATGTCGTCATACATGTCAGGTGTCACATCCGTTCTAGCTGCCCTGTTTATGGAACATGGATCCCTATTCGATGACAACATGTACGGAAAAAGAACGTGGAAGCTGGTAATCTTCTCATCTTACCCCTAAGTTCAGCAAAAGACATCTGTGGATCCGGACAACAGAAAATGTAGACATGAAAAGATGTTATCACAAAGAATGGAGACTAGTAAAGCACTTCATCGGGGACCCAAAAAAGATCACTTGGGAGTATAATACTGGCAAAAACCAGATTGTATATCATTTACTCTTGAATGGAAAGGAAATCCATAATGGCAGATTGCCCAAAGCAACAAACAACCAAGAAGGAAATAATCGCACAATATACTTCAGTATGTTTTACTTGGATAAAGTCGTCGAAGGATCCACAATAAGGTATTCATCAGTACTGGAAAACATCCAGTAAGAGCAAATTAATAATCTATACTAAAGAGCAAAGAATGGATCCCAAAGCTTTTCGGTAACTGAATAGGTGTCCAATCCCGAAGGTATGGCGGAAATCCAGAGATACTGATCTATTGAATACTGGAAAAGATGGCGATGACTCAAAAAATTACAAGCTATATTACTTTTGCGCCATCTCCACAAAATTTGAGAAGGACTCATTCGGAACTGAATTCTACCTCTGATCAACTCATTACGTATAAAACAGAGAGCTTGGTTTCGTCCTAGTAAAATTTGCACCTGACAGCAGCTGAACCTAACACAGTACGTAGAGTTTGCAGTCGTTACCTTTGTCGCTGTGTCAGCGGTGCATGATAGTGTTAACCACTACAATTAAAGAAAGGACAGTGGATCAACCAGGATAATTTCTGCTTCTCTCGTGAATCGTAGGGGCAAACTTAGCTGGCGAAGGATGCAGAAAAACGGTCTAACCTGGTCCCTAACGCCCACTACTGGCCGTTCCAGCTTTCATGTTGGGGCGTAGGCAGTAGGGGTTTCGAAAAATTTTCATTGGGTTTTCATAAAAATTTTACATGAAGTATTTCGTAAGTAATTATTACTATATTTTTATACTGCTATAACTCTGCTTTATAAATTTTATAATGTAAAATTGCTTGTTTTGGTTGACTCTTCCGTCGGTTCTTGGTAGAATATTTTATACATTACGAATGAAAATACGCACAACACTCGTGTAACATTCTACAATATTCAGTATTTATTTCACAAACCGGTGTTCGGCTGTTAAGTTAGTAAATGACGGATGATTGTGCTGTGCTGATACATTTTATTGCATTAATTGACTGTTCCGTCTGTTCTCGGGAGAATATTTTATACGTCATGTATTCAAACACACACAGCACTTGTGTAATTTACAAACCTGGTGATAGAAAACAGGTTTGTAAAATATATAATAAATATTGTGGGATATTACTCAAGTGTTGTGTGTGTTCTCATTCATAACAAAATTACTTGCGTACTTTATAAATCACCGTTAATGTGAAACTGGTGGGTAGTTTGAAAATTTTACTATTAGCGCAAATAGCAAAGTGAACGGTATGTAAAAAGATTGACTACCCTGGTCTAACCCAACGAAGCCTGTTTTAGTTCGTTTGAACATCTACACAAATGAAAAGCACGTACTCTGTGCATGAAACAAAAGTAGCCACGTCGTGAAAGATCTCACTTAAAATATTCGGAACAGCTTGGAGATTTGATCAGACCAAGAAGAACATTTGCTAGGCTTGCACGAATAAAACGGTCTAACAAGGGGAAGGCCTCAGACAGGGCCAACCGGTTCGGTTCAAATCTGGCAGGTCGCTTGTTTAAAACCTAAAACGAAGAAATTTTAGCTCAACCCCCCCCCCCCCCCGCAGCCCCCACCCCCCTCCACCCCCCCGCCCCCCCCGTACCGTCTTTGTTTGTGAAATTATCCCTAAAGGTCTAAAGGTTATGATGATATGATGAGCAATGGACTCAAAATTGGCGGAATCGATAGACAGTTGTAAATAGAGCGTTTTTCATCAGCAGGTATGGGGTCCACAAACACATACATCTCCAGAAATTGAGGAAACTCTTACAACTGCCACCTATGTATCCACATGGTAAACACTTTCTACGGAAAGCGCCGATAGCGCAACGGCCGCCGGCATGGTAGCTCAACGTGTTCGGTCAGAGGGTTAGCTACAATCTGTAATGAAAAAAATGAGTTAATCGATCCACGACGGACTTAAACGGGTGTCTTACGATGGCCGCCCCGAGCAGATGCAACAAATTAAAACGAACAAAATGAGATAAAAAAAAAAACGGCCAAGGTACCTGACTGGGAAGCAGAGAACCCGGGTTCGAATCTCGAGGAAACGTAGCGGATGTTATTCTTCCCGTTTGTATTTTTCCACATCTCAATTCATAGGGATAGGACGGTTAATAGGGAAAGTAAAGCAATAAGCAATGGTATAAAGGTAGAAAAATAAATTTCTCAAACCTCTTGGGATAGTAAACAACTAAAATGTTACTCCAGGTCATTGTACAATGGCTCTTCCTGTCACTTTTCTTCGAACAATTAGATGGATGATACTTGTCATATAAACATTGAAAACAGATATGCTTGCTGTACGAGGAACATCTAATAAACACAACCTTTCGACAGTTACAATGTTCCTTTCGAAGAGTTGGCGGAAAACAAATTTGGTTTACATTTAGAAATATGTCTTTTTCCGGAAATTAATTTTGATGCGTACCACAGATACGATATAACTGCCCGAAAAATCGGTGCGGAAAGTTTGTTATGAATTATGCTGTGAATACTAATTGCATGCATGCGGTTGTGCAATTCCCGCTGGGTTTCCAGAAGCACGCTGCAATTCTGAAGCCTCGAAATAAAGTTTTTAGCCTGGCGATAGAAATAAACATCACACGGCTGTCACAGAGGTGTGCAATTTGAAGGTATTAATATTACCGCGCACATCGGTTGACCCTCGTCATCTATAAACGTGGTGTCATACATTAGAGTATTAGTTTGTTCTCCCCAGAAATCCATTATTAGACAAAACTTGTTATAAGCAACGTATGGTTTTAAAATATTCTCAAGAAATGTTCTGTAAATTCCATTTGTCAAATTCTCGGATTTGGAGCAAGTAATGTAAACATTTTTCAATGAGTCGGATGTGCGATTGACCTCTTCTATAACCCGAGGACCAAATGTAATATTCGTTTCTTGTAAACACAGGAAGACCTTAGGCAACACTTTTCCAGGGGCTGTGATGGCATATTGGGCCGTGTACGAATGTGTTAGTTGTTTTTTACTACCATCTGCGACAAGGGTTCTCTCTTATGCGATAACGTGCGTCGAATGTTAACCCGATACTCGCATCCATGTTTATCACGTAATCACAGTTAACACCGGCGATAAGGACGCCGTTTGCGTGCTGAAAAGAGCCGCCACTTTTTGTAAATCTTCTATATTTTCTACCTCCTTGTGGGGGACGTATTTAGTGACGTACCCTTGACGAATTTTATGTTCCGATTTGAAATTCCTTGCCCAAGATAATGATGGAGCAATCGAAAAAAACCCTTGTTGGTCGTATATTGAAGCGCTGCACCTGCAGCCCACTCCTGGGGTATTCTCGTTGTTACATTCTCGTTGCGACGACGAGATTGCACAAATCGGTCGTATGTCCACTTATTTATTTCCTGGTATTTGTCGTATCTTGTCCCTCCTTTAACGATATCATTTTTCCACAATTTTAGGTCCTTCTCCCTTTTCTGGCCTGTTGTTGTTCCATTATTTTGCTGTGTTTGTAGGTTCCAGTTTGGATGATTCATGGCTAGCGCTACCACCTTTACTTTACATCAAGGGGTATAGTACCGTAGTTCAGTCGTTTAGTAACAGGTTCGTAGTACTCATAGGGAACAGATGAAGCTGAAGCACAGATTGCCTGCCGGCCGGAGTGGCCGTGCAGTTCTAGGCGCTACAGTCTGGAACCGAGCGACCGCTACGGTCGCAGGTTCGAATCCTGCCTCGGGCATGGATGTGTGTGATGTTCTTAGGTTAGTTAGGTTTAATTAGTTCTAAGTTCTAGGCGACTGATGGCCTCATAAAAAAGGTAAGTCGCATAGTGCTCAGAGCCATTTGACTTGAACAGATTGCGTGCGACGCGGACATTTCCAAAGTGTTCTGACCATTTTGCGATTCACTAGTCGTGATATCTACCACTGAATCACCTTCTGCGTCACCTTCATGGTATAGTTCTTCAGAATCAACAAAAGTTATTTCGTTCGTCAGCTCCAAAAATCGCTCGACGATAGCCGCTCCTATCAAGCTGGAACACCGAGAAACAGAACTGCCTGCTTCCGGTAGTGCACTGATAATACATCTGTCTTGCAACACTTTTACAAACCAAAACACAGCGTCGGTAACTTCCTGCTTACCGTCGTCTGTGACACGCTCGCACCTATATATTTCAGCGCTGATCGAAGGGTGTGCATTCTCCATTATTCAGATTATACAACTGAAAGTTATGACACAACAAGCAATAACTACTTACTACGGCATAAACAGAAAAGCTAATTACTACAAACTACATACAGTACAAGTCATACGTTACTTACGGAAGATCACTGTTTTCTTTCACAAAACATTTTATCGCGACGGATTAACGATGAAAAATCATTACATGTGTCCTCGAGGTTCGCGGCATCCTAATGACAAAAAACAACTCTTTCCGAATGACTTCTATAAGGTTCGTGCTGGACACCCTCCCTCTTCGACGTTAATAACTATGATACGACGAACAGGCAGTCGGAACAACATAACTCTTCCCGCATGCATTCTGTGCCGTGCCTCGCTGTAAGCAAGTGTCGCGCGGTTGGCTATCTGTGGTCCCTCGTGAGGAATTCGCAGCACTCTTACTCGGATTTGCTTTCATGTGACAAGGCTTAAAAGTTTAATTCTCTACTAATTCACGTCGTTTTGGAAATTAGTTTGCCTACCTTATTACTATTATTATTTCGTGTTGGGTTGCGTACCTCATTAACACTCCTATCCCTACGAATTCTGATATGTCGGAACAGTACAATAACCTTCAGTCCATATCCCCGCACGCAAGTCATATCCTCATTGACAAGCACCAACAACAGACTCCACCAAACAGCCACAAATGCGATGAGGGATTAGATAATGAGTGGAATATCGCTGCTTATTGATAAAACCAAACGTGAGCATCAGAATTTATGAGATCTGATGCTAGAATGGTAGAAGAAAACGTGAGACTACTAGTGGAAGAAACTCCATGCGAAGCACCGAAAATTTTGGTTCCTGAATCTAAAGATTGTGGAGATACTACAGTAAGAACTTCATCTCGCTTGTCTGTCTAGGAAGTGCCTCTCGCTCACGAAAATCTGTCATGTTCACAAGATGACAATGACCCAAGAGAACTCAGACCTAAGTATTCACTGAAACAGTGAAGGCCACGACAGATGAAGAATGTGAACGTGAATTAACACGCACCGGAAAATTCAGTACGGTTAACAGCAAACCAGATAGTGGCAGAGAGGAAATGAAAGGCCCTAAACCTTTGCGACCGCACATTTTAAGTGAGGATACTCGAGGTGATGACGGATACATTTGTGACAAATACAACAATTATCGAAATGGTTTATGTCTCACAATTCGTAACTGACAATGTGTACACAGTGGAGTTCAGGCCGATCGCTTGTACTGACTCATCGGCGTATCATATAAGTTTAGCACATATCCTACAAGAAGGTTTTACGGAAAAAAGAGTGTGAACACTTAACTGGAATATGTTGTAAGATATTGAGTAGACATCGTAGATAGCGCAGACATGACACAGGCTAGATGATGGTGCACACACAATACACCTCGATTTTACTATAATGAATCAAATGAGTCTAGCCAGATTTGATAGAATGTACAGGGGGTGAACAAAATTATGGAAATCAGAAACACAATACTTTACCGTGCCTAATATGGCGTACGAAAACCGTTGGCATTCAGCGCAGCTTCTCGTGCTCTCGAAATGGGTAAATTCAGGTCCTTTATGGATGTCACGGAAATCTGACATCATTCTCCTGCGAGATAATGGCAAGGTCAGGTAACGATGATGCGGATGGATAGCGATCACGCTCCCTTCTCTCCAAAGTAGACAACAAAAGCTCAGTATTATTGAGACGTGTTGACTATGGTGGGCAGGTGAAATGTGATAATTCACCTTCGTGCTCACAGATAAGTCCTGGGCGATGTGAGGTGTGTAAATAGGGCGCTGTTGTTTTGGAACACGGTATCGCCATTACGGAACAAACATTGTAACATGAGATGGACTTGATCATCCAGAGTGGTCATATGATACTAGCAAATTATTCGAACTTTAAGAGTACCCAAGGGGGTTCATGGAATACCACGATAGGCCTGCCCAAATCATTACCGAACCGCGGCCATGTTTCACTCTTGGGACGCAAATTCGACCAGACTTTGGAAACTGTGAAACAAGACTAATCTGACCAGATGACTTCTTTCCACTGCTCCGTAGTCCACGTTTTATGGCTTCGGCACCAGAGATTCCCGTTACGGGCATCTTCGTCACCGATGAGTGGTTTTGGAATTCCAGCTCGCCCTGCAAATCCCCGTTTCTGAAGATCCCTTCGTGTTGTTTTGGTGTTGACAAGGTTCGCGAGGACGACATCAATTCTCCAGTGTCTTTGCCCCTGTCGTCATCTTATTTCTCGTCACAATCCTCTTCAATGACCGTTTTGTCACGACCACTCAACACACTTTCGTCCGCATCTTGACTTAGCTGATAATGTTTTTTACGCTTTTCTGAATGCGGTCTGAATCTTCGATCCTGTGCCTCTCGAAACAGCGGCCGGTGTGGCCGAGCGGTTCTAGGCGCTTCAGTCTAGAACCGCGCGACCTCTACGGTCGCAGGTTCGAATCCTGCCTCGGGCACGGATGTGTATATTCTTAGGTCAGTTAGGTTTACGTAGTTCTAAGTTCTAGGGGACTGATGACCTCAGATGTTAAGTCCCATAGTGCTCAGAGCCATTTGAACCATTTTGAGCCTCTCGAAACACCAAACACTTCTGTTACCATGGTCACGGAAACATCCACCACATGAGCATCAATAATTTGTCCACGTTCGAATTCACTTAGTTCTGATCACTACTGACATTTGCAACGTATTGAGGACATTGCACAGTTGCCGTTCATGGTCAGATACAACAGCGTAATCGGTGGCCTTGGTTAGCATCTGTATTTATGTTCAAGGATGCATTTCTAGCTGTGTTTCCATATTTTTGTTCAAGCCCTGGATACGACTATAGGCGAGGGAAGAAGCAACTTGGTAACGGTAATCGCAAGAATTTTTTCTTAGCATTACGTCAATATTCAACGAATCTGCCGATTAGCGGGCAGCATAGCGCACATACGGCGGGTTGAAGGTGAATTTATTAGTAAAATCAGAAAAAGTCCAACTTATTCAGAGTTAGAGAGACGGATAACACAAGCTCATGGCAATAAACTACCCTTGCACACCACCACGTACAGCAACAGGGAGTAGAAAGTAAACACTTAATGGAGTACCGTCAGTTAGATGGCGGCAAACAACACGCCACATTAAGCATCAAGAAGAACGTAGAGGAATATTCCATATATTTGTGCACAACCTATTGACCGTTTTAGTTCAGATGAATGTTTCTATATGACAGGCAACCAAAGTGCAATTAAAAATATATTGTAAAGAAAATCGACGTACCATGAAGGAATTATCCAATTATTCGGATGGGGTGAAAATCTGTAGTTGTGATCTACATGTACAGAAAAACAACTGATTACAATTTCAGAAGAATTGGATGACTTATTCAAGAGAAAGAGCTTCTCAAACGGAGCATGTCAGCAGCGCGTTGGTACAACTCTTGTCCTTATGCAGGCAGTTATTTGGCTTGGCACTGATTGATAGATTTGTTGGATGCCCTGATGAGGGATATCGTGCCAAATTCTGTCAAATTGGAGCATTAGATCTGCAAAATTCTGTGATGGTTGGAGGGGCCTACCCATAATGTTCCAAACGTTCTCAGGTCGGGAGAGGTCCGCCGACCTTGAAGGCCAAGATAGGGTTCGACAAGCCCGAAGACAAGTAGTAGTAATTCACGCCGTGTGTGGGCGGGCGTTATCTTGCTGAAATGTAAGCACAGGATGGCTTTCCATGCAGGGCAAAAAAATGGGGCATAGAATATTATCGACGTACCGCCGTGTTGTGAAGGTGCCACGGATAACAACCAAAGAGGTTCTGCTATGACATGAAATGGCACTCCAGACCTTCACTCCTGGTTGTCATGCCATATGGCAGGCTACAGTCAGATTTGTATCCCATCACTGTTCAGGCCATCTCCAGACACGTCTTCTTCGGCCTGGTATCTCGTTGACTGAAGTAGAATTGCCTTCATTGATGAGTCTCACTTCGAATGGAACACCGATGACCAGCGAAGACGTGCCTGGAGACACCTCTTACTGAGGTAGGCACCATACGGCCTGGCAACCGGGAGTGATGTTTTAGGGTGCCATTTCTTTTCACAGTGTAGGGTAGCAGAGTAAATGAAGGTCAGATTCACGCCTTACATGAGAGATTTATACATCGCAACGGGAAGGTGAATATGGCGCCTAACTTAATTCGGCGGTGATGAGCGAATTTGCCTAGCCGTATGTAATGCAAAAAGGGATGACATTCAATCGACAGTTATTAACACACCGTTCCTATAATGCATGTTTGAGTGGAAGGTGAAACAAGCAGCGAGAGGCATTTTGGTTTGGTATTCAGAGGGACGACGCAGATGCAAGGCTGCGCTACAAGGGGTACCACGGAAACCACTTAAAGGGGTGTCCCAGCCAGAAAGACAACGACCGACCAGGTGACTCAGATGGGGAGAGCGAGTATAATGGCCCATCTGAGGGAGGACAGGAAAGACAGCTTTTAGAAAACTGCGTTTTGGAATTCCAAATGGATACAAAACAAGACCAGTGACGTATTTTCGATCATTTGTCCAGCGAGTGGTACACATGTGAGAGAGTCAATGTACGCATTTAGGCGTCTGGAATGGGACAAAACGTCCGATTGGCGTAAACGCGCTAGGAAGGAGAAAAGAGCCAAAGTTTCGACGCAATTTATTGGTAGGGACCTTGCGATTGGTAGAGAAAGTTTCCACAAAATATGAGGAACTCTCCTATTGGTCGAAAAAAGCCATGACGTGAAGAATGAAAGAACCCAGGTGGGGAGACAGTTTGGCTATGAGTAAGACAAGACGGAAATTTTCGAGAACTCTTCTCTGAACTGGCGTCAAATGCAGAACGGACCGCATAACGCTCTGTACGACGTAGAGGAGTAATTTGTGTGGACACTGCGTTCACAGCGGCTGATATCCAGCTAGAAACTATCTGTAGCATTGTTTAGCTCCAACTGAGGAGAAACGAACCAGCCAATTAGTTAACTGTTCTTGCGAGAACTGAGAGGGCATTATAATATGCACGCTGCTCCAACCATGCGCGTGTATATCACCACATTCTAAGACTAGGGATGAGTACATTTTCTCTCGCCTAACGAGAAACAAAGGGAAAGTTTCTGCTGGAAAATTCAGCAAAGGTGTAATTAGTTCTATAGGAATTTCAGCGGAAGTGAGCGGCCTAGCAGACGACAGCTCATCACAGCTTAAGGTAAATACCATGTGCAGAGGCGTAAGCTTTTTGGTTCACCAGCTTGTGTCCACAGTAAACTCGAGTGACCTTGGGTAATCTTTAGCTCAATTTGTCACATAACTAACCATCCACTGTAGACTTGATTGTCATCCTAAAAATAGTACCGAACTTTGAACCGGAATCGGACGATTTTCGTAGTACTGACCAACATCATAACGTAAGTGTAGGAACAGTTTTGTAAAGAAACTTGTAGTTAAAATTTAATATTGTCGTGTTTAGGATAATGTAACCTCCTGAGAGTTAATATTTAATATTATTGTGTTTAGGATTATTTCACTTTTTGATTTTGACGAGATGTGTTATCTTGACAACTGCTTTTCTTTGCTGTCACATTGAAAGCTGTGTAAAAGCGTGTATTTTTGTGCTAGTATTCATCATCATCATCATCATCTTGGACAGTTTCCAGCCACTGGCTGGGTCTGTCGGGAACACAAGCCTCTCCATCGTGTTCTGTCTTTCCACCATTCCCCTTCTTCCACCTTCGTCCAGTTCTCTCCTCTTCTCATCACACATTCCTTCACTCCCTTCACCCATCTATCTCTTGTTCTTCCTCTGGGCCTCTTCCCCTGCAGTTGCAGATCAAACATCGCAAGGTCCCTACCACTAAATTGCGTCGAAACTTTGGCTCTTTTCTCCTTCCTAGCGCGTTTACGCCAATCGGACGTTTTGTCCCATTCCAGTATTGTGACATTAAAAATGTCATTTCAACTTACACAGTTGTCTTCAATCCTAGTATAAGTAAACAAAAATATTGTACCTTACAACAGTAAGGCACATTTGATTGTAATACGCGGCGGCCTTACAGCACAGCGGTACGTAGTCGGTATTCTAACCCCCCTCCCCCTCCCCTTTTGTTGCCCTCCTTGGCAAGCCATCCTGGGTTCACGTTTCAAAAATAGAATGTCTACCCGAAAGCAGCGTGAGCTTCTACTGCTTGTCTTCGTGCTTGCCTTGACCAGCAAGGTCGCCTGATCTCTCGCCAATTGGGAACCTTTGCAGAATTATTGGCAGGGCCCTCCAACTATCTCTGGATTTTGACGATCCGATGGGTCAGTGGGACAGAATTTAGTGTGATATCCCTCAGGAAGATTCCTAGCCTGCTCGATCTGTGAATCTCTTTCTTTTGAATAAATCATCCAATTTCTCTGAAATTGTAAACATTTGTTTCTATGCACATATGCATCACATCTACGGATCTACGGATTTCCGTCCCATTCGGACTCTTCATTCGCAGTGCGTCGTTTCCGTTTGTCTTAGAGTGTATAACTGCCCTCAAGTAAAGAAGCGTCTTGCAGTTAGTTGGACACTTTTCCCCGAAGCCAGGCATAAGGCTTAAGTTTGGCAGGCAGGAAATGTGGCGTATTATGATATTCAGGAGGACAGAATTATAGGAATACTTTGGATATTAGCGTCTATACCATTGGAGCGTAACGAAGCGAAGCAGAAGCAACGACTAACAACATTTTCATTATTATGTAAATATAGCTCATAACAATGACATTATGCCGGAACAATGACGGGGAATTCGGCAGCATGTGGCATCAGAACCACGTAAGGCCAATGGAAAATTACTCAGCCTTAGGTAGTCGTCTGCTGGCGCCACAGAAATGACACTCTCAAGACTAATAAAAATAGGACGATAGCCACAGAAACTTTACGTAAGCAGTGAAGACACCTGAAGAGAAATTGGACTTTCACTTTCAGTACAGGGCGTCTACGGAATCCTGCTATAAGTGGTTCAGCCATATAGTGGGGCAGTTTGGAAAAAGAATGATTACGTGAGCGTCACTCCGAGAGATTATACGTGTTATTAACAAAGGCAAGCAAGAGGTTAATCTCTTTTATTTCCTTACTAGCTGCCAAACACAGCATTTCCTGTTTATTGATTTTGCTAATAATCTGTTACAAATGAAACTACACTCCTGGAAATTGAAATAAGAACACCGTGAATTCATTGTCCCAGGAAGGGGAAACTTTATTGACACATTCCTGGGGTCAGATACATCACATGATCACACTGACAGAACCACAGGCACATAGACACAGGCAACAGAGCATGCACAATGTCGGCACTAGTACAGTGTATATCCACCTTTCGCAGCAATGCAGGCTGCTATTCTCCCATGGAGACGATCGTAGAAATGCTGGATGTAGTCCTGTGGAACGGCTTGCCATGCCATTTCCACCTGGCGCCTCAGTTGGACCAGCGTTCGTGCTGGACGTGCAGACCGCGTGAGACGACGCTTCATCCAGTCCCAAACATGCTCAATGGGGGACAGATCCGGAGATCTTGCTGGCCAGGGTAGTTGACTTACACCTTCTAGAGCACGTTGGGTGGCACGGGATACATGCGGACGTGCATTGTCCTGTTGGAACAGCAAGTTCCCTTGCCGGTCTAGGAATGGTAGAACGATGGGTTCGATGACGGTTTGGATGTACCGTGCACTATTCAGTGTCCCCTCGACGATCACCAGTGGTGTACTGCCATGTAGGAGATCGCTCCCCACACCATGATGCCGGGTGTTGGCCCTGTGTGCCTTGGTCGTATGCAGTCCTGATTGTGGCGCTCACCTGCACGGCGCCAAACACGCATACGACCATCATTGGCACCAAGGCAGAAGCGACTCTCATCGCTGAAGACGACACGTCTCCATTCGCCCCTCCATTCACGCCTGTCGCGACACCACTGGAGGCGGGCTGCACGATGTTGGGGCGTGAGCGGAAGACGGCCTAACGGTGTGCGGGACCGTAGCCCAGCTTCATGGAGACGGTTGCGAATGGTCCTCGCCGATACCCCAGGAGCAACAGTGTCCCTAATTTGCTGGGAAGTGGCGGTGCGGTCCCCTACGGCACTGCGTAGGATCCTACGGTCTTGGCGTGCATCCGTGCGTCGCTGCGGTGCGGTCCCAGGTCGACGGGCACGTGCACCTTCCGCCGACCACTGGCGACAACATCGATGTACTGTGGAGACCTCACGCCCCACGTGTTGAGCAATTCGGCGGTACGTCCACCCGGCCTCCCGCATGCCCACTATACGCCCTCGCTCAAAGTCCGTCAACTGCACATACGGTTCACGTCCACGCTGTCGCGGCATGCGACCAGTGTTAAAGACTGCGATGGAGCTCCGTATGCCACGGCAAACTGGCTGACACTGACGGCGGCGGTGCACAAATGCTGCGCAGCTAGCGCCATTCGACGGCCAACACCGCGGTTCCTGGTGTGTCCGCTGTGCCGTGCGTGTGATCATTGCTTGTACAGCCCTCTCGCAGTGTCCGGAGCAAGTATGGTGGGTCTGACACACCGGTGTCAATGTGTTCTTTTTTCCATTTCCAGGAGTGTATATTTGCATTCCCACAGTAGACTCGGTGTGAGATGATGCCGGACATATCTGTCCTCTGAGCGCGGCACTTCGCTTGTCAGCAACGCTATTTTGTAAACGTCTCTATGGTAAGGCCTCTTCATAGTTTGTTTTCTCCTACAGCCGATTGTTCTTCGCAGTTGAAAGCTGTAAAGAGCGCTGCTACGTGTTAGGGATTTCCCTAAGTTGACGCGACTGCAGGGGTGTTCTTGGTTGTAAAGAATAAACGTATTAAAACTTAATGCATGATACGGCAGTTTTTCACTCATCTCTGTGTTTATGAAGTCATATCTTCTGGATTATGTGTGGTACCATGATTTTCTAGATGTGTTTAGCGGCATATGTGGATACTGTCAGAGAAATTTATTGCAAATAGGATTAGTAGCATAAAAGTAATATATTTAAACGCCACGCATGACGCGACATTTTTCCACGCATCTCATTGTTTATGACGTTATATCTTCTGAACTACGATACACAGTCGGTTCTTACCCCTGCAGCGATTGCTGCCCGACAGTAAGGGGTATGTGAACCAAGTTTGATAGAAATAGGTACAGTGGTTTTGGAGGCGATGTGGAATATACTCAGACACATACATACATTATATGTATGGATTTTATTCTGTGTTAACGGGAAGGGGTGTTCTATTAAACTTTGTTATATCTGTTGCTCATCCATTTATTTCCAACACCTCTAAAGCATTTCATATCAATATTTTCTGCGTCATATTAGTAGATGGCACTACGGTTTGTCTTCCTAGAAGACTTTATTTTCACCGACTTACTTCTGTTCTTGCTCCAGGGATGACACAAGCGTCACCAATCAGTGAGAAAACTTTCAGAGAGCTATCTAACTTCAGTTTCGTCTAGTGCCGAGGAAAGCCGTTATTACGGGTACAAGGCTTGACTAATAAAAGGCGAAAAAATAAAATAAAAAATAGAGTAGTTGGTATGAACATAGTGTGCAAAAGGAGATTTTCCCTGTTCGAGTCTGACGAATAAATGGCCAGCACAATTGGCAGCACGCCCTCCTGACGTTGTCGGGCGAACAGTTTTCACTTGTCACACACCTGCAGTGCTGTATATACTTTGCCAACGAGTAAAAAGAGGTCGTATCTGACAACGAGTTGCGAGAACATTGCTATCAGAAGTGTATCACTCGCTGACAAACCAGGTGGTTCCCTGCGTGTCTTCGACGCAACGGTGCTCTGACGCAAATCGTCCTTGTCACAGAAGAGCTTTAGCGACTCAATTCTTAATCTTATTTTCTGCCGCACTTAGACCTCTGGCCCGTACTAATCTATAATTGATATGCCATCTCTTTCGTCTTAGGCAATATGTCACTGCGCCGCAGTTGATATAAAATTCAGCACGGAGGTTTCCTATTTTACAGTAACAGAACTGTATTGTATTGTATGTTAGCATGTTAGTCGGGGACCTAGAAACGATGGAGAGGCTCCGTCCCCGCAGCCGCAGTGGTCCACAACCCCACGGCGACTACCGCAGTCCACTTCACCCCTCCGGCGCCCCACACCGAACCCAGGGTTATTGTGCGGTTCGGCCCCCGGTGAACCTCCCCCCAGGGAACGTCTCACACCAGACGAGTGTAACCCCTATGTTTGCTTGGTAGAGTAATGGTGGTGTACACGTACGTGGAGAACTTGTTTGAGTGGCAATCGCCGACATCGTGTAACCGAGGCGGAATAAGGGGAGCAAGCCCGCATTCGCCGAGGCAGATGGAAAACCGCCTAAAAACCACCCACAGACTGGCCGGTTCACCGGACCTCGACACAAATCCGCCGGGCGGATTCGTTCCGGGGACCAGGCGCTCCTTCCCGCCCGGATAACAGAACTGTACTGGCGCACACTATTAACCGCAAGGAAGGAAAACTCGGCGGTTGTACTGACTCAGTTTTACTAACGCATCTTTCACTTTTCATAACCAGTGCCTGTTTGAAGTACGTAGCTGTGTCCCAAAAGTAGCTAACTCCTTTCATATAGGCACAGGGGCGTTAGTGAAGTGTTATGCTAGGCGCCCATTTTACGCGCAGTTTAGAACCAGTCGTCCAATCCTCACCTGTTGGAAACAGTCAGTTAGAACGAAGTGCTCATTTTCGTGAATAGTGCTGGATGATTTTTACAGTTGCGAGTGTGACAACAGCAAGTATTAGAGAAAAGTCAAATGACTCTAAGCACTATAGGACTTAACATCTGAGGTCATCAGTCCCCTAGACTTAGAACTACTTAAACCTAACTAACCTAAGGACATCACAAACATCTATGCCGGAGGCAGGACTTGAAACTGCGACCGTAACAGGCGCGAGGTTCCGGAATGAAGCGCCTAGAACCGGTCGGCCACAGCGGTCGGTTATTAGAGAAAAATTACTTGAAGCGCTGCTATCGGTATGATCCAGAAAACGAGCAGTAACTTGTCCAGAGGAAAAAAATTTCGTCACCATGCCGGAAGAAAGACAGTTGAGAACCAACGTGAAAATAAATTGGTTGGTTTTTTCGACATATAGATTAGTTCCATAAGGTATCGCAGTTATGCAGTATTACGTCCTCTAAAAACTAAAACGATTATGAGAGAGACTGCAGAAAAGGAAGAAAATAACGACCGGTGCTGCGGCGACCAAATAATTAGCACATCTACCACAACAGTGCTCCCATTTCACGCGGGATTGAACGTCAGGTTGTTTTTCACCAAAAACAAAACTAAAATGTTGCGCATCAACTTATTAAGCAGATCGGACCTGAAAGAGAAACATTTTCAGGGTAAAGAAGAGACGAAACAAAATCCGCCGAATACCTGAAACAGCGTGCAGGGAAAAAGCACTCTGTCCTAACTGACGCACAGCATGGGTGGTATTTAGTCAACTGATTCAAAATAAAATGTAGCAGAGGTATCTAGAAAGAGAATCTGTCACTTCCACACCTCATTCCAAAGAATAATACAGTGAGGTTGTAAGAAAGAGAATCTGTCGCTTCCACACCTCATTCCAAAGAATAATACAATGAGGTCGTAAGGTGACTATAATTTCGCACCTTACAACAACTCATCCACATACGTTGCCTATACTAGTAGAGGATGGAACGACAGTGGAAATGAAACGGTAGGCGGAACTCAAGCCCTGGGTGGAAGGCCCACACAGGGCCGGAAGAATAACCGGATAATACTTGCGATCCTTGCCAATCTTGGACGCAGGTGAGAGGAAAGAAGAAGCGGCACCTCGGAAACCACGCAAGCTGGATTGTTTCCAAGGATTTTTACTCAGAAGCGTCCCATTGTATGAGTATAGGTTTTTCCTCGCAAACTTTCCGCGCTGGACGACAAAAGACTAAAATATGGTTGTTCGGCGTTCGCAAGAATCTGTAGAGAGGGAGAATATTGCGTGGTTTCGGGAATATGGTTCGTTTTCGGAATTACGATGGTGGGGAGCTGAGCCTTGCTGGGAGGCCAGCGATGGAGAGACGAGGTCTTCCGTTGTGAGCGCCCTTGTGTGACGGTCGCTCGATATCAGCTTTTTTGGTACGGACGGACTTGCTGTCTTTTATCTCAGGAGAGTTTATAGTTAGAACAGTTAGTCACTGTACTGTTGAGAACCTATACGATTCTGGACTTCACCTCCGGGTTGGAAGTCGTATCGAGGACGCAGCGTTCAGTAATTGAGAGCACTTCCTCTGCCTATACTTACACTGAGACGTTATCTGAACTCCGTCCTTGTGGCTGGGAGTTCGCGTTTCTCGTCTGTAGAACATAGACAGGAGAAGACGGTTTTAGAGTATATTAGTCAGAGGACCGCCTTCTGCCGCCCTAGTGTTTGAAAGAGTTTATTTGTGGCTGGAGTTCTTCCATCGTCGCAGACGAGTACGAGAACCATCACTTCGACGCACCAGACTCAGTACATACGGTGATGTCGCAAATTGCTTCGGCTTATTAGGGCCATGAAAACTAAACAGCTGTGATCGCGTTAGTTTATTTCCACTTAGGTTCGACACCACCGTAGATCATCTTTGAAAGTAGTGTCTTCTAGTGTTTGGTACGTAGATGATGTCAGTCATTTCGCGTTATTGATATTAGATCGCGCAGTCATAATAAGGGGCAGAGTTGGGCAATTGATTAGTAATTTTACTTACAAACTGTAAACTTTGTAATATAAAGGTTTTTATAATCTACGATAAATATATAAGCAGGAACAGCGTTTATCATTTAGTAGTATTAGTTGCCTTAATCATTCTTTTATGTTTAGGCTGTAATTTATATGTTAAAGTCCATTAAGAGATCCTGCTTCAGGGGGTAGTCAGACAGGGCCAAATCTTCATTTTAGAGTTTATTATTTTCCGTTGCGCACATTCATTTTACCTGCCAGGAGTAGCATCTTGGAAGGTAGCAAAAGTCATGGGATATCTCCTAATGTGTCGGGCCTCCTTTTTTCCGGCGTAGTGCAGCAGCTCGACGTGACATGGACTTAACATGTCGTTGAAAGCCCCTGCAGAAATATTGAGCCATGCTGCCTCTATAGCCGTCCATAATTGCGAAAGCGGTACGACATTGCAGTGCCTGTGTTGTTCAGAAGTACGATGAAAGGTTTCTTTCGACAGTGACTGTAGCCGTTATGAAATACATGGATAACCATCAGCTGTATAATGGAATGCGCGAGCGGTCGACTTACCATTAGGCTGTCCGAGCACGACTCAGGGACAGACACAGACTTCCACATGTCATCAACCATGTATCTACAACCTGCACTAGTGCATTCATTATGTATATTCCGTACAGGGGAGACATTTTAATATAAAGTTGCTTGCCCGGTATCGGCGAATAAATACGGTACTGTAGCGCCTGTGTTGTTCAGAAGTACGATGCAAAGTTCTTTCGGACACGCATGCATGTCCAAAGCAGCTTTGCACAGTGCTTTTGAAGAGGAACCATGTCTGGTGAAGGTAGTTCTCGAAATGAAGTACGGCAATGGAAAAACGATCTTCTGCCGTGCGGTAACTACTCGTACAAGAGAAGCTGTCAATGCATCGTACTAACACTATTCGCCTTGATACAACCTCCAGCCGGCTGGACCTCGCAATGTCAGAAAGTGCCCATGGAATACCACGACATGGCAGCGTAAAGGTGTGATTCCGAACACAACCGCAGACTGCACTGACCGGCGGCAGACGACATCATTGTTTCCAATGCGAGACGTACGGAACGCAGCGATAGCGTCGCCTGTTGCTGTATACCTGCGTCAGATATATGAAAACTACACATAGCGAAATTTGAAATTTGCAGCCACTCAGAAATCTGTGAAACATGCACTCAGTTTACCTGCTCACTACGTCACAGCCTACCTGCTCCCCAAGTCCTCGCTCGACCGGTCCCGCCGGCCGCAGTGGGATGCTGCGCGGCATTGACCAATCCGCATCGACGCCGCCATGCAAATGACCATAAATATACTACTGACGGAAGAAGAGCAAGAACGCCACCAATTCCCTACATAACACTCTACGTTATGCAATGACATACGCATATGGCACCGGTTCTATTTGTTTTAACGTTTATACCCTACTTTTTCCTCTTTTATGATACATATATACATTTACATGATCGCTCTGCAGTTCGAACTTAAGTGCCTGGCAGAGAGTTCTTCGAACCACCTTCACACTATTTCTCTGCCTATCCAACCTCGAACAGCGCTCGGGAAAGACGAACATCTAATTCTTTCCGTAGAGGGCGAGCTCTCATTTCTCTTATTTTATTACGATGGTCATTTCTCCCCATGTAGGCGTGTGCCGACAAAACATTTTCGCAATCGGGTGGAAAGTTTCGAAAGAACGCCATGATTGCAATCCCAATTCGAATAACATATCCGTAACTCTCTCACCCCTATTTCGCGATAATACAGAAGGACTTTCCCTTCTTTGGATTTTTTCGATATCGTCCGTCAATCCTACCTGGTAAGGAACACATATCCCACAGTAATACTCTATGAGAAGACGAACAGCCGTAGTGTAGGCAGTCTCTTTAGTAGACCTCGTCTCCCAATAAAGGGTAGTCTTTGGTTTACCTTCCCCACAACATTATCTATGTGATCGTTCCAATTAAACCTGTTCGTAACTCTTGTAAGTAGGCTGTTTAGGTTCTTATATTGGTAACGCCACCGCCACGTAGCGCTCTGTATGAAAATCACTGGCTGTGCTGTGTGCAGTCTGTGGCTGGTTTGCATTGTTGTTGGCTATTGTAGTGTTGGGCTGTTGGCTCTTAACAGCGCGTAGCGTTGGGCAGTTGGAGGTGAGCCGCCAGCAGTGGTGGATGTGGGGAGAGAAATGGCGGAGTTTTGAAATTTGTAAGACTGGATGTCATGAACTGATGTATTGTTGAGTGGTACTTAAGTAAATAAATTAGTGAAATCAAAGTGAACTAGAAATTAGAATATAAATGAAAAACTTGGTTTAGTTTAGAGAGTTACATACTGGCAAACAGCGGGCAAAACAGCAGAACAGAAGAGACAATGACCGTGAAGTCAGCAAGTTCCACATAAGTGGGCGCTGTCGATTCAGCCGTCAGGGCATCGCCCGACCGGCTCACGTGTTTCTCAGTCGTCACATGTGATCAAAGGCCCTCGCCTACATTCCAAGAGCCAATGACCGACGTTAAGAAGATTCTTCGAGAAGCTTTTCAACGTGACAGAAGAGGCAATGGCCGTGAAGTCGTTTACCTCCAGTAAACTGAAGTGAATAAATACGCGAGACGCGGTGGGCCAGACAGACGAAGACGAGGACGGAGACGGAGACGGAGACGAGAGGCGAAGAAGACGAAGAAGTGAAGAAGCGTAGCAGTTGTTTTCAGTCAGTTTCGCTGCTGAAGACCGTCATGCAAGAAGAGACTGCATCATGCACAGACGCACCAAGTCCGCCGCTGTAATGGAATAACAAGCAGCAGCCTCGGCGCCAGAAGACAGAAGTTAAAAGGTATTTGAAGTCTGATTTTTACATACCCGGGTGACTCGTGAGGACGGGAAGGAGACGGCCTCACATCAGCAGTCACCTGTGAGCTAGGATGGAGATCTGACAGCCGAAGACTGGCAAGCGGGAGTCCGTGGTTCGAGTCCGCGACACTGGCCTTCCCCCGCCGCGCCGCTCCGCTGGCCGACGCATAACACACACGGCCGCTTAGAGAAGAGAAACACTGGGACGCCACACCCAAGGTATCATCCGATGCACGACTTCGCTCGCAATAATTAAACCGGCCACCTCGCGCTGCGCGTCTCCAGTCAGCTGGGCGAGACGGCGACACGAGATACACACCGCTACGCGTAATCAGACGCCGCCGCCGCCGCCGCTGCCGCAGCAGAAGGCTACGCAAACGACACAGCTGCCGCTCTCCGAACCAGAACATTCAGTAAGATACAGTTGTACGAAACTTTCAATAAAAGTTATCTTATGTAAAAATGCTGTTTCATTCTACCTCATACCCGAGCCGAGGAAGAACCCACCCTGCCCACATGTTGTTAAGAGAGAAAAATTGATTAATCTAATATTTTCACCCTGACAGAATGCTTTAGAATGCTCATCCTGACAATTGACAGCGTCAAAAGAGAAAACCCAGTTACATTTAGTAACAGAACTGTTACAATATATATTATGATGACTTTTGAACACTATTAAGGTAAATACATTGTTTGTTCTCTATCAAAATCTTTCATTTGCTAACTATGCCTATCAGTAGTTAGTGCCTTCCTTAGTTTGAATCTTTTATTTAGCTGGCAGTAGTGGCGCTCGCTGTATTGCAGTAGTTCGAGTAACGAAGATTTTTGTGAGGTAAGTGATTTGTGAAAGGTATAGGTTAATGTTAGTCAGGGCCATTCTTTTGTAGGGATTTTTAAAAGTCAGATTGCGTTGCGCTAAAAATATTATGTGTCAGTTTAAACACAGTCATGTATAATTTTTCTAAGGGGACGTTTCACTCGGACGTCTAGATACTTAGTTGAATTGACAACCTTTGGATTTGTGTGATTTGTCATATTACCGAAATTTAACTGATGCCATTTAGTACTCATGTGCGTGACCTGACACTTCTCATTATTTAGAGTCAATCCCCACTTTTCACACCTTACCGATATTTCGTCTCAATCATTTTGCAATTGGTTTTGATTTTCTGATGAATTTACTGGGAAATAAATGACAGCATTATCTACAAACAATCTAAAAAGGCTGCTCAGATTGCCTACTAAATCGTTTATATAGATTAGGAACAGTAAATGACCTATAATACTTCCATGGGGAACGTCAGACATCATTTCTGTTTTATTCGTTGACTCTCCGTCAACTACTTCGAACAGTGGCTTTTCTGACACGAAATTAAGAATTGAGTCGCACAACTGAGACGATATTCGATATTCCATAGGCGCGCGACTTAATTTGATGTCGCTTGTGAGGAACTGTGTCAGATGCCTTTTGGAAATCCAGAAATATGGAATCAATTTGAGATCCCTGTCTATGGCACTCATTACTTCATGAGCTAGTTGTGTTTCACAAGAAAGATTATACTGAATCTGGTCTGTGTATATGCCAATGGTACGATTCGTTGGAGATAATTCGTAACGTTCCAAAATCGTACTGCAAATTGACGTACGCGAAAGGGGTCGGTAATTCAGCGGATCACTTCTATTTCCTTTCTAGAGTATTGATGTGACCTGTGCAACTTTCGCAATTTTTGGTACGGATCTTTCGACGAGCGATCGGTTGTATATGATCGCTAAATATAGAGCTATTACATGAGGATACTCTGAAAGGCACCCAACTGATGTACTGTCTTGACCGGAATACTCCAGAGTTTTAATTAAGATCTGTTGCCGTCATGAGAAACTTGTAAGAGGATATCTGCTTATAAGTTACTCATGACGGTAACAGATCTTAATTAAAATTCTGGAGTATTTACTTCCTCTTCTTCGGTGAAGGAATGTCGGAAAACCCTATTTAGTAACTCCTCTTTAGTGGCACTATCAGCGGCAACATTGCTGTGCATACTCTGTTCTAATGTGAAAAATCGTTATGCTTCGTCACCCGAATTCTTTTGTTTTGTTACGTACCTTGTTATGACTACTCTGTTCTTTCAGTGTCATTATATGAATAAAACATACCAATTTGTATCCCTCTTCTATTTCGAGTTAATCCCTATTAGAACTAACACATTTGCTTATTTGACCTTCATTAAACCTCGTCATGACTTTGAATAATGTATCATTTCATACGTAAAATTCGCCGCTCTTACCAAATCCTAAATCAAATATTAGTGTTCCCATTTAAAAAATCACTTTAACATTGAAAATCACGTTCAAAGTCACGGCCATTGGTAGCAATGTGTGACCCTCTTTGCTACCTACAACTTTTATCCGAAACATTTTGCTGTATATCACCTCTATCCCGAGTTATTCTCCACTATGAACTGAAATGGTCCATCATGCATATATATAGAGGGAGGGATGGAGGGGAAGAGAGAGAGAGGGAGAGAGAGATGGAAACAACTGGTAAAGTAAAGAAAAAAATTGCGATCAAAGACTGTTCTGAATTATACAAAATGCTACTTATTCACTGCACGATAATACTAAAATCAGGTTTGCCGTCTGATCGTATTTTGAGGTCCCACAATATTTAGTCGATACAACTGTTTGACATCTTCAGGTTGTGGTAACTGCTGTTGTCACTTCTACAAGAGGCGACTGATGATACGCTCTCGGCATCGGAAATTTAACAGGCCAGCAGCAAGCAATAAGCGTGCGCGGGAAGACGCATTCAGTTGAAGACAAGTGGCGCTCATCCTGCCCCCTGCCGTGGCCAATGACTTCGCTGCCAGACGCTCTTGTGGTTAAAGGCTGAATTAAATCTCACCAGTGGGCTGCGTCGGGTCATGATTTGCAAGTTCTTGTTTCTTCTGTTTTGATTTAATGGCGGCGAGTGCTGGATTCGAAGCGCCGCTTAACTTAAAACCTGCATTCCTGTTGATAACATTGTCCGCCGTAGGGATATGTATGGACTTCTTAAAAACACGGTCCCAGAAAGATGGCGCCGAGGATAAAACGTCCGTCTTCTCGTAAAACTTGCGATACCCCATGTCCAAGCAATGTTCTGCTGCCGCTGATTTATACGGTTGGCTCTGGCGTGCATGACAACGGTGTTCAAAACCACGTTCATACACTGTTCAGTATGTCTGCCCAGTATATGATTTCCCACACTGTCATGGCATTTTATATACTCCCCGTTTCCTAACGCCAAAATCGTCTTTTACCGAGCACAACAAATTCCCCTCAATTTTTTTGATGCCCGAAAAACACCCTTGATGCCGTATCTCTTGAGGATTAGTTCTATTCTTGAAGACACATCACCAAATACGGCAAAAACAGCCGTCGCAACGGGTGCCTGCCCATCTTCGTTTACGTCCCTGCTTTGAACTTGCTTAAAACGGATTTCTTGGTGTATCTGTCTAACAAAACAGCCTTTCTCTTTGAACACCGTTCTGAGGTGTTGTAACTCACCAGGCAGCCTGTCGGTATCTGAGGCCACATGTGTTCTATGTACCAAAGAGCGTAAGACACTACCGCGTTGTGCAGGATGACAACTTCTAGCCTGCAAATACAATTCTGTGCGAGTTGGTGGCCACATCAGAAGTATATCGTCTACATACCGCCAGAAGCAGGAAGATTGGAGACTTGTTACTGCAGTGGTTTTTCTTCAAAGTCTTCCATAGAATAGTAGGCCACCATGGCAGACAGAGGACTTGCCACGGTGACACCGTTCACTTGTCCAAAATACTGATTACTGGGTAAGAAGTAAGTTGAGGTAAGCACGTGTTTGAATAATGCCACAATATCTTTCTCAAATTTGTTTTTATAAGTTCTAACGAGCCTTCAAGTAGAATATAATAATTCCAATCCCAAAGAAAGCAGGTGTTGACAGATGTGAAAATTACCGAACTATCAGTTTAATAAGTCACAGCTGCAAAATACTAACGCGAATTCTCTACAGACGAATGGAAAAACTAGTAGAAGCGGACCTCGGGGAAGATCAGTTTGGATTCCGTAGAAATGTTGGAACACGTGAGGCAATACTAACCTTAAGACTTATCTTAGAAGAAAGATTAAGAAAAGGCAAACCTACGTTTCTAGCATTTGTAGACTTAGAGAAAGCTTTTGACAATGTTAACTGGAATACTCTCTTTCAAATTCTGAAGGTGGCAGGGGTAAAATACAGGGAGCGAAAGGCTATTTACAATTTGTACAGAAACCAGATGGCAGTTATAAGAGTCGAGGGGCATGAAAGGGAAGCAGTGGTTGGGAAAGGAGTGAGACAGGGTTGTAGCCTCTCCCCGATGTTATTCAATCTGTATATTGAGCAAGCAGTAAAGAAAACAAAAGAAAAATTCGGAGTAGGTATTAAAATTCATGGAGAAGAAATAAAAACTTTGAGGTTCGCCCATGACATTGTAATTCTGTCAGAGACAGCAAAGGACTTGGAAGAGCAGTTGAACGGAATGGACAGTGTCTTGAAAGGAGGATATAAGATGAACATCAACAAAAGCAAAACGAGGATAATGGAATGTAGCCAAACTAAATCAGGTGATGCTGAGGGAATTAGATTAGGAAATGAGACAATGAAAGTAGTAAAGGAGTTTTGCTATTTAGGGAGCAAAATAACTGATGATGGTCGAAGTAGAGAGGATATAAAATGTAGACTGGCAATGGGAAGGAAAGCGTTTCTGAAGAAGAGAAATTTGTTAACATCGAGTATAGATTTAAGTGTCAGGAAGTCGTTTCTGAAAGTATTTGTATGGAGTGTAGCCATGTATGGAAGTGAAACATGGACGATAACTAGTTTGGACAAGAAGAGAATAGAAGCTTTCGAAATGTGGTGCTACAGAAGAATGCTGCAGATAAGGTGGGTAGATCACGTAACTAATGAGGAGGTATTGAATAGAATTGGGGAGAAGAGAAGTTTGTGGCACAACTTGACTAGAAGAAGGAATGGGTTGGTAGGACATGTTTTGAGGCATCAAGGGATCACAAATTTAGCATTGGAGGGCACCGTGGAGGGTATTAATCGTAGAGGGAGACCAAGAGATGAATACACTAAGCAGATTCAGAAGGATGTAGGTTGCAGTAGGTACTGGGAGATGAAGGAGCTTGCACAGGATAGAGTAGCATAGAGAGCTGCATCAAACAGGTCTCAGGACTGAAGACCACAACAACAACAACAACAACAACGAGCCCTGCAGAGGTACTTACGTGAATAAAGATACAACGTTAGAGCTAACCAAAAGATCCGACAGTTGTAACTTAAGCGTCTTCAGTCGTCCTGTGAACTCCTCTGAATTTCGGATATGATAGTCACATTTGCCTACGAGAGGTCCCAACAGCGAAGTACGATGTTTTGTGAGAAAATAGGTAAGGGCTCCAACATTGTTCACTATGGGGTGATGAGGGGGCCCACCCTTACGTGTCCTCGGTAGAACGTACAGTCTTCAGGGAACTGCAGCCTTTTGGCGCAGGACCTTAATGACTTTAACCGGAATTGAGAAGATCTAACGTTTTCCTCTGCTCTTGCCAGTTGGATCATCTCGTAGCTTGCGATAAGCAGGATCGTCAGGCAGCGCCTCTATCTTGCTGTTGTTAGATTCAGCTCGTGAGAGAAGGAAGGTGGCGTACCCTTTACCGGTAGGTAAAATAACGAGGTCTTTATCTGCTCTCAAGTCCTACAGAGCTTTCGTTTCTGCTGAACGGATATATTACATAAATCCAGAATTCAAGAGACCTCATAGGACGACTGAAGACGCTTAAGCTACTACCGTCGGATCTTTTGGTCAGTTTTGACGTTGTATCTTTGTTCACGGAAGTACCTTTGCAGGAATCATTAGAGCTTATCACATGCAAGCTTAAACTTCAACGCCACCGAGCGCGTATCATCTGTCTCGCCATGTAGCAGTGACAGCAGCAACTGCCACCACCAGAAAATGTTGAACGGTTGTCTCGACGAAGAAACCCCAAAACCGCAAGAAGATGGATCTGGGAAGAAACTAATTTACTAACACTGTTTTATTTACAGCCGGCCGCTGTGGCCGAGCGGTTCTAGGCGCTTCAGTCCGGAACCGCGCTGCTGCTACTGTCGCAGGTTCGAATCCTGCCTCGGGCATGGATGTGTGTGATGCCCTTAGGTTAGTTAGGTTTAAGTAGTTCTAAGTCTAGGGGACTGATGCGTGACGAGGGCCTCCCGTCGGGAGGTGCAAGTTTTTCGATTTGACGCCACTTCGGCGATGGGGAGGAAATGATGATGATTTGGACAACACAACACCCAGTCCCTGAGCGGAGAAAATCTCCGACCCAGCCGGGAATCGAACCCGGGCCCTTAGGATTGACAGTCTGTCGCGCTGACCACTCAGCTACCGGGGGCGGACTAGGGGACTGATGACTTAAGATGTTAAATCACATAGTGCTCAGAACCATTTGACCCATTTTTATTTACAGACGACTTGGTTCTTCTAGCAGACAATGAATGTTCCTTACAAGAAAATGTGTTTGAACTGAACAACGTTTTACAAACTTATCAAACGGTTATATCTGTAAACAAAAGAAAGTAATGGAAATGGAAGGGAAAACCTAAGGTGAGCAAATATAGTGATAAACAGTAACATAATAGAACATAATAGAAGAGGTAAATTCGTTTAAATGGCTCGGAACGTATTGATAAACAGAACTAATTCAGATGCGGTTGAAAATTAAAAAAAACGCTATAAATGATTGTATATCTTGATAGAACTATGAGGAAACAGATAACACTAAGATTATACAACGTGGTGGCTAAGCCTGCTCTTATGTATATGACAACTCGATTTTACGTAAAGGAGAGGAACGAAGAACTGCAGCAACTGAGATGAGGTTTCAGAGGACACTTATTAGAATAACATTAAGATACAGATAGCGAGTGGAGACTTAGACAGCAGATAGACCTGAAAAGAACAATGACAGAAGACCACATCAAAAGCATACCATGTCAGAACCTGCCATGTCGAGCATTACATATCAGCCAAACTGGAAGACATGATATAGGACGGCCGTTAAAGATATGGCGACAACAGTTTTGTTAAATTCCTTTGTTTCACATTGGGCCAAAACTCATTCCTTGAAATGGAAGAACAAGAAGAAGAAGGAGAAGAAAATGTCAGTTTTTTATTTATTTTCTATATTGTCTTATAATCTCGGCAGTTGTAATCTACGCACTACTTGACTCACTTTGACGTTCAAATGACTGCAGCAGGTCATGTAGATGATCATATGCCCACCACACGCCCCTCACCACTGATGTCACAAGCCATGCCCCTTATCTGTCACGTGACAAGCCATGGATTCCCTTATTAATGACGTCATAATCACCACCACCATCATCACCACAACATGATGGACCACAAACCCTCCCCCTCGCCAGTCAGTCCCAGAGTAGTATAAAAATGAGGCAGTCAGTCACTTTCAATGCGTAAAAGTGGCGCCAAGTTCGAAGACACGCTACATTTCCGGATGTATTACGCAAGCTTCACTTGAATTGTCCTCATGTTTAGAGATATTTCCGTAAAATAGCGTTATGTTCAAAGACATTTGTTTCTGAAATGTGCACACACACACACACACATACTCTCTCTCTCTCTCTCTCTCTCACACACACACACACACACACACACACACACACACACACACACACACACATCTTTGTATTTGTGGGGTAGCATTCATGATCAGTTCACAGGATGGCATCCATTTCCCCTGGCCAACAGTCCTGAGGGGGATAATGTTCATCGAGCAGTGTAGAATCTGCATCCAGCTCCTGTCTAGTACCCTTTGATCGAGTAGTGAACAATCTGCAAGCAGCTGCGGTCTAGGAACCCTACTCTCCTTCCCTCGAAATCGAGCAGCAATGAATCTGTAGCAGTCAAATAAGAAGAAGGAGAAGAAGTCCTAAATCTCTCGGTAAGCTGAACTTCGTCATCGTCACCGACTTTCAGACTAACATAGTAATGTTATTGTTTTAGCAATAATGGTGAACCATGTGAGCAATTACGATGGGCATTTGTTGATCAAGAAAATATGCAAACAAAAGATGTCTGATCTTGATGAAGTTAAACTGAATCCAGATAGCATTTGTCTTCCACCAACTAATATGGAAAATACAAATCTTTTACGAAAAGAGTTTAGTATTGCACAAAGGGTGATACAGTAATATAAATTTACAATTTATCGATTCACAAAATTTTTTGAAATGCCCACTCGAAAAGTGTACATCATATCTGAAATCAGATGAACTCAAGATAATGGGCACAAATTTTCCCAGCGACAGGGTGTTTAAGCTAGTTAATCTGGTGAGAATTTTTCATATTACTGTTATGTGAGCGATAATCCATTTTTCTGGAAGATCACTTATCCTCAAATGAATGTTTAAAAGTTTATTAACAAATAAAACGACAATAGAAGCTGAATGTCGAAGAGCTTGCATTGTATGGAATGTATTCAAGTGTAAAACACTTGGAGACTGTCCACATTTATGTTTAAAATTTGATGTGCTACTCCTTCCTGACATGTTCAATAACTTTTGCGGTTTTTGCCTTGATCGGCTATCAGTTGCTGACGAGTCTGAGTGTCTTCTTCGAGATTTAGCTTCTATGGAATCCTAAGTGACAATAGACGCCAATCCTGGAGTTGCACATTTTACCATAACGTTGACACAAGTTTGTTCCGGTGGGGACTGGCTGCGTAGCCTTGCTTATTTTCATGAGTTCCCGTTGTTTCCTAACTTTGTGCTTGTCAGTTTCTGTTTGCCGCCTGAGTTGCTCGAAGCACTGAATACCTTCTCAGACATTGCAACTCCATACTGTACGACTAAGTGCAGTAGTACCCAGTAGCCAGTTTCAGTTTGTCGTCTTTCCATTTTGTCCTTTAATAAATCTTAGCCTTAAGAAATGAACTGGGATTCTGTACATTACATTCCTTCACGAGGCTTGGAGTGAGATGCCTTGCCGAAAATTACTTAAATGGAAGAGCAGATTATTACCGACATTGAAATGCTCCAGTTAGTTGAAAAAGGCATTAGATGCGATATTGTCCATTCTTCTTGCAGACATGCAGTTGCCAACAAGAGATACACAATACTACCGGAACTGACGAATCTTTCATGGTATATCTTGACATGAATAGCCTACTCAGATGGACGACGTCGCAGTATTTCCCAGTGTCTAATTTTGTATGGCTTTCTCCAGAGAGTGTTGAAATCCTTGTGGTGGAAAACATACCAGACGATTCCAACATAGGGTCAATTTTAGGAGTGGATCTCGAACACCCGAGAGTATTCACGATTTTCGTGTGGTATCAGATAGATTATATAATGGTAAGACAGAGATTTAGGAACCAGGTTTTAAATTCTAAGACATTTCCAGGGGCAGATGTGGATTCTGACCACAATCTATTGGTTATGAACTGCAGATTGAAACTGAAGAAACTGCAAAAAGGTGGGAATCTAAGGAGATGGGACCTGGATAAACTGAAAGAACCAGAGGTTGTAGAGAGTTTCAGGGAGAGCATAAGGGAACAATTGACAGGAATGGGGGAAAGAAATACAGTAGAAGAAGAATGGGTAGCCCTGAGAGATGAAGTAGTGAAGGCAGCAGACGATCAAGTAGGTAAAAAGGCGAGGGCTAATAGAAATCCTTCGGTAACAGAAGAAATATTGAATTTAATTGATGAAAGGAGAAAATATAAAAATGCAGTAAATGAAGCAGGCAAAAAGGAATACAAACGTCTCAAAAATGAGATCGACAGGAAGTGCAAAATGGCTAAGCAGGGATGGCTAGAGGACAAATGTAAGGATGTAGAGGCTTGTCTCACTAGGGGTAAGATAGATACTGCCTACAGGAAAATTAAAGAGACCTTTGGAGAGAAGAGAACCACTTGTATGAATATCAAGAGCTCAGATGGCAACCCAGTTCTAAGCAAAGAAGGGAAGGCAGAAAGGTGGAAGGAGTATATAGGGGGTTTATACAAGGGTGATGTACTTGAGGACAATATTATGGAAATGGAAGAGGATGTAGATGAAGACGAAATGGGAGATAAGATACTGCGTGAAGAGTTTGACAGAGCACTGAAAGACCTGAGTCGAAACAAGGCCCCGGGTGTAGACAACATTCCATTAGAACTACTGACGGCCTTGGGAGAGCCAGTCATGACAAAACTCTACCATCTGGTGAGCAAGATGTATGAGACAGGTGAAATACCCTCAGACTTCAAGAAGAACATAATAATTCCAATCCCAAAGAAAGCAGGTGTTGACAGATGTGAAAATTACCGAACTATCAGTTTAATAAGTCACAGCTGCAAAATACTAACGCGAATTCTTTACAGACGAATGGAAAAACTGGTAGAAATGGACCTCGGGGAAGATCAGTTTGGATTCCGTAGAAATGTTGGAACACGTGAGGTAATACTAACCTTACGAATTATCTTAGAAGAAAGATTAAGAAAAGGCAAACCTACGTTTCTAGCATTTGTAGACTTAGAGAAAGCTTTTGACAATATTAACTGGAATACTCTCTTTCAAATTCTGAAGGTGGCAGGTATAAAATACAGGGAGCGAAAGGCTATTTACAATTTGTACAGAAATCAGATGGCAGTTATAAGAGTCGAGGGGCATGAAAGGGAAGCAGTGGTTGGGAAAGGAGTGAGACAGGGTTGTAGCCTCTCCCCGATGTTATTCAATCTGTATATTGAGCAAGCAGTAAAGGAAACAAAAGAAAAATTCGGAGTAGGTATTAAAATTCATGGAGAAGAAGTAAAAACTTTGAGGTTCGCCGATGACATTGTAATTCTGTCAGAGACAGCAAAGGACTTGGAACAGCAGTTGAACGGAATGGACAGTGTCTTGAAAGGAGGATATAAGATGAACATCAACAAAAGCAAAACGAGGATAATGGAATGTAGTCAAATTAAATCGGGTGATGCTGAGGGAATTAGATTAGGAAATGAGACACTTAAAGTAGTAAAGGAGTTTTGCTATTTAGGGAGTAAAATAACTGATGATGGTCGAAGTAGAGAGGATATAAAATGTAGACTGGCAATGGCAAGGAAATCGTTTCTGAAGAAGAGAAATTTGTTAACATCGAATATAGATTTAAGTGTCAGGAAGTCGTTTCTGAAAGTATTTGTATGTAGTGTAGCCATGTATGGAAGTGAAACATGGACGATAACTAGTTTGGACAAGAAGAGAATAGAAGCTTTCGAAATGTGGTGCTACAGAAGAATGCTGAAGATAAGGTGGGTAGATCACGTAACTAATGAGGAGGTATTGAATAGGATTGGGGAGAAGAGAAGTTTGTGGCACAGTTTGACTAGAAGAAGGGATCGGTTGGTAGGACATGTTCTGAGGTATCAAGAGCTCACAAATTTAGCATTGGAGGGCAGCATGGAGGGTAAAAATCGTAGAGGGAGACCAAGAGATAAATACACTAAGCAGATTCAGAAGGATGTAGGTTGCAGTAGGTACTGGGAGATGAAGAAGCTTGCACAGGATAGAGTAGCATGGAGAGGTGCATCAAACCAGTCTCAGGACTGAAGACCACAACAACAACAACATCCCTATATGCATAGAAAAAAAAATTGTCGTCAGGATCTGACAGCAAGAAACCAATGGAATTGTTTTCGATCTTATTTGATAAGAAAACAGATGTTACTTATTACAGCAGTCCGAAACAAAACTGCTTTTAAAAAAGGTTAATCGAATCTTATCTCTAAGGCAAGTTTCCTGGACGAGGCCATACACTAAGATTAACGCATAAAAAAGCGTGAGTGTAAGCAATGATACCGAGAAAAACTTTTTCAAACTGATGAATAATATTGTGTTTGGAAAAACCAAGCAAAGAATGTACAGCAGATCTAGGACATAAGGCTAATGACGTCCTGCAAAGGCAGCTATAGAGCAACTCTATTAATTACTAAACCAAATTGTCAAAGGAATGTTATTTATAACGAAAATTTTGTCGCCAGTGAACTGGGCCGGCCTCATGTAGTCTTTGATAAACCCATTGCAGTAGGAATGACCAATTTGGATATCTCTAAAGTTATTTTTATCGACTTTGATTATGGATGCACATTAAATACATTACCACCAAATTTCGTAAACTGTGCTACACAGACGCAGTTGGCTTAATTTATCACATTAAGACTCCAAATATTTATAAGGATGTCAGTAACGATGTCTGTAAAAGATTTGGTTCTTCAGGTATCCGTGTAAACAACGCATCCAATATTTCGCTGACAAATAAAAGGGTGGTTGGATTAACGAAAGACAAATTAAATGGTGAAACCTAATACAGATTTTGTCGGCCTAAGGGCAAAAATGTATTATCTCGAGTCAGAGTATGGATGCATAATGCACAAAGCAAAGGATATAAATAAGATTTCTGTTAATTGGTTAACCACCAATGATTGCAGGCAATGTGTGTTGGATTCAGAAGCAAAACCAACGCAGAAGTATTTAAATGAGGCGCAAAAGCATGTTATTTCTACTATCAGACGTGAGAAACTGGGTTTATCTACACAGAATGTTTGAGACTTCTGGATATGGTAAGTACATTGGCTTGGGACAATTACTGCATGGAAAATGATGATGCTTAGTTTTACTATGACACAACTTTGACAATGTTGACTGGAATACTCTCTTTCAAATTCTAAAGGTGGCAGGGGTAAAATACAAGGAGCGAAAGGCTATTTACAATTTTTACAGGAACCAGATGGCAGTTAGAAGAGTCGAGGGGCATGAAAGGGAAACAGTGGTTGGGAAGGGAGTGAGACAGTGTTGTAGCCTCTCCCCGATGTTATTCAATCTGTATATTGAGCAAGCAGTAAAGGAAACAAAAGAAAAATTCGGAGTAGGTATTAAAATTCATGGAGAAGAAATAAAGACTTTGAGGTTTGCCGATGACATTGTAATTCTGTCAGAGACAGCAAAGGACTTGGAAGAGCAGTTGAACGGAATGGACAGTGTCTTGAAAGGAGGAAATAAGATGAACATCAACAAAAGCAAAACGAGGATTATGGAATGTAGTCGAATTAAGTCTGGTAATTCTGAGGGAATTAGATTAGGAAATGAGAGACTTAAAGTAGTAAAGGAGTTTTGCTATTTGGGGAGCAAACTAACTGATGATGGTCGAAGTAGAAAGGATATAAAATATAGACTGGGAGTGGCAAGGAAAGCGTTTCTGAAGAAGAGAAATTTGTTAACATCGAATATAGATTTAAGTGTCAGGAAGTCGTTTTTGAAAGTAGTTGTATGGAGTGTCGCCATGTATGGAAGTGAAACATGGACGATAAATAGTTCGGACAAGAAGAGAATAGAAGCTTTCGAAATGTGGTGCTACAGAAGAATGCTGAAGATTAGATGGGTAGATCACATAACTAACAAGGAGGTATTGAATAGAATCGGGGAGAAGAGGAGTTTGTGGCACAACTTGACAAGAAGATGGGACCGGTTGGTAGGACATGTTCTGAGGCATCAAGGGATCACAAATTTAGCATTGGGGGCAGCATGGAGGGTAAAAATCGTAGAGGGAGACCAAGAGATAAATACACTAAGCAGATTCAGAAGGATGTAGGTTGCAGTAGGTACTGGGAGATGAAGAAGCTTGCACAGGATAGAGTAGCACGGAGAGCTGCATGAAACCAGTCTCAGGACTGAAGACTACAACAACAACAACAGTTTTACTATAAATATTTGAAAAATGCAAATAACTTAAATATATTTTAAAAATACAAATTATTAAAAACCTGAAAAATGAATATGTGTGTGTGTTTGTGTGTGTGTGTGTGTGTGTGTGTGTGTGTGTATAAAAATGTGAATTACAAATTATAATTGTAGATTGTAACTTGAGGTCACTACCACCTTTGTAACAACTGTAGATTAATATACTCATACGAAAATACTCCTTTCTGATTGAGTAGATTAAACTTAACGAAAAACATTTTCTCATTATTTTGACTTCACTTGATTTGATGTATAATTTATGCTTTTTGACGGAAATTTATATCGTTTGTAATCAAAAATTGTCCACCATAATTGCTAAAATAGGGAAACTGTAAAAACATTATACAATTGAACCTCTGAATATCCCTTGTTGTAGCTAGAGTGTTTGTCAAAGGTCATTCGAAATGTAAAAATATTGAAGGTAGAAACATTGTATGTAGAAATACTGCATGAAAAGTAAAATCATTGAGGGTCGAGACGTGGCATGAATAATTTTTTCAATAACAAATATTATGTCTAAAATATTTTTTGTGTAAGTCCTTTTTCCTCACATTCCATGAGTAATATATTGCTAGTGCTTCATGCAAGAAAAGTAGATATTACATTAGTGACTTGATATGTGTCGTGTCTCTTAGCACGCCAGTTCGTTTGTGGTATCAGACACCTCAGTCTGCTGAGATGTGAACAGCTATCTTTTCATCCCATACTGGCCTCCACAAGGTCTGTCTCTCCCAGCGAGCATGTGTGTGCGTGTGTGTGTGTGTGTGTGTGTGTGTGTGTGTGTGGCGCCAATTTAAGCAATTCAGAGGCAAATAACTCTGAACGTGACATCAACTGAAGTGCAGCTTTCTCTTGTGTTTCGGCACATATTTGAAATTTTACTTTTGTAATGTGTAGTAATGCATAGCTAGAGCCAGCCCAATCAAATACTGCTCATCAAGTCTTCCATGCAACACTCACTGCCAAGAGAAAGTGTCGATTTGTGTCCCGTTATAGGTAAAATGATTTTTAAATCAGAATTCTATATGCCCAGTCGATAGTGAGGTCGCAGATCAGTCTAGTACGGTATTCGTTTTATCGATATTCATTAACAGGGACATTAACTAGAAGAACTAGCACTCCAGCAGCGTTAGCATTGCCCTGGCATGGACTGACTGCTTCCTCATGCTGCAACACTCTTCAGTCACTGGTGGAGTACTGGTTGTTCCTCGTGTTTTACTATCCCTGTTAATGCATATCGATAAAACAAATATCGCACTAGACTAATTTCGAACCACTCTGTTGACTTCGTTTGTAACAGGAAACAAACTCACGCTTTCTGTCGATACTGTGTGTCGCATTAAAGGCTTTACGATGAATATTTATTTGGGCTGAGTCCAGCTACAAATTGCAATAACGAAATTGAAAATATCTGCCGAAACATCATAGAAAATGCGCCTGGCGACTCTTAGAGGCAACACCCTATACATGTTCTAACATGACATCAGTTTTATGCAATTCAAGTGTTTGGCTGCCTCCTTTTACTGCGCAGAGTTTGGTTGGAAGTGGAGGGGGAAGGAGAGAGGGGGGGGGGGGGGGGGTTACAAATTACAAATGGGCTACTTCTGCCATCTTGAATTTTTTGAATTTTTTAAAAAAATATATGATTTTTTAAATTTGCTACCATCTTGCGTTTTGCATTTTTATGTTTGCCACAAGCGCCATACCGCATTTTTGAATTTCCGCTATCGGCCATCTTGGGTTTCTTGCATCGAAGGTAATATTGCTATGCAGCTTCTAGTCCACTTGCACTTTTGGAGGTGATTTAAGTGCAAAGTGGGCCATATACTAAATAGAAATACTACTTTTGGTCATAGGCTATTTTTAAGAAGTTAAATTCATTTGTAGACAGTATGATATCAACATCTGTTACGGCAAATGTTGTCACACTGGTCTCTTGAATGTACTGTGGTTTACTTCTGAGTGCAGGTGGCACGTACGTAATTAAAACTGCACAGTTAGCACCATTAGTATGTCAGCATGTCACAAAGATAACATTAAATATATTACTAAAACTCAGAATCGTACTCGATGTGTGGGCTACGATATAGTGCGATAGTATAGGCTATAGTAAAATGTCTTGGCAGCTGCAGGTGGGATTGAGTGAGTTATAAAAGAAATCAGGTCACGTTGCGTTATCTATGAATACAAGTTGTCCAAAACTCATGACACATTCAAAATTTTGTAGATAACATTTTAACAACTATTTTTACTCGTATTTATACTTGTGTCTGAGAACTGATTTTGAATTTTGTACGTCTGTTATTTGAAAGCCAAAAAATATTTTTTCTTTCTTTTATGACTGTCCTATCTTCCATGGATCTCATCATCTTTCGTTCTCAAATATTTATATTACATTAAAAATTGGCTATACATTTCTTCTTAGACCAGCAATGCACCACCACATCTAATTTTGTTTGTTGCTTACCTTAATGCATACTTCTAATGGCGTAATCCGCGTCCAGCCATACAGATTAAAGTTTTCCGTAATGCGCGTCCAGCCATACAGACGAAAGTTTTTCGTGATTTATCTAAATCGCTCCAAGTAAATGACGGAATGATCCCTTTTAAATAACACGGCCGATTTCCTTTCCTAGCCTTGACACAGTCCGAACTTGTGCTCTGTCTCTAAGGATCTAGTTGTCGACAAGATGTTAAATCCTTATCTTCCTTTGTACGTCCAATGCCTTAACTTGGACTGAACCACGTTCTAGGCTGTCTAGACAGATTGATAGCAACCATTTATTAGAAACCGATGGCTCAGCCGTTTGTTTTTTATCCATTTGCGGAAACAATTTAAGACGTTTGTTGTAATCAGTGTACCTGATGCGTCCAATTTGAGAACTGCATGTAAATAATGGAAGTACGGCAGAAAATGTTTCTAATCAAGCAGTCCTTTTAGCTCTATACATGGCAACAATAAACAAAAGACTGACGGTAAAGAAGCTATCCATCTAATTTCAGACACGAAAAATGACGTCATTATTAATCATGTTCTATCGCCTGAAATATGTAACTGTAAAATCCTATCCTGCACGTCACCCAAAGATGAAACATGGGCTCTGAGACACGTAGCATAAGATAACAGGTTGCAGGAATACTTTCGGTTTCATTAACGCCTTCTTATTGCTATCTGAACATCATTAATCAATTTGTTTCGTTCTGAAAATAATTAATTGCCTTGCACCTGCTGATGTGGGTTTTCTGAAATTTTTATTTTGTTACAAATATTTCCCAGTGGAGCGCTAGAGTCATAACTAGCAGACGAGTTCACTACTATCCTAGGGTGGTGCGGAGAATCTCTCAACCCACTACACCACTATATAGTTACGACAGCAGGAGCCTTTGCGGCTGACGAGGTGTAATTGTGTGTTTGTGGGATCCGCGCTCGATGAATACCACTGATTCTGCAGAGGTTGCTGCTTACATCAGCACTCAACCGTAATGAACAAGGTACTTAGCTCAGTAAGATGAAAGGAGCTCAGTGTTACGCGGTACAGATCTTATGTGTAAGATGTATTATACACTGAATGTGTGTTCCAGAATGATACAGAGATATCTGTTATTAATTCATATTAGATTTCTGCCAACCTCTTCTCTGTGTTAGCAAAATAAACCCTGAATGTATAGCATATATCATCGAAGAGGTACGTGTTAAATGCCTTTTAAGATATGTATCACTTTAACCTCATTGTAATGTTATGTTATGATGTTATAAAGTCGTTTCGAACTTTTTTTACATAAAAGTAACTTAAAGTCTCACTCGTGTTCCATAATCGTGGATACAACTGAAGATACAATAATCACTAACGTTTATCTTATTATGTCCGTTGGATCTGTAGAAGTATTGGAATTACAGTTTGGTATCATCATCATAAGGAATTTTTATCATATCTAATGCGGACTGGAAAGTCATCATATATGTTAAGAACAATATTGGCCCTAAGATACTACTGCAAGGAACACCTATATGATTGAAATTTGGATCTGATACATTTATCACTAAAAATTTCGCTACAACTGAGGCCTATCACTCATCTTTTTTGTGCAACGCAAGATCGAAGACATCTACTGGCTCCTTCTCTTACTGGAAATAATCATAGCTTCTTTAGCCGAATTATATATATATTTTTCAAAAGCCTTGGATAGAAGCCTTGGATAGGTTTAAAAGTATGCCAGCCAGAGTCATAGTTTTCCTGTATAGTACATTGAACGCTAGTTTTATAATGTCGCTGTGTGTGATTAAGTACAAAATCAGAGAGTTCTTCACTCAAGGAGTGATATTAATTCACATAATTCGTTAGTATGTCTTCCATAGTTGATTTTCTTTTAGAATTATGAAAATAAGAATACAGACTCGTAATTTTCTATGTCTTTCGTTTATCTTCATTAAGTAGCAGTATGGCTCTTACCTGGTTTAAATAGTCTGGAACGTTGTCTGAGCTGAAATCGTAATTATTACATTACGGAAGTGATCTGTTATGGTGAGAATGAAGCATCATTACTAACCGACATCGTTTTTATTTTTGTCAGTTTTTCCTGGCTCTACACCATGCGGAGGGAAACATCACTGCACTTACTGCATAATCATGTACAGAAGCTGTATATGTTTTTGATGATTCTTGTTGTAACCCCTGCGTAATAGTGGAAAAAACATACCAACAAAATTTGACCGTTACTGTGGGTGATGTATTAATTTGTCCCTATCCTTTATCTCTAAGTTATTATGTTTGTACTTTCTTTTTTCTGTGGCTCCTGTTTTATAGGCACTCAGAAGGTTTTCCTCTGATTTTCAGTGCTGTACATCATTTTGTCATGTGGTGACATTTTGCAATATGGAGTACATTACTTACTGTAAATCGTTTTGAAATCGTGATAAAAATGTATGAACTCTGGGCTACTATCGGTACAAAACTGAACCATACCTGCTCTCAGGATGACAGCAACAAGTTTGCTAAAATTGTTTAGTTGCACTTGGAAGTCCTTTTTCCATTCACCTTGAAAATGAATGGTCGATATGAACCAAAAAATATACAGAGATCAATCGTGGATATGGTTAGTACTTGAATTCATTCACGTTTCTGTCGAGAGATATCCGATTCAGCATTAGTGTGTTCTCAACATCCGTTTGAAAATAGATAGACTGGTTTATAATTGGGACACATGTTGGTCCTAGTTGTAACACGCTGTTTTCTTCTGAGCCCAAAATAAAAAAGTCTTTCTGGTTAGAAAGAAAGGAAATTAATGGTTTCCTTTTGGATTATTACTTGTGTTACCGAGATGTGATGGGTGAACGTTTTGTCCTTCCGAGACTATTACAAAAACTGAAAGTGTGTAAGTTCTGTAGTAATTCCATGCTTTGTCAACACAAACGTGTTTCTGTTGTGATAAACATAGGTGTGAAGTGACATACATTTTAAGAAAGCATATGATTCTGTCCATAGACCCTCACTCTTAAAAAACTTTGAGGCATTTCGGACTCCACCCAAAGTTAATTAAACTGATAGAGCCTACCATAACCAATACAAGTTCGAAAATTAGATTCAGAGGGGATCTTTCTTAATCATTCTTGGTAACAACAGGTTTAAGGCAAGGAGATGCCTATGTGTCCCAAATATAAACCAGTCTATCATTTTTCTTTTTAATTGTGGCCCTGAATACACAATGAAGGAATGGTACAAGTACAATCCAACTAAAATTAAGATTGGAACATAAAAGGACGAGATAAAGTTGAACTGTTTAGGATTTGATGATGACCTCGCTCTTCTCGCCAACATCATTCAAGAAACCAAACAACAAATGCAATCATTACAGGAAATATACTAGAGTACTGGCCTTAAGATATATTTAGAAAAAACAGAAATAATGCTAACGGAATCGCCACTGACAAACAGAATTAGAATTGAACATGACATAAAGATTGTTGAAGAGTTTAAATACTTGGGAGAAATAATAACACACAGTCTGAATGAGAAACCATCATGGCAGAGTAGATTAAACAAGTTGATTAAAACACATCATGTTACCAAGAACACGTATAACAAAATTGCCTCTCAATAGCCACAAAACTGAAACATTCCAAAGTAGTTACACAGCCACAAATTTCATATGATAGCGAAACTATATATAAAACAACCAACACTGTAGCAGTAGACAGATTACTCAAAATAGGTAGGAGGATAACCAGAACGTGTGTAAATAAAAATTATCAAAAAGACAGAGTTTCGAGAACGGCTTTAAATGAAACAGTTTATAAAGAAATAGAACCACTGACACGTACGATGAAAAAGAAACGGATCTCTTTCCTACACATTTGACGAGAACAACAGAAAATGGAATTGGCATGAGAATAATTGAGAAGTTATGGAATAGTAAGAACAGCACTAGATGGATCGTAGAGATCAAGGAGGATATGATCAAATTACAGATTACGCTGGAGGATTTGAAAGCAAGACGCACTCAAGATACTTCAGGACAAACATATCACACTACCAATTCAAATTAACGAACGGAGAATGGAAAGGGTGATTTCGGATGAGGAGAGAAGGGCACGATCTGAAAGAATAGAAAAGTATTGGGACAACAAAAAACAGAAGGACCTAGTTCATAATACTGCCTAAAGTTGTCCAATGTAGGCCATGAAATAAATAAAAAATGCGAGTGATTCTATTTGTGTGTGGGTTGATTCCAGTTACTGTAGTGGGCACTGCATACGATTCAGTTCCACAACGGCCGTACATGGAAAAGGAAGGTATATCGCGGCTACAAGAGCAAGCCTTCCTGGAAACTTCGCTAAAGATTTGTCAGAATATTGCTTGGCGTACCTCTGTAGGCCCTTGGCTGTCCACTGGAAATCAGAAAACTTCAGTAACTGGAGAACGACTGCGGCAGAGCAGAACAATTACACCAAAGACGCCGCCAGACAGTTGCGAATCGATGGGAAACTGGCCGTCGTAGAAAGAACTTTCCCATGGCCTGAAACTCATGGCAACCAAACACGACCGCAACGTGTTCCTGTGGGAATTTGTTTGGAGCGTGAAAAAAGTGGCAAGAAGAAGATTTAGACCGAGCCACGAGTTCGAAACAACACACCCAACTGAAGAACGTAAAATGAGGGTAATCCACAATAAATGAAATGCAAAGACAGGAGATGACTTAGCGATAGTGTGGTACAGTGGGGGACTTGGGGAAGAGGGCTGGGAAACAGTTCTGTTCTGCTTTCTGTTTGAGACCTGAAGGAGTCAAGACGCTTCACTAGCGGCTGCTGCTTTGAGATGCTATCTTGGCCAATGTCTGCCATTACCGGCCTGTTCGCACTATGCTACTGGCGGAGTCGTGGGTCAGCAAGACGGTCCAAAATTCACATGTGGCCAAAGACGCGAAGAATAGTCGCCATCCAGTTCGCCGTGGTGATCCGGCCGCGTAAGACCGATCCTCTAACCGCTTTGCTCGGCGTGCCATCGTCTGTTTCGGGAGGCAGTAATCATCGTATTTTTCTTAAGCCTCGTCCCACTAAAGACAAGAATTTAAAATCCCGTAAAACATATATGTCTTGTGTTATGTAGGCAAAACGCCCTGGGAAAACCTTATCCTACTCTGATGATAAGCTAAACACGGTTGGCGGTGGCGTGTTTGTTGCTGTTAGAAGTAGTTTAACTTGTCGCGAAATTGAAGTAGTTACTTCCTGTGAGTTAGTATGGGCAGAGGTCATTGTTGGCATCCGGAATAAAATAATAATTATATCCTGTTACCGACCTCCAAATTCATATGATACAGTTGCTGAAAGGTTCAAAGAAAACTTGAGTTTTATTTCAAACACGTACCCGACTCATACTATAATAGTTGGTGGTGACTTTAATTTATATTCGATATGTTGGCGAAAATACATGTTTAAATTCGGAGGTACGCATAAAATATCATCCGAAATTGTGCTAAACGCATTCTCTGAAAATTATTTCGAGCATTTACTTCATGAGCCCACGCGAATAGTAAACGGTTGTGAAAACACATTTGACCTCTTAGCAACAAATAATTCTGAGTTAATGATGAGCATGAAAACCGACTCAGGGATTAGTGAACACAGGGTTGTCATAACGAGATTGAATATTGCAATCCCCAAATCCTCGAAAAATAAGCGAAAATTATATCTATTCAAAAAAGCAGATAAAATTCACTTGACACCTTCCTGAAAGACAGTCTCCACTCATTCCAAACTAATAATATAAGTGTAGACCAGATGTGGCTTAAATTCAAAGAAATAGGATCGGCAGCAATTGAGAGGTTTATACTAAATAAACTAACAAACGACGGAGCTGATCCTCCTTGGTACACAAAACGGGTTAGAACACTATTGCAGAAACAAAGAAACAAATATGCCAAACTTAAACAGACGCAAACTCCCCAAGATTGGCGATCCTTAACAGAAGCTCGAAACTTAGCGCGGAGTTCAATGCGAGACGCCTATAACAGTTTCCACGACGAAACTTTGTCTCGAAACCTGACAGAAAATACAAAGATATTCTGGTCGTATGTGAAGTATGTTAGCGGCAAGAAACAATCAATGCCTTCTCTGCGCGACAGCAATGGAGATACTATCGAAGACAGTGCTGCAAAAGCAGATTTACTAAACACAGCCTTCCGAAATGCCTTCACAAAAGAAGAAGAAGTAAATACTCCAGAATTCGAATCGAGAACAGCTGCCAACACGAGTAACGTAGAAGTAAATATCTTCGGAGTAGTGAAGCAACTCAAATCACTTATGAAAGCAAGTCTTCTGGTCCAGACTGTATACCAATTAGGTTCCTTTCGGAGTACGCTGATGCATTAGCTCTATACTTAACAATCATATAAAACGGTTCGCTCGACGAAAGATCCGTACCCAAAGACTGGAAAGTTGCACAGGTCACACCAATATTCAAGAAAGGTAGTAGGAGTAATCCACTAAATTACAGGTCCATATCGTTAACGTCGATATGCAGCAGGATTTTAGAACATATATTGTGTTCGAAAATTTTGAATTACCTCGAAGAAAACGGTCTATTGACACACAGTCAACATGGGTTTAGAAAACATCGTTCCTGTGAAACACAACTAGCTCTTTATTCACATGAAGTACTGGCTGCTATTGACAAGGGATTTCAGATCGATTCCGTATTCCTGGATTTCCGGAAGGCTTTTGACACTCTACCACACAAGCAGCTCGTAGTAAAAGTGGGTGCTTATGAAATATCGTCCAGTTATGTGACTGGATTTGCGATTTCCTGTCAGAGAGGTCACAGTTCATAGTAATTGACGGAAAGTAATCGAGTAAAACAGAAGTGATTTCAGGCGTTCCCCAAGGTAGTGTTTTGGCCCTTTGCTGTTCCTTATCTATATAAACGATTTGGGAGACAATCTGAGCAGCCGTCTTCGGTTGTTTGCAGATGACGCTGTCGTTTATCGACTAATAAAGTCATCAGAAGATCAAAACAAACTGTAAAACGATTTAGAAAAAATATCTGAATGGTGCGAAAAGTGTCAGTTGACCCTTAATAACGAAAAGTGTGAGGTCATCCTCATGAGTGCGAAAAGGAACTCGTTAAACTTCGGTTACACGATAAATCAGTCTAATCTGAAAGCCGTAAATTCAACTAAATACCTAGGTATTACAATTACGAACAACTTAAATTGGAAAGAACACATAGAAAATGTTGTGGGGAAGGCTAACCAAAGGCTGCGTTTTATTGGCAGAACACTTAGAAAATGTAACAGACCTACTAAGGAGACTGCCTACACTACGCTTTTCCGTCCTCTTTTAGAACACTGCTGTGCGGTGTGGCAGCCTTACCAGGTAGGACTGACGGAGTACATCGAAAAAGTTCAAAGAAAGGCAGCACGTTGTCTAGTATAGCGAAATATGGGAGAGAGTGTCACAGAAATGAAACAGGATTTGGGCTGGAAATCATTAAAAGAAAGGCGTTTCTCGTTGCGACGAAATCTTCTCACGAAATTCCAATCATCAACTTTCTCCTCCGAATGCGAAAATATTTTGTTGACAACGACCTACATAGGGCGGAACGATCACAACGATAAAATAAGGAAAAATCAGAGCTCGTACGGAAAGATATAGGTGTTCATTCCTTCTACGAGATTGGAATAATAGAGAATTGTGAAGGTGGTTCAATGAACCCTCTGCCAGGCACTTAGATGTGATTTGCAGAGTAGACATGTAGATGTAGATGTAGGTGAGCCACAACAGGACTGCTGCCTGTCGAGAAACTGGATGCGGCCTGATGGCGTTGCGGATACGTGACGCGGAAACGAAAGTATATAAGCGGAGCATACACGACTTGGGAATCATTGTAGCAACGATACGGGTCGAAAATGGGGAAATACACGGAGCCAAACGACTTTGAGATAGGTCAGATTTTTATGGCCTGACGCCTGGGAACGACCGTCTCGGAAACGTCTAAGCTGGTCTGCTGTTGGTGTGCAACTGTCGTGAGCATCTACGGAAAGTGACTGAAGGACAGAGAAATTACAGTTGGGCTACAAGGTGTTGGACGTCTGTACCTCATCACAGAACGTGAAAGTCGTTCTCTAAAGCGGGATAGATAGCGATCTGTGACAGTTTTGATGGCAGAGTAGGATAATGATGCAGGCACAGGTGTTTCGCAGCACACTGTTCAGAGCATATTGTTTAACATGGGGGTCGACAACAGACAACTGCATGGGCACGGGATCATTGAGACTGGGCAGTGGATCAGTGGGAACGTGTCGTGTGGTCAGATGACTCACGTTTCTTGTCACACTAGATCGCTGGTCGTGTCCGGACACGCTGAATCCAGGCGAACGGTTGCTCGAAACATGCGCCGTGTCTCGGACGCAACCCGGTGGGCACAGTATTATGCTAAGGGAAATATTCACCTGGAGTTCCATGGGACATTTGATAATCGAAGGCGCTGTGACAGCAGTGGACTAAGTGAACATTATTGCAGACCACCTGCATTCTTAACGCTTGATGCATCACCGACGGTAATGGCATCTTCCATCAGGCTAACTGTCCGATTCACAAGGCTAGAACCGTGCTCCATGACTTGAGGAGCAATATGGTGAACTTGCGTTGATTTTAGGTCTCCAAAGCACCTGATCTGAACACAATGGAAAACGTATCAGCTCTAACCACGCGCCCACAGACCTTCGGTCTGTAATATACGTGAAATGCCTGACTTATGCGTATATCTGGAAATCTGCCAAGGCCAGATGTTCCAGATGTGGACCAACACACTATTAACCATTTGATCACAATGTTATGGCTCATCAGTATATGTGCAGTCAAATGGTTCAAATGGCTCTGAGCACTATGGGACTTAACATCTATGGCCATCAGTCCCCTAGAACTTAGAACTACTTAAACCGAATTAACCTAAGGACATCACACAACACCCAGTCATCACGAGGCAGAGAAAATCCCTGACCCCGCCGGGAATCGAACCCGGGAAGCCGGGCGTGGGAAGCGAGAACGCTACCGCACGACCACGAGCTGCGGACTATGTGCAGTCGGTAAATAATTGTTTTTCTCATTAATTCAATTGTAAAGATTTTGTGCCGTAGTTTACGCTTATTTACAATGGTTCAATGTATGTACTGACCTACATTTCACTGCCTGATGTCCCACATTTCCGTATCACATTTTTAACATCATCTCTTTCAGGATGGTATGCACATTGTAACATATTTTAATTGAATCAACTGAGCCCTTTGGCGTAAGGTAATCCCCATACGAATTAATTATTCAGAATGACAGAAGCGATGTGAAAATATTGCTTGGAACCTCTAGTGCGAAACAGCATATTGAGACTCTCTGCTAACAGTGAAGAAGAAGTTCTGTGTGTTTACTTTGTATCCTTTACTAAAAAGACAAATCGCGCTAGGTGTGAAACATAGCTAGCGCGCAATGTGGTAACGAGACTTACGGCTCTTTGAATACTCTTCTTATTACCATCTAGAATCTTAAATTTTTTATTTAATTATTTTGCTGAGAGTGTAAGGTAATGGCGCCAGTGATGTCATTGATGACGGCCTGGAAAAAACCACTCTTGTTTGAGAAACGTGTAAGTTTGTACGAAATGTTTTCCTATTTGTGAAAAAAGTGCAGTCTGTTAAGTAAGAGCGTGCTCGGCGTTACACACAGATGGTGAAAGATATCGCCTTGGTTCTTTTACATCACAACAGAAAGAACCTGTGTCCTTCGTGCAATGTCTGTAAAGCGTTAGTTTACTTTGAATTTTGATTGAGATACACAATAAGAGACATGAGTGAAGCTTGCGCGTCTCGTTTGTCAAAGATGTTTGATACCGAATGTCAAACGTTAGTTCAGCGACAAAAATGAAGACTGGATACTGCAGGAGGACAATGATCCGAAGCACCGCAGCAGGCTTCGCAGTGGCTGGAAACGCGAGAAAGGTGAGCAGGTACTGGATTGGGCCTCGCCGTCGCCTGACACTAACCCTGTTCAAAAATGGTTCAAATGTCTCTGAGCAGTATGGGACTTAACGTCTGAGGTCATCAGTCCCCTAGATCTTAGAACTACTTAAACCTAACCAACCTAAGGACATCACATACATCCATCCCCGAGGCAGGATTCGAACCTGCGACCTTAGCGGTCGCGCGGTTCTAGACTGTAGCACCTAGAACCGCTCGCCCACTTCGGCCAGCCACTAATCCTGTTGAAAATGTATAGTCTTACATCAAAATGAAGTTGCAAGGAAAAAAGAAGACTTTGAAACAGCTGTCAACGCAAATTCGATGCACTGAGAGGTCTCTTCCGCGTGAATACGAGGAAAACTTGGTTTCAAGCAAGCTTCGTAGAAGCCATGCAATGATATGATAAATGTTAATGTTTTACTTTATGGTCGAATACATTTTTCTACTAATTAACCTGACCATGATCTTACTTAACAGACTGTATGTGACGTGAAGTCTGCGGACCGCCTATATATACTTATAGATTTGTACGAAAAATCTAATCATAGGCTATATGAGGCGCCAAACATGACTTCTCTGAACAGCATCTATGGATCTGTGTCAAGAAACCATGCCTGTGGAACCTTTCTAAATATAGCTGGCCAGGAAGAGACTTGAACTCTTTCCGTGTATGGTTCAAGTGTATTAATCACTACGACATCTCACGAAAACACGATTGGTTTCTAGTATCAAGATATCGCTATGGACAGCGAAAGTCAGACACTGTTACATCTATGCCAAATGGTAATGGTATCTTTCAAGAAAACAGCTCAGTCATCTTACAAATTCACTGCAGGACTGATCCGAGGAATATAATGTAAAAAGTTGTAACCTTGAGTGGCTCATAAATTAATCATATCTTCGACCTACACTCCTGGAAATGGAAAAAAGAACACATTGACACCGGTGTGTCAGACCCACCATACTTGCTCCGGACACTGCGAGAGGGCTGTACAAGCAATGATCACACGCACGGCACAGCGGACACACCAGGAACCGCGGTGTTGGCTGTCGAATGGCGCTAGCTGCGCAGCATTTGTGCACCGCCGCCGTCAGTGTCAGCCAGTTTGCCGTGGCATACGGAGCTCCATCGCAGCCTTTAACACTGGTAGCATGCCGCGACAGCGTGGGCGTGAACCGTATGTGCAGTTGACGGACTTTGAGCGAGGGCGTATAGTGGGCATGCGGGAGGCCGGGTGGACGTACCGCCGAATTGCTCAACACGTGGGGCGTGAGGTCTCCACAGTACATCGATGTTGTCGCCAGTGGTCGGCGGAAGGTGCACGTGCCCGTCGACCTAGGACCGGACCGCAGCGACGCACGGATGCACGCCAAGACCGTAGGATCCTACGCAGTGCCGTAGGGGACCGCACCGCCACTTCCCAGCAAATTAGGGACACTGTTGCTCCTGGGGTATCGGCGAGGACCATTCGCAACCGTCTCCATGAAGCTGGGCTACGGTCCCGCACACCGATAGGCCGTCTTCCGCTCACGCCCCAACATCGTGCAGCCCGCCTCCAGTGGTGTCGCGACAGGCGTGAATGGAGGGACGAATGGAGACGTGTCGTCTTCAGCGATGAGAGTCGCTTCTGCCTTGGTGCCAATGATGGTCGTATGCGTGTTTGGCGCCGTGCAGGTGAGCGCCACAATCAGGACTGCATACGACCGAGGCACACAGGGCCAACACCCGGCATCATGATGTGGGGAGCGATCTCCTACACTGGCCGTACACCACTGGTGATCGTCGAGGGGACACTGAATAGTGCACGGTACATCCAAACCGTCATCGAACCCATCGTTCTACCATTCCTAGACCGGCAAGGGAACTTGCTGTTCCAACAGGACAATGCACGTCCGCATGTATCCCGTGCCACCCAACGTGCTCTAGAAGGTGTAAGTCAACTACCCTGGCCAGCAAGATCTCCGGATCTGTCCCCCATTGAGCATGTTTGGGACTGGATGAAGCGTCGTCTCACGCGGTCTGCACGTCCAGCACGAACGCTGGTCCAACTGAGGCGCTAGGTGGAAATGGCATGGCAAGCCGTTCCACAGGACTACATCCAGCATCTCTACGATCGTCTCCATGGGAGAATAGCAGCCTGCATTGCTGCGAAAGGTGGATATACACTGTACTAGTGCCGACATTGTGCATGCTCTGTTGCCTGTGTCTATGTGCCTGTGGTTCTGTCAGTGTGATCATGTGATGTATCTGACCCCAGGAATGTATCAATAAAGTTTCCCCTTCCTGGGACAATGAATTCACGGTGTTCTTATTTCAATTTCCAGGAGTGTATTAAACATACATGGTATTTCATGGAAATGTTCATCACTTCATTCAATTATGCCATGTCTCGATACGGACTATGGAGCCTGAATTGCTCACAGGATTGTTGAGTGTATTACAGAACTCCTATCGACCTATGTCGGTTATAATCTGTACGGAAGGAGAAGGTACTTGCATAGTCACGTGGATAGTGCCTGTTCGAAAGAGTAAAGGAAGACTTATGTTGTATTGGAAACGTCACTGCGTAAGTTAACTAATATTTGAGAACAGTTCAAGTGCTTCACCATTAGATAGCTCTTGATGTGAAATTGTTCCACAATTAAGATTACGATTATCGATCTTCGGCTGTCGGCAACCACCATTGTTTATTTTCAATATATATATATATAAATGAAAATACTCATTGCTTTGTGGGCAAAAATTAAAAAAAAGCTACATGTATATGTAAGTCACGTTCCATTGTGCATCTACATCTATACTTCAGGAGCCACGGTTTAAAGCTGTTAATACTAGTCGCCAGAAATGGGAGGGTTTTCTTTACTGCGTGAATAATGTTATATTGAAATTGAACAGAAGCTCGTACATAATGAGTTAAACAATGCTCCACAGACCACAACGTTGGACTTACTGACAACAGCCGCCAGTGCAGAATTAAAAAAATGGACTGTAATCTCAGTGTCGCAGCAGGCAGCCATTACAAGGCAAGGCGCAAGGCAAGGGATGGAGCAGACGGCGCCCTCCGGTAACCCAGTTACTACTAACTAACTAGCATTCAGCGCAACAGGCACAACCTGATTTCAGTACACCGCGTGCTGTTCGCTTCTACTCATGGATGAGTGTGATTCAAGACCGAGCCAATTGAGAGATGGGAGCGAGGGCGTCATGCTGTAAGCTGGAGTGCTATTCTTGATGAGCATCTTCAGGCGTTTAACTCACTGAAGATTCCCGTACAGTGATGACAATTTACGAGGGCGTGCTGAAAAGTAATACTTCAGAATTTTTTATGTGATAACTCTTGAAGCTTTACAAATGAAATAAACGTTATTACGTTTCGCTTGCAAGAAAATCTGTATAACGTTACCTAGCAGTCGTTCCTTTCAGACCGGTGTTATTTAAACTGGCACAAATTGACACTATTTTGTCTACTTATGACGTGAACCACCTCTGAGATACAAATACTTTTAAAATAACTTTATTTAATTGAAGTTGACGTTCTAGAAAACACAATTTTCATATATTTGCTGGTGACTTTTTAAGGATATATACACTGAAGTGGGAAATTTTGGTCTTATGTCAACGCGGTAGGTGGATAAAAACAAAATGTCCAGACACTCTGTGACCAAAATGGTACTGAAACAGAGGATGACAGACCGAAATACTAAATGTATTTTTCCAAAGCTGTTTCACAGAGGAAGACTGCACTGTAGTTCCTTCTCTAGATTGTCGCACAGATGACAAAATGGTAGAGATCGAAATAGATGACAGAGCGATATGAAAACAATTAAAGTCGCTGAAAAGAGGAAAGGCCGCTGGACCTGATGGGATACCAGTTCGATTTTACACAGAGTACGGGAAGGAACTTGTCCCCTCTTCTTGCAGCGGTTTACGGTAGGTCTCTAGAAGAGCGTAGCGTTCCAAAAGATTGGAAAAGGGCACAGGTCATCCCCGTTTTCAAGAAGGGACGTAGAACAGATGTGCAGAACTATAGACCTATATTTCTAACGTCGATCAGTTGTAGAATTTTGGAACACGTATTATGTTCGAGTATAATGACTTTTCTGGAGACTAGAAATCTACTCTGTAGGAATCAGCATGGGTTTTGAAAAAGACGACCGTGTGAAACCCAGATCGCGCTTTTCCTCCACGAGACTCAGAGGTTACCAGGTAGATGCTGTGTTTCTTAACTTCCGCAAGGCATTTGATACAGTTCCCCACATTCGGTTAATGAAGAAAGTGAGAGCATATAGACTATCAGACCAATTGTGTGATTGGATTGAAGAGTTCCTAGATAACAGAACGCAGCATGTCATTCTCAATGGAGAGAAGTCTTCAAAAAAAGTAAGAGTGATTTCAGGTGTGCCACAGGGGAGTGTCGTAGGACCGTTGCTATTCACAGTATATATAAACGACCTTGTGGATAACATCGGAAGTTCACTGAGACTTTTTGGGGATGGCGCTATAGTATATCGAGAGGTTGTAACAATGGAAAATTGCACTGAAATGCAGGAGGATCTGCAACGAATTGACGCATGGTGCAGGAAATGGCAATTGAATCTCAATGTAGACAAGTGTAATGTGCTGCGAATACATAGAAAGAAAGATCCTTTATCATTTAGCTACAATATAGCAGGTCAGCAACTGGAAGCAGTTAATTCCATAAATTATCTGGGAATAGGCATTTGGAGTGATTTAAAATGGAATGACCATATAAAATTAATCGTCGGTAAAGCAGATGCCAGACTGGGATTCAATGGTAAGAATCCTAAGGAAATGCAGTCCAAAAACAAAGAAAGTAGGTTACTGTACACTTGTTCGCCCACCGCTTTAATACTGCTCACCGGTGTGCGATCCGTACCAGATAGGGTTGATAGAAGAGATAGAGAAGATTCAATGGAGAGCAGCGCGCTTCGTTACAGGATCATATACACTCCTGGAAATTGAAATAAGAGCACCGTGAATTCATTGTCCCAGGAAGGGGAAACTTTATTGACACATTCCTGGGGTCAGATACATCACATGATCACACTGACAGAACCACAGGCACATAGACACAGGCAACAGAGCATGCACAATGTCGGCACTAGTACAGTGTATATCCACCTTTCGCAGCAATGCAGGCTGCTATTCTCCCATGGAGACGATCGTAGAGATGCTGGATGTAGTCCTGTGGAACGGCTTGCCATGCCATTTCCACCTGGCGCCTCAGTTGGACCAGCGTTCGTGCTGGACGTGCAGACCGCGTGAGATGACGCTTCATCCAGTCCCAAACATGCTCAATGGGGGACAGATCCGGAGATCTTGCTGGCCAGGGTAGTTGACTTACACCTTCTAGAGCACGTTGGGTGGCACGGGATACATGCGGACGTGCATTGTCCTGTTGGAACAGCAAGTTCCCTTGCCGGTCTAGGAATGGTAGAACGATGGGTTCGATGACGGTTTGGATGTACCGTGCACTATTCAGTGTCCCCTCGACGATCACCAGTGGTGTACGGCCAGTGTAGGAGATCGCTCCCCACACCATGATGCCTGGTGGCCCTGTGTGCCTCGGTCGTATGCAGTCCTGATTGTGGCGCTCACCTGCACGGCGCCAAACACGCATACGACCATCATTGGCACCAAGGCAGAAGCGACTCTCATCGCTGAAGACGACACGTCTCCATTCGTCCCTCCATTCACGCCTGTCGCGACACCACTGGAGGCGGGCTGCACGATGTTGGGGCGTGAGCGGAAGACGGCCTAACGGTGTGCGGGACCGTAGCCCAGCTTCATGGAGACGGTTGCGAATGGTCCTCGCCGATACCCCAGGAGCAACAGTGTCCCTAATTTGCTGGGAAGTGGCGGTGCGGTCCCCTACGGCACTGCGTAGGATCCTACGGTCTTGGCGTGCATCCGTGCGTCGCTGCGGTCCGGTCCTAGGTCGACGGGCACGTGCACCTTCCGCCGACCACTGGTGACAACATCGATGTACTGTGGAGACCTCACGCCCCACGTGTTGAGCAATTCGGCGATACGTCCACCCGGCCTCCCGCATGCCCACTATACGCCCTCGCTCAAAGTCCGTCAACTGCACATACGGTTCACGTCCACGCTGTCGCGGCATGCTACCAGTGTTAAAGACTGCGATGGAGCTCCGTATGCCACGGCAAACTGGCTGACACTGACGGCGGCGGTACACAAATGCTGCGCAGCTAGCGCCATTCGACGGCCAACACCGCGGTTCCTGGTGTGTCCGCTGTGCCGTGCGTGTGATCATTGCTTATACAGCCCTCTCGCAGTGTCCGGAGCAAGTATGGTGGGTCTGACACACCGGTGTCAATGTGTTCTTTTTTCCATTTCCAGGAGTGTAGTAATCGCGAAAGCGTTACGGAGATGAAAATTGCAGTGTAAGACTCTGCAAGCGAGACGCTCAGTAGCTCGGTACGGGCTTCTGTTGAAGTTTCGAGAACATACCTTCACCGAGGAGTCAAGCAGTATGCAGTCTCACGAGGGGACCATGGGGATAAAATCAGAGAGATTAGAGGCATACCGACAATCTTTCTTTCCACGAACAATGCGAGACTGGAATAGAAGGGAGAACCGACAGAGGTACTCAAGGTACCCTCCGCCACACACCGTCAAGTGGCTTGCGGAGTATGGATGTAGATGTAGACAAAGAAACTGGTATAGGCATGCGTATCCAAATACAGATGTATGGAAACAGTCAGAATACGGCGCTGCGGCCGGTAACGCGTATATAAGACAACAAGTGTCACACAGTTGCTAGATCGGTTACTACTGATGCGATGGCAGGTTATCAATATTTAAGCGAGTCTGAACGTGGCGATATAGTCGGCGCACGGGCGATGGGACACAGGATATCCGAGCTAGTGATGAGGTGGGGAATTTTCCCGTACGACCATTCCACGAGTTTACCGTGAATATCAGGAATCCACTAAAACAAATGGTTCAAATGGCTCTGAGCGCTATGGGACTTAACATCGGAGGTCATCAGTCCCCTAGAGCTTAGAACTACTTAAAGCTAACTAACCTAAAGACATCACACACGTCCATGCCTGAGGCATGATTCGAACCTGCGACCGTACGGTCGCGCGGTTCCAGACAGAAGCCTACAACCGCTCGCTCACACCAGCCGGCCTTCGGTAAAACATCAAATCTCCGATATCGCTGCGGCCGGAAAAAGATCCTGCAAAAACGGAACCAACGACGACTTAGGGGAATCCTTCAACGTGACAGAAGTGCAACACTTTCGCAAATTACTGGGCCATCAACAAGTGTCAGCGTGCGAACCATTCAACGAAACATCTTCCATATGGGTTTTCGGAGCCGAAGGCGCACTCGTGTACCCGTGATGACTGTACGACACAAAGCTTTGCAATGAAACGAACACCCTTAGCTGCATACGGACGTTGATATAGGTCAACGGGGACAGTTGAAAATGTGTGCCCCGACCAGGACTCGAACTCTGAATCTACTGCTTACGTGGCAGACGCTCTATCCATCTGAGCCACCGAGGACACAGACGATAGTGCGACTGCAGTGACTTATCTCTGGAACGCGTCTTGTGAGACCCACATTCGCAACTTATTATCCCGCACTATATTCATAGTGCCCTTGCCCATTATACTCATTACTCGTGGCTTTAGTGCCGATTCCTGTTAAAAGTTCTGGCACTGTTTGTGCATCTGCATAGAAGAATTATGTCAAATGGCCGGTGAGCCTTAACTATATGTAAATGAAGATGGTATCTGTTCTTTCGGACATGCCCGAAAGAACAGATATCATCTTCATATACACTAAGCTTTTACGCCTCGCCTGGGCCTGTCATCACTGACATTGGACTGTTGATGAATGGAAACATGTTGCGTGGTCGGGCGAGTCTCGTTTCAAATTGTATCGAATGGATGGACGTGTGCGGGTGTGGAGACAACCTAATGAATCCATGAACCCTGCTTATCGGCAGAGGACTGTTCAAGCTGATGGAGGCTCTCTAATGGTGTGGGGCGTGTGCAGTTGGAGTGATATGGGACCCTGATGCGTCTAGATACGACTCGACAGGTGACATGTACGTAAACATCCTTTCTGATCACCTGCATCCATTCATGTCCATTGTGCATTCTGACGGACTTGGGCAACTCCAGCAGGACAATGCGACACCCCATGCGTCCAAAATTGCTACTGAGTGGCTCCAGGAACGCTCTTCTGAGTTTAATCACTTGAGCTGACCACCAAACTCCCTAGACATGAATATTATTGAGCATGTTGGGAATGCCTTGATGCCTTCCAACGTGCTGTTCAGAAGAGATCTCCACCCCCTCGTCCTCTTACAGATTTATGGACAGCCCTGCGGCATTCATGGTGTCAGTTCCCTCCAGCACTACTTCAGATACTAGTCGAGTCCATGCCACATCGTGTTGCGGCACGCTCGCAGGAGCCCTACTCGATATTAGGCAGGTGTACCAGTTTCTCTGGCTCTTCAGTGTAGTTTATTATCATTCTACACCAAGTGTTTTTATAATATATTTATTACCGTAAATTTGCATAGGGTCTACGCACAACTGCAGAATGGCTCTGAGCACTATGGGACTTAACTTCTGAGGTCATCAGTCCCAACTGCAGAATATTCCGAGCATACTGATCAGGTGCACTTGTAACATGTAATTTGACTGTTTCTATTTTTTATCGTCTACACAATATGCACATCATCTCCTTTCCTTAACTGGAGTTTACACTGCCCTTCCAGGATCCGGCGCTACTATTGAATTTATTGAATTCTTTACCCCTGCTAATTGCCTCCCCAGATTGATGATGAAAGTCCGAATTCTCGTTTTTATTGGTAGCCAGCATCGTCCAAATTGTGTATGCATTCATCACACTTGAAGAAAATCACAAATTGGCAGCGTCTTGTTTTCCTCTTCACACCGTAGCATCGCGTCTTCTGGTGCGTGGTGTTAGCGCACCCTTTTGTCGCACTGTATGTCATTATAATATCAGGCTTCTTTAGCTCAGATGGTGATACCGTTGGCTGGTCATGAAGAGACGGTAATAACTTTGTTCTTCTTAGGAACATAAGAGGCTGTCATCACATCAGGTTGAAAAGCAAATGATGTAGAGTTTACTTCACGTCTGCTAGGTGAAATAAAATCGGCAAGCAGTTCACCCTTGTTTTTCCAGATAGTACCGACTAGTGTCAGATATTCTGACAACAAGTAATCTACATCTACATCTACATGATAACTCTGCAATTCATAGTCAAGTGCCTGGTGGAAGGTTCATCGAACCACCTTCGAGCTATTTCTCTACCGTTGCACCCTCGAACAGCGCGTGGGTAAAACGAACACTTAAATCTTTCTATGCGAGATCTGATTTCTTTTATTTTACTAAGACGATCATTCCTCTCTATCCGGTTGGGTGACAAAAATATATTTTCACACTCTGGGGAGAAGGTTGGTGATTATATGAGAAGATCCTGCCGCAGCGAAAAACGACTTTCTTTTAATGATTGTCGTCCCAATTCACGTATCATATCCATGACGCTCTCCTGCATATTTCGCGATGGTACAAAAAGAGCTGCCCTTCTTTGAACTTTTTCGATGTCCTCCGTGTATCCTATCTGATGCAGATCCCACACCACACAGTAATACCCGAGAAGAGGACGTACAAGAGCAGTTAGGCAGTCTCTTTAGCAGATCTGTTGCATTTTTTCAATGTTCTCCCAAAGAACCGTAGTCTTTGGTTTGTTTGACCCACAACATTATCTATGTGATCTTACGTAATTGTAATCCCTGAGTATTTAGTTGGCTTTACAGTCCTCAGATTTGTGTGATTTATAGTGTAACCGAAATTAGCGAATTCCTTTTGATACTCATTTGGATGACTTCTCACGTTTCATTATTTAGAGTCGATTGCCACTTTTAACACATACAGATATCTTGTCTACATAGTTTCGAAATCTGTTTCGATCATCTGACAACTTTATAAGCCGATAAATAATAGCACCTGCAAATGCTCTAAGTGTACTACTCATATTATCTTCTAAATTATTTATATAAGGAACAGCAGGGGGTGTATAGCACTTATTTGGGGAACGCCAGATATTACTTCTATTTTACTCCATGACTTTCCATCAGTTACCACAGATTGTGATCTTTCTGACAGGAAATCACGAATCCAGTTGAACAATTGAGACGATAGTCCACAATTTGAATAGAAGTCGCTTGTGAGGTACGGTATCAAAAGCCTTCTGAAAATCTAAAAATATGAAATCTGTTTGACATCCCTTGTCAATATCACTTATTACTTCGTGAGAATAAAGAGCTAGTTGCGTTTCACAAGAACGATGCTTTCTGAATCCATGTTTTCTGTTTGTCAATGAATCGTTTTCTTCTAGGTAACTCATAATGTTCGAACACTGTATATGTTCCAGAGTTACTGCAAATCGACGCTAGCGATATTTGTATGTTATTTAGCGGATTACTCCTATTGCGTTTCTTGATAAGTGGTGTGACTTCTGCAACTTTTCAGTCTTTAAGTATGGATCTTTCAACGAGCGATCGGTTGTATATGATTGCTAAATATGGAGCTTTTCCATCAGCACACTCTGAGAGAAACATGACAGGTATACAATCAGGACCGGAGGTCTTGCTTTTATTACGTGAGTTAAACTGCTTTGCTGCACCGAGGATATCTAGTTATAAGTTGCTCGTGTGGCAATTGTTTTTCGTTCGAGTTCTGGGATATTTACTGCATTTTGTTTGGTGAAGGGATTTCGGAAAACCATATTTAGCAACTCTCCTTTAGTGGCACTGACATCAATTAAATCACCATTGCTATCACGCAGCTAAGGTATTGATTGCGTCTTTCCTCTGGTGTACTTTACGTACGACCAGACTCTCTTTTTATTTTCTGACACATATCGAGACAGAGTTCCGTTGTAGGAAACATTACAAGCATCTCGCGTTGAAGTTCGAGCTACATTTCGAGTTTTTTTGTAAAACTTCGGCGATCTTCAGGGTTTTGCATTGTTTTAAATTTGGTATTCTTGTTTCGATGCTTCTGCATCAGTGTTCTGACGTGCTTGGTGTATCATGGGGATCAGTGGCATTTCTTATTAAGTTCTTTGGTATATGTCTCTACAATAGCCGCCGATGCTGTTTCTTTGAATTTAAACCATATCTGGTCTACGCTTACATGTTCAAATTCGAAGGAGTGGAGACTGTCTCTTAGGAAGGCCTCAAGCAAATTTTCATGTGTTTTTTTAAATAGATGTATTTTGCTTTATTTTGGTGGGTTTGGATGTCAAGGTACTCAGTCTCGCTTCAACAGCCTTGCAGTCACTAATACCTGTATGTGTCATGATGCTCCCTATTTGCTCAGGATTATTTGTTGCTAAGAGGTCAAGTATATTTTCGCATCCATTTACCCTTCGAGTGGGCTCCTGATCTAATCGTTCAAAGTAATTATCTGAGAACGCATTCAGAACGATTTCGGACGACATTTTATGCCTACCTGCAGCTTCAGACATGTATTTTCGCCAAATTATCGAGGGTAGATTGAAGCCACCACGAACTATAACTGTATGAGTGTATTACCTATTTGAAATGAGACTCAAGTGTGCTTTGAACCGTTCATAAAGTGTATCATCTGAGTCAGGGGTCGGTAAGAGAAACCAATTATTAATTTAACCCGATTGTCGAGTATAATCCCTACCCATACCAACTCACAGGAATTATATACTTCAATTTCAGTACAAGGTAAACTACTTCTGACAGCAATAAGCACTCCACCACTAACAGTATTTAATCTATCCTTTCTGTACACCCTTAGGTCCTTTGTAAAAATTTCGGCTGAACTTATTTCCGGCTTTAGCCAGCTTTCCGTATTTATAACGATTTGAGCTTCAGTTCTCTCTATTAGCGCTTGGATCTCTGGTTCTTTTCCAACACAGCTACGACAGTTTACAATTACAGTCTTGATTGTTCCTATGTTTACGTTCTGGTGGTTGTCCTGCAACCTTTTAGACTGACACCCTTTCTGTAGTTTCCCAAGACCCTCTAACATAAAAATACTGCCAGTTCCCTCCACATAGCTCCCGCTATCCGTGTAGCTGCATCATATGTGTACATAACTAAATCTAGAGATGGAAAAAATATCACAGGTGATATTACGTCCAGACTTTTCAAGTTCAATCACCAGGACTTTCACGACGTTCTCTCCAAGTCGTACGTCTCTGGTTTCTTCGTCCTTCCCCAAATACACTTTCATCTCCCAGCAGTAGCTTGATTCACTGTCACAAACAGCCCAGAACTTTATTTCGTATCTACCAGGTTTTGATGGCATGTGTTGTTGGAATTGATAACAACCTCGAAATGTGACCAACTGTTCATCCACGGTCAAAACCCATCCTGTATGGAGCATCCCTCCGAGTAGTTTCCCACATCTCAAAAACTGTTCTGATTGATTCCAGTTTGTCGTCTGACCTATGTTCACGTCGGGCTGCTACAGTGTCAAAGCACAACACCCTCGAATTGCATCAGAGCGATGCGAGACGTAATTTCATTGAACAGTGGTCAGTAATTCTTAACACTCCAAAACTGATCGATATATTGTTTCCTCTATTTGTAAACACCAGTCAGGATCAGAAAACCAAGAAACTTTTTCATTTCATGCATATCTATTTCCACCCAGGCCCTGTTGGCCCACACACTTACTTTCTCATTGAGGGATACACGAATGAACAACATAAACTAGACTCTTCATTACCATAGTTCCTAATCGAATACCTTGTAGGTTCCTGCTCATCTTTCAATACATCCTTTTTGCTCCGTCTACCAGCAATTCCAGCCTGAGAAGCTATAGTCCATATTTCATTCCTATTGTGAGAAAACAGTAAGTCACACTCAGCAGAATTTGCACTAAATTGTTCTCCTTTTTCGCAAGGGGTGTCTTCATTGTCATCATGTTATGAGTTTTTAGCGCTGTCTATCTCATTATCAGCATTGCGGGAAAATTCACATTCACTAGGTGGTTTTCCCGAATCAGAACACTGCTCCAACAATATACTTATCTCCTCATCTGAGCCGGCCAGTGTGGCCGTGCGGTTCTTGGCGCGCCAGTCTGGAACCGCGTGACCGCTACGGTCGCAGGTTCGAATCCTGCCTCGGGCATAGATGTGTGTGATGTCCTTAGGTTAGTTAGGTTTAAGTAGTTCTAAGTTCTAGGGGACTGATGACCACAGCTGTTAAGTCCCATAGTGCTCAGAGCCATTTCAACCATTTTTTCATCTGATAGTACTCTTCTCCGCAACATTTTCAAATTGTAGAACACACAACTCTTATGAAATAATGCACCAAAATAAACATGTGCTTACCACGAGGAGGACTGCTGAACACTGAAAGAATAACGACGTGTGTCAACTGCAGCAAATAGCGTAACAGATGCTGCGCAGATAGACAACTAGTTGTTTAAAACATGCTTCTAACCGTATGGGCTTGCGAGGCCCGTACGGGAGGAAACGTGAACCAACACTTTAACGAAAGCCATAGGTAAATTTTTTTAAAATTATGACTAACAAGTCAAATAACGAAAATTCCTAAAAGTGCTGTAAGATAAAATGTTTAGCTACTAAAAGAGAGCCGGCCGTAGTGGCCGAGCGGTTCTACGCGCTACAGTCTGGAACCGCGCGACCGCTACGGTCGCAGGTTCGAATCCTGTCTCGGGCATGGATGTGTGTGATGTCCTTAGGTTAGTTAGGTTTAAGTAGTTCTAAGTTCTACGGGACTGATGACCTTAGAAGTTAAGTCCCATAGTGCTTAGAGCCATTTGAACCATTTGAATTAATAGAGAAGATAATAAAAAGCACACACAATGGTACTTATACGGTTAACATTGTACATATTTATTCTTCATGTCGACTTATTTACTTCTCAATATAGTCACCCCGTCGATGATCACATTTCTCCCAACGAGAGACCAATTTGTTGATATCGTCACTGTAGAATGTTTCATTTTGTTGACGGGGGAACAACGTCACCTTTGCTTGCACCGTTTCAGCGCCATCGAAGTGAAGTCCTCGAAGGTGTTCTTAAAGTTCTGGAAATAGACGAAAATTGTTATGCTGAAGGAAAGGGTACTTCATGTGTGGAAGAACTCTTCGAATTCGAAACTCAATTACAGCGCGCTGTATTTCACCCACCGACATAGTTACGTTACACCCCTCCATGTTGCACGCTACAATTTGGAGCCCTCTAACAGCAGAGCCCTGCAAATATGTAGACAAAGGAATAAGAATGTAAAATGTTAATAATGCTAGTTTTATTTAAAAAGCTTTAAGAGTTGTCACATAAAAATTTCGGAAGCATTACTTTTCAGCCTGCTCTCGCAAGTTGGAATTGACAGCTGAAGCTCCTAGAAAAACCAACAAAGCACTTAAAAAGAAAGATAAGGCTTGTTATCGATCGTGTTCAGACCGAGAATTGGAAAATGTAAATAAGTTCAAACCACTGACAAGTTAATAAAACAAAAAAATTCATCTCATGGAACACTTTTAGTTTACCGTTGCCGATTCAGCACCAAACGAACTACAAAGTATGAGGGGACAATATCCTACCCTTACGACTGATTGACGACAACTGAAATTCGCTACCACACAGTGACATCTGGAGTTCTTCGGACGCTCGGGTGTGAAAATGTGATGTACGGAAACGGCTGGCGAACGATCGTCCTTATATATTAATCGGCTGATGTTACAATCTATCTTATCGCATACGTGATTAACAACGTGAACGAAACAGAATCATACAAACTCGATAGAATATCTGAGACACTGATTTGGTGTTCTTCCAGTCCAAATATGGCATAACAGCAAACCACTGCTTAACAGAATTGGTTAAAAACAGTCTTGGTTGCAATTTTATTTTTATTTATTTTTCAACGACGCGTTTCGTCTTATTTAGGCATCTTCAGGTTATCTTTTCTAGATGGACGCGAGAGGCACCAAGATCTGCATAACGCGTTCCCATTCACAGGAGTAAAACTAAAATTGCAACCAAGACTGTTTTTAACTAATACTGATTTGGTGGATTACTTGCAGAGTTATTACTTAAGAAATCGCCATTAGTTCAGCAACTCACGACAGTTCTTGAGAGCAGACGTAAATTCTGCATGCACTAACTACACGCAGGGTAACAACAACTGTGGTAGCCTTTTCCGGTGCAGTTAAATAGTGTGACGCAAGTGAAATTACTTTACAATTTACGATTTTATTCTCTAGATCTGCTACTACACAGATACTACGGAAGCCACCGAACGGTGCGTGTCGGAGGGTACCCTGTACCATTACTTGTCATTTCCCCGCTTGTTCCACTCGCAAATAGAGTTAGGGAAAAATGACTGTCCGTACGCCTCCGTATGAGCCCTAATTTCTTGTATTATCTTATCTTCGTGATCCTTACGCTTAGTGTATGTTGGTGGCAGTAGAATCTTTCGGCAGTCAGCTTCAAATGCCGGTTCTCTAACTTTTCTCAATAGTGTTTCTCGAAAGAACATCCCCTTCCTTCCAGGAGTCACATTTGAGTTCCTGAAGTATCTCTGTAATACTTACGTGTTGCTCGAACCTACTGGTAACAAATGTGGCAGCCCGCCTCTGAATTGCTTCGATGTCTTCCTTCAATCGGTCCTGGTACGGATCCCAAACACTCGAGCAGTACTCAAGAATAGGTCGCACCAGCTTCCTGTATGCGGCCTCCTTTACAGGTGAACCACTTTTTCCTTAAATCCTCACAGTAAACCGAAGCCGACCACTTGCTCTCCCTACCACAGTTCTCACATGCTCGTTCCATCCCATATCGCTCTGCAATGTTACGCCCAGATACTTAAACGACGTGACTGTGTCAAACAGGATACTAGTAATTCTGTATCCGAACATTACAGATTTGATCTTCCTACCCATCCGCACTAACTCACATTTTTTCACATTTAGGGCTAGCTGCCATTCATCACACCAACTGGAAATTTTGTCTAAGTCGTCTTGTATCTTCCTACAGTCACTCAACTTCGACACGTCACCGTACACCACGGCATCATCAGCAAACAACCGCAGATTGCTGCGCACCCTGTCCGCCAAATCATTTTGTATACAGAGAACAACAGCGGTCCTATCACACTTCCCTGGGGCACTCCTGACGATACCCTTGTCTCTGATGAACACTCGCCGTCGAGGACAACATACTGGTTTCTATCATGTAAGAAGTCTTCGAGCCATTCACATATCTGTGAACTTATTCCATATGCTCGTACCCTCGTTAACAGCCTGCAATGGGACACCGTGTCAAATGCTTTCCGGTAATCTAGGAATATGGAGTCTGCCTGTTGCCCTTCATCCATAGTTCTCAGTATATCATGTGAGAAAAGGGAAAGCTCAGTTTCAGACGAGCGACGCTTTCTAAAACCATGCTGATTCGTGGAAATAAGCTTCTGAGTCTCAAGAAAGCTTATTATATTCGGACTGGGAATATGTTCAAGGATTCTGCAGCAAACAGAAGTTAGGGATATTGGCCTGTAATTTTGCGAGGCCGTTCTTTACCTTTCTTACACACTGAAGTCACCTGCGCTTTTTTCCAGTCATTTGGGAATTTGTGCTGGGCGAGAGATTCATGATAAATGCAAGCTAGGTAAGGGGCCAATGCCTTAAAGTACTCTTTGTAAAACTGAACTGGAATTCCATCCGGAGCTCGTGATTTATTTGCCTTCAGATCCTTCAGATGCTTCTCTACGCCAGGTATGCTGATTACTATGTCGTCCATACGAGAGTCTGTCTGATGTTTGTACGATTCTCCTGTGTGAACGATTTCTTGAACGTGAAATTTAAAACTTCGGCTTTTGTTTTGCTATCTTCAACTACCACACGAGACTGGTCAACAAGGGACTGGTTAGAAGCCTTAGACTCGGTTAGCGATTCTACATACGACCAGAATTTTCTCCATCCGACTACGCTAGGCCCTGTATGTAGCAAATAATCAAGTGTGTGGAAGTACTAGCTTTATTGGAGATGGTCAGCAAGCGCCCGACAGTAGCACAGATTAAACATGTATTGCTGAGACCAGCGATGAGCAGATAGATACTGAATCACGATACTACAACCATTGATCTGCTGAAACCAGCACGGTCACCAGTTAAAAAAAATAGCACTTACAATAGTACATTTCCCGCCTGAGATGCGGCTAAAGGCCGTGTCCTCCGTGAGCGACAGAAGCGAGCAACAGCGAACCACTTCTGGATATGCGACACTCCAGCGACAAACAGCAACATCGAGCGAAAACCTTGGGTGTCCTGCGTTCGAGCGACCATGTCGCGCTACAAGATGGCTGCTTAGGGCCGACCAGCTGTTTCTATAAAGCGGAGTCCTTAACTCGTAGAATACTGTAGCTGGAGAGCAAGGCTACAGTATTAGGTTTATTTGAGAAAATAAAGCGGAAAGGAATGCTGTGCATGAAATTTACAAAGGGAGGAATCTCCACGGAGAATTTCATGAGTATCGTCAACTACGAAGATCACCAGACAAGTTCTTCGAATACAAGTGAATGAGCTGAGGAGCATTCGACTATCTATTACCGCGCGGGATTACCCGAGCGGTCGTGGGCGCTGCAGTCATGGACTGTGTGGCTGGTCCCGGCGGAGATTCGAGTCCTCCCTCGGGCATGGGTGTGTGTATTTGACCTTAGGATAATTTAGGTTAAGTAGTGTGTAAGCTTAGGGACTGATGACCTTAGCAGTTAAGTCCCATAAGATATCACACAGATTTGAACTTTTTTTTTTTTACTATCTGATCAATAAATTAAATACGAATGTTTTTTACATGATCAAGAACTTTTAACAGCCAATAAATGTGGACAAATGACTATTACATGACTAACTACGCTAAATACCAACATAACAGCACAGATTCATACCAATGAACAATAGCTAGCTGTGGTATAGGGGTAGCATATGCAGTTAATAAATACGTGTTACGAAAATGTACTGGCTTCGATTCCTGTTCTTACATTTTTACTGACTCAGTTACAATTCTATATACTAAGTTTCATGAATACTGTTTACACTGCATCGCTAAGTATATTTTTAAGGTCTTACCAAGGAACTTGATCTTCACACCTATCTCAGTATATCACACACATTTAATTCCTAATAAATTATAATGAACTATGATATTTTACAGATATTTGATGTTGTGAACGTAATTCATCAGCAGTCAGTGTTCAGGCCAAGCGTTTCAATTGCTCTAAATAGTCTGTGAAAGTAAAACTTACAACATTTTTGAAAAGAAAGTCAAACCTTTTGTGTAATGATTTGTCTAAAAGTATGAAATAAAAAATATTAGGGAAACGTTTGGTGCACCTCATTTTCTGTACATGATTTCGAGGATCATTCAAAGGCACGTAGGACGTTTCTCTGATCTACTTATTTCTTTTACACAAATCATTTCATAAAATATTTGACTAATTTCTTCCACTTTTGAATTTCAAGTTTTATTCAGAAAGCATGATCTCACTGACTCCTCGTTTGCCTTTCTAACGTACTTGATTCGAAGGAAGCCTTTTTGACATTTAAATACCGCACAAATGTATATTTTTAAGTGCAAAATAGCTAGGTCTTGAACAGATGACATTTTTGATACTTCATTTACAGCAGCTTTTCGTGAAATATTTCATTTTTTGGTCAGCTTATTAATTAAGTTTTCATTCATTACCCTGATTACTTTCAAGCAGTTAAATATTTTCATGCCAGACTAGACCTCATGCTGGTCACTTTGGTACCCCGTTTACCTATTTCTCTCCATTTGTTTGGATATGAAAATTGGGAAAAAACCTCATGGTGTAAGTTATAGGGAGTCTTATTTTCGCTCTGCTTACGCGTTTTCAAAAACGTATCGAGTGTTAATCATATGATAAAATAGTCCTTATTGCCTGCTGTCATTTTCAAAATTCGTCTTTTCGATATCTTGAACCTTTTATGAGATACGATGATTTCTACGACTACTTGATTCCCGAAGCGCAGGAAAGATTCGGACGCGCCGCGAGCGACCCGTCCGCGGATATAACAACCAATATCTCAAGAATGAAAAGAGATATCATTCTGGTCTCAACTTTAAATACAATTTAGATATATTGGTTACTTTTCATATGCAATAATGTATGGCCTTACATGAACTATACGGAAAGTCTACACAATGTGATATTACCTCCGCATATTCTTAAAAATTTCGTGTAGCCATGTACTCAATTTCGTGCAGCACAGCAACTATAACGAATAACGAAAATATATTCTGATCTTTATCTTTTAAGAATATCAAGCTATAGGTTGCGGATGAAACAAATTTTTTCACTGAATAGTTTTCTTAAAACCGGATGTTAGGTAATTCATAGGTGTCGTCGCGTCCACTCCACTGCTTTGCCAAGAAGACACATGGCTGTCGCTCTGTGTCACGCATGCAGCAGCGACATGTTCCAAACACACTTGAATTCAAACGTCGCCAGTTGCAGCGGGAGACAGGCAGCGACACAGATGTCGCTCACGTAGGACACTCCTGTGAGTACACCAGCGGTTGTGTTTTGTCGCCTGAAGCTGTCGCGCGCTGTCGCTCGTTTCTGTCGCTCACATAGGACACGGCCTAATATGTGATTCAACAGTGGCGCTTGATTCCGAAGTAGCCCGTTTGAATCCTGGTATTGGAAAACAGATCCATCCTCGTGCATGTGTACCGTAAGGTGAGAAGAGATGGGAGCCGCCAGATCCTGATCAACAGACTGGGCACCAATAACATGAGTAAAGCTCCTAACGTATATCGAATCTAAGTTTCATTATCACGCCTCCAGAATAGTAAGTTCATTTTATTACGATATAATTTAGAGATGTTGTCTTATGCGATCTGTTGCAAGACAATGATTTTTATTTTATTTTATTTTTTTTTTACTCTTTGAGCATTCAGTTGTGTTTCTCTGTACGAAGACGAAGACAATGCCAGAGAGATCAGTTCCCGTTTAGCGGTTCATTGAATTATGTTTCCCTGACGAGCTCCGACATAATTCAAAAAATGTTCAAATGTGTGTGAAATCTTATGGTCTTATGGGACCTAACTGCTAAGGTCATCAGTGCCTAAGCTTACACACTACTTAACCTAAATTAGACTAAGGACAAACACACACACTCATGCCCGAGGGAGGACTTGAACCTCCGCCGTTCCGACATAATTAATTAGCCGTCATTTAAAGAGGCACAATTATCGGAATATTACTGCGGTCAAAGGTTTCAAAGTCAAACTGATTTAGTAATGTATATGAGAGCATGTCTGCGACTTTGATAATGCACGTGATCAAACTGAAGCAAAGATAAAGGAAATTTCTTCTTAGTTGTTTCTTTGTGTGAGCCAATCAACCCAGAATTACACATTCCCAGCTTTTCTGATACTTAGCAATGGTAGCTAGGAATAATTGTTCTCACATTTCAGTTTTCCTCCACGCAATGAGGCTACACGGTAAATAACAAGTAAGTTCCAGGAGAGTTCATAATTGCATTTTCATGTAATTTATTTATCATTTACTTCTATGTGAGACGTATCCGCAGCGTCACTTGGAGCGAGGTATGTGAAAATTTTGATTATTAGCCGTACTTCTGACGGAAGCATTAATTTCGGTGGCCCCCTTGGTGCTATTTGAAATGAATAAATCATTTATCAGCAAAATGTTTCACTTTCTCCCTTCAGTCTTCGCGCGAGTCGTCATAATGAAGTCAGAAACGCTTGCCACAGGAAACGGACCACACGGGAACTCCAATAACCAAAAAATTGTGCAGAATTTTAACTTTACTGGCAACGTCTAATATTCTCTTAATAAGTGTGAGATATCATTCCATTGTAGGTATCTCAGGTGCCTGACATCACTTTCGTGATTACGTGGAGTGGAGATTTAGTTTAGTATCTATGCATAGAATAAAACGGCCCAGAAAACCTAGCTTTGACTCACATGTGACAGTCTTTCTTGTTACTGTAGATATCGAACGTCAATCGTCTCCTGAAAACAGAATATTTCCATTCGTTGCCAACGCATGCAATCATGTAGATTGGCGATCAAAAGGGAAAGATTTTCCGTCATTTTCCAGAAAAGATGGAATTGGAAATCCTGTGAACATCAAGGTGATTCCAGAGGGAAAACCAGCACAGTCAAATAAAGAAAGATTTTTTTTCCCAGTGACCTCTTGTTCCTCTTGTACCCCCGTTTCCGAACTTCCCGTGACGGGCAACTGTTTTTGATCTCATTCAAGCGCTACTCGGTAGCCGAGCCTACAGACTAGAACGAATGAATTACCCCATCTAAGACAAGCTACTTAAGCCCGGATTACTGCAGCTTCTCAGGCTGTGTAGGATAGGATTCAAGAAGCGCTCTGTTGTGCCCGAGCCAGGTGTGCTCCCAACAATTTCGGAGAACCAGCAACGGAAGTGTACGTTTCCGAAGGACCAGAAGGAAGATTAGAGCTTAACCTTCTATTGAATACGAGATAATTAGAGCGCGAGCTCGGATTGGGAGCAGGATGAAGAGAGAAAGGAAAGAAGATAGAGTTTAACGTCCCGAAGACAGCTCGAACTTTACAGACAGAGCGCAAGCTCGGGTTACAAACTGACGCGGAAGGAAGTTGGCCGTGCCCTTTCCAAAGGAACCATCTCGGAATTTGCAAAAGAATGAAACTGGCCATGCCCCTTTTCAAACGGACCATTTCAACATTTGCCTGAAGCGATTTAGGAAAACCACAGAAAATGTAATTGTGGATAGTCAGACGGGGACTCGAACAGCCGCCCTCCCTACTGTGGGTTCAGGAGGTTAGCACTACACTACACCGTTCGGTCCCGTATTCGTCAACCTTCATGTATGGGGATGGACTAGAACAAGGCTCCAGAGCCAGCTTCTCTCATCATTCGTGGGATTTGCTTCTTGTTTGACCCTCTCATTACAGGAAATATACCGTAGCTGAATACATATATGTTGTTTATAGTACTCGGCAAATGTTGGTAAGGGTGTGTCAAAAGGATGCAACTTAAATGTGTAGTATAACTGGCCAACCTCATCTGATAATCTATGTTGTAATATGGAGCTGTAGCCATCTTTCCGAAAACTTTTTATTTGCCAAGATCGCAAGAAAGCATACAACGGTTACTAATTTCGACCAGTTAAATGAACATCTTCAGATTACATAACAAAAAGGAATGTCTACATCGGTTCTTAAGGTGAGACGCTTGTCACAATTATGTTTACAGTTCCAAACTGCAAGTGGTGTCAAGGTTGCCAGGAGGTGTATTCGGGCCAAAGGGACCCGATGAGATGAGCTTCATTGTCCATCCTGGCTTTCCACGGGCATGTATGTATTTAGACAGAAGTGAAAAGGTGTCTCTCTTTAATAACCACTATAGACACTGATTTCTGTTCTGTGATCTGGCCATTTAAATGGACGAAAATAGTAATAGTTGTATCTTTCATTGCGCTCTTAGCAAATAAAAAGTTTTCCAAAAACAGCCTGCAACACAAAAGAGTGTCAGGTGACTGCAAAACTGTTTAAAGATCGCCTCTTGCCACAAAGAAAGTGTCAGGTAATTACAACTATAACGTATTATTATAGACGTTACGGTGTTGTATAGAGGTTCCATCGTTGATTCAGTCTGAGAGTGAGAGCAACGATTACTGATGTAAGTTGGAAAAATAAAAAAAATAAAGAAATGGCGATTGAGATTGCTAGCAGCTGACAGGAAAAGGGTAAGGTTGGTCTCTGAATTATTGTGAGGTGAAAAAGACATGGGATACCTCCTAATATCGTCTCGGAACTCCTTTTGTCCGAAGTAGTGCAGCAACTCGGTTTGACATGGACTCAACCAGTCGTTGGAAGTTCCATACAGAAATATTGAGCCAAGCTGCCTCCATAATCGTGAAAATGTTGCCGTTGCAGGATTTTGTACACGATCTGACCCTTGGATGATGTCTCATAAATGTTCGATGGGAATTATGTCGGGCGATCCGGGTTCCCAAACCGTTCGCTCGGATTGTCCAAAATGTTCTTCACACCAATCGTGAGCAATTGTGGCCCAGTGACAAAGGTGCATTGTCATCCATAATAATTCCATCGTTGTTCGGGAACATGCATGTCTGCAAACGGTCTCCAAGTAGCCGAATATTACCATTTACAGTCAATGATCATGTTCAGTTGGACCAGAGGACCCACTAAACTCCATGTAAACACATCCCACACCATTATGGAGCCACCACCAGCTTGCACAGTGCCTTGTTGACAACTTTGGCCCATGGACCCATGGTGTCTGCGCCACACTCGAACCCTACCATCAGCTCTTTCCAACAACAGTCGGGACTCATTTGACCAGACCACGTTTTTCCAATCGTCAAGGGTCCTTCCGATACGGTCACGAGCCCAGAAGAGGCGCTGCAGGCGATGTCGTGCTGTTAGCAAAAGCAGTCGCGTCGTTCGTCTGCTGCCAAAGCCCATTAACGCCAAATTTCGCCACACTGTCCTAACGGATACGTTCGTTGTACGTTCCACATTGATTTCTGTGGTTATTTCACTCAGTATTGTTTATGTGATAGCACTGGAAATTGTAAACAAACACCGCTGCTTTCGGTCGTTAAGTGAAGCCCATCGGATACTGCGTTGTCTGTTGTGAGAGATGATGGCTTAAATTTGGTATTCTCGGCAAGCTCTTGACGCAGTGGCTCGCGAAATATTGAATTTTATAACGATTTCCGAAAAGAAATGTACCATGCGTCTAGCTCCAGCACGAAATGTGTTACCAATTGTTTCTTTCACAATTTACGACGCACATTAGATATCCCGCTGCGATCACTACAGCAGTACCAGCAGAGCTTGGAAAAACAAATGAGTTACGAAATGACGTGTAATTCACGATATTGCCGCTAGGAGACTAGTAAGCAGCAATGGCTGATAATGGAAGACTGACGATGCAGCAACGATCGGCAATTGTGTTACTTTTTCATGAAACGAAAAGCCTTGTTGTGACTCAGAGGCGTTTTCGATAACAGTTTAACACACGATGGGTCCCTTGCATGAAGACTATCCACAGGTTGTACGATAAATTTGTACAGGAAGGAACAGTATTGGAAGCGAAGCGACCTCTGCTTAAGCCTGTTTGTTCGCCGGAGAATATTGAAGCGGTACGAGTTGCTGTACAGAGAAGTCCTGGAAAATCGTGTAGAAAGGCAGTAGTGCAACTGGGAATATCCAGACGCTCCGTTCAACGCATTCTTAAAAGTGAACTCCATATGCACCCATACAAGATGACCTGTGCACAGAAGCTCACTGAAGAACACAAGCAGCAGAGACTACTGTTTGCTCAGTGGGCGGAGGATAGGGAAGAAACTCTCAGCAACGTTTGGTTTTCAGACGAGGCGCATTTTCATGTAGACGGTGTGGTTAACAAACAAAATGTACGGTTTTGGGCCACTGAAAACCCACAATTGCTTCATGAATGACAACATTATGCCCCGAGGATTATAGCGTGGGCAGCAATTTCCAGTCACGGACTTGTTGAACCCTTTCTCTTTGAAGAAACTGTGAACAGCGAGCGTTATTTGAGGATGCCTCGCAATAGCTTCATTCCGCAGCTTCTTACTACTGCCTTGCCCTTCAACACGCAGTGGTTCATGCAAGATGGAGCAAGGCCATATACTGCAAACACTGTGTTGGAGTTTTTACACGAGCATTTTGACATGCGGATCATTTTACTCAGGTTTCCAGGTCGCTTCAATGACGGATAAAATTGGCCCCGCAATAGTCCAGACCTCAATTCATGTGACTGTTTTCTTTGGGGGTACCTAAAGGAAAAAAATTTCCCGAAACGTCCGCGTCATTTAATGGAGCTCAGAAGACTTATTCTTCAAGCTTGCAGTGAAATTACGGAAGACATGTGTCGAAGGGTAATCACTAACTTCAGTGTTCGTTTGAAGGAAGTTAGGAAACGAAATGGTGGACATATTGAGCATGTGCTGAGTTAGAACAAATCTCCATGGACGGCTCTTCATTGTAGTATATGTTCCTTTCAGATTGTATTGACAATAAAGTTTATATTCAAAAACAAAATGGTAACACATTTCGTGCGCCACCCTGTAGTTTTCTTGTTGTGACATTGTGTGGATAAATGAATCTGGAAATTGTAGAAGTACGCATAATCTATCTGACATTAGAATGGAGTCTGTGGCACACTACATTTGCTGCACAGAAACTTCGACTTCTGCCTGAAACTATACATGCCAGGGTGGACAATGGGCCACATCTCGTCGGATCCTTTGACTTCACTACGCCTCCTAGCGACCTTGACAACAATATGTCGAAGAAGCCAATAAAGGAAGATGACGCGGCACAAAAGAACGGCTTTCTTCCGAATTCTTTTGTTCCGCGATGCAGCAGCGCGAGGTCAATAATATGGAAGGGAGAACGACTCACAAACTAAGGAAACCTGCGCGCCATGTTCGGGTATTACGCTTTCTCATTACTTTCGAGTAGAGAAGATTGTAATCCCATCGTCATAAACTGAAATTTCTACAAATTAACCTGCCTCTTTTCAGAACGCCCTTGTTACAAGGATGTCTAATAAATGTGTCAGTTAGGGCCCTTTTAGGCTGTCCGGTCTCTTTGCAACTGCCCACCAGTCTGCACCGGGAGGGTAGAACCCTTTCGCCCCTACCCCGCAATCCCGCTTTCCTCAACTGCCTAAATATACGAGCAAAAATAGGGCAGAAAATTAAGAAATCAAGCGAGAATACAGTCAACTATTGAGGTAACGATTCATGTCAAAACAGTCTGGTAAGAATTCGTTCAAGAACTGAAGGTGGAGCCCCCGTTTGATGCCATATCGTGACCTACCAGCGTATCTCATCCTCCTTGTAGTTTCACAAAGTGTTAATTTTATCGCAGAGATTTCTTCGTTTCATGATGAAACTTCACAAATATACTTTTACCCTCATCAATTATGTGATACACTAATTTTCTATTCTCCATATGATACTGTATTTGTTTTAGGCCATCATCGCATTTCAGTTGTCTTTGCAGTGTTCGTCTGCAGCGTGACCGCGGACTAAAACGCTCAATGTAGCCAAAAGTATACGTACACACTAATATATTCTCTCTGTGTGATGCAAGTGAATCGTAGTGATTTTTGTAGTGAACAACGAGTCACTCATTTAATTTAAAGTCCGGAGTGGTTTATTCGAAAGGCCCCAATCGCTATCCTGCCCGTGTCTGTCCAATCCAAGAACTCCGTCTTAATGACCTAGCCACCAATGAGATATTAAATAACATCCAATGTTCTTCACTTCTAAAAGTACCATAAGACCACTTTTAGCGGTGCTGTTTTGGAATGGAAACTCGAGGCAAGCACGAACTCCAATCAACGTACTGTTAGTCCAAGAAACCGGTTGACAGAAGCCGCTGAATTCAGAAACGTACTTAACGAACCAGTCGTGTCTGACTGCGGAGAGCTTCCTTTGCAGCCCAGATACAGATGTCAATTGCTGAATATTGGAGTAAGGTCGTCGCCCGGAAGCCGATGAGTACGAAAATGTACACTTAAAATAACACAAACATTGGCACTATTGACCTGTGGAGAATAAAAAGGAATGTTTTATAGAGTGACGAGTCACAATGTATGCCAGAGCCCACAGTCACAGTTCATGCAGCCCACCTGCTGATAGAAAACCAACATCCATCACTCATAGCATTTATAGACCTCGAGATAGGTCATGACAGGATGCCTTACGAGCTCACCTGGAAAGCTCCTCGTGACCATGATGATCCAGAAACCACTTCATCTTGAGCTTAGAGCTAACTTTACGGGTCCGTGTTTTGTTTCAAATAAATATGTTTTGGAAAAGGATTCTGCCTAGACCAAACACGATTTTCTTCTTTTTTACCTCTACATGTTCCTGTGAAGTTTCTACATGGACAGTGGGCTCGTTTCGTTCTCTTAATAACACATATTGTTATTTATGTGCCTGTCTGCAGTACAGCTGATATTGTGGTACAGTGCGATTATCCAGACAGTCTGTTGTAGTAATCGTCAAACTTTTTTGTTCAAGAGCCACTATTCATACGATGGGACGGCACATTGGGCCGCATATATAGCGATCTTAATATTAATTGTTAGGCTACATAAACCAGTATTTTCCGAGCCCCCGGTAGACAAGCGCGACTAGTTGGCCGACGACAACCAGCTTCTAATTGTTAAAAGTCAGCGACATTCGGAAATCTTCGTGTCGACTGTTCTCTGTTTCAGATTGCTGCCACTCTCAGCAACTCCAAAGTTTGTAATTACCTGACGAAGTGTTTTTGTGTAGTCTGTGTGATAGGATTATTACCTGATCAATGACAGAAGTAACTGAACTTATATCTAAATGCGTTAAAAAACACGAGACACGACCAGAAATGTTTACTAAATGTTTTGTGTTTCATTTTTCTTCTACTCTTTGTCTTGTACTACAACAGCGTTAATATAATATCATATTCCTTGCTACAAGTAAGTACCGCATTTGAAGATGACTGTTTCTATAACGCGCGTTCACAAATCTATGGTACATGTCAAAATTTATGCAGCTGATCGGTTCGAGTCGCGCACGCCGTGAATTGTCAGTGCTGGAAGACAAACAGTAAAACATCCCTAATATCACATCCTTTAACTCCGAAGTGGGTGCTCTACGTACATCTCTGCCCCTGAGATAAGCGACCAACTTTACTCAGTTCGCGGCCGAATTCAACAACTTCAATTAAAATTAAGTATGTCTTAAAATATTGCTTCGTCTCTAAGTGGTTTTGCTTGTTACTGAGCAGGAAAACTACACTTTTAAGAAGTTCTTAACGTTGTTCGGGGTTTTTGGATTCGGCTGTTAGATGCTACATGAATATTATTATACAGGGTGATTCAAAAAGAATACCACAACTTTAGGAATTTAAAACTCTGCAACGACAAAAGGCAGAGCTAAGCACTATCTGTCGGCGAATTAAGGGAGCTATAAAGTTTCATTTAGTTGTACATTTGTTCGCTTGAGGCGCTGTTGACTAGGCGTCAGCGTCAGTTGATGCTAAGATGGCGACTGCTCAACAGAAAGCTTTTTGTGTTATTGAGTACGGCAGAAGTGAATCGACGACAGTTGTTCAGCGTGCATTTCGAACGAAGTATGGTGTTAAACCTCGTGATAGGTGGTGTATTAAACGTTGGTATAAACAGTTTACAGAGAATGGGTGTTTGTGCAAAGGGAAAAGTTCTGGATGGCCGAGAACGAGTGATGAAAATGTAGCACGCATTCAGCAAGCATTTGTTCGCAGCCCAGGAAAATCGACTCACAGACCTAGCAGAGAGCTGCAAATTCCACAATCAACTGTATGGAAAGTCCTACGAAAAAGGTTAGTTATGAAACCTGAACGTCAACTACCCGAAGCGATGGATCGGCCGCCAGGCAGCCCGTGACAGAGCACTTCATCACTGGCCTCCAAGAAGCCCTGATCTTACCCCCTGCGATTTTTTCTTATGGGGGTATGTTAAGGATATGGTGTTTCGGCCACCTCTCCCAGCCACCATTGATGATTTGAAACGAGAAATAACAGCAGCTATCCAAACTGTTACGCCTGATATGCTACAGAGAGTGTGGAACGAGTTGGAGTATCGGGTTGGTATTGCTCGTGTGTCTGGAGGGGGACATATTGAACATCTCTGAACTTGTTTTTGAGTGAAAAAAAACCTTTTTAAATACTCTTTGTAATGATGTATAACAGAAGGTTATATTATGTTTCTTTCATTAAATACACATTTTTAAAGTTGTGGTATTCTTTTTGAATTACCCTGTATAATACGGCTTAGGACCGCGGTCACAAAAACACACTGATCTGAGAAAAACGATAAGCACATACACAGACGGCGGTAGTGTCGTGTACGCAAGATATAAAAGGGCAGTGCATTGGCGGAGCTGTCATTTGCACTCAGATTATTAATGTGGAAAGGTTTTTAGGCGTGATAACGGCCCCACGACGGGAATTAACAGACTTTGAACTCGGAATGGTAGTTACAGCTAGACGCATGGGACATTCCATTTCGGAAATGGGTAGGGAATTCAATATTCCGCTAACCATAGTGTCAAGAGGGTGAAGCCCCGCCGAGTGGCCTCACGGTTTGAGGCGCCATGTCACGGACTTCGAGGCCCCTCCCGCCGGAGGTTCGAGTCCTCCCTTGGCCATGGGTGTATGTGTTGTTCTTAGCATACGTTAGTTTAAGAAGTGTGTAAGACTATGGACCGATTACCTCAGCAGTTTGGTCCCTTAGGAATTCACACACATTTGAACACACACAAGAGTATGCAGAGAAAACCAAATTTCAGCCATTACCTCTTACAACATACAACGCAGTGTCCGAAGGCCTTCACTTAACGACCGAGAGCAGTGGCGTTTGCGTAGATTTGCCAGTGCTGTCACACAAACTACATTGTGTGAAATAAGCGCAGAAATCGTTGTGGGAAGTATGACGAACATATCCGTTTGGACAGTTGGGCGAAATCTGGCGTTAATGGGCTATGCCAACAGATGACCGACGCGACTGCCGTTGCTAGCACCACGACATCGCGTGCAGCGCCACTTCCGGGGTGTGACCATATTGGTTGGGCCACAGACAGCTGGGAAACCGTGGCCTGGTCATATGATTTCCGATTTTAGATGATAAGAACTGATGGTAGGGTTCGAGTGTGGTGCAGACCACACGAAGCCATGGACAAAATCTGTAAACAAGGCACTGTGAAAGCTGGTGGTGGCTCCATAATGGTGTGGGCTGTGTTTACACGGAATTTACTTGGTCCTCTGGTCCAACTGAACCGATCATTGACTGTAAATGGTTATGTTCAGCTACTTGGAGATCATTTGTAGCCATTCATGGACTTCATTTTCCCAAACCAGGATGGAATTTTTATGGATGAGAATGCGCTTTCTCACCGGACTACAGTCGTTCGCGATTAGTTTGAAGAACATTCTGGACTGTTCGAGTGAATGACTTGGTCACGCACATCGCCCGACATGAATTCCATCAAACATTAATTGATCAAATTGAGAGATCAAATCGTGTACAATATCTTGCACTGGCAACAGCTCCGCAGTTATGGTCGGCTTTGGAGGCAGCATGGCTCAATATTTCTACAGGAGACTTCCAGCGACTTGCTGAGTCTATGTCCATGTCGAATTGCTGCCATTACCCAGGGCCGAAGGAGGTCCGAGACGATATTAGGAGGTATCCAATAACTTTTATCACCTCAGTGTATTTGATTCGGTCGGCGGGCCGTAGTTTGACGATCACTGCCCTATTCTAACGTTACGATTCCTGTTTGCCGCTCAGCTAGAATTTCATCTTCTTTTCAGTTCAAATGGTTCTGAGCACTATGGGACTTAACATTTATGGTCAACAGTCCCCTAGAACTTAGAACTACTTAAACCTAACTAACCTAAGGACATCACACAACAACCAGTCATCACGAGACAGAGAAAATCCCTGACCCCGCCGGGAATCGAACCCGGGAACCCGGGCGCGGGAAGCGAGAACGCTACCGCACGACCACGAGCTGCGGACTTCTTTTCAGTGAAATTTGATATGTACCAATGGTCTGTGTCTCCACACACTGAGCAGATGTTCAGATAACAAATTACTGAACGATTTTGTACATTAGTGTTTTTTTTTTCGCTGACTAGACTCTCCAAGATATAGAAAACCTGACCTCGAGCTAAAGGAACTGTTCAACCAATAACGGCTTGAGGTAAAAAATCAAGGAAACTGATTAGCTGGAATGTGACTCTCAGTCTAGCACCACCATATACAATGAAAATCAATCGATAGGTAAAAACACGTCGTTCACATATTTCGTCTCTCTAATAATATATGTTGGCGAGACGTTACCAGATGTCTGAGAATGAGCTAATACTCTATGGCTGACATGGTGCCAGAGCACTGGAGTGTTACGTGACAAGAAAGTACCCAACCATCTTAAGGGAAAAGTTTATAAATCAGTCATCTTCCAGTGGCTCTATAGTCTCATAATATTGGTCAGCAAAACAATAAAACAAGAACAAGCGTTCGGAGAATGGAAAGGAACATATTGATTTTGTTTGTGGGTATCACAAGGATGTTCCATACGGAAAACAAATGTATAAGGGATCGGATTGGAGTGACAACAATTGCGAAAAAATTAAGAGAAACATGTTTCAGATGGTATGAATACATCACCAGAATCGACGGCAACTCTATAGCAAAAACCACCCAAGATTACATTCTAGAACGAAATTTGCCCTATGACTGTAGAGATCGAGAAGGATATGGAAGCTACAGTTCTTAAACCCGAGGGTTCACTCGACAGAAAGTTGTGACGGAAAGCTGTCCAGCAAGTGGATCTTGTATCAGTAGAAGACTGACGATAGAAAAGAAAAAGAAGTGGATCTTGTATCAGTAGAAGACTGACGATAGAAAAGAAAAAGAAGTCACAATGCTTGATTTGACACTCAACTGGTTGAAGAATGCCTGATGAACGGTATTGATTTGAGTATGTCGTAGCGATAATGACATTAGGTGGATATGATCGCTGGGGCTGTTTCCTCTACTCTGGGTTTCAATCAACGGAAAAATCGCAAGTGCTTATGAGAAAAATGTGTAGATACTAGGATGGTTTCAAAATTGTGGCAACGGCAACTTTGATGCATCAGCATACTAATACTCCTCTGCTCAGATCGTAATTCGAAGAAAATAAGTCGAAAGTTTCGGACTGGAGTGCTAAAAGATCCAACCTGAGCTAAATGTAGCATCAATGTGAAATAGAGGGACGGTTGTGTGACAGATTCATTTGTCCAAAAACCCGCCAACATCTATTCAACACGGTTAATAAAATATGGAAAAAATTGTAGACTCTGTGTACTAGAGTTTAGCGAATACCTTTCTCCAGAGATCAAACGATGTAGTAGTAGGAAAGGGATTCCTATTGTTTACTATTAATTACATGGCTGTTCTACTTGGTATAAACTACTGTGCTGCCCGGAGACGTTTGGTCACACAGTGTATATGAAATCGTACATCAACCTTGACTAGCCTTCATAGAAAATGTTTTCAAGAATGGTTCAAATGGCTCTGAGCACTATGGGACTTAACTTCTGAGGTCATCAGTCCCCTTACAACTACTTAAACCTAACTAACCTAAGGACATCATACACATCCATGTCCGAGGCAGGATTCGAACCTGCGCCGTAGCGGTCTCGCGGTTCCAGACTGTAGCGCCTAGAACCGCTCGGCCACTCCGGCCGGCAGAAAGTGTTTTCCCTCAAAAATATTGTCTAGGTTTTTTTATGAGGAAATGTCAGGTTTGGAAACTGTGATTGAAAGATTAATACTTCTCTTTTCTTGAGACTGCAGTTATTTTTTAATCTAGTAACAAGCTAACCAAGTGGTGTACGGTTGAACTTCACCTACCGACAATGTCACGTTGCAGCATATACTGCTCACTAGCGAATAACTCTGGTTCCGTCCCTAGATGACTTAGGATCAAATATCGTTTGTCTGAATAGCGTATAGTGAAGTGACGTACGCCATTTCCCGTTTGTGACCTCTGTGTCTAATACGCTGTTTGTGGCTCTGTTTATTGTCTGTCTTTCAACCTGCTTCCTACAATCTTCAACAGACCGTGGAAAATAACGCAGCGAGAGTTTTAGTCTGGTTCTCATCAAAGTATATTAGCGTAGTAATACGAAAAAAATGAGCTTTTGTTATCACATTACACTGATATTTCTTTCTTGTGATACAGGAAGCATTGACAACTCGGTAAATAAATGAGGAGAGCTTCTCAAGCGTTCCTTACGTAATTGTATTTCCTTCCATGAAGTCCACATGAATTATATATCTTCGATTATTCTGGAAAATTGGGAAGTATTTGTTTTACTTTCTGCTTTACGAGCACCTGTTTTTAGCTTCATACTTTGTGTTTTACTCTAATGTACTGCTAAATGTACGGTCAGTTCCCATATTATTAGAGCTTTGTTTGATAATTAATGTAGAGCTATGACAACGCACTGAAAATTTTTTACTCAAAGGAGATTTTAAAACGGCTATATATCTCAGTAGATCCAGCTCTTTACCGCGTTTCCACCCTGCGCGAAGCCCCTGTTATTATCAGAAACAGTCGTCGAATTTAAAAAATAAATTTCCTATACTGGCCTGGAATGTTGAAATGGGCAGCCAAAAACTTCTCTTGGCTTTTTACCAATAAGTGACGCAGAAGTTAAAGCACTGCACTGTCATTTCAGGTAAGGGGGATTCAAAACACTACTGGCTATCATGATTTATGTTTATCATGACTTATGTTTATTAGCCGGCCGGAGTGGCCAAGCGGTTCTAGGCGCTTCAGTCTGGAACCGCGCGACCGCTACGGTCGCAGGTTCGAATCCTGCCTCGGGCATGGATGTGTGTGATGTCCTTAGGTTAGTTAGGTTTAAGTAGTTCTAAGTTCTAGGGGACTGATGACCTCAGAAGTTAAGTCCCATAGTGTTCAGAGCCATTTATGTTTATTATGGTTTTGCTAAACCATCCATGTTGAATGCCGGGATGGTTCCTCAAACCACACCTCTGTTTCACAGAGGAAGACCGCACTGCAGTTCCTTCTCTAAATCCTCGCACAAACGAAAAAATGGCTGACATCGAAATAAGTGACCAAGGAATAGAAAAGCAACTGGAATCACTCAATAGAGGAAAGTCCACTGGACCTGACGGGATACCAATTCGATTCTACACAGAGTACGCGAAAGAACTTGCCCCCCTTCTAACAGCCGTGTACCGCAAGTCTCTTGAGGAACGGAGGGTTCCAAATGATTGGAAAAGAGCACAGGTAGTCCCAGTCTTCAAGAAGGGTCGTCGAGCAGATGCGCAAAACTATAGACCTATATCTCTGACGTCGATCTCTTGTAGAATTTTAGAACATGTTTTTTGCTCGAGTATCATGTCGTTTTTGGAAACCCAGAATCTACTATGTAGGAATCAACATGGATTCCGGAAACAGCGATCGTGTGAGACCCAACTCGCTTTATTTGTTCATGAGACCCAGAAAATATTAGATACAGGCTCCCAGGTAGATGCTATTTTTCTTGACTTCCGGAAGGCGTTCGATACAGTTCCGCACTGTCGCCTGATAAACAAAGTAAGAGCCTACGGAATATCAGACCAGCTGTGTGGCTGGATTGAAGAGTTTTTAGCAAACAGAACACAGCATGTTGTTATCAATGGAGAGACGTCTACATACGTTGAAGTAACCTCTGGCGTGCCACAGGGGAGTGTTATGGGACCATTGCTTTTCACAATATATATAAATGACCTAGTAGATAGTGTCGGAAGTTCCATGCGGCTTTTCGCGGATGATGCTGTAGTATACAGAGAAGTTGCAGCATTAGAAAATTGTAGCGAAATGCAGGAAGATCTGCAGCGGATAGGCACTTGGTGCAGGGAGTGGCAACTGTTCCTTAACATAGACAAATGTAATGTATTGCGAATACATAGAAAGAAGGATCCTTTATTGTATGATTATATGATAGCGGAACAAACACTGGTAGCAGTTACTTCTGTAAAATATCTGGGAGTATGCGTGCGGAACGATTTGAAGTGGAATGATCATATAAAATTAATTGTTGGTAAGGCGGGTACCAGGTTGAGATTCATTGGGAGAGTGCTCAGAAAATGTAGTCCATCAACAAAGGAGGTGGCTTACAAAACACTCGTTCGACCTATACTTGAGTATTGTTCATCAGTGTGGGATCCGTACCAGATCGGTTTGACGGAGGAGATAGAGAAGATCCAAAGAAGAGCGGCGCGTTGCGTCACAGGGTTATTTGGTAACCGTGATAGCGTTACGGAGATGTTTAATAAACTCAAGTGGCAGACTCTGCAAGAGAGGCGCTCTGCATCGCGGTGTAGCTTGCTCGCCAGGTTTCGAGAGGGTGCGTTTCTGGATGAGGTATCGAATATATTGCTTCCCCCTACTTATACCTCCCGAGGAGATCACGAACGTAAAATTAGAGAGATTAGAGCGCGCACGGAGGCTTTCAGACAGTCGTTCTTCCCGCAAACCATGCGCGACTGGAACAGGAAAGGGAGGTAATGACAGTGGCACGTAAAGTGCCCTCCGCCACACGCCGTTGGGTGGCTTGCGGAGTATAAATGTAGATGTAGATGTAGAACGATTCCATTCTGCGTCATTACTGAGCTGACATAGTGCCGCACCTCTAATCACCGTGCTGAAGACGATATATTACGTTATAACCTTCCTTTAAAGCTAAAATCATCTGCCCCAGGACTCCCTTTTCTAAATTTTTCTATTTATCTCTTTGTGGAATTGAGGCTGATCAACGTTAGTGAAAAATTACAGTTGGTATCAAAGTGACTTTAAAAAATGCAAAGAAAAAGTTATGAGAATATCGGTTTGAAAACTCGAAACGAATTTTTCGTGAGTGCTGCAATACTGAACGGTCAGCACCAAGAATTCGCATGACTGACATTTGTAGCACTTAAACACTTGCAGTTGATATTATGGACAACGGAAAATAGCTTATCAGTTCGTCGCCGCCTGTCGGTGTAGACGTAGAGGCGACGGGCCTATATTTTCCGGAGACAAGTGAGAAAAGGCGGGCGACAGTCCATTATCGGAGCTACGGTCGGGCTGGGCTGCCTATCTGCCCACTTCCTAGACTCTTTTTTCGTATTAAATGTCTTCTCGATAACGGGGTCATTACAGAGTGAACTCTTTCGCTAAATATGACTCCACAAAACGCTTCTTTCGTATTCTGGCCTGAGCTGCGCAGTAGAGAAATGTGGGAACATGACGAATATTAGCAACCAATCCATTTGTGTTAACTTTTTCCATTCACTTTAGTTCTATTTGGCCTTCACATGTGGATTTAAAGAGCTATTAGGTTCTAAATTTAATATGTGGCCTTTGTCAAATTAGTATTTATACCCAATAGATGGCAATAGCTGGAATACACTAAAACGGTATGATAACTTCATGTACGGGAGCTGGAAAAAATCATTCGAAGAGTCTAGGGCATTGGCACTTTTCCTGTCTTACCTGTTACACACTGACGTTATCTTTCTTTCCACTTGTACGCCAACATATGTAGAGCGATTATCAGCCGCCAATACATCTATGACTGTAATGTTGACGTGTTGGTATTTGCCTACGTAGGTCAACCATACCCCCTTACAACGAAAGGAAATCGTCGATGTCAGCTTGTGTTGTGCATATGTAATAACAGGAAGCTGCGTGTGTGTGTGTGTGTGGGGGGGGGGGGGGGGGGGTATTAAACACGTTGTTACCTGTGATGAGAATATCATGAACCGTATGTAACAGATAAGTTTCATAAGCGTCTAGAGAACGGAGGTTGCCGAAAAAAGTGCGCCGGAAGTGGTGTAAACAGATTAGTATCTGGAGAGGTGCTCCTGCACATCCCACTAAAAGCTGCGTGAGGGCACAGGTGTAGTTTTCAGCTGCGCAAATAGCATAATACCTAGAAACATGTTATGTGGTAAGACGAGTCTATCTCTACAATGATTCCTATAAGAGGATTGTCTCTGCGAGGAGAACACCAGAGGAAATGTACAGTTCAGTCTGTCGACTTCCAACTCTGAATCAACGTGAAGATGCTGTTTTGGACAAGTATGTCGGGGTCTTAGGTTAGATTTAATCTAACAAAATAATATAATATCAAACGCTATGAAAGCATTTTAGATCACGATGCTCTTGCGCTGGTGCAACGATCGACCACAGGGACTTCGCATCATACACAATGATAATTCCCCGTTGGAAACGTCCGAGATTGATACGACGAGCATTAAATTAAAATTATTTGTCCTCCTGTAAGATCATCAGATTAAATCTACGTCGAGTCGCTGTTGTGAGTATGGGAGAAAAAATTAAGTGACAGCGACATACTTCAAATACAGTAAAAATTTCCTAGCGAGGAATGGTACAAAATCCTGTCGATCCAATACTCTAATACGTTTGCATCGGTCCAGAGAAGAATTCAGGCTTGTGACAATACCTAAGGTAGTTCACACCGTTTTAAGTAACGTTGATATTATTTTGTGCAGCCACCAGTTATTATATGCGCTTCATTCAAAAACGTCAACAATAATTGCTACACCCAAGATACACCATCACAAAAAAAAAAAAAAAACCGCACCGGAGTATTGCAACTACGGTATCAATTGGAATATATTCATTCATAGAAAAAGTAGCAACTTCCTTGTGGCGTATCAAATGGTTCAAATGGTTCAAATGGCTCTGAGCACTATGGGACTTAACATCTGAGGTCATCAGTCCCCTAGAACTTAGAACTACTTAAACCTAACCTAACCTAAGGACATCACACACATCCATGCCCGAGGCAGGATTCGAACCTGTGGCGTATCCAGTGACCTGCGGTGTAACTATTATTCTCTGGCACGATATATACTACAAAACGATTGGCTTTACACACCTTGAAAATCAAACTGTGCAGTAATAACTACGGCTTTCGTTTCCGTTACGGAGGTGTAAACTATGATTCCCAACTGTGGTAGTTATTTTCAACGTTGTCAAGCACATCTGTTGCAGCGTGCATGTTGCTTTTTTCATGAAATGATGGTGCTGCTGAGCGTCTTTGGATATGAGTATGTGAGAATTTATCACCGCCTGTGAGCTGTGTCAAACGCTGTTCTGATAATAGTGTTTTGGCAGTCGACGGCTGGTGATTTAGTTAACTTGGTTCCAACAGGAGTTGTAGGCTAGTAATACATCCCAGTAATACTGACAACGTAATATGGCACTCTAGGGTAATTGGCGGATCATCGTAAGTTCCGACAGAATTTTCGGTACCTCTTCGCCATTGGCCCAAGTGACGTTATTGTAGCCGACGGTGGTGGCCGAGCGGTTCTAGGCGCTACAGTCTGGAACCGCGCGACCGCTACGGTCGCAGGTTCGAATCCTGCCTCGGGCATGGACGTGTGTGATGTCTTTAGGTTAGTTAGCTTTAAGTAGTTCTAAGCTCTAGGTGTGTGATGTCCATAGGTTAGTTAGGTTTAAGTAGTTCTAAGGGGACTGATGACCTCAGAAGTTAAGTCCATAGCGCTCAGAGCCATTTGAACCATTTTTGAACGTTTCACCAGGCAATGCCGATCAATTGCTGTTTGTGTATGAGAAATCGGTTGGAAACTTTCCTCATGTCAGCACGTTGTAGGTGTCGCCACCGGCGCCAACCTTGTGTGAATGCTCTGAAAAGCTAATCATTTGCATATCACAGCATCTTCTTCCTGTCGGTTAAATTTCGCGTCTGTAGCACGTCATCTTCGTGGTGTAGCATTTTTAAATTACTTCTCAAACATTGTGAAATCGTTGCCATATTTGTAGCGTGGTGAAAACAAGTGTGTTAAGACGGCATCCGTTAATAAAATCAACATCTGCCTCACTGAAGAAATCGTCTCTGTATTCATCTGGAATTATTTTAGGAAAACCTGTGCCGGTATGGCTGAGTGAGACTTCAAGTCCCTCACTTCTCATAGTCAGTTTTTTTTTTATTTATTTATTTATTTATTGTTCCGTGGGACCACATTTAGGAGAAGTCTCCATGGTCATGGAACGAGTCAATACATGAAATTATAACACGATTGTAGAAACAGATAAAATGAAACAAGTCGTTAGTTTAAATAAAGAAAATCAAGAATGTAACACTGGAATTTGCTTAATTTTTTATCTCTTCCAGGAGCTCCTCGACAGAATAGAAGGAGTGAGCCATGAGGAAACTCTTCAGTTTAGACTTAAAAGAGTTTGGGCTACTGCTAAGATTTTTGAATTCTTGTGGTAGCTTATTGAAAATGGATGCAGCAGAATACTGCACTCCTTTCTGCACAAGAGTCAAGGAAGTGCATTCCACATGCAGATTTGATTTCTGCCTAGTATTAACTGAGTGAAAGCTGCTAACTCTTGGGAATAAGCTAATATTGCTAACAACAAACGACATTAAAGAAAATACATACTGTGAGGGCAATGTCAAAATTCCCAGACTATTGAATAGGGGTCGACAAGAGGTTTTCGAACTTACACCATACATAGCTCGAACAGCCCGTTTTTGAGCCAAAAATACCCTTTTTGAATCAGAAGAATTACCCCAAAAAATAATACCATATGACATAAGCGTATGAAAATATGCGAAGTATACTACTTTTCGTGTTGAAATGTCACTTATTTCAGATACTGTTCTAATGGTAAATAAAGCGGCATTTAGTTTCTGAACAAGATCCTGAACATGGGCTTTCCACAACAGCTTACTATCTATCCGTACGCCTAGGAACTTGAACTGTTCCGTCTCGCTTATAACATGCCCATTCTGTCTGATTAAAATGTCAGTTCTTGTTGAATTGTGGGTTAGAAACTGTAAAAACTGAGTCTTACTGTGATTTAGCATCAAATTATTTTCCACAAGCCACGAACTTACTTCATGAACTACATTATTTGATAATGTTTCAATATTACACACAAGATCCTTCACTACCAAGGTGGTGTCATCAGCAAACAGAAATATTTTTGAATCACCTGTAATACTAGAAGGCATATCATTTACATAAATAAGGAACAGCAGTGGCCCCAGCACCGACCCTTGGGGAACGCCCCATTTAACAGTGCCCCATTGGGACTGAACATCATTACCACTCTCAATATTGCGGAGGATTACCTTCTGCTTTCTGTTCTTAAAGTAGGAGGCGAACCAATTGTAAGCTACTCCCCTTACTCCATAATGTTCCAACTTCTGCAGTAATATTTTGTGGTCAACACAGTCAAAAGCCTTCGTTAAATCAAAGAAAACACCTAACGTTCTCAACCTTTTATTTAATCCGTCCAAAACCTCACAGAGAAAAGAGAATATAGCATTTTCAGTTGTTAAGCCATTTCTAAAACCAAACTGTACATTTGACAGCAAATTATGTGAATTTAAATGCTGCAGTAACCTTGTATATACAAGCTTCTCGATAACTTTAGCAAACACCGATGGCATAGAAATAGGTCTATAATTGTCAACATTATCCCTGTCTCCCTTTTTATAAAGTGGCTTCACTACCGAGTACTTTAATCGGTCAGGAAACCGACCACTGCTAAAGGAAAAGTTACAGATATGGCTAAGTACTGAGCTAATATACGTGGAACAATACTTCAGTATTCTGCTAGATACCCCGTCATATCCATTAGAGTTCTTGGTCTTTAGTGATTTAATTATTAACTCAATCTCCCTCTTGTCAGTATCATGGAGGAGCATTTCAGGTAACAGTCTCGGAACACTTTTTTCTAAGAGCGCTATATGATTCCCTGTTGGGACTAGGTTTCTATTTAGTTCACCTGCTATATTCAGAAAGTGATTATTAAGTACTGTACATATATGCGACTTATCAGCAACACGGACATCCCCACTACGCACTGATTCTATATCCTCGACCTGTCTCTGCAGACCAGCCACTTCCTTTACGACTGACCATATGGTTTTAATTTTATCCTGAGACTTAGCTATTCTATCTGCATACCACATACTTTTTGCCTTCCTAATAACTTTTTTAAGCACCTTACAATACTGTTTGTAATGGGCTGCTGCATTTAGATTTTGACTGTTTCTAACGTTTTGATATAATTGCCACTTTGTTCTACAAGATATTCTTATCCCTTTAGTCAGCCACCCAGGCTGCCTGTTTGTGCTAGTACCCTGTTTTAAACGTTCTAACGGAAAGCAACTTTCAAAGAGCACGAGAAAAGTCTTGAGGAAAGCATTATATTTATCGTCTACTGTATCAGCACTATAAACATCTTGCCAATCTTGTTCCTTGATAAGGTTTACAAAAGTCTGTACAGCAACTGGATCAGCTTTCCTAAAAAGTTGGTAACTATATTTAACATGTGTTGAAGCACAAAAATCTTTTAGACTTAAAATTTGTGCATCATGATCTGAAAGGCCATTCACTTTTTTGCTAACAGAATGCCCTTCTAATAATGACGAATGAACAAAAATATTGTCTATGGTTGTTCTACTGTTCCCTTGCACTCTCGTTGGAAAGAATACGGTTTGCATAAGATTATATGAATTAAGGAGGTCTACCAGCATCCTTTTCCTTGCACAATCACTTATACAATTAATATTGAAGTCACCACATATAACTAACTTTTTGTATTTCCTATAAAGTGAACCAAGAACCTCCTCTAGCTTTAGCAAAAATGTTGTGAAATCGGAGTCTGGGGATCTATAAATAACAACAGTAAGAAGTTTAGCTCCACTAAATTTAACCACACCTGCACAACATTCAAACACCTTTTCAGTGCAGTACTTTGAAACATCAATTGACTCAAATGGGATACCGTTTTTCACATACATGGCTACTCCCCCACACCGCAAAGAGCTCCTAGAAAAGCTGCCAGCCAACCTGTATCCTGGTAAAGGAAGCCTCTGAATTATCTCCTTATTTAAGAAGTGTTCAGATATACCAATAATTTCAGAGTCAACATCTATAAGCAGTTCACTAACTTTATCTCGAATACCTTGTATATTTTGATGAAATATACTAATTCCCTCATTAATCGGATACCCAAGCTTTGTAGAAAGTGGTTTCTTTGTTAGAGAGACTTCCCTTAAGCAGGAATACCTATCAGCTGACTTCAATCTAAAAAAGTTACAGCTCTAACACCCACAACTACCGGAATTTTCCCATGAGTGATCCCACCACCCCCACCTATGCTGTCACCTATAAGTTTTGCCAACCTCCCCTTCCCATACCTGTTGAGGTGCAGGCCATGTCTAGTGAAACCCGTCCTACTGATAGACTCCACCGACACCACTGAAATGTGACTCATGCCTTCTGTCATCAGCGCACCCCCAAGTCTCATGTTATTACGCCTGACGGCTATATTAAGATGAGGCCGATCGTGACGCTGAAACAGTTCCACGAAATGCACATTCGTGTTGCCAGTCTGAGTGGCTATCTTTTCCAGGTCACCATCTATGTCATACTTCCCATCCCTATCAATACTATTACCAGCCCCACCCACAATCACTACCTGATCCTCTTTAGTAAAATCCCTACATAACCCCCCTATGTTAAAAGTCACCTGAGCCAATCCTGCATTAGGCTTCACAATGCTGGTGACCTGGTACTCACTGCCCAAAACTTCCTGCAACTGCTGGCCTACACCTCTACCATGAGAACTACCTAACAGCAGAACCTTCTTCTTTCTCTTAGACTTTGCAACTGTCCTAGCCACCGTAACTGCTGAGGTCTGCTGCATACTTCCTACATCTACAGCTACTAGAGATTCCTCTCCACTAGACTCTGACAGTTGGTCATATCTATTACAAACACCAATAGTAAAACTATCTGAAAATCTCCTTCTCCTAGCAGATCTCTTGCCAACAGCCAGCTCCCATTCCCCAACCCCCTTCTCCCTCCTCATCCTATCTAGCTCCTCCTGTGCGTTTTTCAACTGCACCTGAAGGGCACAGATCTTACGCTCCTGCTCCTCTATCAACTTACTCTTGCTACATAACCTGCAGTTCCAGGAGAGGATCTCACCAGAATGCCCACTGGCTTCCCCACTGCATTCCCCCCAGTGAAAATACTTCGAACAAGTCTCACACCGCAATCCACTACTCACGAACCTACGGCAAAGCCCACACTTCTCACTCATGGTAAAATTTTACAATTATTGAAACAAGAAAACAACTTTATCTAAGTTCCGCTACTACAATAAGAAGATGTTAAAAACTGACTACAATTATCACAAACTTGCTCTACAAGGGAAGTAACTACTATTATTGACAGTATTAATCAACAACAAATGAGAATATAACAAAATACTAACACAGAAAGAAAATCAAACGTCTAATGACAGTAACGAAACTGAAAGCAGTTCGCAAAAATTTCTTCTGAAGTTATTTCACCGGAAAACACCAAGAACACCGGTTGAAGACTACTAAAGTTCCTAAATAAACTACTATACACAAACAATTAATTAGTACTTAGCTTTCGATGCGCCGCTACAGCTGCAACTGGTCAGCGCGGAATGTAAACACGGGTAAGAGGTTAAGTTGCTCGATACGAAACACTCACAAATATCAGGCCACAACACACGAAATGCAGAGGTGAATGAAGAAACCACTAATAAGTCACTTATATAGTAAATATTATCACAAAAACAGTTAAAATATATATCTGAAAACTAAAAATAGATGAAAACTTAGAGAGCGATCTCACACGCAGTCACAGTGTTTACCACTGTTTAACAGTTCTCTGTTTGCTTCTTTAGAGAACGTGCGTTAGTATCTTGTTTGTGAGGCAAATACGCCCCACATATTCTTTCCGTTTTGGAGCCCGCCACATAATTTGGGAAGAGAGACTGAAAAGTACCTATAATGAGATAAAATAAATCATTCAATATGTTATGGGAGACGAAAATTTCATCTTGATGGGAAACTGGAATTCGAAAGCAGCAAGATGAAGAATGGGAAAATAGTAACAGAACATAAGCTGGTCAAAAGAAATCAGAGGGGAAGCCTTCTGGTAGAGCGTTGCACAGAATACAATTTAAATATTGTAAACAATTTCTTTAAGAGCTGTCTAGCATAGCTGAGAGCGCTGAAGCGCACGCTTCCGGGATGCGGGGAAGCGAGCCGGCACTGGATAGCATCCGCCTAGCGGATTAACGGCGAGAGCCGGCCAACCTTGGTGTGGTTTATGGTTTCCCTCATCCAGCCAGTTGAATTCCGGGCTGGTACCCACTTCCCGCCTCAGATACACACTACTGAACCACCTAGCAAAGGGTATGACACTTGACAAGAAATCCACACTAGATGGTACGTAGATTCCTTCCTGGGGGGAGTAGTGGCGTGAGGAAGGTCATTCAGCCACCAGTTTCCACTAACACCACCAGAACAGATTTATAATAATGGCAACCCACTAGAGAGACGGGAAGAAGGCAACAAGGAAAATAACAATCATTTTCTTTCATACTAATGAAAAAAGGTTGTGTTATAAACCTGAAGGCACTGCCAGGTTCCAGATGTATCATATACTCTAAAATGATTTATTCAAGAGAAAGAGCTCCAGAAATTGAGAAGTCAACAACAATAATGGTCAGGTTGTTTTCCCACCGCGGTCCGGGGCGTCTCCAGATGCGTTTTCGGCCTAGTATCTCATTTAGTTGCTTAGAAAAAAAAAAAGGTTCAAATGTCTCTGAGCACTATGGGACTAAACATCTGAGGTCATCAGTCCTCTAGAACTTAGAACTACTTAAACCCAACTAACCTAACGACATCACACACATCTATGCCCGAGGCAGGATTCGACCTGCGACCGTAGCAGTTGCGTGGTTCCGGACTGAAGCACCTAGAACTGCTCGGCCACCACTGCCGGCTAGTGGCTTAGAACTAAGGCGTTTTTTTCGAAAGTCGATAAATGCTCAGTTATTCAACATTGACATTTCTTTAGTTACAAATAGAGCTTGTTCCCATGCAGGACCTGTTGAAACGGTTTTGCCAAAAGCCGATATATGCTGTTGTTATGGGGTACTGAAAACTACGCATTATTACAAAACTCGATATTTGCTGTTTACCAGTTAAATCAAAGGTCGACAAATGCAAACTGTGCTTTGCTTCTGAGAGGCCTGAGGGGAGAATAACAATTCAGGATAGCACTGTCAGTGATAATATGGGAGAGTTTTCTGCAGAAAGAAAAGAACATAAACTGCAGGAAAGCACTTGTCGAAAAACCAACAACAGAAATAAATTAATGATTTATACAACAACATTAATTCCTGATTATTGTTCAGTTCGATCCAGCTTTGTCAGGTAGAAGGAACATCAACAAAATGGAAGAATGCTGTGTCGATTAAGTACAGCATAAGGAAAAAAGATGGCAAGACAGTGCCTGTATGTGCCGCAACATTTCAAGCAACATCAGAGATGCCCAAAGACAGATTCTCAAAAGAAATAGGCTCAAAATGGTTCAAATGGCTCTGAGCACTATGGGACTTAACATCTGTGGTCATCAGTCCCCTAGAACTTAGAACTACTTAAACCTAACTAACCTAAGGACATCACACACATCCATGCCCAAGGCAGGATTCGAACCTGCGACCGCAGCAGTCGCGCGGTTCCGGACAAAAGAAATAGGATTTGGACAGAAAGAATCAGTTAACAACAGATCACAGATTGCACAAACTTCGTGGGAAAAAGGTCTGTGCAATAATGAAGTAGGAAAATCCAGGTATGCTCAAAGTATGTATTGACATACCGTACGACAGAATAAGCTAATACCAAAGCTCTCTGTGTGTGAAGTATTCTATTCAAGACTGCTTTGGATAAAAAATTCATGAGCACAGGCAAAGGAAAGGATTGCTTTTTTTTTTTATCTGACTTGAAACAGCTGCTTGCCCAGTGTGCAGATTTAACAACATCGGGGATAAACTACACCCTGTTTCACTCCCTTCTCAACCATTGCTTCCCTTCCATGCCCCTTGACTCATATAGCTGCTATCTGGCTTCTGTACAAGATGTAAATAGCCTTCGCTCCCTGTATTTTACCGCTGCTACCTTCAGAATTTCGAAGAGGGTATTCCAGTCAACATTGTCAAAAGCTTTCTCTATGTCTACGGATGCTATAAGCTAACTTCTAAAATAAGTCGTAGGGTCAGTATTGCCTCGTGTATTCCTACAATTCTCCGGAATCGAAACTGATCTTCCCCGTGGTCGGCTTGTACCAGTTTTTCCATTCGTCTGTAGAGAATTCATGTTATTATGTTGCAACCATGACTTACTAAACTGAGAGTTCGATAATTTTCACACCCGCCAACAACAGTTTTTTTCAGTTGGAATTATTACATTCCGCTTTAAGGCTGAGGACAATTCGTCTGTTTCAAATAGAACGAATTTTCACTTTGCAGCAGAGTTTGCGCTGATATGAAACTTCCTGGCAGATTACACTCCTGGAAATTGAAATAAGAACACCGTGAATTCATTGTCCCAGGAAGGGGAAACTTTATTGACACATTCCTGGGGTCAGATACATCACATGATCACACTGACAGAACCACAGGCACATAGACACAGGCAACAGAGCATGCACAATGTCGGCACTAGTACAGTGTATATCCACCTTTCCCATGGAGACGTAGAGATGCTGGATGTAGTCCTGTGGAACGGCTTGCCATGCCATTTCCACCTGGCGCCTCAGTTAGACCAGCGATCGTGCTGGACGTGCAGACCGCGTGAGACGACGCTTCAGGTTTCCTAGACACCCCATATTCGACGATTAGGCAGGATTCAACACTATCGAATTCCAGTACCTCATCACAATTAAATTTTTGTCTCCCTTAACTACCTGAATAATTGCTTTTACCTGGTCATTTGTTTTCTTATATTGTGGTACATTATTCTACTTCTATGTAAAGTGAACAATAAAGTAACTTTCTCTGTGAGTAATGTTAAAGATGAAAAAGAAATGACAAAAAATCTATTTGAATGGGTATATTAACAAAAGTTTCAACTTTCATCTTTGCATTTATCGACTTTGAAGAAAGCTAGGAAACTTTGTGTCTCTATTCACACTCTCACCCACAACTGAAATAGTGCCTACAAAAGCCGTGTAAATGATAAATTATGTCGTCTATGTTATTAATATTTCGGTATGATATTTGAAAAATACGTTTCCTTGGAGATTTAATTTTTTGCGTTCATCGAGTTTCGAAAAATGCTCCTCAGTTGTCTTCACTGATGAGTCCTGCTTCGAACTGAGCTCCGATTTCCAGCGAAGACTCCCCGCATAATGGTGGGATAACAACCTGACTATCGCTCGCCATACGCTCCGACAACCACGAGTAATGGTCAGCACTGTAATTTCTTTTCCTAGCAGAACTTCTTTTGTAACTCTTGTTGCAACTTTTGTTGTCATCCGCAACACCCTTACAGCACAGCGCTACGTCGACGATATTCTGCACCCTGTTTTGTTGTCCTTTATGGCAAGCCACCATGGGCTTACATTTCAGCAAGATAGTGCCTACCCATACATGGCGGCAGTTTCACTCATTGTCTTTGTGCTTGCCAAACCCTACCTTGGCCAACAAGGCCACCGGATCTCTCCCCAACTAAGAACGTTTAAGGCATTGTGGGGAGTGGCCTCCAAACATCTCACAATTTTGCCGATCTAACGTGCCAGTTGGACAGAATTTGGCACGACATTACTCAGGAGGACATCCAAGAACTCTATGAATGAATGCCAAGCCGAAAAACTGCTTGCATAAGGGGCAGTGGTGGACCAACGCTTTATTGACTTGCCCTATTTTTGAAGCTCTTTCTCCAGAATAAATCATCCAGTTTTCTGAAACTGTAATCATTTGTTTGTCTGTGCATGTGCATCACATCTACCGATTTCCCTTCTATTCGGATAATTCTTTTATGGTGCTTCTTTTTTTGTCTAATATTTTATCATGATAACGAAGAGACTTCGAAACAAGTTTTTATACGGCAACATATTTCTAGGAGCAGATACTATTTGTTATGTAATAGCGCAAAAATTTAACGAAATTACAAAAAAAGGAGGATAGTAGGGAGATGGGAACTCAAGAGTTTAAACAAGATTCGCAAAAAACGTCTTAGAATACAAATAGCTGATACAGGGGAAATGGATGCAACGGGAGTTCAATGGGTAACTGCGAGAGATGGAATAGTGAAGGGAGGAGAGGGAAAATTCTGAAAAACAAGAGATAATAAATTTAACTGATTAAAGGTGAAAATATAAAAATGCAGCAAGTGAGGCATGCGAACTGTAATACAAACGTTCAAAAATGAGATTGACTATGGACGCAGATGGTAAAGCAGGAACGGCTGAAGGAGAAAAGTAAAGGTGTAGGAGCATGTACGGCTACAGGATGCCGCTTATAGGAAAATTAAAAGTTTTTTTTGGAAGGGCGAAGCAGTTGTATAAACATCAAGGGTTATGATAATAAGCAAACAAGAGAGTGCTGAAAGAGGGATGGAATATATAGAAGTAGTATATTAAGGAAATAAATTCAGGACAATATCACACGAGGGGAAGAGGAAGTGAATACATACTCCGCAAGCCACCGTAGGGAGCATGGCGGAGGGTACGAAGAACCACTGCAACCATATCCATTCCTGTTCCACTCGGAGATAGAGCTTGGGAAACACGGCAGTCTAAAAGCCTCCGTACTTGCATTAATTTCTTTCGTCTTATCTCCGTGGATTTTACGCGAAATGTACGTTTGCGGCAGCAGAATCGTTCTGCAGCTGTCATCAACTGATTGTTCCCTAAATTTCCGCAGTAGTCCCTCGTGAAAATTTCATCATCCTCCTCCAGGGATTACCATTTGAGTTCACGAAGCATCTCCGTGGTACATCCGTGCTGATCTGACCTACAAGTAGCAAATCTCGCAGCAAGCTGCTGACTTCCTTCCATGTCATCCTTTAACCTGAGCTGGTGAGAAACCCAAACAATCGAATAGTAGTCAAGAAAGGGCCGCATTAGCGCTCTACAAGCCGTCTTTTTTATGGACGAACTACAGTTTCCCAAAATTCCCCCAATACAACGAAGTCGAACAATTGCCTTCCCTACTACCAACCTGACGTGCTCATTCCATTTCATATCGCTTTGCAGCGTTATGTCTAGACATTTAACCGACGTGACTGAGTCAAGCAGCACCCTAATAATGCTTTATTCGAAAGTTACAGGATAGTTTTTGTGGTCTCCCATCACACGTCCTGCTGATCTAATGTGATGGTGTGTCGAGCAATGACCTATGGTGCGAGAGAATAATACGACACAGCACTGAAGACGTAACTTGAAACGACGGCCCTGCAGCAGGCAACATTCCTTAGGCACTATTAAGGTCCTCGGCAGAATAAACCGTGACAAAACTGTTTCGCTAGATATGCAGGATAGATAAGATAGACGAAATACCTTCAGACTCATCGTCATAAAAACAGCTGCCACCAACGAACATTTCGCGTTAGGGCCACGAAGATGAGATAAGAGAAATTTAGGGCTCGCACAGAGGCATATAGACAGTAGTTCTTCCTTCGCTCTATTTGCGAGTGGAACAGGAAAGGAAGTGACTAGTAGTGATACAAAGCACCCTCCACCACGCACCACACGGTGGCTTGCGGAGTATGTATGCAGATGTAGAGGTAGAAAAGGCGGATTACGAACATTGTTGGTAGGTGAGTAGATGGTACCACACATACGAACTAATTACACTTTCAACTTTGAAAAAAATGGTTCAAATGGCTCTGAGCACTATGGGACTCAACTGCTGAGGTCATTAGTCCCCTAGAACTTAGAACTAGTTAAACCTAACTAACCTAAGGACATCACAAACATCCATGCCCGAGGCAGGATTCGAACCTGCGACCGTAGCGGTCTTGCGGTTCCAGACTGCAGCGCCTTTAACCGCACGGCCACTTCGGCCGGCTTTCAACTTTGAAGATCCAACATTTATTGTGCTATACAGCCACAAGACACAGCGCTAGTACGCCATCGAGCTCCCATGGTTGTGCATACAAGCTTTCAGACGTCGCAGCATGGAATTGCACAAGTCTCAGATGTAGTCCTGTGACTTCATTTCATGCTGCTTGCACCTGAACGCGCAGTTCCTGCAAATTGACAGGTGGAGGAGGAGTCCTGCTCCATGGCACACGAAATATTCTCGATCTCTGAGAGATCGGGAGATGCGGTGACCATGGCAGAGTACGCACAGCTGCAAGAAATGGTCCAGAGGGGGCAGTGGCATGGACAAGCGATGTCCTGTTGAAACAGAAGATGGGCATGGGCGTCCACGAATGGCAAAGCCATCGGTTGCAGGACATCCCTAGGTACCGTGCGGCTGCCAGGGAGCCCATTAGGAATACTAACAGGCAACGGACCCCATAGGATGTTTCTCACACACCATTACATCAGACTGGCAGAAGTGTGATGGCAGATAAGAAACAGCTCTCTGTGGCGTTGCCCCCTCCGCCTCTAGACCCATATCTGATGGTCGTCACCTACAAAGCAGAAACGGGACTCGTCACTAAAGATGACTCATTGCCAGTCTGCAGGGCCCCACGTCCGTCGTTACCCACACCAAAAGAATCGGGCGCGACGCTGAAGAGTGTTGAGGTGCGCGGCGAGCTCTACGTCATGGAAACACGTGCCAGTGTATTAACACACGGGCTGTTGCGTAGAAAGTAGGTCACCCTGCTGAATGTCGTTGGCATTGGACCTGTTCGCGTTTGGTGTATAAGCTATCAGTCCCACCTCCTTGTGGTGCATATTGGACGTCCAGATCCTACATGTCACGCATGCTTGTCTTCCTGTATCCACTGCCGCCAACAACGGGCAACGGTGGTGTTCGTACAACCGGAGTGGCGTACAGTACGACAATATGGCCACTCATCCTTCCTGCAGCCCATCGATGTCGGCCCTCCAGAACTGGTCTAGCCTGGCAACCTGCTGTTGAATGTGTCACCTGGACACAGCGCACACTCCTGTGATGCTCTAATGACGCTACCCCCTGTCGTACTGGCCAGCATGGTGTTAGGGGTCCTCTTACACCGACCAATGAGCACGACGTAACGACCCCACCCACGCTACCCGAGTGTGTGTCTAAATCTGCAAGGGCCGACCGTTGTGACCGAATGGTTCTAGGCGCTTCAGTCTGGAACCGCGTAACCGCTACAGCCGCAGGTTCGAATCCTGCCTCGGGCATGGATGTGTGTGATGTCCTTAGGTTAGTTTGGTTTAAGTAGTTCTAAGTTCTAGGGGACTGATGACCTCAGAAGTTAAGTCCCATAGTGCTCAGAGCCATTAGAACCATTTGAACCTTGCAAAAGTAATCATTGGCAATGTTGATGGCGTGCAACATACCCACCTAATTTGCAGTTGATCGGTCAGGCCCTTTTGCATGCAGATCTTTTTATGACGATCAGCGTATTATCGAGCCACCAGTTTAATAAGTCATGCTTGATTTTATCCATATGGATGAGATCTGAAACTTCCTTATAAACTTTTTAAACAGTACAGTTCACCTGACGGTGTGTGGAGCCTTGTACTCCTGGTGCCATGACCTGATCCCCTTCCCTGTTACAGTCGCGAAAGGCGCCTGGGTAGAATGATTGTAAGTAAACCTCTGTTTTAGCTCTAATTTCTGGAATTTTCTCATCGTGGTCATTTCGCGAGATGTAAGTGGGAGGAAGTGATATGTTGTCTGACCCTTTCCGGAAAGCACTCTCTCAAAATGTAAATAGTAAACCTCGCCGTGATGCACAACGCCTCTCTTGTAGCGTCTGCGACTGCAGCCTGCTGAGCATCTCTGTAACGTTCTCGCACCAGAGAAATGATCCCGTTAAGAAATGCGCCTCTCTTCGTTGAATTTTCTCTTTTTCTCTCTCCTATCACTCCTACGTTAATTATTACGTCAGTCCCACTCGGTTTTAAGAACGATATTTACATACTTGATAACAAAATAAATGACTGAAATGTAGTCAGAAACGTCAATGCGTCAGTATACACAGTAGTATTTGAACAATATAACCACAACAATTTCTTTACAGCGACCATCTCTTAGTTCACTGCATTTGATACTTAACGGAATCATGTAACTGAGATTTCGATGGAGGGAACACAGATAATAAAGTTAGTTATTTCGTGCGATTAGAAAAGTGTGTCAGACCTTCGTTGTTAGAATACTGATTGGCTGTTCACTGGGCTCATAAGACTACATAACTTTCTGGCAAGTTGTGGCAGTAATTATGGACAGTTTATTGAAATGTTCATGCATTTTAAATCACGAGATCTATGTAAGTTGTGGTATACTAAATCAATGAATCACGCTTCTATTTTTGTTACAATATGTAAGCTAAGTATTTATCATATTTCTGAAAAAGGGCTATGTTATATTTTTATTAAAAATGAATAGACAGACTTAAATAACAACAATGTAAATACTTCACTCTTTTAATAGTTTGTGCAGCTGCGAAGAAAGTTTCTCACTTGTTCTGTAACGACAAATCAAACAATAAATGCGTATATTATTGCTTTATCCAGTGAGTAAAAGCCTTTCATCACTGTAATCAGCAATAAATAATTGTTGTTTTCTTGGAAATTTGTGGTAAGGTCTTATGGGACCAACTGCTGAGGTCATCGGTCCCTAAGCTTAAGCACAACGTAATCTAACTTATACTGGCTTACGCTAAGGACAACACACACACCCATGCCCGAGTGAGAATTCGAACCTCCGATGGAGGGAACCACGCGGACCGTGACAAGGTCCCCGTAGACCGCGCGGGTACCCCTCGCGGCTGTTATTCTTGAAGTGTAAGATTTCTTCAAAGTGAGCGAAGTTGAGATGAAGAATAGTTCGATATTGAAAAAAATATCACCTGTAACGAAACGTGCCGACTGGTCACCTAGGAAAAGGAGTAGTGCAATAACACTCCGTGAAGAAATTTATACTGAAGCAGAAAAGAAAATTGTCGATGGAGGCTCTACGAAGTTGAGTGTGAAGAAAGTCTGCAAGCAGTATGAAGGAACCGACACAACAAAACTATTCCAAGAAGCGGTAGAAAACCAATATTGACCTATAAAGACTGCCGTAGAATCTACCACTTTCCTCGGCAAGATCGTATGCGTACCGCAAAAGATGTAAATGGTATCTTGAAGACGTCGGGAGTTAAAGTTTCTGATCGATCGGTCGGAGAAAAACTTTGCGAAAACGGATTTCGAGTGAGGATTCGAAGAGAGAGGCTTTATGTGAACAAAATGCAGAGGCAGAAAGTACGCAGTGGGCTTAAGAACACAGATGGTGGATATAAGATGCTTGGGCTACAGTCATTTTGAGCGACAGGACTAAGATCAGCATTTATGTAAGCTTCGTCGTCGACCAGATGAAGACTAGCTGTCTGAGTGGACCACTACCACTATGAAGCATCCCGCCAGTGTCATGGTGTGGAGCTGCATGGTAAGACATGGTATTGGGCGTCTGTAAGTGTTACAGGCAACAAAGCGCCAAGAACTACCAAGAAGAAGTCTTAGTGTTGAAACTGCTGCCCTCTATCCGTGATTTGTTTCAAGGTAACAACGATCTGTAAATCTTTAACCACGACAGTGAACAATGTCACAGCGCTAGGATCGATAAAAAATTGTTCGTCGACCATTGCACTAGTGTGCTGACTTGGCCTGGCTACAGTCCCGATCTCAGCACAGCTGAGAAGTAGTGTTCAATGCTGAAAATTATGGTTTCACCTCGGGATCCCAGTAACTAGGTGGAGCTGGTAGAGGCCACCGTCAGTTCATAGTTCCGAGTGATCAGACAGAAAGGTCGCCGGCATTTGGTAGACCAGATGCCACGCAGAATCGAGGCAGTGATTACAGTATATCACGTTATCTCACGAAATAACGAGAAATATTGCAGTCACTTGCAGTCTTGTCACTAGCTCACGTAATGAGAACCGTGGTTGTAGCATAATCAGAGGGTTTATAACTTAAACAGCAACCAGCCACAAGTATGGTTTGGAAAAGTTTATTCAAATCAGACCGATAACTTTTGTCTCAAATAATTTGTAACTTTCTGAAATTGTTGCGCTGTGAGTATTTTCTTTGATTTTTATTTGTATTTAATTTAGTTATTTTTTTTTAATTCAAATTTTCAAACGGCTGACATTAGGGCACCTGAAAATTTGTAATAAACAGGACTTAGAATCATTCCAGTGTCGTCTCGTAAGGTCTTGGATACTTTTCGGTCACATTGTACTTCGAGCACTATACACTTGTGAGCGATTATAGTTATATCTACAGTACATCGTCATCTACATCTATAACCTGAAAGCCACGGTGAAGCACATAACAGCGGATACTTCCCACTGACCACGTTTTAGTGGACCTATTTGCCACTCCTGTTCAGCACGATACCAACGCTGTTGAGCAGTACCCTAGGATGGGTGGAACGACTGTTCTGTAAGTTACCTTCTTTTTAGACTGACTGCATCTGGCCATACCCAATCAACAAAGCAACGTCTGCCACCTGTTTTACCTATGACGGAGCCTATGTGATCATTCCATTTCATATCCATTATAACTGTTACAAGCATGTATTCCATTTGACAATCATTGATATTACAGTCATACTATACTACAGTTTTTTCGGTGCAGAATTTTACACATATGATCGTTTAAAGAAAGTAGCCAAATCTTTGCAGCTTCACGATTTGGTACAGCCTTTCTCATCCAGTACTTCATTATACACTACTGGCCAATTGCTACACCACGAAGATAACGTGCTACAGACGCGAAATTTAACCGACAGCAAGAAGATGCTGTGATATGCAAATGATTAGCTTTTCAGAGCATTCACACAAGGTTGGCGCCGGTGGCGACACCTACAACGTGCTGACATGAGGAAAGTTTCCAACCGATTTCTCATACACAAACAGCAGTTGACCGGCGTTGCCCGGTGAAACGTTGTTGTGATTCCTCGTGTAAGGAGGAGAAATACGTACCATCACGTTTCCGACTTTGATAAAGGTCGGATTGTAGCCTATCGCGATTGCGGTTTATCGTATCGCGACATTGCTGCTTGTGTTGGTCGAGATCCAATGACAGATAGCAAAATATGGAATCGGTGGGTTCAGGAGGGTAATACGGAACACCGTGCTGGATCCCAACGACCTCGTATCACTAGCAGTCGAGATGACAGGCATTTTATCCGCATGGCTGTAACGGATCGTGCAGCCACATCTCGATCCCTGAGTCAACAGATGGAGACGTTTGCAAGACAACAACCATCTGCACGGACATTTCGACGACGTTTGCAGCAGCATGGACTGTCAGCTCGGAGACCATGGCTGCGGTTACCCTTGACGCTGCATCACAGACAGGAGCGCCTGCGATGGTGTACTCAACGACGAACCTGGGTGCACGAATGGCAGAACGTCATTTTTCGGACGAATCCAGTTTATGTTTACAGCATCATGATGATCGCATCCGTGTTTGGCGACATCAAGGTGCACGCACATTGGAAGCGTGTATTCGTCATCGCCATACTGGCGTATCACCCGGCGTGATGGTATGGGGTGCCATTGGTTTACACGTCTCGGTCACCTTTTGTTCGCATTGATGGCACTTTAAACAGTGGACGTAACATTTCAGATGTGTTATGACCCGTGGCTGTACTCTTCATTCGATCCCTGCGAAACCCTACATTTCAGCAGGATAATGAACGACCGCATGTTTCAGGTCCTGTACGGACCTTTCTGGATACAGAAAATGTTCGACTCCTGCCCTGGCCAGCACATTCTCCAGATCTCTCACCAATGGAAAACGTCTTGTCAATGGTGGCCGAGGAACTGGCTCGTCGCAATACGCCAGTCAATACTGTTGATGACCTGTGGTATCGTGTTGAAGCTGCATGGGCAGCTGTATCTGTGCACGCCATCCAAGCTCTGTTTGACTCAATACCCAGGCGTATCAAAGCCGTTATTACGGCCAGAGGTGGTTGTTCTGGGTACTGATTTCTCAGGATCTATGCACCCAAAGTGCGTGAAAATGTAATGACATGTCAATTCTAGTATAATATATTTGTCCAATGAATACCCGTTTATCATCTGCATTTCTTCTTGGTGTAGCAATTTTAATCACCAGTAGTTTAATTAACTGCATCATCTACAAAAAGTGCGACGTTCCTGTTAATAACTTCTGACAGGACAGCAAGGTTTCAAAACCCTTTCCTGTGGCAATTCTGAACTTACTTCTTTGCTTCTACGTCCATCAATGACTGTCATTCAAGATTCACTGGTGGGAAAAACTTAAGTATGAAGGTAACTTTCGCACGATGTGTCACTATCAAGTAACATACGTCGATGCAAATTGGACCGTATATAGAGAGAACTGCTACAGTGTAGTACAGTATACTGTAGTATAGTATTGTGTAGTGTAGAAGACAACTGAAAGAAATGCGCAATGAGACGAGCAGATATGACACTTTGATTCAAAGGTAATAATTACAATGAAGACACCGCGATTTGTGATGGACCCTGGACTTCACAAAAGACAGGATATGGTTCTTAATAGGCTGTGTAATGTCCACGGACGGCACTGCATGCTCTGCAACATCATCCCATGCTGCCGACAAGACTGGTAAGGAGTTGTGGTGGTAGATCGATCCATTTCTCAGCCAGCGCAGTTGACAGCTGTGGACGTCCTTGGTGCATGAGGACGTGCTACAGTGCATCTCCCCAACGCAGCTCACACGTGCTCGATAGGATTTCAGTCCATGGAAACGGGCAGGCCAGTCTGTTCACCGAATATCCTGTCATTCCAAGAGATCGCCCACTTGCGCTGATCGTTGCAGTCGCATATTCCCATCCACAACAATGAACTCAGGGCCGACTGTACCCTCGACGGTAAAAGTGTATAGTGTCACTATAACGTTGACCCCTGATGCATCATGTTCAAAAAATAGGAAGTCACTATACCCATGCATCATTATGCCTCGCCATACCATAACTCCTGGACCACCAAAATGATCAGATGGTTCAAATGGCTCTAAGCACTACGGGACTTAACATCTGAGCAGCATCTGTAGCAGCCACATAGTTCCGGACCACAGCGGCCGGCACCAAAATGATCATGTCAGACAGTGTTGCCAGGTTCATTAAGTGTCTCACTTCTCGCCATGAGAGGCCACGCCCATTGTCACTACTCACAAGGGAACCTCCCCATCGCACCCCCCTCAGATTTAGTTATAAGTTGGCACAGTGGATAGCCCTTGAAAAACTGAACACAGATCAATTGAGAAAACAGGAAGAAGTTGTGTGGAACTGTGAAAAAATAAGCAAAATATACAAACTGAGTAGTTCATGGGAAGATACGCAACATCAAGGACACTGGGACGCAGGAGTGCCGTGGTCTAGTGGTAACGTGAGCAGCTGCGGAACGAAAGGTTCTAGGTTCAAATCTTCCATCGAGTGAGAAATTCAATTTTTTATTTTCCGTTTATGTGACAAACTCTTATGTTTTCATCACTCTTTTGGGAGTGATTATCACATCTACAAGAAAACCTAAATCGGGCAAGGTAGAAGAATCTTTTTACCCATTCGCCAAGTGTACGAGTTAGGTGGGTCGACAACATATTCCTGTCATGTGACGCACATGCCGTCACCAGTGACGTATAGAATATATCAGATGTGTTTTCCTGTGGAGGAATCGGTTGACCTATGACCTTGCGATCAAATGTTTTCGGTTCCCATTGGAGAGGCACGTCCTTTCGTCTACTAATCGTACGGTTTTGCGATGCGGTCGCAAAACACAGACACTAAACTTATTACAGTGAACAAAGACGTCAATGAACGAACGGACAGATAATAACTATGCAAAAATAAAGAAAATAAAATTTTCACTGGAGAGAAGACTTGAACCAAGGACCTCTCGCTCAGCAGCTGCTCACGCTACCACGGGACCACGACCTCCCTAAGCTCATTTGTCCATGATGTTGAATATGCGACCCGTGGACTACTCAGTTTGTATATTTTGCTTATTTTTTCGCAGTTCCACACAATTTCTTCCTGTTTTCTCAATTGATCTGTGTTCAGTTTATCAAGGCCTATCCACTGTGCCAACTTATAACTAAATCTGAGAGGGGTGCGATGGGGAGGTTCCCTTGTCAGACCGAATCTGCCCTCATCCGACAAGTACACGCGACCCCACCTTTCGTTGGTCCAGTCCCTATGCTCTTGGTACCATCGCAAACCGTGCCGTAAATATTCGGATGTCAACAGAACACGACGTCTTGTTCGTCGTTCAAACAGACCATCCCCATGCAGCAGTCGTGCCACTGTGGGACGTGAGATTGCGCGCCTTGAAGTTCTGTTAAATGTGGTTGCAATTGCACCCGCTGTTTGCCAGTTGCATAACGTAGCGGTCATCTGCCGCTGTAGTTGATCGCGGTCGACCGCCTCCCCTCCTTCGGGCAGCAGTGCCTGTGGTTCGGAATGGTACCAGTGCACGTGAAACAAAGCTGTGGGCCAAACCTAATTCCTGCGCTACACTCATCACATTTCGTCATTCTTCCAGTTTCCCAGTGATTCTTCTGCGTGTGAAGTCATCCAGATGTTGTCTCCGAGCCATTCTGTAATGAAGAACCCACCACAGTGCACCATAACTGTCTGCTTATTCGCGCGTATTGTCTTTTCTTGTTCCGTTAACTGCCAGGTGTTGCGAGGCCGGCCCCATTTGGCGCTATAGTGACGTTGACCTCATGCCATTAGACGTCCAGCGCGATTGGGAGGCCTCTGGCAGCATCCTCTCCCACTTTCATTCATTTCATCGAGTTGTTAATATGGTATGTTACTTTAGCGAGTCCTTAAGTTTTGCAGAGCAGTCTAATATGCTGCGTTCTCACTATAAATAAAAGCTGGGACCAGTCACAAAACTTGTCTGATACGCCGTACGATCGTGGTTAGGCCGTTATCACACTATCATACTTCTTCGTCAAAGTTGATATGTCAAATATTTATGTCAAAGAAATTTGATAGCGTAATAGGGAACTTTGTCAAATCTTACCTTTTATCAAAGAAATATGATCAAATCTAGCGCCTCGCCGTAGGTTTAATCATAAAAGTCGTTTGTCTTCTGTTCACTGCAATGTGAAATTTAACCGCTTGGAGCGCTGTCGTCTCTACAGCTATTTGACGTCCGTAGTGTGCTTGTAAATATGGCTGAAAAGTTTAGTTGGTATGTTCCTTCGAATCTCTGTAACAACCTTTCTTCGACAGGGGTAGAGGAGTGAGCAAGGGGTACAATGCATGCTATTAATCGTCTGCTGACGGGCAGGTGGGATATGCTGTGGGCGATTTAAAATCCACGATTACAGGTACAGCCATCCATCTCTACATCTCGAAACTTCTAGGCAGCTTTTCGGCAAGCCGGAATACAGGACGACAGCCTCTAAAATAAAATTATTCTCTTAGCCCTCCATTCCAGTTTGTCTATTTTTTAACTCTAGATGCCACAAGTTAAAAAGTGCTTCATCTGTTTCTTACTTTTTTATAATATTGTAGCTGTTGGAACACTAATTCAATTAATTAAATTTTTAAAAATAAAATTAGTTCTTAATGCCCATATAGTACACTAAACATTTACTTATCTTCGGATATTCCCCCTTCAGTACTTTATAAATCACTGAAAACATTTCTGAAATCATTTTGGTTAATGCGCACTGTGGTATTCGAGTGCTATACAGGGTGGTCCATTGATCGTGACCGGTCCAAATAGCTCACGAAATAAGCGTCAAACGAAAAAACTACAAAGAACGAAACTTGTCTAGCTTGAAGGGGGAAACCACATGGTGCTATGGTTGGCCCGCTAGATGGCGCTGCCATTGGTCAGACGGATATCAACTGCGTTTTTTTTAAAAATAGGAACCCCCATTTTTTAATTACATATTCATGTAGTACGTAAAGAAATATGAATGTTTCAGTTGGATCACTTTTTTCGCTTTGTGATAGTTGACTCTGTAATAGTCACAAACATATGGCTCACAATTTTAGAGGAACGATTGGTAACAGATAGGTTTTTTTAAATTAAAATACAGAAAGTATGTACGTTTCAACATTTTATTTCGGTTGTTCCAATGTGATACATGTACCTTTGTGAACCTATCATTTCTGAGAACGCATGCTGTTACAGCATGATTACCTGTAAATACCACATTAATGCAGTAAATGCTCAAAATGATGTTCGTCAACCTCAATACATTTGGCAATGCGTGTAACGACATTCCTCTCAACAGCGACTAGTTCGCTTTCCGTAATGTTCGCACATGCATTGACAATGCGCTGACGCATGTTGTCAGGCGTTTTCGGTGGATCATGATAGCAAATATCCTTCAACTTTCTCTACAGAAAGAAATCCGGGGACGGCAGATCCGGTGAACGTGCGGGCCAAGGTATGGTGCTTCGACGACCAATCCACCTGTCATGAAATATGCTATTCAATACCGCTTCAACCGCATGCGAGCTATGTGCCGGATATCCATCATGTTGCAAGTACATCACCATTCTGTCATGCAGTGAAACATCTTGTAGTAACATCGGTAGAACATTACGTAGGAAATCAGCATACATTACACCATTTAGATTGCCATCGGTAAAATGGTGGCCAATTATCCTTCCTCCCATAATGCCGCACCATACATTAACCCGCCAAGGTCGCTGATGTTCCACTTGTCAAAGCCATCGTGGATTTTCCGTTGCCCAATAGTGCATATTATGCCGGTTTACGTTACCGCTGTTGGTGAATGACGCTTCGTCGTTAAATAGAACGCGTGCAAAAAATCTGTCTTCGTCCCGTAATTTCTCTTGTGCCCAGTGGCAGAACTGTACACAACCTTCAAAGTCGTCGACATGCAATTCCTGGTGCATAGAAATATGGTACGGGTGCTATAGATGTTGATGTAGCATTCTCAACACCGACGTTTTTGAGATTCCCGATTATCGCGCAGGTTGTCTGCTACTGATGTGCGGATTAGCCGCGACAGCAGCTAAAACACCTACTTGGGCAATATCATTTGTTGCAGGTCGTGGTTGACATTTCACATGTGGCTGAACGCCCCGTTTCCTTAAATAACATAACTATCCGGCGAACGGTCCGGACACTTGGATGATGTCGTCCAGTATACCGAGCAGCATACATAGCACACGCCCATTGGGCATTTTGATCACAATAGCCATACATCAGCACGATATCGACCTTTACCGCAATTGGTAAACGGTCCCTTTTAACACGGTTAATGTATCACGAAGCAAATACCGTCCGCACTGGCGGAATGTTACGTAATATCACGTACTTATACGTTTGTGACTATTACAGCGCCATCTATCACAAAGCGAAAAAAGTGGTCCAACTAAAACATTCATATTTCTTTCCGTACTACACGAATATGTAATAAAAATAGGGGTTCCTATTTAAAAAAAGGCGGTTGATATGCGTTTGACCTATGGCAGCGCCATCTAGCGGGCCAACCATAGCGCCATCTGTTTTCCCCCTTCAAGCTAGACGAGTTTCGTTCTTTGTAGTTTTTTCGTTTCACGCTTATTTCATGAGATATTTGGCCCGGTCACTATCAATGGACCACCCTGTATAGTAAGCTAGAGTAGCTCTTTCCTGTAGCAAGAAATCGCAGTGTTGTGATGAATCTGTCTGCTGCACATATAGCATTACTCACGTGAGTATGCTGCTTTGTAATATGAGGAGTCACTTTACTGACCAAATACTGAAATGCACTCTTTTCCATTCGTAATTAATTTATATAAGAATTGACGTCCTCCACTTGCAGCTCTCGTAACAAATTTCGCTGAATGCTTTTACTATCTCGACGTAAAACCCATGGCTATACCGAAGTAGGTTTCCTTTCTTCCGCCGCACACACAATGCAACTGTGGTACAAGCGACTGCAGCACATATTAACGAGATGTTGTTGTCCGCCATTTTTAAATCTGACAAAAGATATGATGACAGTGAAACACCCCTTTTTTGCGCCACGTGAGAGATCTTTGTCAAAGAAAGCTGACGAATATTTAATCACATTTATTTGTCAAAGCATTATGATAGTGTAATACCGGCCTTAATAAGCATTAGTGTGGTACTGCGTCACATGCTTTTTCGGAGTTTAGAAATACTGCATCACCTGATTTTCTTGATCCATAACCCTCATGACGTCATGTGAGAGAAGTGCGAGCTGGATTTTGAATCAACAATGTTTTTGGAACTCGTACTAACTGAAATTGAAGAGGTCAATCTGTTCGAGAGTGCTCATAATATGCTATATGATTCTACTACAACAGATTGACGTCATCTTCGTACTTGAATAAAAAGTTCTCGGATTTCCTGGCGTGTCTAGTGGTTAATATTCAACGAGATTTCGACAAAGCACTCCTTAGACACTGTCAAGTGGTATTACTGCCAGTGGGTTGCTGGTACGCCCCTTGTACACACTAGCTGCTGGCTGTGACGTCACTGGTGCTCATGTCATCGCCATATATGTGGACACGATGACTCGGCGTTTCAGGTGCGTGCTTCAACCTCGCGATCGCGGGATTCCAGGCTGCGCTGAGCTGCAGGGCGCCGTCTGTGTCACTGGCATTATCGGGTATTTTTATTTATGGCTTCTTTAATTACACAGTCGCAGAAGCCGTTAGTGCAAGCCACGACAGATATTTCGTCAAATTTGATATGGTGGCCGTTTTCTAAATCATTTTCAGCTAAAGCGGGTTTCTCGGTTAGCGCAGGTGATGCTCCTTTCGGCGTTGTTCTACAGTGCCTGTTTTTTGTTCGATGTAAGATTCGCCACACCTCCAAGTTATCTCGTAGGTTCACGTGTTCTAGAACCTGCTGCATCTTTAACTGATCTCAATAATTACTGGATTTTTGTCGGAAGCCTGAAGATCGACCTCTATTTGTTTGGTGACTGTTGGAGCCGTTTTTCCTGATGACCTTACGAAGTGGTTAAGCTCACTGGACAAGTTTCCGATGTCTGATATCGTTCTTGAATTATGCACCAATGTTTGAAGTTGAAACGGGCATATAGACTGCTGAGTCAATATGTGCCCATACATGGCGAGGCCGTAAATATAAATGTCGTGTGACTAGGGCCTCCCGACGGGTAGACCGTTCGCCCGTGCAAGTATTTCGATTTGACGCCTCTTCGGCGACTTGCGCGTCGATGGGGATGAAATGATGATGATTAGGTCAACACAACACCCAGTCCCTGAGCGGAGAAAATCTCCGACCCAGCCGAGAATCGAGCCCGGGCCCTTAGAATTGACATTCTGTCGCGCTGACCACTCAACTACCGGGAGCGGACGGCGAGGCCGTGAGCACCAATGACGCAACAGCCGGGAGGTAGTGTATATAAAGGTATACCAGCAGCCCACTGGTAGTCATACCACTTGACAATGGCCAAGGAGTGCTTGATCGAAAGCTCGTGGAACTAAACCACTTGACGCTGCTTGATACCCGAGAACTTTTTATTCAGTGTTACCACCACGAGACTCTTCATTCTTAGATCTTCATACCTGTTTGTCACTTTTTCTTCGAAGGATTTTTAATATCTTAATCAGAAGGTGGTTCTGCAGCATTAACAGAAAATACCGCGTGGCAAGTATGACTCTTTGAAAGAATAGGATTAGTTTGAAAGTCGAATTTTTGGAGGGAATGATTAATTTTAAGCGCTGTACAAAAACTTTTTCTTATAAATTTTGGTCGTTTTTGTGTTTAAGTATGCTACTACCTGACGCTGTTTCACAGTACTCATTGTAGGATCTAGATAGTCACTGTAAGATCGTCTGTGAAGGGCTTGGATTCCGTCATCTAGACTGCCTAGTCACATTAGTGTGATTACCGCCTGCGATCGACGTCAACGTGCAATAACCACTCACTGGCGGCAGATGGCAGCTCTGTCACTGGAGGGTATGTAAAGTTTGTCGGGGGGCACGCGGAACATAATGCAGTCGGAAATGGAGAGATTTATCTGACATCAAAAAGGACATGATCAATTGCTTTCGGGCCAAGGGTGGAAGCATTTCCATAACAGGTAACTTCGTAAACTGCTTGCGTGCCTCCGTGGTTAAAGTCCATCATGCATGGCTAAATGGCGCTGCCCAAAACCGGTGCCATGGCAACTATGGTACTGCACGAGCCGTAGATGACAGGGATCATGTATGCGAGTGAATAGACGCGAAACTGTTGAGCAATTGACCGCCCAGGTGAACCAAATGTTTTTCTGTCTCCTCAACGACCGTACAGCGAACGTTGTTGCGTATGTGCCTATGCAGCAGGCGTTTGGTTCAAAAAAATGGTTCAAATGGCTCTGAGCACTATGGGACTTAACATCTATGGTCATCAGTCCCCTAGAACTTAGAACTACTTAAACCTAACTAACCTAAGGACATCACACAACACCCAGCCATCACGGGGCAGAGAAAATCCCTGACCCCGCCGGGAATCGAACCCGGGAACCCGGGCGTGGGAAGCGAGAACACTACCGCACGACCACGAGCTGCGAGCAGGCGTTTGGTTCACGCAGCTCAAGCACCTACGCTGGTTGCTGTTCACTGGTTGGAGTTTGCACGCCTGTACCGCAACTGGATGTCCACTGAGTGGCAACAGGTGCTCTTTTCAGATGAACCTCTTTCATGCTCCATTGGACAGATTGACGTTGGCGAGTACGGCGTGAAACGTCTGTAGGCAAATAGGCTACAGCAAGAGTCCAGGCTGGAGGGCATTCCCTGGGTGATCTCGCGATTCTGGAAGGAACACTGGATCAACACAAGTATGCATCTGTACAGCCTTACAGGCAATTTGTGTCCCTCGGCACTATGGCATCTCCCAGCAGGACAGTGCAACGTGCCACGCAGCTCGCAGTGTACGGTACTTGCGTGGTTCGGAGAGCACCAGGATGCGTTTGCCATACTCCCCTGGCCACCAAACTCCTTGGACCCAAACACAATCGAGAATCTGTAGGACCACCTCGATTGGACTGTTTACACCACGGGTCCTCACCCGAGGAACCTAGCACAGCGGGTTACTGCACTGGGGTTGGCATGGCCCCAAATCCCTGTCGCTAGTTGCCTGAACCTCACTGACAATCTCCCTGCACGTCTTGCAGCGGCCCGTGCGGCAGAAGATGCTTATTCAGGCTTTGAACAGGCGGTCACGTATGTAACACCAGTTTCTTCAGTGCAGTATTCCTTTCCCTTAAGTATATACAATCCCTACCACGAATTTTTTTCCGATAACCTACACCACAAGATTCGACATGAATCCGAAAGAATGAGGAATATGATACAGAAGCAGAGATGGACAGCTTAGGTACTTTCCTTTCAGTCAGGGATTTATGGTATTATAATAATGCAGAATGAGATTTTCACTCTGCAGCGGAGTATGCGCTGATATGAAACTTCCTGGCAGATTAAAACTGTTTGCCGGACCGAGACTCGAACTCGTGACCATTGCCTCCTTTCTTCCAGGAGTGCTAGTTCTGCAAGGTTCGCAGAATAGCTTCTGTGAAGTTTGGAAGGTAGGAGACGAGGTACTGGCAGGATCGAAGCTGTGAGGACGGGTCGTGAGTTGTGTTTGGGTAGCTCAGAGGCTAGAGCACTTGCCCGCGAAAGGCAAAGGTCCTGAGTTCGAGTCTCGGTCCGGCACACAGTTTTAATCTGCCAGGAAGTTTCATATCAGCGCATACCCGCTGCAGAGTGAAAATCTCATTCTGGAAACATCCCCCAGGCTGTGGCTAAGCCATATCTCCGAAATATCCTTTCTCTTAGGAGTGCTAGTTCTGAAAGGTTCGCAGAAGACCTTCTGTGAAGTTTGGAATGTAGGAGACGAGGTACTGGCAGATTTGAAGCTATGAGGACGGGTTGTGAGTCTTTTTGGGTAGCTCAGACTGGCCCTTGCCTGCGAAATGCAAAGGTCCCGAGTTCGAGTATCGGTCCGGCACACAGTTTTAATCTGCCAGGAATTTTCAATATAAAAATGCTTTAAAACGGCACATTTAAGTGACGGGGAATGGGTCATGCACAGCGAAAAGAAGGGCTTGACAGGGGATTGTTACTAGCACGCATCACACATTCCAGTACCCTATAGGTCATAATGAGAAGTACGTTGGTAAAGCAGACATTTTGTTCATATTTTGGCTAATTGTCCTAACAGATGGTTGTCAGTTCGGATAAAATTTTTACGTCGGCATCCATATTCCGCAAACCAGAGAGAAGTGTATGACTTCCCATTGTACCTGATATTAGGGTTTCTTCTCGTACCGAGCACGGTATGAATGACTGCATAAAGGTCTCTGCGTGTGCTGTAATTAATCTTATCTGGTCTTCTCAGCCCTACGCTAGGGATACGTAGAAGACTATAGTATATTCCTAGACTCCTCCCTACTGGTACTCGAAACTTTGTAGTCTTTCACGGGATAAAAGAAGCTGGTATTTTTCCACTTTTACTGTTTTATTTTATTAGTAGATGACTGGTTTTTGCCTTTTCGGCCGATTTCAAGTGATTTTCTGTATAAAAGAGAACACATTACATTACCTCCACGAACACAAAAGCAATGAAATGAATGTAAATTATTAGAAAGACAGTTACTTGCAGGAGAAAAGTGTGTCATATGCATTAAAATGCAGGGTCTTTAAGTGTTCTATTAGTTTTCGGTAACGCATATGCTGTCTAGTTGGTTTGATAGATTGACATTTTAATAACGCGAGAAATTTGCAAAGATATCAAATTAACCACGGGGCAAAGCTAAGCATGGACTAATAATTTAAAATAACTTTGACGTTATGTTTATCTGTGCATTTGAGGAAAGTTAATAAACAGTAAGAAGTAAAAATAAATTTCATTTATTGTATGGACTTTTTTTGAATGGTCGTTAGTAGAATATGATGAAGTTACCATGAAAATTTCGGTTTTGCAGATTTGTTTGATCAATGATAAGTGTATCTGGTTGAATTTTTAAAAGATTGAGCCGGCCACGGTGGCCGTGCGGTTCTAGGCGCTCCAGCCCGGAGCCGCGCTGCTGCTACGGTCGCAGATTCGCCTCGGGCATGGGTGTGTGTGATGTCCTTAGGTTAGTTAGTTTTAAGTAGTTCTAAGTTCTAGGGGACTGATGACCTCAGCAGTGCTCAGAGCCATTTGAACCATTTTTTAAAAGATTGAAAGTTTCAATTACTTCTAAGATATTCAGGGAATAATTTACGTCTATCTTAAAGCGTCTGCCAGTTCAAATTATTCGGTATTTCCATGTCTCTCTACGCTTTGTATGAACACAAATAAATACATTCTCGCTTATACTAGCCCTTTTTTATTTTTTGTCTGGATATATTCTCTCAGAATAAAATTGAAAACAGTTATCATGTCCCCCTCCTCCTTATCCCTCTTTCCGTTTCGAAGCAAGACTTTTGGGAGATTGCCATTGGTTGAAAGGCAAATATTGGAACTGGGAATCCATTTCCAAACATTCCCAAATGGGACTCCCAATTCCCCATCATCATCTACCCTGGTATTTGGTTGAAATACACTGGTGCCCAGAATTAAAGCAACAAACGTAAATTATGCAAGGGTGCGTTTATTTTGCCACAAAACAGTACAAACAGGTCATAGTAAAGCAGAAACCATTTAAACAAGACAGAATGTAACAACTGCAACATGCATAACGGTGGACCAAAAATGTTCTTCGTTTTTTCCAACTTAACCTATTTGCACACATTCCGACAACTAATTAATGTGCTCAGTATGGGGTTTGACGACCTCTAGCAGCAACACAGGCCTGACAACGACAGGAAATGCAGTGAATGATGTCATCAATCTCATGTTGAGGTAATAACGCCTATTCTCCCTGCATAGGTGCTCGCAAGTCTGGGGGTAGTGGTTGGTGGATGCTGACGTGAAGAAACCCGACTCCGCAGTACATCCCAGACATACTCTATGGGATTCAAATCGTAAGAGCGAGCAGGCCACGCCATGCGGGCAATATCTTCCGTTTCCAAGAGAACATCAATCAACGGTGCTCTGTGGGGTTGAGCATTATTGTCCATCAACACAAAGTTTAGGCCCACAGCATCTCGCAACAACCACACATGACGTCCCAAGATTTCGTCACGATACCTGACAGCAGTTATACATTATCGATTCACCCGTACAATTTCATGAAGAACTGTTCGAGTGGTCAGCATAATCTCTGCCCACACCATGAGGGATCTTCCTCGATATCAGTCTCTTTCCACTAAGTTTGGGTCCCGAAATCATGTTCCACGTTCCCTCTAGATGCAAATCCGTTCAGAATCACTCTCCAGACCACATCGGGACTCATCTGTGAAAAGAACATTGGCCCATTGTTCGACCGTACAGGTGGCATGTTGACGACTCCAGTCTAGACGTTCCCTTCTGAGAAGACACGTCAGAGGTACACTTACAGCAAGTCTCCGACAGTAAAAGCCACTTTGTTGAAGCCTTCTCTACATCGTTTGCCTCAATACAACACGTCCATTGGATGCTGCGAGATCAGATGCCAGTTGCAGTGCAGTACTAAGGCGGTACCGTCGTGCTCTTACAGCCAAATAATGATCCTTTCTTTCTGATGTCAGGCTTGGTCGGCCTTACTCTGGTCTTTGGGATACAATTTCGGGCTCTACAATCTGTCGCCACATCCGAAAAACAAGAGAACGATTCACATTAAACCATCGGGCCATATCAGTTTGCGACTGTCCTGCTTCCATTCTTCTTACGGCTCTCCACTGCAGAGAGTCTGGCAGGCGTCTTCTCTGTGCCATATTGCATCGTCTGTGACTGTGTACACAGCAACTGTGGACCCAACAAATATTATCCCATCTGATGGGTGCCCTGATACCACCGCTGGTGTGGTTGTCCGTAGGTCGGAACGACGTCTTCCGTGCAGAGCACGGCGGTATGAGACATCTGTTGCCAGTTGGTATGATCATATCATCACTTTGACACGGGACGCAGATAAAGCGGTTTTTTGCTTTAATTTTGGACACCAGTGACATTGACTCTACAATAGGTCAGAAATACCTACAAAATGAAAACTATTTTTGAAAAGCTGTTACGCATTGTTTTACAATTCAGATAAGTTTTTTAACTTTTTTATCGACCAGGATATTGAAGTAAATACATTATGTGATCAAAAGTATCCGGTCACCCCCAAAAACATACGTTTTTCATGTTAGATGCATTTTGCTATCACCTATTGCCAGATTCTCCATATCAGCGGCCTCAGTAGTCATTAGACATCGTGAGAGAACAGGATGGAGCGCTCTGCGGAAATCACGGACTTCGAACGTGGTGAGGTGATTAGGTGTTACTTGTGTCATACATCTCTACACTCCTGAACATCCCTAGGTCTACTCTGTCTGATGTATTGGTGAAGTGGAAACATGAAGGGACACGTACAGCACAGAAGCATACAGGCCGACCTCGTCTGTTGACTGGCAGAGACCGCCGACAGTAGAAGAGGGTCGTAACGTATAATAGGCAGACATCTATTCAGACCATCACACAGGAATTTCAAACAGCATCAGGATCCAATGCAAGTACTATGAGGTGAGAAAACTTGGATTTCATGGTCGAGGGGTTGCTCATAAGCCACACATCACGCCGGTAAATGCCAAACGACACCTTAGTTGGTGTAAGGAGCGTAAACGTTGGACGACTGAATAGTGGGAAAACGTTGTGCGGAGTGACAAATCATGGTACGCAATGTGTCGATCCGATGACAGGGTGTGGGTATGGCGAATGCCCGGTGAACGTCATCTGCCAGCGTGTGTAGTGCCAACAGTAAAATCCGGAGGGGGTTGTGTTGTGGTGTGGTCGTGTTTTTCATGGAGGGGGCTTGCACCTCTTGTTCTTTTGCGTGGCACTATCACATCACAGGCCGACATTGATGTTTTAAGCACCTTCTTGCTTCCCACTGTTGAAGAGCAATTCGGGGATGGCGATTGTATCTTTCAACACGATCGAGCAACGGACTGGCCTGCACAGAGTCCTGACCTGAATCCTATAGAACACCTCTGGGATGTTTTGGAACGCCAAATTCGTGCCAGGCCTCACCGACCGACATCGATACCTTTCCTGAGTGCAGCCGTGAAGAAAGGGCTGCCATTCCCCAAGGAACATTCCAGCACGTGATTGAACGTATGCCTGCGAGTTCGTCCACACATGTAGCACTCTCTGCTTCAGCATGACAATGCCAGATCATACAAGATATCTGCGGCATTTGGAAAAAACCGACGCTTTTGGTGCACTGTCGTCGATTATTTTCCATACTGTCACGACTTGGCCCCACCTGATTTTCATCTGTTTCCAAAACTTAAAGAACATCTTCTAGGACTCTACTTTGATAGTGATGAAGCGGTGTAAGCTGAGATGAGGCTGTGGCTCCACCAACGAAGGAAAACATTCTACAGTGACGATATCAACAAAATGATCTCTCGTTAGAAACGTGTTCGTCGTCAGAGTAACAATACTGAGCAGTAAATATGTGGAAATGAAGAATAAGGATGCAGAATATTAATTCCGACTGTTTTTATTTAAAGATCTTTTAAAGTTTTCAAGTACAAAACCCGGAGGCATTACTTTTCAGCACGTCATCGTATATTTAATATCCCCATACACTTAAGCGATATTCCAGTTTCGGAGTGATTCCCGAGCCTTTGCTGCTACCAGTTGTCGCTGTTATTGGCTAATACGCTGCCCATTATAAGGTGCCTTATACATAAAATATATACACTACTGGCCATTAAAATTGCTACACCACGAAGATGACGTGCTACAGACGCGTAATTTGACCAACAGGAAGAGGATGCTGTGATATACAAATGATTAGCTTTTCAGAGCATTCACACAAGGTTGGCGCCGGTGGCGACACCTACAACGTGCTGACATGAGGAAAGTTTCCAACCGATTTCTCATACACAAACAGCAGCTGACCGGCGTTGCCTGGTAAAAGTTCTTGTGATGTCTCGTGTAAGGAGGAGAAATGCGTACCATCACGTTTCCGACTTTGATAAAGGTCGGATTGTAGCCTATTGCGATTGCGGTTTATCGTATCGCGACATTGCTGCTCGCGTTGGTCGACATCCAATGACTGTTAGCAGAATATGGAAACGGTGGGTTGAGGAGGGTAATACGGAACGCCGTGCTGGATCCCAACGGCCTCGTATCACTAGCAGTCGAGATCACAGGCATCTTATCCGTATGACTGTAACGGATCGTGCAGCCACGTCTCGATCCCTGAGTTAACAGATGGGGACATTTGCAAGACAACAACCATCTGCACGAACAGTTCGACGACGTTTGCAGTAGCCCTCCGCCACACACCGTTGAGTGGCTTGCGGAGTATAAATGTAGATGTAGAAGTAGATGGACTGTCAGCTCGGAGACCACGGCTGCGGTTACCTTTGACGCTGCATCACATACAGGAGCGCCTGCGATGGTGTATTCAACGACGAACCTGGGTGCAGGAATTGCAAAACGTCATTTTTTCGGATGAATCCAGTATCATGATGGTCGCATCCGTGTTTGGCGACATCACGGTGAACGCACATTGGAAGCGTGTATTCGTCATCGCCATACTGGCGTATCACCCGGCGTGATGGTATGGGGTGCCATTGGTTACACGTCTCGGTCACCTCTTGTTCGTACTGACGGCACTTTGAACAGTGGACGTTACATTTCAGATGTGTTACGACCCGTGGCTCCACCCTTCATTCGACCCCTGCGAAACCCCACATTTCAGCAGGATAATGCACGACCGCATGTTGCAGGTCCTGTATGGGCCTTTCTGGATACAGGAAATGTTCGACTGCTGCCCTGGCCAGCACATCCAGATCTCTCACCAATTGAAAACGTGTGGTCAATGGTGGCCGAACAACTGGCTCGTCACAATAGGCCAGTCACTACTCTTGATGAACTGTGGTATCGTGTTGAAGCTGCATGAGGAGCTGTACCTGTACACGCCATCCAAGCTCTGTTTGACTCAATGCCCAGGCGTATGAAGGCCGTTATTACGGCCAGAGGTGGTTGTTCTGAGTATTGATTTCTCCGCATCCATGCACCCAAATTGCGTGAAAATGTAATCACATGTCAGCTCTAGTATAATATATTTGTCCAATGAATACCCGTTTATCATCTGCATTTCTTCTTGGTGTAGAAATTTTAATGGCCAGTAGTGTACATAAAACTAGAAAGGACATTGGAAGCTGTTGTTGACGGGGAATCAATATGAATACTGTGAACAGAGCCACCTGCGTATTGGTTTCAGAGTGTGTTTTAACACAATGGGATGGAGATGTTGCTGTCAGCCCGAGACGGAGACGTTTGTGTGTTATTAGTGCAGCAGCAGCGCCTAGAGAGCGGACGAGCCGCACTGCAGAAATGCCTACGTGGGAGAAACTCCTGACACGAACAAGGGCGCGCGTCCGCTGATGCCTGGGGCGGTTACCCCGGCACGCGCAATACCTGATCAAACTCTCGCCAGATGCCGGTGTCGCACAGCAAAGCAAACAGTGTCGCTCAAGTTTCGCGGCTGCAGCACTCGGTTAATCCAGGGAGAAGACCCCTGCCCAACGGCAGCTTCGACGCTGAAATCTCTATCAGGCAGCGGTGCAAACTGCATTCATCTTGCCACTGATTCAGATTAGGAATGAATTCCAGAACTCGACACACTTGTACAGCGGTAAACGTGATGTTATTTCATGTTTAAGTTTTAAATTTTTTCCTGCAATTTCGTAGTTTTTTATTTTTACACCTTTTTACATTTTTTAGCTTCTAATTAAAAAGACACAAATTCTTGCTTTCACTCACAAGACGACCACCCGGCAGTCTGATATTTGTAATTTTTTATATTTATGGTACGCGAAGTTCAGAATTCAAATATCAATAACCTAAAACAGTTCAATGGCTCTGAGCACTATGAGACTTAACATCTTAGGTCATCAGTCCCCTAGAACTTAGAACTTCTTAAACCTAACTGACCTAAGGACATCACACACATCCACGCCCGAGGCAGGATTCGAACCTGCGACCGTAGCAGTCCCACGGTTCCGGACTGCAGCGCCTAGAACCGCACGGTCACCGCGGCCGGCAATAACCTAAAACAGTTGGATGCAACTCTCAAAAACTCTCTAGAAAATCGACTTTGAAGTTCTCCTTGGACGTTTAACTTCAACAATTAATGCGATTTTTTTCACTCTTGACGTTGTGGCCTACTCAGCAGCGTTGGTGAATGGTAACTAAATATTCGCTGTGGTCTTCGTTTTCTTCGTTTCATTTTTCGTTCAGTTTGAATATCTAAATCATTTAAATATAAAATTCATTAAATATATGCCAAATAACACACATCTAATCATTATCCTTTTTTAAAAAAAATAACCGTCTTCTTGTTTTTAATTACATACCACACGCAAAATTCCAGATTTCATTGTAAATATAAATTCTTAATTATTGACATTTTAAAGAAGAAAGTTAATAAATTTGTAATGTTTTTTAATTTAAACAATCTTTATTAACCATTTCTTATAAATTGTCAATAATTAAGGTTTTTTATTTGCAATGCAAGTGGTATGTAATTATAAACAAGAAGACGTGCATTGCCGGCCAGTGTGGCCGTGTGGTTATAGGCGCTTCAGTCTGGAACCGAGCGACCGCTACGGTCGCAGGTTCGAATCCTACCTCGGGCATGGATGTCTGTGCTGTCCTTAGGTTAGTTAGGTTTAAGTAGTTCTCAGTTCTAGGGGACTGATGACCTCAGATGTTAAGTCCCATAGTGCTCAGAGCCTTTTGAACCATTTTGAAGACGTGCATTTTATAGAAATTGAAGGTTTGATTGTATTAATTAGCATAGATTTGATTAATTTTATATTTAAATGACGTAGGTATTCGAAGTACAAGGAAAAATAAAACGAAGATAAAGACCACAGCGAAATTCGAACCAATTCTTCACTGATTACCCACGTATTATTCTCCAGCGCTTCCGATTGAGTCACGTGGGCAATTGTGAAAACCGCCCTAGCGCTAGGGAATTCAAGTTCCACGGAAATCTTCAAAATCGATTTTCCAGTAACCTTCGTTGCTGCAGTGAACTATGATAAACTGCTGATAGAAGAGGAGCAATTTCTTTCGCGTGCCGGCCGAAGTGGCCGTGCGGTTAAAGGCGCTGCAGTCTGGAACCGCAAGACCGCTACGGTCGCAGGTTCGAATCCTGCCTCGGGCATGGATGTTTGTGATGTCCTTAGGTTAGTTAGGTTTAACTAGTTCTAAGTTCTAGGGGACTAATGACCTCAGCAGTTGAGTCCCATAGTGCTCAGAGCCATTTGAACCATTTTTTTTCTTTCGCGTAATGTATTTAGAATATTATAGGTACCTCATCTGGTACTAATCCCTTTCGACGATTAACTTTTTGCACTCCGTAACGCAGACATAGGGCTGCATCGCACGCCCTCGTTTTAATCGTCGCTAGCTGGGCGGCAGCGCGCCACAGGGAATTGAGCGGAACTCCTTGTAGAAACAATGAGGCCACTGTCCAACGATTAGTGTATATATTGAAGTAAAAAGTACGCTTTATTTCAAATATATTTATAGAAGCATTACAGTAAAAACTTTCCATTATGTGATATTTTTACAGTAGGAACTTCGCTAGACCAAAAGTGACGGCCCCTCAGAAATACTTCTCATCCGATTTTAAGGAAACTATTCAATATAAAAAACTGAAACTTTAAACATCTCATAGTCAAATATATTAGCTTGATAATGAACTGCAAATCTTTTCATAATTCGTTGCGTTTATTGTTCAACTTTGAAATAAAGTAAGCCATTGCATGTACAGTCGTGGACAAAACGAGCGAGACCCCTCGCCTTTTCGTTATGCTGATCCGCACAGCTTTGAAATCTGCTACACAGCATAACATGCAAGGCGACGAAGTGCTACCAACATACTATGCACAGGCGTGAAATTGAAAAAATTTCCGAACTTTGTCAGACTGTTTTCAATCGAGTGTAAGACTATATTAACGCTGATTAGTGCGTTAAACACAACACGTAAATATAAAATATAAATGAAAGAAGAAACGCTAATTAGTATGGACTGTACTAATAAAAATGAATTCCAGCTTATCGAGATAACATAACTGTTTTAGTAAGACAAAGTAACCCATATCGTTACGAATTAGCAAAATATTACGCGCATTCGGCCACTAAACGGTCTGTGTCATCGTTCAGACCACTCAGAATGGATTACCGTTGCTGAACTACGTGAAAGTGTGCAAATTTAGCAATGCGTGAAGATTCATAACGAAATTTTGTTAAAAATCATTCGTTGCCATACTTAAGTCAATTCAGTTAGCGACAGAAGCGGAAAAAGTAGGCAGTAACAAGTATGAAATTCTACAAGAGTTTCATATTGACATCCACAAGGCGCTGGTTCACAATAGGTAGCAATAAAACGTATTGGGGGCGCGAGAATTTCTTAAAATGGTTTTACTGATAGTCTATCTGCCTCCATCGAGATAAGAACCGAAAAAAAACCAGACCTCCCTTGCAGTAGCAAATACCTTTCACTACACTAGCAAACAACCCAGGCAAACAGCCCTCTATTATTACCCCAAACATGAATAAGCCGTCAATTTCGCAATGAAAATGGCAAAATGATCTGCAGTTTCTGTTGCATAGAGCTTTCTGGACTTAAAAAAAATGAATTCTCTACCTTATGTCACCGCTTATGTGGCGATCATTCGGGATGTTTATCGAAATAACAAAATACTGTTATTAGCGCATAAATGTAGTAGGATAATTCTGCACCACCCCAGGAAATAAACGGCGACATAGCTGCCAAACATATTCTACAATGTTTCGAATTCTCCATTAGACTCACCACAGCCAGGAAACGTTCATTAGCCGAAATGTTTCTTAAGCTAGCTAGCAATGGGAATACTCTCACTTCCAAAACACGGTGGCATTAATACTGGGATCTGAATTACCACGTGTATAGGCAAATGGATTTTATTTGCATTCGTGTAAAGGTGATTTGGATCGAAAGCGTAGCTACGATAAATATGCTGATGTATCGACTGCAGCTATAACATTTCGAATAAAGAGTAGGGTGAATTATTTATGCGACCCTCATCTACAGTAACTGTCGTAGCTATTTTCATTGTTAGGATTTCGTCACCTAAATCGGTAAAAATGGATCCCTACTAGTCTCACTTTCTTGGCCGTCTATCTGTCTACCCAACCCTTGAAACCCGTCTACTTCGAGTACGGGCAGACATAATAAGCGGAAATGTGTCGCACTTCCTGAAGTATACGGTCTCTTGATGGTGAAAAAAAGTGAGCTCCTATGTCAACGCAATCTAAAGATACGGCAGTTTACGTAAAAAAAAAATTTACGTAGAAGGTCCCCTAGACCTAGAACTACTTAAACCTACCTAAGCTAAGGGCCTCACACACATTCATACCCGAGGTAGGATTCCAACCTGTGACTGAAGCAGCCGCGCTGTTCGTGACTGAAGCGCCTAGAACCGCTAGGCCACCGCACCAGCTGAAACCCTTTTCGCCATTAACAGAATTTCGTTATGAATCTTCACGCATTGCTAAATTTGCACACTTTCACGTAGTTCAGCAACGGTAATCCATTCTGAGTAGTCTGAACGATGAAACAGATCGTTTAGTGGCCGAATGCGCGTAATATTTTGCTAATTCGTAACGATATGGGTTACTTTGTCTTACTAAAACAGTTATATTATCTCGATAATCTGGAATTCATTTTTATTAGTACAGTTCATACTAATTAGCGTTTCTTCTTTCATTTATATTTTATATTTACGTGTTGTGTTTAACACACTAATCAGCGTTAATATAGTCTTACACATGACTGAAAACATTCTGACAAAGTTCGGATAGTTTTTCAGTTTCACGCTTGTGCATAGTATGTTGGTAGCACTTCGTCGCCTTGCCTATTATGCTGTGTAACAGACTTCAAAGCTGTGCGGATCAGCATAACGAAAACGCGAGGGGTCTCGCTCGTTTTGTCCACGGCTGTACTTACAGTTAATTTTTCATGTTGCTACTATTTTACTTTAGGTCATACGTTATAGACTTGGAAATATAGCTAACATATCAAAGTTTTATTTAGAGTTTACCGTAAAGCGATATCTATTTTCATACTCGAGTTATTGGCTTGTGTGAGTGTGGCATGAGCGCGCGGTTCATCCAATTCTGAACTGCACATTGTATAGGATTGAAATGATTCTTAAATACACTGAACTGAAGTATGCAAAAAAGGAAAAACTCCTGAAGACAGACGTTGACTGTGGGTATTGTATCTCAGACACAGTCCCTTTGACTGTTCAGTGGCCGGCCGCTGTGGCCGAGCGGTTCTAGGCGGTTCAGTCTGGAACCGCGCTGCTGCTACGGCCGCAGGTTCGAATCCTGCCTCGGGCATGGATGTGTGTGGTGTCCTTGGGTTAGTTAGATTTAAGTAGTTCTAAGTATAGGGGACAGATGACCTCAGATGTCCTATAGTGCTTAGAGCCATTTGAACCATATTTGAACTGTTCAGTGATGTCACTAAACCCACCCAAAGATGTAAACACTCATGCACGAGCAGCGCCTATTAGACGGAGGGAGTCCGACAGCCGATCAGTTCTAGTTATTCCACCGGGAAGGACGTACACTGCCCATGTTGTCTGTAGTTCAACCATCCCTAGACTGTCAATACTGCGGTTCGGTCGCGTTCGCATTGTTACTTTGTGCCGGGAAGGATTCTCAACAAGGAAAGTGTCCAGGCGTCTCGGAGTGAAGCAAAGCGATGTTGTTCGGACATGGAGGAGATACAGAGAGACAGGAAATGTCGATGACATGCCTCACTCAGGCCGCCCAAGGACTACTACTGAAGTGGATGACCGCTTCCTACGGATTATGGCTCGAAGCAACCCTGACAGCAAAGCCACCATGTTGAATAATGCTTTTCGTGCAGCCACAGGACGTCGTGTTACGACTCAAACTGTGCGCAATAGGCTGCACGATGCGCAAAATGGTTCAAATGGCTCTGAGCACTATAGGACTTAACATCTGAGGTCATCAGTCCCCTAAAACTTAGAGCTACTGAAACCTAACTAACCTAAAGACATCACACACATCCATGCCAGAGGCAGGATTCGAACCTGCGACCGTAGCGATCGCGCTGTTCCAGACTGAAGCGCCCAGAACCGCTCGGCCACGCCGGCCGACCACGATGCGCAACTTCACTCCCGACGTCCATGGGGAGGTCCATCTTTGCAACCACAACACCATGCAGCGCGATACAGATGGGCCCAACAACATGCCGAATCGACCGCTCAGGATTGGCATCACGTTATCTTCACCGCCGAGTGTCGCATATGCCTTCAACCAGACAATCGTCAGAGACATGTTTGGGGGCAACCCGGTCAGGCTGAACGCCTTAGGTACACTGACCAGGGAGTGCAGCAAGGTGGAGATTCCCTGCTGTTTTGGGCTGGTATTATGTGTAGCCGACGTACGCCGTTGGTGGTCATGGAAGGCTCCGCAACGGCTGTACGATACGTGCATGCCATCCTCCGACCGACAGAGCAACCAAATCGGCAGCATTCGTCTTCATGGACGACAATTCGCGCCCGCATTAATGCAGATCTTGTGAATGACTTCCTTCAGGATAACAACATCGCTCGACTAGAGTGTCCAGAATGTTCTCCAGACATGAACCCTATCGAACATGCCAGGGAGGGATTGAAAAGGGCTCTTTATGAACGACGTGACCCACCAACCACTCTGAGGGATCTACGCCGAACCGCCGTTGAGGAGTAGGACAATTTGGACCAACAGTGCCTTGATGAACTTGTGGATAGTGTGCCACGACGAATACAGGCATGCATCAATGCAAGAGGACGTGCTACTGGGTATTAGAGGTACCGGTGTATACAGAAATCTGGAACACCACCTCTGAAGGTCTCGCTGTATGGTGGTACGCCGGCCGAGGTGGCCGAGCGGTTCTAGGCGCTACAGTCTGGAACCGTGCGACCGCTACGGTCGCAGGTTCGAATCCTGCCTCGGGCATGGATGTGTGTGTTGTCGTTAGGTTCGTTAGGTTTAAGTAGTTCTAAGTTCTAGGGGACTGATGACCTCAGAAGTTAAGTCCCATAGTACTCAGAGCCATTTGAACCATTTTTGTATGGTGGTACAACATGCAATGTGTGGTTTTAATGAGCAATAAAAAGCGCTGGAATGATATTTATGTTGATTTCTGCTCTAATTTTCTGTACAAGTCCCGGAACTCTCGGATCCGAGGCGATGCAAAACTTGTTCCGGTGTGTGTATATATCCAAACAGTTGCCCTACATGGGACAACACTATGTAGCATTGATGCCTAGTACAGTCAGAATCGAGAATGGAGCATGTTAGAGCCACGAATAATCGTGTCGAATGAGGCTCGACATAGGAGCGGGAAACAAAATTTGTAATGTCGAGCCCCACTCGACGTTGGAGTAGGAAGAGTTAAGCGATTGTAGTTGCTTTTCAATTCCACGATAGGTTATCTCAATATCTTTCATTTCAACATTCCTACGATGATTGAAAGGATGAACCGTGATACGATCTTCCGCGCTGAAACATTTTCGGAAGACCGAATTCAGTTTTTCGATCTTTTCTCCATTATCTTCCGTTTTGGTGTTAGTAGGGTCTCTGAGTGAGTGAATAGGTGATTTCAAACCGCTCATTGATTTACATAATACAGAAACCTCTTAGGATTTTTGCTCAAATCGGTTGACAATATTTTACTTTCAAAGTCATTGAACACATTTCTCATTGCTCTCCTTACGCTCACTTCCACTTCGTTCAGCTTTTGTCAGCTTTGTTTTGACTTCTCTTGAATCTGAGGTGAAGCTCTCTTTGTTTAAGCAGCGGTTTTCTAATACGGCTATTAAACCACGTAGGCCCCTTCTTTTACTTTAAGACCTTGCTCGGAACAAACTGGTTGAAGGGGGGAAACCAGGAGAAGGTTTTCTGTATCATCAGAACCAGAGTGGATAACAAGGCCTGTACTGGAAGATGCAAGCGCGGCAGCGTGAATGAGAGTCACAGCAACGAGGGGAAGAGTTACATGGTATTTTTCCGAACATCAGGGATAGGCTGAAACTGAAGCACATCAACCCGACTAGGAGAATCATACAATTTTTAGCAGGGTACAGGTCGTATCCCGTTTACGTAATATAGAATTCAAATGTCCATCATAACTCTTTGTGATCATGAGGGAAACTAAGGTCACACTGTGCCGCAGTGCTGTAACTGCACGACCGCTACGGTCGCAGGTTCGAATCCTGCCTCGGGCATGGATGTGTGTGATGTCCTTAGGTTAGTTAGGTTTAACTAGTTCTAAGTTCTAGGGGACTTATGACCACAGCAGTTGAGTCCCATAGTGCTCAGAGCCATTTTTTTAGCTGTAACTGCGGTGTGGATAGGACGACAACACCACCTAATACTAACATGGATGCAACAGTGATACATACATAGCTATAGAGTGCAGTTGACAAGATATCAAATAAGATGGCTGCAACTGACGTGAATAGATATCGCCAAAATTATGGAGGTTTAAGAACAGATTTCAGTCAACAGATGAGCTACCGCAGCAGGAAGATGGCAGCGTCATGGAGCCATACACTGTTAGAACAAACTCTGCCACTAGCACCGAGCCATTTCCACAGATTTTTGCAGCTTCGCAACCACGTGTGCCGACAGAGGCGCAACGCTTCCTGAGGGGAAGATCACGTTTTGCAACCGCGGATATCCTCCAGGATGCCGATCCAATCCTGGAACTTGAAGAGACTACCAGTCACTTAGATATTCCAGATGACTAGCACCGTCCGTAGCCCATACTGTGAAAGTTTCCATTGTTTATTTTCCTCTGTAGTAGTTGTTGAAAATCGTTGTAGACATATAGATGGACCTGAAAGACTTTGTGCTGGCTTGAGGCCTACCAGGAGACACAATCCAGAAGGGTCCATAATAGTACAGGTGGTGGTAGTGAGCATCTAGGAAAATGGCAGTACTTGACACATATTCGGGGGCAGCATCTGACTTCGTCGGCTTAAAACTAGACGTAGAATAGTTGTAGGTTTTAATTTTCTCTCATGTTATATCTTTAAATGTTTCTTTATTTTCTCAATTCATTCTAGTATATGCTATGTTATACATTACGTATATAAACTGTAGTTAAATTCTTCTGTAAAAGAGCAAAACTAATGTCATGTATAGTTACGACGTGCTATAGTTTTCTAGTGAGCAGGTCGCTGTAGTGTAGAAGAATTTCAGATACGTAAATAGATCAATGTTCGCATATAACGGTCGTGCAATCCCTACCAACGTAATCGACAAAACCGCTGCCGCAGTCTTGACAGGCCACAATACTGCCGCTGTCTAATTCCGACAAATGCCGATAGACGTTTCTCCTTATTATGCGAGGCATAACACGGCCTTCTCACAAACAACATTCAAATTCGATTTCTCAACGAGAAACCCACTACGTAACCTTTCCTCATATACAGAACGTAGATGATACCTACCTGTGTGGTTGCGCTGAAATGCTAATCATGTGCATATCTAATCACGTAGTCCATATGTTGTGTGCCACAGTGTACGTTCAATGGTGACTAGAGACGACACAAGAGCATATACGAATGCGTGCAGAAAAGTAATGCCTCCGAATTTTTCATTCTTCCCTCAAAATCGAATTTTTTATTCTTTCCTCAATATCAGTTTGGGTATTACATGTTATGCTTACTGCTTTGTCGACTTTCCCGCCTCTCTTACGCAGGTTCCAGCCCTCTGCCGCTAGAGGGCTCCGAACTGTGGCGTGTAACATGGCGGTATGCAACGTAACTGTGTCTGTGAATGAGTAACAGAGCGCTGTAATCTACACTACTGGCCATTAAAATTGCTACACCAAGAAGAAATGCAGATGATAAACGGGTATTCATTGGACAAATACATTATACTAGAACTGACATATGATTTACATTTTCACGCAATTTGGGTGCATACATCCTGAGAAATCAGTACCCAGAACAACCACCTTTGTCCGTAATAACTGCCTTCATACGTCTGAGCATTGAGTCAAACAGAGCTTGGTTGGCGCGTACAGGTACAGCTGCCCATGCAGCTTCAACACGATACCACAGTTCATCAAGAGTAGTGACAGGCGTATTGTGACGAGCCAGTTGCTCGGCCACCATTGACCACACGTTTTCAATTGGTGAGAGATCTGGAAAATGTGCTGGCCAGGGCAGCAGTCGAACATTTTCTATATCCAGAAAGGCCCGTACAGGACCTGCGACATGCGGTCGTGCATTATCCTGCTGAAATGTAGGGTTTCGCGGGGATCGAATGAAGGGTAGAGCCACGGGTCGTAACGCATCTGAAATGTAACGTCCACTGTTCAAAGTGCCGTCAATGCGAACAAGAGGTGACCGACACGTGTAATCAATGGCACCCCATACCATCACGCCGGGTGATACGCCAGTATGGCGATGACGAATGCACGCTTCCAATGTGCGTTCACCGCGTTGTCGTCAAACACGGATGCGACCATCATGATGCTGTAAACAGAACCTGGATTCATCCGAAAAAATGTCGTTCTGCCATTCGTGCACCCAGGTTCGTCGTTGAGTACACCATCGCAGGCGCTCCTGTCTGTGATGCAGCGTCAAGGGTAACCGCAGCCATGGTCTCCGAGCTGATAGTCCATGCTGCTGCAAACGTCGTCGAACTGTTCGTGCAGATGGTTGTTGTCTTGCAAACGTCCTCATCTGTTGCCTCAGGGATCGAGACGTGGCTGCACGATCCGTTACAGCCATGTGGATAAGATGCCTGTCATCTCGACTGCTACTGATACAAGCCCGTAGGGTCCAGCACGGCGTTCCGTATTACCCTCCTGAACCCACCGATTCCATATTCTGCTAACAGTCATTGTATCTCGCAATCGTGATTGGCTACAATCCGACCTTTATCAAAGTCGGAAACGTGATGGTACGCATTTCTCCTCCTTACACGAGGCATCACAACAACGTTTCACCAGGCAACGCCGGTCAACTGCTGTTTGTGTATGAGAAATCAGTTGGAAACTTTCCTCATGTCAGCACGTTATAGGTGTCGCCATCGGCGCCAACCTTGTGTGAATGCTTCGTGGCGTAGCTATTTTAATAGCCAGCAGTGCAGAAATGAATAAGCAGCCATGTCCGGATGGATTCCCAATATGGTTTTGCAGAGAGTCCTCTAAGGCATAGACCCCTTACTTAGCTTTCATTTATTGCTAACCTTGCGACCAATGCAAAGTCCCAAGCGACTGGAAGACATTGCATATGACTGCCGCATACAAGAAGGTCAAATGAAAGGACCCCCAAAATTACAGAAAAATATCCTTAACGTAGGTTTGCTGCAGCATTCTTGAGCATATTCTCAGTTCGTATATAATAAATTTCCCTGAGACGGAAAAGCTGTCCGCAAATCGTTACGGATTTAGAAAGCATCGCTAATGCGTAACTCAGCTTGCTGTTTTCTCACATATCCTGCGAACCATGAATGAATGGCAACAAGCCGCATATTCCTAGATTTCCGGAAAGCGTTTGACTCGGTGCTCCACTGCAGACTGTTAACAAAATTACGGGCATACTGAATGGTTCCCAGATATGTGAGTGGCTCGAAGACTTCTTAAGTGGCAGAAACCAGTTGGTTGTCCTCTACAGCGAGACAAGGGTATCGTCAGGAGTTCCCCAAGGAAGTGTTATAGGACAGTTCCTATTCTTTACATACATAAATGATATGCCAGACAGGGTGAGTAGCAGTTTACGGTTGTTTGCTGCTTATGTTCTGGTGTACGAGAAGGTGTTGCTGAGTGAGCGTATGAAGGAACAACATGATTTAGACAAAATTTCTAGATGGTGTGATGAATGGCAGCTTCCTCTAAATGTAGACTAATGTCATAAAGTTCGAATACAACATTAGTAATGTGCTGATTGACAAAGTCACTCAGATTAAATGTCTAGGTGTAACGTTGCAGAGCGATATGAAATGGAACGAGCACGTAAGGACTCTAGTAAGGAAAGCGGACAGCAGAGTTTGGTTTAGTTTTAGCAAAGTATAGGTCTTTCACAAAGGAAAGAGCATATAGGACATTAGTGCCATCCATTCTTGGGTGCTACTCGAGTGTTTGGGATCTCCACCAGGCCAGATTAAAGGAAGAAATCGAAACAATTCCGAGTCAGGTTGCTAGATATGTTACCAGTTGGTTAGATCAACACGTGAATATCACAGAGATGCTTCATGAAAAATGGGAATCCCTGGAGGGAAGACGACTGAGAAAATTTGGAGAGCTGGCATTTGACACTGAGCGCAGAACGATTCTACTGCCGACGACGTACATTTCGAGTAACGACCACGAAGATAAGATACGAGAAATTAGCACTAGTACGGAAGCATATAGATAGTCGTTCTTCCCTCGCTCTGTTTACGAGTGTAAAAGGAAAGGAGATGACTAGTAGTGGTACAGGCAACTTTCCACCATGCCCAATACGGTGGCTTGCGGAATACAGGGTGTTTATAAATGAATATCGAGGTTTTAACGCTTTATAATATTTATGACATTAAACTTACAGTTACAAATGATATGTCAAATGAAAAAGCAACTCAAACAGTTTAACCAAGAACCTTACAAATGTTCAATGTGAGCACCATTTGTCACACGGCACACATCAAGTCTATAGCCGAGTTCTTCCCAAACGTTGATAAGTGTGTCTTCAGTGATTGTAGCGACAGCTGCTTCAATCCGGTTTCTTAATTCAGGGATTTTCAAAATGGTTCAAATGGCTCTGACAACTATGGGATTTAACATCTTATGTCATCAGTCCCCTAGAACTTAGAACTACTTAAACCTAACTAACCTAAGGACATCACACACATCCATGGCCGCGGCAGGATTCGAACTCGCGACCGTAGCAGTCGCGCGGTTCCGGACTGTGCGCCTAGAACCGCTTGGCCACAATTCAGGGAGGTCTGCTGGTGCCGGAGGCACGTACATACGATCCTTGATTAAGCCCCAAAGGAAAAAATCGCATGGCGTTAGGTCGGGTGAACGTGGAGTCCATGCAAAGCAAGCCCTGTCATTGGGCCCCTTGCGGCGCTTGGGTACAGTGAAGTTCAACCAACCGCGTACTTCGCTATGCCAGTGAGGTGGCGCACCATCTTGCCGGAAAATGAAATTCTCTGGATTCTTCCAACTGAGGGAAGAGCCATTGCTCTAGAGTATCAAGGTAAGGAGTGCCAGATACAGTAGGTTAACCAAAAAAGAAAGGCCCATAAACTTTCCGCCGGGATACGGCACAAAAAACACTTGATGTGTGCCGCGTGACAAATGATGCTCACATTGAACATTTATAAGGTTCTTGGTAAAACTGTTTCAGTTGCTCTTTCATTTGACATATCATTTATAACTGTAAGTTTAATGTAATAAATATTATAAAACGTTAAAACCCCGATATTCATTTAGAAACACCCTGTATGTACGCAGATGTTGATGTGGATGAAGACAGGCCGCAAAATTTCACACCAATGTCTGTAACATCGGGTTGCTGGAGAATCCTTGGACACATTCTTGGATCGAATGTAAAAAAAAATTTCTTGAGACGGAGAAGCTTACGTCCACGAATCAGGACAGTTTTAGAAAGCATTGTTCGTGCGAAACTCAGCTTGCCCTTTTCTCACATTATATGCTGCAAACTATGGATGAAGGGCAACAGTCAGGTTCCACATTTCTAGATTTCCGGAAAGCATTTGATACGGTGCCTCACTGCAGACCATTAAAGAAGCTACGAACATATGGAATAGCTTCTCTGATATGTGAGTGACTCGAGGACTTCTTAAGACATAGAAACAATTATGTTGTCCTCGACGGCAAGTGTTTATCAGGGACAAGGGTAACCTCAGAAATGCCCCAAGGAAGTGTGATAGGACCGCTGTTGTTCTCTATATACATAAATGATGTCTACGGTAGTTTGCTGATCATGCTGTGGTGAACGGCAAAATTTCGAAACTGAGTCACTGTAAAACGATACAAGATGACTTAGAGAAAATATATAGTTGGTATGATGAATGGCAGCTAGCTCTAAATGTGGAAAAATGTGAGTTAATGCGTATGAGTAAAAAAACAAAACAGTAGTGTTCGGATATAGCATTAGCAGCTTCCTGCTTGATACAGTCACGTCGTTTAAATATTTGGGCGTAACGTTGCAAAGCGATATGAAATGGAACGAGCATGAGAAGATTGTGGCAGGGAAGGAGAATGGTGGACTTCGGTTTTTTGACAGAACTTTGGGAAAGTTTGGTTCATCTGTAAAGGAGACCGCATATAGGGCGCTGGTGCAACCTATTCTTGAGTACTGCTCGAGTGTTTGGGACCCATACCAGGTCAGATTAAACGAATATATTGAAGCAATTCAGAGGGGGGCTGCTACATTTGTTACCGGTATGTTCGAACAACACGCAACTCTTACTGAGATGCTTTGGGAATTAAGATGGGAATCCCTGAAGGGAAGGCGCCATTATTTTCGAGGAACACCACCTAGAAAATTTAGAGAACCAACATTTGAAGCTCACTGCAGAACCATTTTAGTGCTGCCAACATACATTTCGCGTAAGGGGCACGAAGAAAAGATACGAGAAATTAGGGCCCATGTAGAGGCGTATAGACTGTCGCATTTCCCTCGCTCAATTTACGGAAACAGGGAAGGAAATGACCAGTAGTCTTACAGGGTACCCTCCGCCACGCACCGTACGATACTTCCGGAGTATGTATGTAGATGCAGATGTAGAGGCCACGTGTTGACCACAGTACCTCCAATGCCGCCGCGCAGTGACACTGCAGAAGAGGATGACGCAACCAGCCACCGAAAGGCCAATGTCCTACAAAAAGACCAAACCGCCACGGAGTTTACTTCATGGTCACAAAATCAACGTTAGCTGGCATAAGAATACTTTGCGCGTTGCGAAGGAAAGGGTTTATTTGTTCAATTGAACCTTTCGCTAAAAAATCCTCTCACTGTCTACTTTCATTACATATCAGTATCGGCACTCGCGCAGCACTGTTTATCCAGTAAATCTCAAAAGCTACGTCGTGGCCCTGAACTCAAACATCAGCTCACAATACAAAGAAAAGTACAAACAACAGAAATCGCGTCATCGACAGCTTCATTCTTTTTGGAAACTGAAAAACATTCTGCCAAAGTCATGTCAGCATTTAGCAAGATTCTCGTCCCGCTCTGTTTGCTGCCGGTACCATAAATTTAAGACAGGGTCTAAATTACCAATCTCCCCACCGTGTGTTATGGAACGAGGGCACAGAATATTGGCAGCTGCTGGTTATGAGGCCGTCATGTGGAAACGTTCAACCTGTTAGTGTTGGTGTCGTTGCCAGTTCCATCTTTATTATCATTGACAGACACACATGGACGCACAGTAAACATGAATTCGTCACAGTCATATCACTAATCAGTTACACTGGATACGGAACAGAGTATGACACCTAAAGGCGCCCATACATGTTCAGAGCCTCACACTCAACAGTTTTATCCAATAATGCGTGAAGTATGAGAAATAAAGTTGTGTGTTCGTGTGACTCCACAGACGAAAATCGAATTCATGTTTTGCGTTAAAAGACGGTCAATCTTGCTGTAGAGTCCAGGGGATGTACGACACGCGTTGAAGGGAATATCGGGCTGGTTTCCTGCCTACGTCTCAGAAAGACAACGCACAGCCAGTTAACTTCCAAACACAGACAACAGACTTTATACGATAATCAGAAAGATGATGTACACTATATTGTCCCTTAGATCCAATATGAACAACGACGTGACATATGCCAGCCCTACAGTAGCGGGATAAGGCAAGAAATGTTATCACTTGGCGGAAACCCTGATGAGTGAATGGCGTGATGTAAACGGAACAAAATGCCTGGAAAACAAAGTTTTCTGTGCTAAATTTTTTTGGTGAGACGCAGTTTACAAAGCTGTCACGTATATTCAGAGTGTGAAGTGTAACATGCCAGTCGTGTAATGTAGGTATGTGAGCATAAAATCGTTCACATTCACGGAGAGGATTGCTATCAAATTAAATTGAAAGTTTATAGGAAAACTTTTCAAATTTTAGCGCAAATTAGCTACGTGAACTGAAACTACGAAAATAATACTCTGTTTTTAGATAAATCCAATCCATATTTTTGTAAACCGAAAATCATGAAGCATTTTATACGCCGATATTCGTTTACCCCTTTAATCTCAACCAGTTTCAAACAAATGGTATTTAGTGTAGATATCTGTCTGCTCGATATTGTCAATGCAATGACCGGAAATTTACAAATCCACACTAATACGTAGCGCCTCGCAGGCGAGCGTGCTTTCAAACATCCGTATTTGTACTATTCAATTCATAAACGGTGTTTCGCACAACCAGCATTCTGTGTTACAAATTCCGTTTTCCATTAAGGACTTGACAATAAATGGATAGACATAGTATTCATTTTATTATACAGTCATGCTTCCCAATAATAATGAAACTGGCAGTTCCGTCGAACAATTACTATAGTTTGTAATGGAAGATCTGTCGAAAGAAGTAAAAACAAATACCGATGCTGTATGTCGCCAATTTTTAGAGGCGATTTGCCGTGTCTTTAAACAGATAAATCAAATACAGTTATTAAGTGAAGTTGGTGGCGGTGTATTGTGTACAGAACTCATGAAAGGTTTCTGCAGCTTCTTGCCTCTTACTTCGGTATCAAAAAATTACACATTTGTACGTAGGCTACATTGTGTCGCCCTCAATACTGTGGTCATGCAGACAACGAAGTATTTTATCAAAGGCAACGGTCGAATGAATGTGTCTCTACAACAGGAAAGCGTGTATACAGTCTTCAGATAAACGACTTAAGGATAAGGTAATTTCACTGTAATTCAATGCCACTTTCATTGCTACGATCTCAAGATTCTTCCATAGAAAATTCTTTTAGATGCTTTATCTTGTTTCGGTTTGCAGCGGCGTGCTTTGAGGAGTGAGGAAAATACAGAGACTGATGTAATCACGAATGTCCGTAAATGTTTCTGTAGTCGACATTATCGTTAAAGGAGAGGCAGCCTTTGTGAACGGGCCACGCGGATATAACATTTTATCTTACGTTAAGGTCGTTTTTGCTGGAGGAAAATGCACTTCCCAGAGGAACAACAAGCAGAAAACTTACAATCGAGTTCGCGTTAGATGTTAATATTTTTACAGCATTCGCAAGTACGGAGTGTTAATTTGTTAGCCAGGTTGCTACAGAAGCTGCATGCTAGACATTCCAGGCCATTCCTTACCTGGTAATAACACAGTTGTAAATATTCGTACGGTTTGAGATTTTCAAACTCTTCTTCAATTTCCTTGGACAAATAAGACCTATCCCTGAAGTAATTCGGCTTACATTTCATAAGACACAGAGTTTTCTTTATTTTTTCCTCGTAGAAGTGCAGATCTTCGACATCGGTCTCGAATATATGCGGAGAAGAACGGGCCTTCTCGTCGCAACTCGTCCGGCAGTTTACGATTGTCTGCCTGTAATTTCGGTACTCTGACAACGCCTTTTCCAGATTCGTGACGCAATCGTACCACCTCTCCTCCAGGTAAGCTTCGACGCCGGCCTTGAAGTACTGATCACACGTTTTCTGTTCGTCACTCTCCCCTGCGCTACCGATTAAGTGAACGAGCAGGATGGCGAGAAGACGGCTGCTGCTCATGGTTCTGGCACTGCGCTCCCGCGCCGTTGCAGCGGCCATACTGGAACGTGCGTGGCACAACAGCTGGGCGGGGGCAGTGGTGGGGGCCCCGCTCCCCCCCACTCCCCTCCAAATCACGACTCCCCACGCTTCCGGCTCTGGCAACGAAACAAAAATTGACCTGTGCCTAGCCGCTGACTGGCAACTACGGCTCCTGTCTTACGTAGCGAGCGGAGCTTAGGCGGGAAATAAGAATTTTTAGCGTGTCGCGTAACATAAGACAGCCTGAGGCGGTAAGGAAGTTTACAGTTTGACGTCCCGCCCACACTGAGATCAGTAGAGATCACGGCTACTAGAATACCCGGCAGGGGTCACGCAGAGGCAGGCTGTTAGCTGTGACGTTACCGAGAACCGTCGCGTCACTGCCGCACTGCGTTGAAACGTACAGTAGGGTGACCAGACGTCACGTATTTTACGGTAGCGTCCCTTATTTAGCTACTTTCAGGAAACATTCCTCACACACAAATAAAGAAAAGATGTTATGTGGACATGTGTCCGGAAACGCTTAATTTACATGTTAGAGCTCATTTTAGTTTCGTCAGTATGTATTGTACTTCCTCGATTCAAATTGTAAATTTTCACAATAAACGTGTGGGCTGACGAGAATCCGCACACAATTGTGCAATCACGTCATCAACACAGATTTTCTGTGAACGTTTGGGCAGGCATTGTTGGTGATGTCTTGATTGGGCCCCATGTTCTTCCACCTACGCTCAACGGAGCACGTTATCATGATTTCATACGGGATACTCTACCTGTGCTGCTAGAACATGTGCCTTTACAAGTACGACACAACATGTGGTTCATGCACGATGGAGCTCCTGCACATTTCAGTCGAAGTGTTCGTACGCTTCTCAACAACAGATTCGGTGACCGATGGATTGGTAGAGGCTGACCAATTCCATGGCCTCCACGCCCTCCTGACCTCAACCCTCTTGACTTTCATTTATGTGGGCATTTGAAAGCTCTTGTCTACGCAACCCCGGTACGAAATGTAGAGACTCTTCGTGCTTGTATTGTGGACGGCTGTAATACAATACGCCATTCTCCAGGGCTGCATCAGCGCATCAGGGATTCCATGCGACGGAGGGTGGATGCATGTATCCTCGCTAACGGAGGATATTTTGAACATTTCCTGTAACAAAGTGTTTGAAGTCACGCTGTTACGATCTGTTACTGTGTATTTCCATTCCAAGATTAATGTGATTTGAAGAGAAGTAATAAAATGAGCTCTAACATGGAAAGTAAGCGTTTCCGGTCACATGTCCACATAACATATTTTCTTTCTTTGTGTGTGAGGAATGTTTCCTGAAAGTTTGGCCATACCTTTTTGTAACACCCTGTATAGTCCCGTTTTTCTTTAACAATTCCGTATATTTTGAAATATAATTTTTAAGTAGCGTGTAGCATAACCAAATGAAGAGCAAATGTGGTCGTACCCGAAGATAAAACCAGTGTGAACGAGGTCTATCATTTTCAACTTCCTGCAAGTATTCGAGCTCGTTACTGCATTTGTGCTAGCTCTACCTTGCACTAATGCTATTACAGAAAGCCCGTTTTCGATCAAAAATCATTTATGAATTGATGAAAAGAACATGTTTAATGTCGAAGCTGTTAAGGAAACAGTTATAACTAAGATTCTTTTTAAAGATACGACATGTGTTGATTTTTATAAAATTCGGTTTGAAAATATCAAACATCTGCATGACATTCATTTTTCAGTAAAATATAAAAAAGAAGATTATTCAGAAACTATCCACGGCGATTCAATCTGGAACCACGCGACCGGTACGGTCGCAGGTTCGAATCCTGCCTCGGGCATGGATGTGTGTGATGTCCTTAGGTTAGTTAGGTTTAAGTAGTTCTAAGTTCTAGGGGACTGATGACCTCAGATATTAAGTCCCATAGTTCTAAGAGCCATTTGAACCATATCCACGGCGAAACTTACAGACTTGTAACTGACATCGAAAAATAAGTGACGTTGTTGTTGTGGTCTTCAGTCCAGAGACTGGTTTGATGCAGCTCTCCATGCTACTCTATCCTGTGCAAGCTTCTTCATCTCCCAGTACCTACTGCAATCTACATCCTTCTGAATCTGCTTAGTGTAGTCATCTCTTGGTCTCCCTCTACGATTTTTACCCTCCACGCTGCCCTCCAATACTAAATTGGTGATCCCTTGATGCCTTAGAACATGTCCTACCAACCGATCCCGTCTTCTGGTCAAGTTGTGCCACAAACTTCTCTTCTCCCCAATCATGTTCAATACTTCCTCATTATTTATGTGATCTACCCATCTAATCTTCAGCCTTCTTCTGTAGCACCACATTTCGAATGCTTCTATTCTCTTCTTGTCCAAACTATTTATCGTATGTGAACAATAATCATTTTCTACCCTAATTAAAGACATTGTTATACTTAAGAGCTATATTGTGTTTGCATTTGACAACAATAAAACAATAAAATATTCGCTCGATTAGCAACGCAAAGTATTTCGACAGCTTTTTTGGTGTGAATTTTTAGAAAATGGTACGTTAATCTGCGTGGTTCTACAATAAACCAAGTAGTTTAACACAAATCTACAATACAGATATGGTATTAAGAAAAGCTTCAACAAAATATCCATTCATTTCAACTTATATCTTGGGTTCCAGATTTTGATTTCAGAAACCTGGTCACCCAGGCACTCGGTACACACATGTTTAATCAAGATTTTTCCATTTTTTAGTGTTTTACTATTATTGTGACTGTTATTAAGCTTCAATTAGTTAGACACTGTTTTTGTCGCCTGGGGAAAGAGGATACACCTGTAATATGAGTAATATGAGGAAACCCCTTTAATTTCAGTAACGCAGCACTACGTCGAGAGAGGCCATTCTGTAAATGTGCATTCCTTTACTTAAGTTCTTTTATTTCTGTTTACATAATTTCTAATTGTTTGTGCAAGCACACGTTGTAGCCTTCGCAGCAGTGTTTGCTTTCCATGGTTAACGTTTTATCTAGTAGTGAGTTATTCGTTTGTTGCTTATATATTTACCTGTAAAATATCTTCTGTTTCTTTACGGTAGTTTCATTCTTGTGACTGAGCATTTCTCTCATTATTAAGCTCATTACCATGCCCTAAATCAGCACCGAGGGGTTCAGATTTCGAGTTGGAACAGCATCAGTCTTGAACTTGCGTTACGAAGGAGCAATCAACAGTTCAGTTCTCAAATCCCTTTCATAATCCGAATCAGTAAAATATACTGAGCAGACTCGAGCATTTTCAACTGAAAGCGAATCTGCACGTTTACAAGCACTTATCCATTTTCGTTTCGTCTTATTGTTTTTAGACGATATATGAAACTTAATTCCTAACTTATTTACTGGTCTGTTGTGGCTAGCACGACTGGAAATCGCGGAGCAAACCATTATTTTTCACCTAAAAACTTACTCTAAAAAAATCCCCCAATCCACTGAAAATAACAGCGTAACTCTGAACTCAGTTGCCAGTCATTTATAAAAGTTCACACTGCCGTAAACAATCTCGTTTTTTTCTTGGCAATGCAATTATAACACAATATGTTATCGCTATAGTGGGTTACTGAACGATAGTTGGGTTCACTCCTGACTTCAGCGTTGCGGCTTGGTACTGCGCATACATCTCGTCATCCTTACCGTGTATTCAACTAGTAGAGATGGAGCACGCACTCGGAGTGTTTCAGGGATGGGGAAGGAGTTCGGCCGTTCCCTTTCAAAGGAACCATCCCGGAATTTGGTTGTTGGTTGATTCGGTGGAAGGGACCAAACAGTGAGGCCATCGCTCCATCCAGATGAGGGAAAGATGGGGAAGGAAGTCGGCCGTGCCCTTTCAAAGGAACCATCCCGGCATTTGCTGAAGCGATTGAGAGAAATCACGGAAAATCTAGATCAAGATGGCTGGACGCGGGTTTGAACCGTCGTCTTCCCGAATGGGAGACCAGTGTGCTAACCACTGCGCCACCACGCTCGGTCCGGAATTTGCCTGGAGTGACTTAGGGAAATTGCGGAAAACCTAAATCTGTATGGCCAGACGCGGATTTGAACCGTCCTCATCCAGAATGGGTGACCAGAGTGCACTGGGCCACCACGGTCGATGAAGACAGCTGGATCTTCGTAGTCGACAATTACACCGTACTATCATGGAACGAATATCTACGACGGTTGGAACTTTAATAGTGGCAACTATTTATTTACAGGTCGTACAAAATAGATACGTTTTTCAAAGTTTTACTGACCTTCAGTGTAGTCATCAGCATTGTGTATAACCCGCTGCCAGCAATGTGGAGGTCGTAGGATACTCTTAGCAGTCCCAATTGTGTTGAGAGTTCGAGCGGCGCGGTCTATTGCCCAACGAATTTGTAACAGTTCTGAAGCGAATGCCTTGAAGTGTTTCCTTCAGTTTATAAATCGAGTTGAACTCACGAGGACTTCAGTCAGGGGAGTGCAGTAGGTGATATAGCACTTAGCAGCCCCATCAGTCAAACAAATCAGTAACAGATTGCACTGTATGTGGTTGAGAATTATCCTACAAAATGATGGTCAGGTCCTGCAGAAAGTGTCATCACTTCTGTCTCTAAGCTGGTCGTAGGTTCCTAAAATGAACAGCATAGAGACAGAAGTGATGACACTTTCTGCAGGACCTCACCATCATTTTGCAGAACAATGCTCAAGCACGTACAGTGCAAGCTGTTACTGATTTGTTTCACTGATGGGGCTGCTAAGTGCTATACCACCTACTGCACTCCCCTGACTTAAGCCCTCACGAGTTCACCTAAATTTCTAAACTGAAGCAAACACTTCACGGCATTCACTTCAGAACTGTTACAAATTCGTCGGGCAATGGACCGCGCCGCTCGAACTGTCAACACAACTGGCACTGCTAAGCGTGTCTTACAACTTTCACATCGCTGCAACGGGTAATACACAATGCTGGTGACTACTTTGAAGGTCAGTAAAACTTTGAAACACGTATCTATTTTGTATGAGCTCTAAATAAATAGTTGCTACTATTAAAGTTCCAACACTCGTAAATACACTGTGTCAGGGTCCGCGCTTTTTGTGTCTACACAGTGAGTGTACGAATGTGTGCAAACTTTGCGTACCACTTAGCTCGCAAATGGACAAAACATCTGAACTGTCTTCTCAAGCCCAGGGTGTCAAACAGACATTCAAAATAAATATGAACCTGGTCCTGTAAGGTAGCTAATATTAGGTGCGGATCGTAATAACAATCATCAGAAATGCTGCTGTCACGTAACTAGAATGCATGAATTAATAAAAGTGAAGGTTTGGGATCTATTCTAGAAAGACAAAACAGCTATTCCCTTTTTTTTATTCTACATATAATTTATCAGCTGTGCTTTCAGGAGTGAAATGATACACAACAATCAATTGACGATTATAAATCGTTATCTCTACATATGAAAATAATTTATCACAGAAAAGAATGGTTAAAAATCTTCATCAGCTCATTTACATCTATGTTATTGTAGCTGGTCAATGCACTGAGTTGTTGGAGAATAGATTTACTTTTTGAATTAATAAAAAAAACTCTCATGTACGCAATGTGAGGGCAGGTTAGTATCCAAGTTTTTGACATACAATGGTCAAAGCGTACGCAAGTTGGAGTTAGCAAAATCTCGACTCAACATTTACTGTGGCCTAATGCGTGATGGTACTTACCAAGCTGCATCTGCAACGGCGTTGTGTCCGTGCTGGATGTGAAACGCTGATTCCCTATTCTGGCCTTGACTGAATTCACTCGGTCTCAACTTCCCTACATTCTGTAGAATGTTTATCTTTCCCTAATCAAAATAATGGCTATTGCACACTCGCTAAGGGTTGGAGCGACGTGCACAATTTCTTAGCATGCAAAAATTCCCGCAGGAATAATTAACTACCTCTTTGCTGTCTGTCACCACGATACGTGAAGCGTATCGTCCACACTTCGCAGAAAGCAAAGCTCTCGACGCCCTCGCTATTTTCAACATACTTGTGCAGTTCGCTGCGAGACGAGAGAGATATCTAGCCATTTTACTTTTAAAAATGCTTTTATATAATGGGGATCTCCCCACTGTGTCGCGTCTGCATCGCCCAGTATGGCTTCAGCCAATCGCCGTCTTGCTAGAGGTGAATTTTATTTTTCTTGCTGGGTCGCAGCCTAGCCCTGTTAATGCCGTACAGCCACTTACCCACGGTCCCGGCCATGTTTACGTTAAAAGGAGTTATGTATTGTTCTGGCCTTATCCTTTTCTGCGCTGAAGCTCGCTGTTCTCTTGTTAAGTGGAGTTTTCCTATGTCATTAACCACCTGCTCGGTTCATATCCAAATTGCATTTCACTTTAAGTTGTGTATGCATGCCCCTGTCCATATATTGGTAGATATTGTTTTTTTTTTGTTTTCAGTACATGGGATTAACTGCAATTGCCTTTAGTTGATATAATTATTTTCTGAGGATCTCATACTGTATCGTACTGTCGTTATGGATCAAGCTTACGTAAGATCCATAAAATCTGGACACGTTACAACTGAAATTAAACTCATTTTCAATATGAAATTCTTTTATTTTATACACTCCTGGAAATGGAAAAAAGAACCCATTGACACCGGTGTGTCAGACCCACCATACTTGCTCCGGACACTGCGAGAGGGCTGTACAAGCAATGATCACACGCACGGCACAGCGGACACACCAGGAACAGCGGTGTTCGCCGTCGAATGGCGCTAGCTGCGCAGCATTTGTGCACCGCCGCCGTCAGTGTCAGCCAGTTTGTCGTGGCATACGGAGCTCCATCGCAGTCTTTAACACTGGTAGCATGCCGCGACAGCGTGGACGTGAACCGTATGTGCAGTTGACGGACTTTGAGCGAGGGCGTATAGTGGGCATGCGGGAGGCCGGGTGGACGTACCGCCGAATTGCTCAACACGTGGGGCGTGAGGTCTCCACAGTACATCGATGTTGTCGCCAGTGGTCGGCGGAAGGTGCACGTGCCCGTCGACCTGGGACCGGACCGCAGCGACGCACGGATGCACGCCAAGACCGTAGGATCCTACGCAGTGCCGTAGGGGACCGCACCGCCACTTCCCAGCAAATTAGGGACACTGTTGCTCCTGGGGTATCGGCGAGGACCATTCGCAACCGTCTCCATGAAGCTGGGCTACGGTCCCGCACACCGTTAGGCCGTCTTCCGCTCACGCCCCAACATCGTGCAGCCCGCCTCCAGTGGTGTCGCGACAGGCGTGAATGGAGGGACGAATGGAGACGTGTCGTCTTCAGCGATGAGAGTCGCTTCTGCCTTGGTGCCAATGATGGTCGTATGCGTGTTTGGCGCCGTGCAGGTGAGCGCCACAATCAGGACTGCATACGACCGAGGCACACAGGGCCAACACCCGGCATCATGGTGTGGGGAGCGATCTCCTACACTGGCCGTACACCACTGGTGATCGTCGAGGGGACACTGAATAGTGCACGGTACATCCAAACCGTCATAGAACCCATCGTTCTACCATTCCTAGACCGGCAAGGGAACTTGCTGTTCCAACAGGACAATGCACGTCCGCATGTATCCCGTGCCACCCAACGTGCTCTAGAAGGTGTAAGTCAACTACCCTGGACAGCAAGATATCCGGATCTGTCCCCCATTGAGCATGTTTGGGACTGGATGAAGCGTCGTCTCACGCGGTCTGCACGTCCAGCACGAACGCTGGTCCAACTGAGGCGCCAGGTGGAAATGGCATGGCAAGCCGTTCCACAGGACTACATCCAGCATCTCTACGATCGTCTCTATGGGAGAATAGCAGCCTGCATTGCTGCGAAAGGTGGATATACACTGTACTAGTGCCGACATTGTGCATGCTCTGTTGCCTGTGTCTATGTGCCTGTGGTTCTGTCAGTGTGATCATGTGATGTATCTGACTCCAGGAATGTGTCAATAAAGTTTCCCCTTCCTGGGACAATGAATTCACGGTGTTCTTATTTCAATTTCCAGGAGTGTATTACTTACTCGTCCTCCGCTGGTGACACGAGCTGATTCCAAAATCGGGCTACACAAATGCTCTTCTTCTTGCTTATCACAGGCAGTTAAGCTGCTTAAGATCATTTTTTACTGTATCAGTTATGACATTAACAGAAAATACAACTTTTATGAAACAGAGCACTGTGCTACAGAGAGGTTCTTCGAAAGAAATAACTTGTCACTCTTTAATCAGACTTCGACTGTCTTATACACTGAGGTGACAAAAGTCATGGGAACCTCCGAATGTGTCGAACCTCCTATTGCCTGGCCTACTGCATCCACTCTATGCAGCATGAATTCAACAAGCTGTTCAAAGTCCTCTGCAGAAATATTGAGGCACGCTGCCTGTATGGCCCTCCATAATTGCGAAAGTGTTACAAGTGCACAATTTTCTGCACGAACTGACTTGTCCATTATGTCCCAGGCATGTTGGATGGGATTCATGTCGGGCGATCTGGGTGGCCAAATCATTCGCTCGAATTGTCCACAATGTTCTTCACACCAATCAGTTTGGCCCAGTGATATGATGCATTGACATCCATAAAAATTCTATCGTTGTTTGGGAACACGAAGTCCACGAATGGCTGCAAATGGCCTCCAAGTAGCTGAACATAACCAGAAGACCCAGTCCATTCTGTGGTGTCACCGCCAGACACCACACTTGCTAGGTGGTAGCTTTAAATCGGCCGCGGTCCATTAGTACATGTCGGACCCGCGTGTCGCCACTGTCAGTGATCGCAGACCGAGCGCCACCACAAGGCAGGTCTCGAGATACGGACTAGCACTCGCCCCAGTTGTACGGACGACTTTGCTAGCGACTACACTGACGAAGCCTTTCTCTCCTTTGCCGAGAGATAGTTAGAATAGCCTTCAGCTAAGTCCATGGCTACGACCTAGCAAGGCGCCATTAGCATTATATTGCATTTATCTAGAGAGAGTCTCACTTGTATCATCAAGAACGCTGTATACAAATGATGGATTAAAGTTAAGTATTCCAGCAGCTACGTACTTTTCTTTATAGCATTCATTACGTATCCTGTTTCAGACCTAACGCCCGCCTGCGTGAGTTAGCGCGTGCATCTTGGCCGCCTCTTTCAATTAGTGTGCGTAGTGTTGGCAATTCTGCCGACACTACACATTCCATGTAAACACAGCACACACCATTATGGTCCCACCAACAGCTTTCACAGAGCCTTGTTAACAACTTGGGTCCATAGCATCGTGGGGTCTGCGCCACACTCGAACCCTGCCAATATCTCTTATCAACTGAAATCGGGACCAAGCCACAGTTTTCCTCTCGTCTAGTGCCCAATCGATCTGGTCACAGCCCAGGAGAGATGCTGCAAGCAATGTCGTGCTGTTAACAAAGGCACTCGCACCTCTCCTAACAGATACGTTCGCCATACATCCCACATTAATTTCTACGGTTATAGTTGCTTGTCTATTAGCGCTGACAACTGTACGAAAAAGCTATTGCTTTCTGTCGTTATATGAAGGCCATCAGCCACTGCTTTGTCCATGGTGAGAAATAAGGCCAGAAATTTTGTATCCTTGGCACATATTTGACGCTGTGGACCTCGGAGTATTAATTCCCGAACGATTTCCAAAATGAAATGCCCCTGCTTCTAGCTCCAACCACCACTTCTCGTTCAAAGTCTGTTAATTTACGTCGTGCGGCCATAAGCACGGCGGAAATCTTTCCTCATGAATCACGTAAGTACAAATGACAGCTTTGCCAATGCACTGTCCTTCTATACCTGTGTATTCAATACTACCGCCGTCTATATATGTGCATAGCCCGCCCGGCTGGCCGTGCGATCTAACGCATGGCTCTCCGGGCGGGAAGGAGCGCCTGGTCCCCGGCACGAATCCGCCCGGCGGATTTGTGTCGAGGTCCGGTGAACCGACCAGGCTGTGGATGGTTTTTAGGCGGTTTTCCATCTGCCTTGACGAATGCGGGCTGGTTCCCCTTATTCCGCCTCAGTTACACTATGTCGGCGATCGCTGCGCAAACAAGTTCTCCACGTACGCGTACACCACCATTACTCTACCACGCAAACATAGGGGCTACACTCGTCTGGTGTGAGACGTTCCCTGGGGGGTCCACCGGCGGCCGAACCGCACAATAACCCTGGGTTCGGTGTGGGGCGGCGGAGGGGTGAAGTGGACTGCGGTGGTCGTCGTGGAGTTGTGGACCACTGCGGCTGCGGCGGGGACGGAGCCTCTCCGTCGTTTGTAGGTCCCCGGTTAACATACAATACAATATATGTGCATATCGCTACCCCATGACGTTTATCATCTCAGTGTGCACTTCAGCTTCTTTTTCCTTCGATTTCACTTTCGTGCATATGTCCTTTCTCAATACCTTGTCGCCACACTATGAAGAATAGTCTTTTCACTCGTTATTCTATATGTGAAAGCCACGTTTTGTAAAATGATTAAGCTATATCTGACTTATACATCTGCAGCTGTAGTTTACCTTCCTCTGTCCTTATTTCATTAATAAAACAATGATGGTACTTCTTGACCTGATCTGTTTGAACTAAGGAAAACACCAGGAAAACAGTGTCTCGTGTCATCAAGCACAATAACAGTACTACAACTATTTGTCCCATCGACACAAATACGAGGGTTGGAACTTTAATAGTGGCAACTATCTATTTACAGCTCGTACAAATTAGGTACATGTTTTAAAGTTTTACTGAGCTTCAAAGAAGTCACCAGCACTGTGTATAATCCGTTGGCAGCGATGTGGAAGTTGTAGGATTCTCTTAGCAGTGCCGGTTGTAAATAAACTGGAAGCGATCTTGATCGCTTAACTTTTTTAATGGTGACCGGTTTCGATCTTTTCATCAGATCATCTTCGGACCATGAATGTCTGCTGGAGGCGGTGGCGCATGGCAAACCTCTTGCTTGTGGCTGGTGGTCTACGGTGCAGAGATCCGCAATCGATCCTGTCGACTATGTTGCAATTGGTCAGCTCTGCTTTCATCTTGCAAGCAAGACTGGCAGCCTTTACCACTTATGTTAGTCGCTCGAAACCAGAGAGAATCTCTTCTGATCCAAAGTGACACATAGTACAGAGTCGAGTGGAGGGTCTGAATCAGAGGCTCAGACGGTTCTGCGACCGTGTAGGCTGCAGATGCGCCAAATGGTGCTTGGGTTTCGGGTTCCGCTAAACAGGTCAGGTGTCCGCTATAAGCAGGAGGCGGCTACACGGGTAGCAGGGACTGTGTGGCGTGGACTGGGCGGTTTTTTAGGTTAGAGGGTCTCAGGAAAACACAAGAAGGGCTTCAGTCACAAAGGGTGCAGGCTGAACACAGGAAAAACGTAGATACAGGAACCATTGGTATAACAGTTGTAAACTGTCGTAGCTGTGCTCTCCAAGCGCTAATAGAAAGCACTGATGCTCAAATCGTTATAGGCACTGAAAGCTGGCTAAAGCCGGATATAAGCTCAGCCGAAATTTTTGCGAAGAACCTAACGGTGTTCCGAAAGGATAGGCTAAACACGGTTGGCGGTGGCATGTCTGTTGCTGCCAGAAGTAGTTTAACTTGTCGCGAAATTGAAGTAGATACTTCCTGTGAGTTGGTATAGGCAGAGGTCACTGTTGGCAACCAGAATAAAATAATAGTTGGATCATTTTACTGACCTCCCAATTCAGATGATACAGTTGCTGAAAGGTTGAAAGAAAACTTAAGTTTGATTTCAAACACGTACCCGACTCATACAATAATAGTTGGTGGTGACTTTAATTTACCCTCGATATGTTGGCGAAAATACATGTTTAATTCCGGAGGTACGCATGAAATATCATCCTAAATTGTGCTAAACACATTCTCTAAAAATTATTTCGAGCAGTTAGTTCATGAGCCCACGCGAATAGTAAACGGTTGTGAAAACACACTTGACCTCTTCGCAACAAATAATCCTGAGTTAATAACGAGCATCAAAACCGATTCAGGGGTTAGTGAACACAGGGTTGTCGTAGCGAGATTGAATACTGTAATCACCAAATAATCGAAAAATAAGCGAAAAATATACCTATTCAAAAAAGCAGATAAAAATTCATTTGACGCCTTCCTGAGAGGCAATCTCCACTCATTCCAAATTAATAATATAAGTGTAGACCAGACGTGGCTTAAATTCAAAGAAACAGTATCGGCAGCAATTGAGAGATTTATACCAAATACATTGACAAACGATGGAGCTAATCCTACTTGGTACACAAAACGGGTTAGAACACTGTTGCAGAAACAACGAAGCAAACATGCTAAATTTTAACAGACGCAAAATCCCGAAGATAGGCGATCTTTTACAGAAGCTTGAAATTTAGCGCGGACACAACAGTTTCCACAACGAAACGTTGTCTCGAAACCTGGCAGAAAATCCAAAGAGATTCCGGTCGTATGTGAAGTATGTTAGCGGCAAGGAACAATCAATGCCTTCTCTGCAGGATAGCAATGGAGATACTATCGAAGACAGTGCTGCCAAAGCAGAGTTACTAAACACAGCCTTCCGAAATGCCTTCACAAAAGAAGACGAAATAAATATTCCAGAATTCAATTCGAGAACAGCTGCCAACATGAGTAACGTAGAAGTACATACCCTCGGAGTAGTGAGGCAATTTAAATCACTTAATAAAAGCAAGTCTTCTGGTCCAGACTCTATACCAATTAGGTTCCTTTCGGAGTATGCTGATGCATTAGCTCCATACTTAACAATCACGTGCAACCGTTCGCTTGACGAAGGTTCCGTACCCAAAGACTGGAAAGTTGCACAGGTCACACCAATATTCAAGAAAGGTAGTAGGAGTAATCCACAGTCCCACATCGTTAACGTCGATATTCAGCAGGATTTTAGAACATATATTATGTTCGAACATTATGAATTACCTGGAAGAAATCGGTCTATTGACACACAGTCAACATCGGTTTAGAAAACATCGTTCCTGTGAAACACAACTAGCTCTTTATTCACATCAAGTGTTGAGTGTTATTGACAAGGGATTTAAGATCGATTCCGTATTTCTGGATTTCCAGAAGGCTTTTGACACTGTACCACACAAGCGGCTCGTAGAGAAATTGCGTGCTTATGGAATATCGTCTCAGGTATGTGACTGGATTTGTGATTTCCTGGCCGGCCGGAGAGGCCGTGCGGTTCTAGGCGCTTCAGTTTGGAACCGCGTGACCGCTACGGTCGTAGGTTCGAATCCTGTCTCGGGCATGGAGTTGTGTGATGTCCTTAGGTTAGTTAGGTTTAAGTAGTTCTAAGTTCTAGGGGACTGATGACCGAAGATGTTAAGTCCCATAGTGCTCAGAGCCATTTGAACCATTTTTTTGTTGTTGTGATTTCCTGTCAGAGAGGTCACAGTTCGTAGTACTTGACGGAAAGTCATCGAGTAAAACAGAAGTGAATTCTGGCGTTCCCCAAGGTAGTGTTATAGGCCCTTTGTTGTTCCTTATCTATATTAATGGTTTTGGAGACAATCTGAGCAGCCGTCTTCGGTTGTTTGCAGATGACGCTGTCGTTTATCGACTAATTAAGTCATCAGAAGACCAAAACCAACTGCAAAACGATTTGGAAAAATATCTGAATAGTGTGGAAATTGGTAGTTGACCCTAAATAACGGAAAGTGTGAGGCCATCCACATGAGTGCTAAAAGTAACTCGTTAAACTTCGGATACACGATAAATCAGTCTAATCTAAAAGCCGTATATTCAACTAAATACCTAGGTATTACAATTACGAACAACTTAAATTGGAAGGAACACATAGAAAATGTTGTGGGGAAGGCTAAGCAAAGACTGCGTTTTATTGCCAGGACAATAATAAAATGTAACAGATCTACTAAGGAGACTACCTACACTACGCTTGTCCGTCCTCTTTTAGAATACTGCTGCGCGGTGTGGGATCCTTACCAGATAGGACTGACGGAGTACATCGAAAAAGTTCAAAGAATGGCAACACGTTTTGTATTATCGAGAAATATGGGAGAGAGTGTCACAGAAATGATACAGGATTTAGGCTGGACATCATTAAAAGAAAGGCGTTTTTCGTTGCGACGGAATGTTCTCACGAAATTCCGATCACCAACTTTCTCCTCCGAATGCGAAATATTGTGTTGGCACCGACCTACATAGAGAGGACCGATCACCAAGATAAAATAAGGGAAATCAGAGCTCGTACGGAAAGATACAGGTGTTCATTGTTTCCGCGCGCTATACGAGATTGGAATAATAGAGGATTCTGAAGGTGGTTCGATGATCCCTCTGCCAGGCACTTAAATGTGATGTGCAGAGTATCCATGTAGATGTAGATGTAGGCTGCTTATATCTCGTTACTTGACACACGGAGGTTATCGCTGGCGTTGATTTATTTAACCCGCCCTTCTACACCGGACCATCGTCTTTGTGTCTCGTCACACATGTTAGTGACTTATTGTATTGTTCAATGTGACCTGAATGATTTTGTCACCGTATTGATTCACTCTAGCTTCAGATAAACTGTCCCTTATTTTGTTAAGTATTGCATGGAACTGAATTCTGTTGGAAATGCCAATAGCTAGGATGTTTCATCATGTTTCTATCAAGCCGAAATGACTTATAGCATTCTGATGACCCACACAAGTTTGATTTTGTACCTACCATCTCTAGTCTTGGTTACCTGAGTGCTAGCAGGCCAGAAATCTTGTATTTTGTTACTACCTTGTGTTTTCATGTGGTGCAGGTATGGCCCTGCTTTCAAATACATAGTGTCCGACGTAGAAAGAACTACCACGTGACTTTATCTAAAGGGTAACACGATCCACGCATTTTCACAATCAGTAACAAAATGTTTCTTTTAGTCTGTTGCACCACGTCACTGATTTTAAAGAATAATTCGGATTCAGTCTCTTCTGACACGGTTGACACATCAAGTTTCAGTGAGGTAAACAGTTTTTGCTTAGAAACGTCTGGAAGATTACCCAGTGAGTATTCAATTTTATCACTACATCCCTTCTCTGATGCCAGTACGATTCTTTCGCGGCACATTAAATTACGATCCCGGTTAAACACCGTCCCACATAAAATACACAGATTTTACAACCTTCGTTGTCGAGCGATACGTTTAACTTTCCTCGTTGTGCCTGTAATAGGTTTTTCAAAAATTCTTGTGTTGATCGTAGATTTTTCCGTACCACGAAAATGTGTATTTTTTACCTTCATTCGTAGTGTTGCTGATGATACGGTCTCAGTTTTGATTCAAAAACCAGAATATCCTTGCACGTTAACCACACTGCAAAAAATTCATGGGACGTCATCGACAACAGCTTACTCGATACATACGAAAGAGACTATTTACACTGCAAGACTTCACACATCAAGCCACTAAGCAATGAGTGTTTTAGTTTGCTGCGTCTTACAGTTTCGGCTCATCCTGTCCTAGATTTGGGTCCCTGGAGCTATAGTTGCGCGTCAGAGACCACTGAGAAGTCAAAAATTGTGCCCCAGCCATGGCCTCTGGAAAGTAGTTATGGCAGCATGTTCTCTTAGTCAGGAGTGCCAAAGGCATCAGTCGCGATTCCGCTGTTGTTCGTTGCATGTCAGTGGCATCTCATTCGTTTCATCGCGTAAACATCACTTCTTTGTCGACGGCCTCTATTTAAGTGCCAGACCTGTAGATATCAGTACTACCTTCATCCAAATGAATGAAGGCCAATTCACACTAGACATCAACACGACAGCAGGAAATGTCACCTACAGATGGTGGTGCGTTCCCATTAGATCAGGGCCGGCCAAACGCTGCACAGTGTGCAGACGTGCGGAAGTGCTGCACATGTGCGCACGTGTGCGACAGCGAGCGACAGCGACATCTGTTATTAGACATGTGTCCTAAACTTCGACCATAGATATTGGTAGACTGGTCATGACGTATATTTCGTGGCACCAACATCTCTACTGCTATACCACGTGACTATTGGCAAAACAATGGTGGTATCCTGTTGTGCTTATGGTTGTACCGAGCGTTTTGTGAAGGGAAGTAACATTAAATTTCACGTGTACGTATTATTAGTTTAATTTGGCGGCATTTCTTGAATACTGACAAGCTATTGTGTGTATCATATCCTTACCCAGAACGCCACAGTTACGTAAATTGAAGTGCTGTGTGTGTTTCCAGGCGCACATTGCAATCGTATATATTTCTTGAAATGGTAAGCTACAAAGCTGCTTTTTCTCTTTCGTATAGGTTTCCAAAGGATGAAGGGCGCAGGCAGATGTGGATACAGGCAGTGAAACGAAAAGATTTCAAGCCTACTGCGCACACACGCATCTGTTCGAAGCACTTTGAAGAATATATATATATATATATTGCTACTACATAAGAAGAAAGGATGATTTTTACTATCCTAGATTAAATCTGACTTTGGTACAAAAAGGGGTGAATTATGCTGGTATTATTCTAAATAACAATTTGCAAAAACAAGTTAGGGGTTTGATTTCTCATCAGGGTTTAGTTTTATTTTGTACTTCCCAGTTACAAAACATACGAATATCAGAAACAGATACTGAATACCATTTGCAAAACGGTAGTTGTCTGGCCTATGTTAGTTTCCAGATAATAAGCTGTAATGTATGGGATAAATAATATGCTGCTGCAAAAATCTTTGGTCAATTACGAAAAAGCATTAAAAGCCTGACAGATAGCCAACCAGCATTTAAAATCAAACTAAAAGAATCTATGAATGACAGCTCCTACTCAGTAGACGATTTTTTAGGTATAAATAAGTGATTGGAAGAATTGTCATGTAATGATAGGTCTACCTTTTATTAAACTGACACATCATTGCGAAGTATTGTATTCATGATCTGTGGAACAAGTATTCATGTAAGTAAGTACTGATTTTGTAGATATCTTATTTGATACACCTACGAAACAAACTGTTTAAACCAGAAACGAGCTTTCAAATGAAACTGCTTTACGTTTTGTGGGTGAACGACACAATTGAGTTCGTTACATTCGATGTGAACACGTGTGTACGTTACAGGTTTCGTTGTTTATGCCGATTTATGAAGTCTATAACACTTTCTACAACCAAGGCACTAAAACACACACACGCAATATTTACATTTTATGCAGTGCATAACGCGTATTGTTAGTAGAGAATGCATCTCATAATTGGTAACACTCAAATATTCGCAGCGAATATATTGCCGAACATCGAAAGTGTTTCAGCAGTTCACAAAGTTCATTGTGAAGTAATGACTGTAAAACTAAATTTGTACAGTGGTTACGCAATAATTTATCACTTCTAGCTGTGTTTACATAAGCTACATGTAATGTGGTGAAGTTAGCAGGAAATCCACTGAGGAATACTGGAAGTGAAATCAGGAATCAGAATGCTGCCTTGAACTCCCGCCGACGTTTTGCCAACAGTCACGTGATTCTATGTTGCAGCCACGCCAGACGTATAGCCGCTCCACTGCTTGCCCAGTCTATTAGTATCTATGGTCGAAGGTCCTAAATGAACGGCGGCGGCTCCACTTCCCTGTGGTACAAGCAAGAGCGCAACATATCCAGTCTCGTTTACCCGTGGTGACCGTAACCTTAACAGAGAAGTACTGAGAAATGGCAAATACTGTGAAAAAGCAAAGGACGGGAGATCTATGTTCTCAGTCGTTTAAAAATGACTGGGAACTGCAATTCTTTCTTGTAGCCGTTGGTGAAAACTCACAGTGTTTGCCGTGCCGCCGAATAATAAGCGTCCAGCGTAAGTTTTCATTTGAAAGACATTACAATACATATGACAAAGACGAGTGTAGTGTACTCAAAAGTGACGAACGGCAAGCAAAATTCAATGTCCTTCAGAAAATGGATGAGACACATCAACTCGATTTTACTGTACGTCAAAGTAACTGATACTTCTTGAACTCTTAGTTTCTTGTGTTACATTTACGTCTGTTTTACTGTACGCTGTACAATGTACTGTTTTCAATTTTCCAGAATGACAACCACACTAAATCTTCACTGCGAGCAAGTTTTAAAATCGCATTAAGAATTGCACAATCTGGGAAACCCTTTTCCGAAGGGGAGTTTGTGAAAGGGTGTCTGATTGATGCTGCAGAACTTGTGTGTCCCACGAACGTTAGCAGGTTTCAAGAAATCAGTCTATCCAAACAAACAGTGACAAGACGTTCAGTGCTATGGCCGGCGATCTGCACAGGCAGCTAATAAATAAGGCTAAATACTTTGTTGCTTCCTCTGTTGCGCTCGATGAAGCAACAGATCTTACAGTTACAGCCCAGGTTGTGATATACATACGAGGTGTCGATAACGCACTTCGTGTAACAGAGGAGCGACATCTGTGCGTAGAAACATGCACTACATGAACGCTGACGGCTGCGGCGTGCACGCTGTGACCCGGAAGTTGCACATGTGCAGGAGCACCGCACGCGTGCAGAATTTCTGGCCGGCCCTGCGGATGGAACATCAGTACAGCCCCACTTTGTTAAAAGACATCTCGCTATCCAACACTAACCGCCTCTCAAAATTTTAGTTTCCAGTCTGGTATTTGGAAACAGGGCCCATCTTCAGTGGCATCTGATACAGAGGACAAACAAGAAAATGCTTACAACTGATGTCTGCAACATGTGAGTTAACGAGCATTGCGCTCTCATTTAAATATATGGCCGAAAGAGTCAGCCTACAGGAATTGTGAAACGAACCCTGTCGTCGAGGACCGCGTGCCACAAAGGGTGCAGATTCACCACGAGATGGGGAAATTCACAGGCGTCTATTGTCTACTGAGGTCTAAGCGCTGTAGTGTGCGAGTGAGAGAGATGAGAACCTACGTCATAGGGAAACCCAGCAGAATCCGTTTGTGACCGAGGAGACGTAGCAGTGTTGAGTATGGCGGACCTATGATCGGCCATAAAGGGAAACATATATCAAAATTATTGAATTCTGTAGGAATGCAGGGAATCAAGTCACAGTAATTTTAATCTGCCACCCTTCATAAATTTTCATGGTGATCCCAATAAAACTTGAATACTGATCATATCTGTAATAGTTCAGGAGTTACTGTTAAATTGAAATTAACAAGTTTTGTAACAAAGACCTGAATGCTAGAATCTGAACGCTTTGGTCGAAATTAAAGATCGACATTTCATATAGAAGTGCATCATAAAAATGACAAACTTTGTAAATATCAACTCTGTAACTTTATTTGTTTAAAAGATATAGTAAATTTAAATTATCTGTATTTTCAGTTAAGCATCTGATCATCATTTCCTCCATAAAAAACACATTGAACGATGACAGCATGACACCTTATTGAATCATTAGGTAATAGAATATTTTTTGTATAGTTTAGTGCATAACAGTTACATTTGTTCTTTATTTATTTATCAGAAAGCACATTGGTGCAAGGCTACTGGCCGTGACATTCAAAGTTAAGAAGGAAATTGTATTGGTTTTATGTAAAAGAGCCGGCCTGGGTGGCCGAGCGGTTGTAGGCGCTACAGTCTGGAACCGCGTGACCGCTACGGTCGCAGGTTCGAATCCTGCCTCGGGCATGGATGTGTGTGCTGTCCTTAGGTTAGTTAGGTTTAAGTAGTTCTAAGTTCTAAGGGACTGATGACCTCAGAAGTTAAGTCCCATAGTGGTCAGAGCCATTTATGTAAAAGAATTTAACGTTTATTATGTAATGGAGATTATTGTTACTTTATTTAGAACGTGAAAGTGGTCAAGTTGTGATTATTTAAATATGTTAAAATGTAAAGTAATGTAGAATAAGTTGTAACCAATCAGATGGACGGCTTCAGGAAAGGGAACTGCGCTAGTCAGTTGAGCGAAGATGTTTTTTTTTTAATCTCTTTTTGTTCGTTTTCGTTCGTTGTATCTACTCTGGGCGGACGTCGAAAGACACCCGTTTCAGTTCGTTGTTGATCTAGTAATTCAGTTTTTTTTATTACAGAGGGCAGCGAAAGACACCCGTTTCAGTTCGTTGTTGATCTAGTAATTCAGTTTTTTTCTATTACAGGCGGCAGCGAAAGACACCCGTTTCAGTTCGTTGTTGATCTAGTAATTCAGTTTTTTTTTTATTACAGAGGGCAGCTAGCCCTCTGACCGAAGACGCTGAGCTACCGTGCCGGCAACGATGTTCGGCGCACGGGAAACGCTGCGAAAGCGGATAGTCGGTCTTTAGCCAGCTAGGACGTGAAACGACTTAGAAGATGTCACGTTGTCTGGTATCGCGGGACTTAGTCTCCGAGCGGTGAGCAGCCGCGCACACGGTGTGAACTCTTAACTTTTCGCATAGTTAACGAGGTGGAGTATCAAACTTGTATTTCGCGATGAGATTGTAAATGCTCGAATTGTGTCAAATGGATATGCACTAGAGTGTAACAGTATCTCTAAATACGATCACTTTCGGTATTAGTTTGCTTTCTGAATAAACATTATTCTAACCGAATCGCAACTGTGTGGCCTACATCAATTATGAGTCGCTAATTTATTTCCCGACATTATCATTACTGTTATTATATGTTATGTTAACTTTGTATTTCGCAAACCTGACATCAGCCAGACAATTTAACCAAAGGGTCACAAGTGTCTAATTTAGAGCTTGTAATGCGACACGTGCTGTTCAACCCCTAGACGAGTCTGGGCGAAGACATTTCGACAAAGAGCAGCCTCATGTGAGCCCGAACATCTTTGGGGGATGTTAGCTCGCAAACATAATAACATTTATATATTTGACTGTAGAAACATAGGTTACGCACATATTGTGCACGTCCATATCAAACGACGTGCGTGCCAATTTCTTTTAATTCCAGTCATGTTAAGTTGAAGTGGATCTAGAAACATAGAATCCTGTAGCTATTTAAAATGTGATTACAACCATGTCTAGGGGACCACGCTAGGATCCAACATCTCTCTCACCTCACAGTACATGTCAACGTGAGTATATGCTACACCTGTCAAACGCCAAACGGCCACACTACCAGGCCACACCGGACACCACTGTCACGTAACGATAGCATGGAACTGATGGACAGGCCAAAGACTCTATATTGAAGGGATCTTGCTATCTCCGAGATCACATCTCGGTACACCTGTAACATGCACTCATATATATATCGAATATCGCACTTGGACAATTAGCATTAAGGGTAGAATATTTAAAATACATAAAGGTAGAATTTATGTAAAGGGATAAAACTGATGTCAAATGTCGCGAATAACATACCGTACAAGACGATCATAATGCAACAAAATCTGTGTCTTCAGTCAGTTAGGACCTGCATCCAGGAGTGAACCAATATATCTTGTCAAATTAGACAGTATTACATGTAGGGCCGGCCATAGTGGCCGTGCGGTTCTAGGCGCTGCAGTCTGGAACCGCGAGACCGCTACGGTCGCAGGTTCAAATCCTGCCTCGGGCATGGATGTGTGTGATGTCCTTAGGTTAGTTAGGTTTAACTAGTTCTAAGTTCTAGGGGACTAATGACCTCAGAAGTTGAGTCCCATAGTGCTCAGAGCCATTTGAACCATTACTTGTAGGAAATCGAAGGAAACTCTAATCCGAACCTTTCCGGCTTAAACACTGTTTTTATTTTATTTTGGTATATGAGAGGATTCATACAGCATAAAATTTAACACAGTGAAGAGCAACGTACATACTGTTCAAATGGTTCAAATGGCTCTGAGCGCTATGGGACTTAACTTCTGAGGTCATCAGTTCCCTAGAACTTAGAACTACTTAAACCTAACTAACCTAAGGACGTCACACACATCCATGCCCGAGGCAGGATTCGAACCTGCGACCGTAGTGGTCGCACGGCTCCAGGCTGTAGCGCCTAGAACCGCTCGGCCACTCCGGTACATACTGTATTTAATACTTTGCAGATTATCATAAACATGAAATTACAGTAAAATCACATAGAAGCTAACCTGCTCTTCCAACATAAAGGCAAAGACATATGAAACGCGATATATTGAAGATACTGTCAGAGTGTTTCGTTATGTGAGTGTATATCTCCAATTTCTCCAGGAAGTTCAATAATGTACTTTTTCCAGCCTTCTGAATAATAGTGATTTTTAGTGACGTCATTAACAGTATGCATGCACTCTCTTAAACAAACACTAACTGCTGTGGGATTGGACTCATTAAGAGTAACATGCTCTCTAAAGCTCGTTTTGAAGTTTCTCCCGATGTGCCTAACCACACACAGTCACTACAAGATATTTTATTTTGTATATTCCTCACATATCAAATGCCTGACTGTTATCCAAGTTATGTATAATGCGTGATCCTGCAGTCTCCTGTGTCCTGAAACCAATTTTCAGTCAAGTTTTCAGAAACAAACGACTTACCTTATCGAAAATGTGCCCCAGCTGCCACTGAAGATTGGCTCAATGGCCGACTACGGGTCTGGTAACTAAATATTTTACACATACATAAAACACATCAAGTAATATTTATAAGGCAATGCATAGAGGCTGTTTACCTGAGCCATTACGTTTTTTTTCTCGAAATACTAAATAACGTCAAAAAAATGTATATTTCTCCTTCAGCGATGGTTCAGTGTTAAAAAAAGGTTACTTGATGAAATTTTCGTCATCAATTCACGTTATTATTTACTCAAAGTATAGGCTTTTTCTCTGAATGTTTATTGTAAAACCTAAATTATTTTTTGCTTGGACATATCTGCCATTTCTTGTAGAAGAACACTCAATGGAAGAAGTATACAAGTCGTCCTAGAACTTTTGCAATACGTCACGTAAACAAAACAAAATGATAAAACATGATGTTAGGAAGAACATCGCTTACAGCGGGTAAAATTGTTGTTTATTAAAACACGACCGGTTTCGCGACTTCAAGTCGCATCATCAGTTGAACCTGCACAGTAAAAGGCGAAGTACAGTGTCATCGCATATTGTGGATATTAAGATTAATAAAAGAATTTCTAAAATACAATCACAACGTTAAATGATTTTAGGTATGCTCATCGCTTCTAGTCAAAATTTACTATTCAGAGAAGGTTAGGTTAGGTTAGGTTAGGTTGAGTATCGTAAATATTATGGCGAGCGAAAGTTAAGAATACGTGCTCCATTCTTTAAAATTTGCCTACATCTTAAAAGAAAAAAGAAAACAATTTTATAGTGAACGGACGATAATTTTTTTTTTCTTTTGAAAAAAGAGGCCGCGTTATCGATAAAGAATTGTTACTGCTAACATGATTAGTCGCAGCACATGCAAATGGCTATGTGGAAAGTATCAGTGTTTTACCGGTGTGACAGCAGAGGAGCTCAGTGCAGGGCAAGGCAAAAGCGGCCCTCACGGAAGACAATGAGAGACTAGCTGGCTGGCGGAACGGAAGCTACCCATGTGGACAGTGTGGCGTCATATACTCACTACTAGGAGCGCTGGGTCGCTACCTTTAGAAGCGAAAATAAAATTCTGAATTATTCTCGCTTGTAAAGGTAGCAACCCAGCGCTCCTAGTCATGAGTATCTGACGTCACACTATGCACATGGATAGCTTCCGTTCCGCCAGCCAGCTGGTCTCTCTTTGTCTTTCGTACGGGCTGCTTTTGCCTTGCCCTGCACTGAACTGCCCTGCTGTCACCCTGGTAAGAAACTGATGCTTTCCACATAGTAATTTGCATGTGCCGTGACTAATCATGTTAGCAGGGACAGTTCCTTGTCGACAATCCGCCCTCTTTTTTTTAAAAAAAATTAGCGTCTGCTCACTATAAATTTTTTTCCTTTTTAGATGCAGGCAAATTTTAAAGAATGGACGCCTTCGTTACCTTTCGCTCACCATAGTGTCAACGATATTCTCTGAATAGTAAATTTTAACTAGGAGCGATGGTATGCCTGTGATCGTTTAACATTGTGAGTATATTTTAGACATTCCTTTATTAAGTTTAATACCCATAAAAAGGGGTGACACTGTACTTTGCTTTTTACCATGTAGGTTCATCTAATGATGGGGCTTGAAGCCACGAAACCGGTCGTATTTTTAACAAACAACAATTTTACCAGCTGTAAGCGGAGTTCTTCCTAACACCATACCTTTCAACAGCTTCGATTGCTCGAATATAAAATAGTTTGTGATAAAATGATAAAGCAAAGGCTAGGAAGACGCAGTTGCATGAAATCTGCAGCTGTGAGTGAGCGCAATAAACTTTCGGATGTTAGCAGACGACAACACCCTCCCCCCTCCGAATCCCCCTCTCAGCAACGTCAGACTTTCTTCCGAGAAACCTTGACGACGTGACGCTCTGTTGCGTCCCGTCCCGTTCTGTTGACGACCTATGTGAATGCCACCATTTGAAATCCACTGAGCACTATTTTGACTTTCCGTCCCGTCTCGTTTTGTTCCATCAAGTGTGAACCGAAAAAATCGTTCAAATGGCTCTGAGCACTATGGGACTTAACTTCTGAGGTCATCAGTCCCCTAGAACTTAGAACTACTTAAACCTAACTAACCTAAGGGCATCACACACTTCCTTGCCCGAGGCAGGATTCGAACCTGCGACCGTAGCGGTCGCGCGGTTCCAGACTGTAGCGTCTAGAACCGCTCGGCCACCCCGGCCGGCTGTGAACCGACCTTGACGATCTGTTGAGATGAACCCAAAATCTGAGTCTTAAACTAAGTGCAAGAAAGTTCCAAGTTATTTTAGTATCCCATTACGAATTAATCAGTCAAGAGTTCCGCAAACAGTTGCCACCTATTCTTCTCGATGGCATCCCAATACTGTATCAGAAACATACTGTACTGCATCATACTTAGCATTTAAGGATACTTAACAAACAGATTGCAAAAGGTTGTGCTGACCAATTCAGACAATGTCAAAAAGATTGAAACTATTAGTGACTGGGAAAAAAGATCACAGTGTTCAATTTTGGGTCCACTCGTATTCATTACATATGTGAATGAACTTCAACTTAACATTCAGCAAGCAAAATTGGATCTTTTGGCAGATGATACTAGTGTTATAATAAATCCCATTGGAGAGAAAGTAACAGATGTGTTGCTAAATGATACTTTCCTAAGAATTATTAAGTGGTTCTCTGAAAATTGACTCTCCCTAAATTTTGAAAATTCATGCTAAATTCAGTTCTGTACAACAAAGAGAGTCGTACCAGCGACTGATCTAGCACAGAAGCATGAGTCAGCAAATGGGATGGAATGCTCCAAATTTTTTGATGTACATATTGATGAAAACTTGAACTGGAAGAAGCGTATTACTGATCTTCTCAAACAATTAAGTTAAGCTACTTTTCCTCTTCGTCTAATTGCTAAGCCTGGAATCAAATGTGTCAACTTCCTGACGTATTTTGCATATTTCCACTCAATAACGTATTACGGAATAATTTTCTGAGGTAATTCATCACTTGTATGCATGCATCTACAGACGTTGTGCGTAACTGGATGGGTGACGCGCGCAGGATTTGAACAGAACAGTCTTCACAGAACGGAAGTTACAGTATTGGAATGTGAATAACTGACCTATGCCACTAGCGTCAGTCGGTTGTGCCAGTTTGGGACATCTGTTACGGTCTTCCCGAAAGCAAAATATTCACGTGTATTGATTACATGGAACTCTGCTTGTTCTGTTCCTTCACAGGACGTCGAATGTAGCATGTATAGTCTGCTCCTACTTCTGGTCAGTTCCAAATTAAATCAGAGACAATGTTGCAGGGACATTTCATAAAAGGTAGAAGAAGATGCGTAGAGAGACCATATTGAGCTTTGCTCAGGATCCGCGAATGCGAGAATACTTTGTGACTCGCATCTACATAGGGAGAGATGGCTAATCGTAATAAAATCTTACCGAATTTATGAAGTGTTTTGGCTAAGGAACGTAGTTTTTGCACCTCATCTCTGCTGATGGCTATTTCCTACACTAACAAACAGTATTTGTGTAATGTGATGTAGGCAGTGTAACAGGGTTCACGGTATGTCCACATGTATATAGCATTCACAAAGTGATGGATAGGGATTGCTCAGCAATGATACATAACTTGAAAATCATGCTGCAATGTCGCTGGCTGACAGTGTCACGAGATCGACGCAATGAGGCATTTTGCTAACGTGACAAGTCATCGAGAGTGGTGGTTGTAGCTCGAGTAATTGGGTAAAATACATTTGGATTATGGAAAACCTGGTGAAATCACGAAAATTGATGGAAAATCCGTAACTGAGGTAAATATGACAAAAATATGAATGAAAGAGGATACTTACATGCTTGCCTGGGTGTACATTCCTCCACCGTTGCAGTTGACAACTGATGTTCATACTAGCCATGCTCTATGGGCTTCAGTCCTAGAATATATCCTCTTGTTTCGCATGCAGTTATGCATTGCAAACCTTAAAAATGAAGACACAGGGTCCAAAGATCAGAAAGTCATGACGACACCTAAGACACTGAAACAGTGGTCGTATACCAGGGTGCAATATGCGCTGCCAATATGAGGAATCAATGCTCTTGGTCTCTTCGAAAATGGAGCACTGAGTCATCTGCTACACCGTCACTATGGAACATGAGTTTCAATGCTGAGGTCATCACCTTCGAAGACTGGTTTGGAAACGCACCTCAATGCTGCAGGCTCTTCCAGTTTCCATATGTTGTGACGCCTTCCACATTTTTGTCAATAAAAAACACTGCCTCTGTTTTTATTTCAACCATCATGCATGCTGTGGTAGCAGCTTACCTTATACCATGCAATGTCCAGCTTTCTGTGAGAGTCGATGGATCGAAACATGTTAATGTCAAAATTCTGGATGTTAATGTCAGTTTAGCACCTGACACAGACCTCGAAGTCATTGTAGAAAAAAAAATGCATGGCATGTACAAAGTTGTAGTTATACACTACTTGGATGTGTTACAGGAAAAAAAAAAGAATGTATGAGTGCTTACAAAAGACCAACACAGGAACCCACTCTTGTGATTGATAGTCTGAGTGATATGGTTTTCCTACAGTATAGGCTAGAAAACTTTACACAGTTCTATATAAGCTACTTCGATCACTGGCCACTTGCTCCACTGGACCAATACATGTATATTTAAAGGGATCACCACATATGCTCAATGTCAACATGCAGACGGTATTTGTTTTCTATACATCGAAGAGAGGGATGTAAAATGTTAGCCCATTCTCGACCATGTTACTTTATTGAAGATTTTATAGCTCATAGTTTTACTCCACTGGATGTTATAAAAATAAGGATTAGAGAAAGAGTGAGTGTGTGTGTGTGTGTGTGTGAGAGAGAGAGAGAGAGAGAGAGAGAGAGAGAGAAGAGAGAGAGAGAGGGAGACATTGTGCTGTTAGAAAATACTCTGACTCCATTACACTGTCATTTTTCTAGTGGAGCAATCACAGGAATACTATAAAAGAGACTAGGATATATACAGGGAGATATTTATGGACAGTCATTCGATATCAATGAATTGCAGGTGTTATGCCTCTGAATTTCTCTTTGCAGCCTACATATACTCCGTATGGTTGTGAATTTCCTCCTGTACGTTAGTGCTCTATTTTTCTCGTTGTGTTAGTTCTCTACCTAGTCAGTGGTGGGTGGAGGACTAAGAGCATTCTGACTAACGGAATGGTACTGTCAGAACATGATAGGAACTCGTGAGAATTAGTGTGGCTTGACAGGGGCATCACTTACTTGTCGAAATCAGATGGATTAAAATGCTATATATCGAAAAGTGGAAGATTCATGAGAATATGGCAGGTAAGCAATACTCTGCTGAAAGGGGAGTTGAGAGGTGAGCTCTATACCGCTTCTTCTACGTGAGTATTGCGGGCAAATATATTACAATGTCTCACATATGTCTCGCGAAGTGACTGCAATGAAAAAATAAGGGGCTAATACGAAGCTTTTTAGCGAGAGACACTCAGCAGCAGAAGTTACATCTTTTGTTTTCTCGATAAATAAGAGATAACATGAGGCTGCAAGTTTTGTGTGCGTATAAATGGATGGAGTGACATCTTAATAGGTAGACTAAATTTACGTTACATCTATATGGTTTCTTCGCAAGCCTTCGTAGGATGTGTAGCGTGGAACCCTGTACCATTGCTAGTCATTTCCTTTCCTACTCCACTTGCATACAGAGTGTGGGAAAAAGACTGTCTACATGCCTTTATTTGAGCACTGATTTCTTGTATCGTATATTTGTGGTCCTTATGAAAAATGAATATTGGTGGCAGTAGAAACCTTTTGCAGTCAACTTCAAATGTCAGTTCTCAACAGTGTTCCTGAAAAAGAAAATCGTCATCCCTCCACAAATTCCCATTTGAGCTACCTGGCGAGTGTAATCTGACTGCAGGAAAAAAATATATTCACCATGCAAAGTGACTCTCATTCATAAATTAATTAATTAGTCAAACAATTTGATATCAATGTGAAACGTCCCCTTAGAAAAATTATACATGACTGTGCTTAAACTGACACACAATATTTTTAGCGCAACGCAATCTGACTTTCAATAATCCCTACAAAAGAATGGCCCTGACTAACATTAACCTATACCTTTCACAAATCACTTACCTCACAAAAATCTTCGTTACTCAAGCTACAGCAATACAGCGAGCGCCACTACTGCCAGCTAAATAAAAGATTCAAACTACGGAAGGCACTAACTACTGATAGGCATAGTTAGCAAATGAAAGATTTTAATAGAGAACAAACAATGTATTTACCTTAATAATCATAATATATATAGCAGTTCATGACATCCAGTCTTACAAATTTCAAAACTCCACCATCTCTCCCCCCACATCCACCACTGCTGGGGGCTCACCTCCAACTGCGCAACGCTACACGCTATTAACATCCTGCTGCCCAACACTACAATGGCAGACAACAATGCAAACTAGCCACAGACTGCACACAGCACAGCCAGTGATTTTCATCAGAGCTCTACGTGGCGTTACCAATATAAAAAACCTAAACAGCCTACTTACATAGCCCCATGCTCCCCACAAAAAATTTTACAAATTGTTTTGGGCACTGGCCAATACATATTTGTTAAAATTTTTTCACAATTACAGTAACAAAGAAATCAAATGCACACACGTATTGATACAATGTTGGTCAAAAGCTAAAATTTTCTCACAGTCCATAAAGACAGTCCTGATCGTTCATCACAGTAAAATCGCAGTATTTTTCTCAAAGTCTGAGCACTAAAAGAAAATGCACACAGAAGTAGTGGATTACCATGCAGTCTTGAAGAAATAGTGTTGTCCTTCTAACGGAAAGACAGTGCTGACTCTTGAAATGCTGACAGGTAATGGGCCACAACAGAGCAAACCTACAGCAGAGTCAGTCGATGTTTTGAAGAATATTGGTAGGTAGGTCATCACAGAGCAGACCCACTGTAGCCCTGGTAGAGAATACGGTATTGGTGGGCCACCAGAAGTGCAGACCCACTGTAGTCCTGGTAGAGATTGTGGTACTGGTGAGTCAGCAAAGGTGTAGACCCACTGTAGTCCTTGTAGAAATAATGGTATTGGTGGGTCATCAAAGATGCAGACCCACTGTAGTCCTTGTAGAGATGGCCAGCAGCCATCTGTTGTGACTGTGCAGGTGCACAATCACCATTGAAGAGTGTTGCGGATAATATAGCAAGTCCATAACCACCACTTGTGCACTCATAAAGTTTTTTGGAATTGTCCTTAGAACCAGAAATGCTGTTATCCAGTCCCTTGCTGAATTATCAACACACGTGCATGCACTAACAGTCCCAACTTCTCACATACTGTGGATATATTATGACCAACAGAAACGTGTGCAGTGAAATGATACTTAATTTGAAGAACTGGTGTCTATACAATTATAAATTTACAATATAAGAATACAATTACAAAGGTACAAAATACATCATTAAAGAACATAACAGTACAGATAACATTTGTAGTAACACAGGGTTTACAAAAGAATAGAAATAAACATATACATCAGTGTTACAGGAATTATGACATAATAAAATACATAAAAGATCAGAATAACTTTTGAATCATCACCTTCACACATGAGCATTAAAACAAAACAGAATAAATAATTTCTAAACATCTTTACAAAGAAAATAACATATTATCAGAAAAATTCTACAACATAACTCTTATTAGCTAAACACATTAAGACAGGAAAAACACATATTCACATAGTGTAATAACACAAATATACAGGACAGGGTTTGTTTTCAGTGTAACATTTGGTACTGCAGTCCAACCCAAAACTTCATTCCATAGATTTTTCGTCTTATTTCAACATTTGTTTCCACCAAAAAAATTCTATCCAAGCATGCTTTCTGTATTTATATGTTCACATATTTCTTACCTCATTATTTATTTTCCATTATCTTACCTCATCATTTATTTCCAAGAAAGTCCTACCTAAACCTGTTGTCCCTAAACCCTACTTTTTTGGTTCATATCCTCTTTCAAAATACTTTTTTGGCCAAACCATTTTCTTATAGCTTCTCAATGCATTTCTTCCAATTCATCACAACTTGTTCTCTTATATGGCCTACCCCATCTTAAGCTAACTTAAATCTACTGAGTTCAGATGCATAAACTAAGGGACGAGGCAATGCAGCAGCACAAAACAATTAACACAAACAGCAATGACAAAAAAATGGAAATTGGCAAAGCAATTGCAATATTACAACTAATATAAGGCACTGTGCAGCAAACAAGAAAAATAAATCCGTAGTAAAACTGGCTTAACAGTGTAATACAAAGTCAAATTCAGTAACATTATGCCTGGCAAACAGCAGCAGCAAATGCAATAACTTATATCTAAACATGACAAAGCTCAAGCAGAAAAAATATTACAGTAAAAATGGCCATGTTTAATACCTATGTCACATCTTAACACTAGAGTGATGCATCACTGTAACTTGTTCTAGCAGACAAGTTACCAAGTCACTGACAAAAATTATGTATGCAATTCCTGTGAAGTGGAAATGTCTTTTTGTGCTCCCTCATTTTTTGGAGTACATCCATCACAAAGTTATTTTTTACTGGATCTGTAGGCATAAAATATTTATATTAGTACATCTATAAAATTTTATTTTAACCAATGCTGCAGTGCAGCTAGGAACTAGATATTAAACAAAATAGGCAAAGCAAGGCGTGAAACGTCATTCACTAGCCATATGGCATTTCATAATGCAGTAAACAATCTTTCAACTAGCAAGACAATAGACATGAAATGTTTCTCATCATTTCATTTCAGTAAATATCATAAATTAATAACTCTACAGTGTAATCATGTTTTCAAGTTTGAGGGTGTCGTATTTACGATGCTTTCTACAAAGGAATGTCAATAGTGAGGATAATGGCCTCTTTTTTTTTCTCCACCTGTGCCTCTGAAAGGCACACACTAATGGCTTTTTTCTAGGCATCTGTCGCGCAGCTGGGTGCCCACGACGCATTACATGAAGTTGGTCACTTAACTCTCTTACCGAAATATTTACGACAGCAGTTTGCGCTACAGTGACAGTCTCATATAAAAATATTTCACAGGTCAAGAATTTGCATTACAAATCTGTAGAAACAAAATCCTATTGATGTAACAGTGTCCAAAAAATTTTTGTCGGCATTGTAATACATTCAAGCATTTACATACATTTCATAACTCTTAAAGTACGATTCTTGGTTTCCAACAACCTTTTTCACAAACCAGAGTCCCTAACCACTACTCATTATTCCTTACCTTATTCATCGACACTTCTTCAATATTTCATCATAACAGATACGTAGCATAATCAAATAACTCATATAGCATTAGCTTATTGATCATAAACATACCGCAACAGCATAATACACATAGTCATCGTAATAATAACATCATAACACCTCAGTCAACTCTCAAAATCGTCGTAGCTTCCTCGAATAATTTCAAAACCTAAAAAAAATTCTCTGCTCATGTCAAAAGTGTCATCTGCCTCAAACATACTTAAAAAATCGTGATCCCATACCAAATACATCATTCAAAGCTCTCATAGTATCACAATGGTTCTGAAAAAATATGAACAGTTCACAAAGTACAGACAAAATACAATTTCATAAGTGTGAAGTTATCCAACTGTGTAATTACGTAAACATTTGTAACTGATGTAGAAAAAAAAGTTTGTCTCTCAGTTAAATGATCAGATAGCTGTGTAATTTATGTGTTAGAGAAATATGGTACCGATGTGTAAAGTTGTATAAGCAAATACCATATTAGCTAGGGCTCCTTGTGCTTGCCAAACACATGGTACACAAAGTAGGCGTGTACCCCCTGAGGATTAATGTAATTATACCCTCAGGTGTTACAGATTACAGCAATGGAATGAAATGTATCACGGAAAACTTGGTTTGTAATTCAAAAATCTTGAAAAATAAATGGTTTAAGTACAAAATTAATCACTCAAACGTGTGTCCTGTAGCGCTAAATGTGCGTCTTGCTGTAAGATAATTCTGTGGGAGAGTCGTAGTTACCGTCCTCTGTAAGCAAAGTTCTGCTGAAGTCAATGTACTTACCTCATCATAAACGAAAGAGAAATTCTTTGCGTATAGATATCGTCGTTATTTCATACCTTACACTGATCAAGAAAGTACTATAATGTAACGTATTGTTGCGCTATGGAAAAGGCTGTCTCATTGTAGCTATACCACAAAAGTTACTATTAAAACATGTTTTACTTTCCAGAAGAATTCAGAAAAACTGTGCAGACATAAAACAGATACACTGGAAAAGCAACATTGTAAATTGTCACTCATTAGTAGCGTCGTGATAAAATAGTGTAGCTGTCACATAAACCAACCACTGTGTCATCTGGTATCTCACAGAAAGTACTTTAAATCCAGAATGTATTTTCAAGTAAACCAAAATGTTGCATTAAAATCTCATTAGCAGTACTGGTAAATGTTCTAAGTATGTGAGCCTTATAGTCGTTACGTAATCGTGCAACTAACAAGCAAGAATGTACACACGCAATAACACTGTGTCGTCTGTTCACAATAACAATGCATTCGTAATTTCTGTTTAAATAAGTTCTCTTGGTTCTTGACTGGATATTTAACTTCAAACATTGTTGGATGTTAACAGATTCTAAGTCTGACAAAGCATACTAGCAATGTAAAGTGAAAAGTTATATGGCAAAGACAAAGTTAAAAAGCAGATTATCTTTCAATAAACGGTTTTACATGTGAAATGTGGTGTAAACCTTTACTCTTCCTAGTACGCAGAGTTTCAACTTCAACGCAATTATCATGTGGTATACGTTGGATTCGGTAAGGTCCATTGTAAACTAGAAAGAATTTGTGACTCAAGTGTTTCTTCTTATGTGACAATGAATGAGCTTTAATGAGAACTTTCTGACCAATATATAATTTCTTTGCATTTGCTTTACCGTGTAGTTTTCTCCTTTTGTCTGCTGCAGATTTTATATTTATAATAGCCAAATCAATTATGTCTTTGTGTCGAAGTTTACGTGTATTCGGGAAAGGTACAAGCTCTCTGATTCTGTTCGGTGGTTCTTCATTTTTCAGTACAAGAGTAAGTGGTAAAGCAGTGGAGTCATGAGGCATTTCATTGAGCACGTTTTGAAATAAGTGTAAATATCTATCCCAACGCTGATGCTTTCTGTGACAATAAAGTCTGCAAAGCTTATTGATTTCTTTCATAATCCGTTCGGAGGGGTTACAATGTGGTGAGTACAATGAAATAAAAACAGGTTTGATTTTATGATTCCGAAGCATGCGTGACCAAACAGCAGATGTGAATTGTGGTCCGTTATCTGAAATGACTTTACTAACGTGTCCAACTTCACATAAGAAATTTTTAACAAAGGCGTTGGATACAGACCGTCCAGTGGCTTTACATAACGGTGTGAAAGAAACAAATTTTGAAGTAAGTTCAACAGCGACTAGAACGTACGAAAATCCATTAGATGTTCTGACAAGCGGTCCCAAGAGATCAACAGCAGCAAATTCTTTTAATTTAGAAGGAATGATAGGAAACAGCGGAGCACGATGGGAGATATTAGATGGTTTCGCCTTTTGACAAAGTTTATAAATAGACAAGACTCTTCGAATTCTCTTTTCCATATTGTTAAAATAACAAGTCGTTCGAAGAATATGATAACATTTTCGTGGGCCAAAATGTGCATAGCTGAAATGAATGTACCAAATGAGCATATTAACAAAATCGTCAGGAATGCAAAGTACCCATAGCTTGTCATCAACAGTGCTGCGTTTGAACAGTATGTTGTTTCTAACCAGATAATAATGCCGAATCTGTGTGTGTGTCTTTTCATGCCATTTGCTCTTGATGTCTTTCCAAATCGGATCTTTATCTTGTTCATGAGCAATGTCCTTTAAAGATGTGGTGATGAAGTTTTCAAAGGCGACTTTCTGAATGAAAAGAATACTGAAATTTTTCTCGAGGTTGCCTTCTGTGTTACTTTTCTCAAGCCCAGCCGGTGCGCGTGACAGTGCGTCCGCAACAATGTTCTCCTTGCCGGGAATGTAGACTATTGTGAAGTGGAATTCTTGCAAAAACAATGCCCAACGTTTTAACCGGTCATGATTTAATTTTGAAGACATAAGAAATTGTAATGCACGATGATCACTGTATACTTTTATGTGCTTACCAGAAAGAAAGAAACGGAATTTGTTAAATGCCCAAATGATAGCTAAAGCTTCTAATTCAGTAACGGAATAATTTTTTTCAGATTTTGTTAGCACTCGGCTAGCAAAAGCTATGGTTTTCTGAACGGCAGTGTCATTTTCTATGGCTTCTTGAAATAAATGGGCACCAAGACCGACTGTAGAAGAATCCGTGCTAAGGCAGAAATCTTGTGACAGATCTGGATAAGCTAGTATTGGCGCGCTAAGTAGCGATTCTTTCAAAGAATTGAATTCCAATTGTGCTTGTTCGTCCCAGTTCCAAATAGTATTTTTTCCAGTGAGAGAACAAAGTTTTGGTGTAACAAGAATTTGCATATTCAGAAAACGACGGTAAAAATTTTCGAGACCTAGAAAACTGCGGACTTGTTTTTTTGTGGATGGAACTGGAATGGCTCTGATTGCTTCTAACTTTTCAGCATCCGGCTGAATGCCTTCAGAAGATATAATACGTCCCAAAAACCTCACCTTTCACCTACCGAATTCAGACTTTTCCAAGTTAACTGTAATTCCAGATTCTGCAAAAATACGTAACAAACTGTTGAGGATGCGATTATGTTGTTCCCATGAAGCTTCTGCTATTAGAATATCGTCCACATATAAGGTGATGTGGCGTTTTAAGAACTCAGGTAATATGGAATTTAGTCCGTGAATGAATGCTGCCGAAGAAATATTCAAACCAAAAGGAAGTTTCCGAAACCGATAACAGACGCCGAAACAAAGGAAAGCTGTGTATTTTCTACATTCTGGATGAAGTTCGATCTGATAAAAGCTGGATCTGAGATCAATGGAAGACAACACTTTTACACCATTAAAATTTTGAAGAAGTCCTTCCAACGTTTGCGACCAGTCTGTTTCAGGAATAATGATAGTATTGATTTGTCTCGAATCTAAGACAAGCCTGATCGATCCATTTTTCTTCTCAACAACATGTAATGGATTGTTGTATGAGCTTACTGCAGACTCAATAATGCCCTCGTCAAGCATAGATTGTATTTCTGTTCTAACACGGTCCCTATAACGTGCTGGAATTACGTATGGTCTAACACAAAATTTAGTATGCTCACGAACACGAAATTGGTATTGAAATCCCTTGATTGTTCCTGTTTTGTGAGTAAAAACTGTAGAATGTGCTTGTAAAATCTCAAAAAGGTCCTGCCTATCAGTGTCATTACAATTCTCAATTGTTTGAATTTTATTCTGAATTAACTCATTAGTTTCAAATATGCCGTCGATATCATCCCTGTCAGTACTTGCAGAGTGATTGTTATGGTCTAGTTCCGTAGAAAATTCCGAACTGTTGTCTAACAGAAGGTAGAGCCGATTAATTTCCTTGTCATGGTTTGAGAACCAATCTTCAAATTTCAAAGCTATTGACTTACCTTCTTTCTCTAAACTTATTTCAGCATTGTGAATGTTTAAGATTGCTTTGTATTCATTCAAAAAGTCTGCTCCCAGTATAATTTCCGTCGACAATAATGGAACAATAAGAAAGTTCATAGAGAAGCTGTGGCTTTTGACAAAAGAATTCTAAGTTGGTTTGTTGGCGTACATCTACACTTTTTCCAACGATTGCACCTTGTAATTTAATCTTACGTAACGGAAGTGTGGGGCAATCGTTCGATTTGTTGCATTTGCTAAAGGCTGTTTCACTAATTACTGAAATGGGACTGCCAGAGTCAAGTACTGCCGTAAATTTTACATCATTTACTGTAATGTGAGTCGCAGGATATGCAATGTTGTTATGTTTTACGTCGTGTTCCTGGAGTAAGATGTCCCTAATATCTTTCATTTTTACGTAATTACTAGCTACGGCAGCTGTGTCGTCAGTTTCATAAGTACGTTTTGTGGCTGCCAGCGGTATGAGTCATTGCCTATTGTGTCTTTGTTGGCGCGCGTCGTTATTGGGATTTGGAGACCTAACTTCTACAAATTCACCTTGTTGAGAGGCCCCTGCTCTGTTTGAATCCCGCCAGTTCTGATGCAATTCAGGTCTGTCGTCATGTCGGTAGATTCCATAGTTTCTTTCTTGTCGGTCACGTGGTGGAGAATTTCTCCCCGAATCGTAACTGTGCGCTGAACTGTTGCGTCTGAAGTTATTCTGTCTCCCTTGATAATAATTGTTTTTGTTCCCATATTGTCTGTTTCTATGGTAATCTCTATCATATTCATTACTACGGAAATGCGATCTTTCTCTGTAACTATTATTACTCTGCCAGTGGTTGTCATATGGGTGGTGTCTGTTTTGGTTACGATTTGCGTTGTAAGAATAGACTTGTCGTGTCCAGTTATTATTTCTGTCATCGCGGAATTGAGACGGATGTGACCTGTAATTGTTGTGTTCCTGTTTTCGCGTTCCGCGATTGTCAGTGTCAATTTCTAATTCTTGTAAGAGTCCGTGAAAAGCTTCAATGTCGTCTTTGCAACGTCCTGCCAAAATAATATGTCGCAAATGTTCAGGTAATTTGATTAAGCAAATGTGGATGAGTTCTGAGGGGCTGTATGGGTTTGACAGGTACTGATTCTTGTGCAACATGTCTTCAAAATATTTCATAAGACTGGAAAATTCAGATTGTTCGAAACGTTTCATCTTTATGATGCTATGTTTTACTCGGTCTTGTGTAGCATGAGACCAATACGCTGAGAAGAAGGCATGATAAAATTCCCCTTCACTGTGACAATCGTGAATGACCGATCGCATTCTTACAGCTGGTTCATTCTCCAAGTAGCCACACATAATTTCTAACCTGTGCTCCAATGACCAGTTGGGAGGAAAACAGTGAGAGAATTGATGAAGCCATGCTTGTGGATGAATGTCGTTTTCAGAATTCTTAAATGTTTTGAATTTACGTGTAGTAATGAACAGCTTATAGTCAAAATCATCATGTCGGCAAGTCGCAAATCGGTCATTGTTACTTCGTTTCGGCGGTTCCATCTCAAAATTCGGTGTACCTTGCCAATTTCTTTCATAATTTCCGAAGTGCCCTGAGTTATTATTTTGTGGCTGTTCCGTATTTCTATGTCCCTCTTCCCGTATTGGAGCGCGAGTGGCCTCTAAAATATGTAATTCTTGTATTACTTGTGCCAACTGATCTTGTACTTCCCGGATTTCTCTTTTGTACTGTGTATTGATTTGATTTTGATTTTGTTTGAATTTTCTAATTTGTTCATACTCTTCAGTGTCCGTGAAGGCTACAGGTCTTGTGTCATTCAGATCATCATCTACCTTTGTAGATAAGTTAGTGAAATGGTCTGAAAGTTCAGCTACTTTATCCGTTAGTGAAATTATTTCCTCTGTGTGTTTTTCTGAACCAAGTTTCAGAGTGTCCATTTGTGTTGAAATCGTATCTACTGTGTCCTTTAAGTTTTCCTGAGTTTTTGCGAGTTGCGTAACCGAATCGGTGGATGCAACTGAGTCAATTTTAGCTTGCAAGGTGTCGTGATTTTCATGAACAATAGTTTGCAGTTCTTTTATGGCTGCTTCGTGATTCTGTAATGCATTTTGATGACGCGAAAAAATAGGTTGGAAATGCTCACATATTTGTGTTTTTACATCATTACAGACTTTTTGACATTTCGATTCAATGATATGTAACTCAGTAGTTAAATCTTCACGTGTTTGTTCAAGTGTGGTGTCTAACTTCCAAAGATTTTGTTCCATTTGTTTCTGATTTTGTTCAAGCGTTGTGTCTAACTTTTGTAGCCTTTGTCCCATTTGTTGCATTAACTGTAATAACAGTGCACTGGTGTCTGAAACATGTTCCTCATTGCTATTCGGCAGTGCATTTGAACCAGCAATATTCGCATTTTGAAAAGCAGAAAATGTGTCTTGATTTATTTGAGAAAACGGTGAGGACGCAAAACCTGCATCTACAGTATTTGCAAGATTGTGTCCTGTCATTTCGGAATCCTGAGGCGAGCTGTTGCCGACCGATCGATCGATAATGCTTCCCTGTTCACTAATTGTTTCACTGCCTACACCATTATTTGCAGCCCGCTCCATTTCCCTATGCACAGTTACCAAATTACTACTTTGAACATTAGTTAATTCATTACATGGTGGCGCTAACACACTGCTTTCGTCTTCGCTGTCATTTCTCAGTTTACTTTGGAGCCTAGTATTACGTTTTTCACACGCCATTATTGTCACAATTTTTCACACGACAACACAGAAAATCACAATTTGAAGAGCAAAAATAAGAGAACACATTAACATAGCACTGAAAATAATATCTAGTTAATTGCAAGCGCAGCTGCGAAATACTTGGTGCAAATTTACATGCGTGCCACACCTGTTTTACTGTACAACAATGAAATACTGCAACTACAAAGGAGATTCTCTCTACAATTACGCGCTAGCAATAAACAAAATCTACACTAATTACACAAACTACAAGAAAAAATCAGAAGATTCCAGTGAGGTATCCTCGGCTAAGGGTCGACATATGAAACGTCCCCTTAGAAAAATTATACATGACTGTGCTTAAACTGACACACAATATTTTTAGCGCAACGCAATCTGACTTTCAATAATCCCTACAAAAGAATGGCCCTGACTAACAGTAACCTATACCTTTCACAAATCACTTACCTCACAAAAATCTTCGTTACTCAAGCTACAGCAATACAGCGAGCGCCACTACTACCAGCTAAATAAAAGATTCAAACTACGGAAGGCACTAACTACTGATAGGCATAGTTAGCAAATGAAAGATTTTAATAGAGAACAAACAATGTATTTACCTTAATAATCATAATATATATAGCAGTTCATGACATCCAGTCTTACAAATTTCAAAACCCCGCCATCTCTCTCCCCACATCCACCACTGCTGGCGGCTCACCTCCAACTGCGCAACGCTACACGCTATTAACATCCAGCTGCCCAACACTACAATGGCAGACAACAATGCAAACTAGCCACAGACTGCACACAGCACAGCCAGTGATTTTCATCAGAGCGCTACGTGACGTTACCAATATAAAAAACCTAAACAGCCTACTTACAAATGATACACCGCCAAGTGGTTGGAAGCGAGGGCGAGAGTATCACTGATATGATTTGGGAGTTGGCGATATCTTTTAATGAAATTTCAATCTCCTACCTACACAGGGAGAGATTAACATTGTCGTAAAATCAGCTACTTTAACGAACTTATAAAGTGATACATAGTATAAACCTAATACTTACAACTCATCTGTGCGTATGGCTTAGTAGACTTCATACATGATGAAGCATTTGGTTGCTTTAAGAAAGTTCCAAAATAAAGGGCATCCTGTGACAGAGGTAGAGCATGCTCCTAACACTACATCATAATCCACGGATGAGTTTAATGTTTTGGTCCTGTGATGGGGGATGTAACAGATATTAAGCTAAAGAGAACAGATATTTTTGTATCTGATGAGAGAATACTATTGTACAATATTTTCACAACAAGTAACGATGCTTTAGCATTGAGAAAATGCGTTTACGCCCCAGTTTCCTTTGTCTTCAAAAATGACTCATACGAAAGGGAGGAATCTGTATTTCACATCAAATCGCTTGATCGGGGCAAGTCTTCAGGTCCAGATTGTATACCGATTAGGTTCCTTTCAGATTACGCTGATACAATAGCTCCCTACTTAGCAACCATATACAACCGCTCGCTCACCGATAGATCTGTACCTACAGATTGGAAAATTGCGCAGGTCGCACCAGTGTTTAAGAAGGGTAGTAGGAGTAATCCACCGAACTACTGACCTATATCATTGACGTCGGTTTGCAGTAGGGTTTTGAAGCATATACTGTATTCAAACATTACGAATCACCTCGAAGGGAACGATCTATTGATACGTAATCAGCATGGTTTCAGAAAACATCGTTCTTGTGCAACGCAGCTAGCTCTTTATTCGCACGAAGTAACGGCCGCTATCGACAGGGGTTCTCAAGTTGATTCCGTATTTCTAGATTTCCGGAAAGCTTTTGACACCGTTCCTCACGAGCGACTTCTAATCAAGCTGCGGGCCTATGGGGTATCGTCTCAGTTGTGCGACTGGATTCGTGATTTCCTGTCAGGAAGGTCGCAGTTCGTAGTAATAGACGGCAAATCATCGAGTAAAACTGAAGTGATTTCAGGTGTTCCCCAGGGAAGCGTCCTGGGACCTCTGCTGTTCCTGATCTATATAAATCACCTGGGTGACAATCTGAGCAGTTCTCTTAGGTTGTTCGCAGATGATGCTGTAATTTACCGTCTAGTAAGGTCATCCGAAGACCATTATCAGTTGCAAAGCGATTTAGAAAAGATTGCTGTATGGTGTGGCAGGTGGCAGTTGACGCTAAATAACGAAAAGTGTGAGGTGATCCACACGAGTTCCAAAAGAAATCAGTTGGAATTCGATTAATCGATAAATAGTACAATTCTCAAGGCTGTCAATTCAACTAAGTACCTGGGTGTTAAAATTACGGCCAACTTCAGTTGAAAAGACCACATAGATAATATTGTGGGGAAGGCGAGCCAAAGGTTGCGTTTCATTGGCAGGATACTTAGAAGATGCAACAAGTCCACTAAAGAGACAGCTCACACTGCACTCGTTCGTCCTCTGTTATAATATTGCTGCGCGGTGTGGGATCCTTACCAGGTGGGATTGACGGAGGACATGGAAAGGGTGCAAAAAAGGGCAGCTCGTTTTGTATTATCACGTAATAGGGGAGAGAGTGTGGCAGATATGATACGCGAGTTGGGATTGAAGTCATTAAAGCAAAGACGTTTTTCGTCGCGGCGAGATCTATTTACGAAATTTCAGTCACCAACTTTCTCTTCCGAATGCGAAAATATTTTGTTGAGCCCAACCTACATAGGTAGGAATGATCATCAACACAAAATAAGAGAAATCAGAGATCGAATAGAAAGGTTTAGGTGTTCGTTTTTCCCGCGCGCTGTTCGGGAGTGGAATGGTCGAGAGATAGTATGATTGTGGTTCGATGAACCCTCTGCCAAGCACTTAAATGTGATTTGCAGAGTAATCATGTAGATATAGATGTAGATGTAGATAATTTGAGGTATATGCACAACAAGAGCCCTGTCTCGGATTGTGTAAATTGGATTTTTTAAACTGGGGAGAGTCTATGTCAGGGGTGAAACTGCAGTGGCAACTAAAGATCCAAGCCGAAAGCTGCAGCTTAGCAGGCACTTGAAAAAGAGTGGGTGTGGTTTCCTAGGTAACAAATATCAAAGGACTCTGACTTCTGCTATGTGATCACTGAACTCTCCACGTGTCGACTCTTAAGGCGCCCTCTGGGTGGGTGAATAGTGAACAACTGCTCAGTATGCGTTTGGCTGCCTTTATGATCATGTGGGTTACAGGCAGCACCCGGAGGAAGGCGCTTGTGTTCTCAGATCTCTCTGCATACAAGAACGCTGATATATGGTGAGTGTTAAAATAAATTACTTGATTTGCCTTTGTCTGTCTATACAAGTGGGTATGAACCACGTCACTCTTTGAGATGTGATCAGCAATGTGATAACCGATGTCGCTTGGGGCTCTGGGATCACTCGCTAGTTTTCCGCACGCCCGCGCAGAAGGCTTGAAGACAGTATGGGAAGCAGATGCGTTGTCGCGATAGTCCCAGCAAATTATAGTAAGGGAGCTATTTTTCTAGAACTTTGCATCTACTTGCAGCTGTTACCATGCGTGTGTTTTATAGTGTCTATTTGAGGCACACGAGATAGGCAGAATTTTTGGCGATCTTTGTGGAATGCGTACGTCTTTATTAACGCTGGTTTTATGTGATATGTTATTGCCAGCACCAAACTGTAGCAATGTTATCAGAGCAGGACATCACGTCTGGTATTCGTGGCAGTGGAAAGCCAGTATTTCCTACCACCTCTTACCTGTCGGCAGAACCACACAAAGGGTTGCAGTGATCTGACGCTTTGTTCAGGGATTAGCGCAACTTTCGATCTGTGTGCCACACTTTCCAGCCCTGTGTGTAGTACTCTCTCCTGACCAGTGTATGTGGGGATACATGAGGCAGATGGCGCAGGTGCAGTTCCCAGCATGTCTCGCAGTGGTTAGCACACTGGACTCGTATTCGGGAGGACGATGGTTCAATCCCGCGTCCGGCCATCCTGATTTAGGTTTTCCGTGATTTCCCTAAATCGCTCCAGGCAAATGCCGGGATGGTTCCTCTGAAAGGGCACGGCCGACTTCCTTCCCTAATCCGATGAGACCGATAACCTCGCTGTTTGGTCTCTTCTCCCAAAAACCAACCAACCAACCAGCATGTCTGCCCTGCTGTCAGTGAGAAGGTGCGATCAGAAGGTTTTTTTCGCTGGTTATGGGTTGTGGTGGTGGAGGAGGGTGCATACAAGACCTAGGATGTATGACAAGTGATTTTCCCTCAAATTGCAATATTCCACACAGTCAATCATTTTGATGAGATACTTGCCACCAAATATGCAAATGAGCTGTAGCGATCAATCGAAAGTGCCTCAATGTTTCCAGGGAATCAATGGGTTATGTGATCAATGGTGTAAGGATTTTGACCTAACTGCACCAATTTCCACCAATAGGAGATGAGGCGATTTCATCAGAGTGGAGGTACTGCAAATGAGTTGTTTTCCCCCAGGGATGAACCCTGTCTCCTGCAAACTGATTAAATAAAGAATATGCAGCAATATGTTAGTGACACTGATTTGAATTTTATGTCATAAGACCCTTCCTCTCCAGCACAGATTGAGACATTTCCCACCAATGTCCAGATTGGGGAGGGGACATGTGAAGTTGGGGAAGGGAGGGGAAGGTTGGGAGATTTCCCATCACGGGGAAAACTGATGCAGAACTGAACAAATGTCCCTTTTCCCAGAGTGGGGAGGAGGCTTGGGAGGGGGATGTGGTGGGGTGTTTCACAGAAGGACTGATTATCCCCAGGGAGTCATAAATCAATTAGCATAACAACAGGTACCCCCAGGGAGTCATAAACATCTTAGTAGAACAATAGGTTAAGGGGAGGGGGGGGGGAAACAGTTTAATTGATAATTTTAACTAATTAGCATATCAATTTGATATCAAAATTGGAGCAGAAAGCCCTTTATTCTACTACTAGAATAGGGTGAGGAGACATGTGTGAAGACTTGTGTAAACAAGGAAATTGACGCTGAGGGAAATCTAGGCTGTCTTCAGATTCCAGAATGAGATTTTTTTCACTGCAGCGGAGTGGGCGCTGATATGGAACTTCCTGGCAGATTAAAACTGTGTGCCGGACCGAGACTCGAACTCGGGACCTTTGCCTTATGTTTGGAAGGCAGGAAACGAGGTACTGGCAGAAGTAAAGCTGTGAGGACGGGGCGGGAGTCGTGCTTGGGTAGCTCAGTTGGTAGAGCACTTGCTCGCGAAAGGCAAAGGTCCCGAGTTCGAGTCTCGGTCCGACACACAGTTTTAATCTGCCAGGAAATGTCTTCATATTCCTTATCGATTTACAGATCAATTACTTCAAGATCTAAATCAGCGCAAATTGGGTCCTAGGAGCTTTTCAAGTTTCCACCCAATTGCACAAAGAATAAATCGTTTTAACATGGCTGGCGCCTCATCTGTAGACACAAATACTCATAAATTCTGTGAAAAACTTACATTTTCTACATTTTCATCAACACTGCTAAGAATGTCACATCCAACTGTGTGCCTACGATATTCCGACTTTCATAGAGCACTAAACAATATGCGACAGACTCTTCAGCAAGACTTTCCAATCTGACTCTGAACACAGTCTGCCATAACCTGTATGAGACACAAGACTGTCATGTTTGATAGCGGCACCAAGCGAAATTGTCCTATATGTAGTGGACACAAATATTCTGCTGTAACTACCAAGTATTCTTTTACAAAATTAACATCCGTGAAAGGGGAGAAGCCCTTTGTTTACAGTACTGCATTTTTTTAGCTCATTCAAACGCAGACTCACTTCATTTTACTTCCTCTTCCTCTTTAGAGAGCTTTCTTTTAGGTTTCAAAACCTCTTATACTCTCTCAGGTCCTTCAAATTTTCTGTTTCCCTATTGTCGAACGTCGCGAGACATGTAAATTCATGTTCCTGAAAGTACTCAGCGAACCCATCTCTCCATGTAGAATGCGAACATTCGTCGCATTGCAGATCGAAGTGCGAAGACATGTTCCGAGTTACACAAAGCCGACTCGCCATTGCTGCTAGTAGATGGCACCCCTGTCAAAACTGATCGTCCTCTATTTCGCAGCTATAGCTCCCCCTGTTGTCGCGACCACTTAATGCGCGCAAAATTTGGCTTACTCTCCACCACGCCGCTACTGCTCTGCTCATGAGCAAGAGCGTGAGCAGGCGCGAAAGCTCACGCTCAAAATCAATGAGCTATTAAGCCGTGGTCTAACGTGATCGAACAGGCAGAATAATGCTACATGGAGCGTTACTTACTAAATCACCCTTCAACAGGTGTCAATCATGTCACGCAGAAAACTGCATGTACATGTCGTCGCTAAGCATACTCTATATATAAACTGTACGTATTACGAGGAGTGCGAGAAAAGTAATGTGTCTGATTTTTTATTTTTTTCAAACAACAAGGAAGAAAAGATGGATGCTTGACGCTTGTAGGGAGGCGGGAGCGGCAGTTTCACACGTGACACAGGCCCCTCTTGCCAACTGACATCACGCGGTCCCGCACAGGGCCAACGATATATACGGGCCCTGCAACGGACTTGTGACGTCATACTAGTCGGTTTGCCCCCCACACTTCGCAAAAGCTGGGCTCTGTGCAGGGCCCACGGGAAATCAATATTTATTTTGAAAGGTACCCACTAAAGGTCTTAATTTTGTCATGTGCTGTCGAGATCTTACAAGCGTTTAAACACACAGTCAAGAATTACATTAGCGGCCATTAAAATTGCTACACCACGAAGATGACGTCCTAAGGACTCGAAATTTAACCGACAGGAAGAAGATGCTGTGATCTGCAAATTATTAGCTTTTCAGAGCATTCACACAAGGTTGGCACTGGTGGCGACACCTACAACGTGCTTACATGAGGAAAGTTTCCAACCGATTTCTCATACACAAACAGCAGCTGACCGGCGTTGCCTGATGAAACGTTGTTGCGATGCCTCGTGTAAGGAGGAGAAATGCGTACCATCACGTTTCCGACTTTGATAAAGGTCGGATTATAGCCTATAGCGATTGCGGTTTATCGTATCGCGACATTGCTGCTCGCGTTGGTCGAGATCCAATGACTGTTAGCAGAATATGGAATCGGTGGGTTCAGGAGGGTAATACGGAACGCCGTGCTGGATCCCAACGCCTGCGTATCAGTATCAGTCGAGATGACAGGCATCTTATCCGCATGACTGTAACGGATCGTGCAGCCACGTCTCGATCCCTGAGTCAACAGATGAGAACGTTTGCAAGACAACAACCATCTGCACGAACAGTTCGACGACGTTTGCAGCAGCATGGACTATCAGCTCGGAGACTATGGCTGCGGTTATCCTCGACGCTGCATCACAGACAGGAGCGCCTGCGATGGTCCACTCAACGACGAACCTGGGTGCACGAATGGCGAAACGTCATTTTTTCGGATGAATCCAGGTTCTGTTTACAGTATCATGATGGTTGCATCCGTGTTTGGCAACATCGCGGTGAACGCGCATTGGAAGCATGTATTCGTCATCGCCATACTGGCGTATCACCCGGCGTGATGGTATGGGGTGCCACTGGTTACACGTCTCGGTCACCTCCTGTTCGCATTGACGGCACTTTGAACAGTGGACGTTACATTTCAGACGTGTTACCCTACATTTCAGCAGGATAACGCACGACCTCATGTTGCAGGTCCTGTACGGGCCTTTCTGGATACAGAAAATGTTCGACTGCTGCCCTGGGCAGCACATTCTCCAGATCTCTCACCAACTGAAAACGTCTGGTCAATGGTGGCCGAGCAACTGGCTCGTCACAATAGGCCAGTCACTACTCTTGATGAACTGTGGTATCGTGTTGAAGCTGCATGGGCAGCTGTATCTGTACACGCCATCCAAGCTCTGTTTGACTCATTGCCCAGGCGTATCAAGGCCGTTATTATGGCCAGAGGTGGTTGTTCTGGGTACTAATTTCTCAGGATCTATGCACCCAAATTTCGTGAAAATGTAATCACATGCCAGTTCTAGTATAATATATTTGTCGAATGAATACCCGTTTATCATCTGTGCATTTCTTCTTGGTGTAGCAATTTTAATGGCCAGTAGTGTATTAAACTCATCTGAAATAGTTACTCACTCCCCACCGGAGACGGCTGCTAGCACTCGTAAGATTTGCAGTGTCATGTGATGTGTCGTATGCGCCATGGCCTGTGTTTCTCATGGGACTTGGTCCCACGGCGGGCACGAGCTGCTTTGACCTGCCCAACTCACCTTCCACGCAAGCGTCGTTTCGGCCCTCTCTGATTGGTGCCAGAGGCTGCAAATCGTGCCTATATAAGTGGAAAACTGTGTCAGCTATGGCAGACTACTAAACGTGGGAACTACACCCCTCGACTGTCCTTTTGCACATACAAATCCCTAATCCACACCATCCTTTGCTATGCAAATGTTGCTTGGATATCTGCCCCTCCAAAGTTCTTTAAGTCCCTCCAGATCTTCGAATGCCATGCACCGCACCTCGCTTTCCACATCCCTATACCTTCTGTACCAACTCATCACATTCCCCCGTCTCCTCATTCACATAGAACACCTGGGAACAATATTCACCATCTGTGAACTTGACTCCAACAACCCTATCGTTTCCCGTATACTTTCCAAGCCGCGTATGCTGCCGCACCTTTACCAACACATTTCACCAACCCTCCACTTCCAGACCCTACACATGCTCTCCCAAACAACATTCAACAATCTCTCCCTCCCAGATCATGAACTCCGCCCCAACATTTGCCCCTCCTACTACCTATAGGTCCACCCCACCCAATCCAACTTATCAGAGCAACCTCTCCCTCTTCTTGTTACTGCGTAAAGCCGAACGCCGGCACGCCAGCCGGGAACGATAGAGAAGAGATGAGTGTGAGAAGACGTCAGCCAATCGCACGCTGACCGACCCCTCTCCAGGACGACAACGCGACAGTAGCAACCCCTATGTGAAGAGGTCGTAAGCGCTGCGACCGACTGGTGGCGACCCAGATGAATAGCAGCTTCAGGATTAGCCAGTTCTATAGCAGCATCAACTCCAGTTACTTCGCTTGTACACTCTATGGAGCAAAGACTAGGAATTGTCTATACTGAAGACGATTTCTTATTTTGTATATCACCCTTTGCTTGTGACACATCTGTGTGGTTGCAAAAGTTAAGTACTGTAATTTTATTGTTGTAATAAAACTCATTACACACTTTGTTTGAATGTTTGTCTAGCGAACCTAGTATGAAGGCTTCCTAGACACCACACCCCTCCCCATATATCGTTACCCTTTTTTATCCTTCTGTCTTTCTTTTCTCAAGCCCCTTTCCCAACAGGCATTACCGTTACCAACTCCCCCTCTACTCCACCCCCTCTTCTGTCCCAATAGCCACTCCTACCCCACAACTGCAATGCATTAGTCTTCCATCGTTATACTCCCACATTCCTACCCTCTTCACCGGCCAACCGTTTCCTTTTTAACAACTGTCTCGCTATCCTGTGGCAGGTCCTTCCAACTCCTAGTGACAGAAAAGTGCTCCTTTCACGTATCAATGTTTCGCAAACATGTTTTAAATGTATGCTCATTGCATTTCATTTTACCTTTCATTATTTCTATTTTTAAGTACCAGTTCAAAAAATCATCCATCTCAAAACTTCCATTTTATGTTTTTCCTTTTAAAAGTTTAAACTCAGTGTGTGTATCTCCGCTATCTGATTCTAATTTTTTCATTTATTTTACTATTTTATTGTCCATTGGCTGAAGAGCGGGTTGCCTGTACCGCTGACAGCCCTTCTCCCACCCGTAAGTAGCGCAGGGGGGATGAAATAACAATAAAGAAAAAAAAACGGCCTCGGCATTCAGATATTTTACTGCTGACTGCGATGGTGGACATAGCCATCAAAAGCTCGGGAATTATACTCGGGCCGGCCGGCCGGCCGAGCGGTTCTATGCGCTACAGCCTGGAACCGCGCGACCGCTGCGGTAGCAGGTTGGAATCCTGCGTCGGGCATGGATGTGTGTGATGTCCTTAGGTTAGTTAGATTTAAGTAGTTCTAAGTGCTAGGGGACTGATGACCTCAGAAGTTAAGTCCCATAGTGCTCAGAGGCATTTAATTATTTTCGGACTGGCGCAGCTTGAAAACCGAGAAGTTATTATTCAACAATATTGTTCCCTTCAAAATAGTTCCCTTCGGCATCTGTACACCGGCGGTGTCGTTATACCCAGTCTTGGTAGCGGCTTCGAAGGGCTTCAACTGATAGGGCCCTTAACATGTCGGTCACATTCTTTTCAATGTTCTCCAGAGTCCCAAAATGACGTCCTTTTAAGACATGTTTCAATTTCTGGAAAAGAGAAAGTCACAAGGACTCAGATCAAGTGAATAACTGGCTATGGAACAACATGATTGCCTTCTGAGATAAAAAATGAAAATGGCTGTGTGACGGGCGGAGTTGTCATAAATCTACATCTACATCCATACTCCGCAAGCCACCTGACGGTGTGTGGCGGAGGGTACCTTGAGTACCTCTATTGGTTCTCCCTTCTATCCCAGTCTCGTATTGTTCGTGGAAAAAAGGATTGTCGGTATGCCTCTGTGTGGGCTCTAATCTCTCTGATTTTATCCTCATAGTCTCTTCGCGAGATATACGTAGGAGGGAGCAATACAGTGTTTGTCTCCTCGGTGAAGGTATGTTCTCGAAACTTCAACAAAAGCTCGTACCGAGGTACTGAGCGTATCTCCTGCAGAGTCTTCCACTGGAATTTATCTGTCATATCCGTAACGCTTTCGCGATTACTAAATGATCCTGTAACGAAGCGCGCTGCTCTCCGTTGGATCTTCTCTCTCTCTTCTATCAACCCTATCTGGCACGGATCCCACACTGCTGAGCAGTATTCAAGCAGTGGGCGAACAAGTGTACTGTAACCTACTTCCTTTGTTTTCGGATTGCATTTCCTTAGGATTCTTCCAATGAATCTCAGTCTGGCATCTGCTTTACCGACGATCAACTTTATAATATCATTCTATTTTAAATCACTCCTAATGCGTACTCCCAGATAATTTATGGAATTAACTGCTTCCAGTTGCTGACCTGCTATATTGTAGCTAAATGATAAGGGATCTTTCTTTCTATGTATTCGCATCACATTAAACTTGTCTACATTGAGATTCAATTGCCATTCCCTGCACCATGCGTCAATTCGCTGCAGATCCTCCTGCATTTCAGTACAATTTTCCATCGTTACGACCTCTCGATATACCACAGCATCATCTGCAAAAAGCCTCAGTGAACTTCTGATGTCATCCACAAGGTCATTTATGTATATTGTGAATAGCAACGGTCCTACGACACTCCCCTGCGGCACACCTGAAATCACTCTTACTTCGGAAGACTTCTCTCCATTGAGAATGACATGCTGCGTTCTGTTATCTAGGAATTCTTCAATCCAATCACACAATTGGTCTGATAGTCCATATGCTCTTACTCTGTTCATTAAACGACTGTGGGGAACTGTATCGAACGCCTTGCGGAAGTCAAGAAACACGGCATCAACCTGGGAACCTATGTCTATGGCCCTCTGAGTGTCGTGGACGAATAGCGCGAGCTGGGTTTCACACGATCAGCATCCACCTGTCTACAATGTCTGGTCCCTTTTCCTGAGCATTTCAAGGACATATTTGTAAAACACTTGGTTGACAGTTTGTCCTAGAGGAACACATTTTTTAATGCACGATGCCCGTACTGTCAAAAATATCAGCATTGTTTTGATCTTTGATTTGCTGATTCTAGCTTTTAACGGTCGAGGAGGTGTCTGTGTGCCACTCTTCACTTCGCTGCTTTTTCTCAGGATTGTACTAAAAAATCCAGGATTAATCACCTGTGATCACACGACCGAACAATTCGTGGTCGTTGGCAATCCTCTCAAGAAGGTCAACGTTTCTTCGATTGTCCTTCTCCTCAGTCGTGAGGTTTTTCGGCAACGTTTTGGCACAAACCTTTCGCACGTCGCTGAAGACCTTACTGTCGTGCGCCCACAAACACCTCTACTACTACTACTACTTTCGCACGTGCAAAATTTCGATCAAAATTTGATGTACCGTGAAAGTGTTTAACAGGTCACCCATCATCCTTGTTGTTAAAGGTCGGTCTGATCTCACAACAGCAGCACACGTTCGACGTTTCAGTCGGTATTTGAAGTTGAAGATCTCCCTCAGCGGGGTTCATCTTCAACGTGTTCTCGGGCTGTCAAAAATGATTTCTGCCAGCGAATAACTTGTGCTCTTGATGAGGTATGTTCCCCATAGGCCTGTTTCAACTTTTAGAATGTCACACTCGCTGATTTCCCAAGTTTAACGCAAAACTTGATGGGAAAAAAATGGTTCAAATGGCCCTGAGCACTATGGGACTTAACATCTATGGCCATCAGTCCCCTAGAACTTAGAACTACTTAAACCTAACTAAGTTAAGGATATCACACACATCCATGCCCGAGGCAGGATTCGAATCTGCGACCGTAGCGGTCACGCGGTTCCAGACTGAAGCGCCTAGAACCGCACGGCCACACCGGCCGGCGTTTGATGGGATAACGTTGCTCTAAATTCCGCTGTTCCATTTTCGTAACACACAACAAAAACACAACTTCAATACTGGAGCTCTCAAAACTCACGTGATGGCTGTACGGAGCTGAAACTCAGAGTGAGCATCGGGAACGGATGAAAAGACTGGTCTACACAAGTCTATTTTTCTCACACACCTCGTAAACAAGACTGCATTGATGTCTAGATACACAAAATGGCAAAAAAGTATTCTATTTTTTGAGAGTTGGTAGAATGGACCAAAAAAAAGGAAATGGTTAGTAAACATGGGCTCTAAAATGGATAAATTAAGAGCTGTGTTCATCTTCGCAAATGTGAAACACATCCCTTCTGCTGCACGTTCTTTGCTGTTACGAGCGATCTGCAGAATGCAGTAAACGAATGAGTAAACAAATGGGAGTTTTTAATGTAATCTGCTTGCTCGTACACACTACCTGCACTTTTGAGTCATTGCTAAAGGAAGTGCTCAATATGGTGTCCAGTTCCCATGTGTAATAACAGGAATTGTGCGGTAAGTGGAAAGATAAAACTACAATGTAAAAGCATTTCACGAACTTATCAGAACATGAACTGGTTGCATTTAGAACTAATGCATACCCTGCACTTACTCAGACCTGTGAATACGGTTTACAGTAACAACACTAACATAGGTATTGCTTGCCGTGTCCAATAACAGAGGAACGTCACCTCATTTGTTTGCTGCATTCTTGTAGGGCGTTCGTAATAGCAAAGAGTCAGCAGTAGAAGAGATGTGTTTCGAAGATAAAGAAGGCCTCACGTTGCGAAAGGTACACGCTTTAGAGCCTGTGTTTACTGGATATTTTTGCCTTAGTTTTGTGCACAGTGCCATCTCTCAAAATGTGGAATACTTTCTTAAGACAATGTATCAAATGTGCTGATAGGAAAGAACATGGAAGATGTAATGGATCTGGGAGATGTGTTATTTTCTACCTGATTTGTCGATACCAAATCTAATGAGGGAGGTTGTAAATGTTTTCTTATATTTTTGTCAGAATATTTTTTGTGAATTGTTATTTGCCTTATTTTATGCTAATTTGTTTATATGTTCAAGAGTGACAGCATATTGATTAATATTAGTAGATGTGACGAATAATATCAAAGAGACTGGTTACAAGTGGAAGCTTGTGTGTTGTGTGAAATGTGCTTGACGCTGGAGTCGTCTTTGACCGTAGTCAGTCGGCAGTGAAGACTCGGTGTGTGACGGTGGAACAATGTACAGGTCCCCGTTATAATAATTTGCAAGTGACCAGCAAAAATGAGTTATTCTACTACTTTTATATATAAACATCAAGAAGGAAGCACATTCGGAAAAATGGTATTTGAAGCACCAAAAATGAGGCAAACGCATTGAACCAGGACATTTCCGCAGCCGACGAAACAGCATTATGGAATCATACTTTCACTAAACGACTGAAGCCAACACAAAAAAGTCAAATATCATCTTATAAACATTCACGGAAAAGTGAGTACTGTCACGAAATATGCTAAATTCAAGCATATAAAAATTGTGAGCATATTTCAAAGACCTGGAGAAAATGGGGACTGTCTAATGGAAGAAGCTAAGAAAGTAGGTCTAAGTATAAATGAAAGTAAAACAAAGTTCATAGTAGTAGGAACAAGAGCTCATTTAGGAAATCTAACAATACAGAAGACACACACATTCACGTACTTCGGGATCAACATCAACCAACAAAAACTTATAGAAAAAGAGATAGTAACAGGAATTCAATCTGGGGGGGGGGGAGGGGGGAATATGTCTATGAGCTATACACAACATCATAAGATCGAAATTACTATCTAGGCAGGCAAAAATAAGAATATATCAGTCAATCATCAAGCCAATAGTGTGCTACGAAAGTGAGACATGGACCCTGACAAAGAATACAGAGAAAAAAACTCATCATTTTTTAAATTAAAGTACTGAGATAAATATATGAACCAGTAAAAGAAAATGAACAGTGGAGAATAAGGAAAAATAGAGCACTCAGGCTAAGTATACACACTGCCTGACGTTGTAGCGAGTGTGAAAATTAAAGAGACTAAGATGGCACGGACATGTGAGGAAGAGAGGGGAGAACACGGTAATAAAGGCTGTGATGGATGGAGAAGCTGAAGGAAAGAGACCACTGGGGCGGCCGAGAATGAGATGGAAGGATAATACCATGGGAGACATGCAGATACTGGGTCTGGGAGATGAAGATGCAGATGACATGAAACTGTGGAAGGCTGGACTGCATGAGGCCAAGGACTGGCTGCGGTTTGTGTGGCCAGTATAAGTGAGTAAGTAAGTAAGTATAACTAAAACAAGTTTGACGACGACTTGTATATGCAGATTTCTGTCGTGCATCCAGACAGAAATTTTGACTCTGCAGGGGAGTTTGCGCTGATATGAAACTTCTTGGCAGATTAAAAATGTGTGCTGAACCGAGACTCGATCGCGGGACCTTTGCTTTTCGCGGGAAAGTGCTCTACTGTCTTTCTTTAGCACCTTTTTTTTCTTTTCTTTTCTTTTCCAGGAAGTAGAGCGGTCAGCATCGAGTCGGTGGAGATAGGGTGGGCAGGGGTCGAAACTCGAGGCGTGGCCACGATGCCTCCTCCTTCCCATCCCTCAACCACTCCCCTCCGACTTTTCTTGTGTTGGGAACATGTTAAACAAAACATCTTTATCCGTACAAGCATGAACAGAACGCAAAGGCCGTCCTTCCGGCGGAACCAGTATTACACGCTACACTCGAACAAGGCGTACAAATGTCTTTATTAACAAGGTGTAGGCGAATTGGGAAAAAAAGAACTAAAAGTAAACTAAGATGTATGACACCGTAGACAAAGAGAGAAGAAGGGGCGGAGGAATGGTAAAACTTGCAGGCACTCTGCCGCTCAGGAGATGGGACGTGGAGGCAGCATGGACATGGATTGGATTGGATTGTTTGGGGGAAGAGACCAAACAGCGAGGTCATTGGTGTCATCGGATTAGGAAAGGACGGGGAAGGAAGTCGGCCGTGCCCTTTCAAAGGAACCATCCCGGCATTTGCCTGGAGCGATTTAGGGAAATGAATGGACATGGATCAACATGAGAAGCCTGGACACGATGTCCCCGGCACCAGTACCTGGAAGAAACACACGAAAGAAGGGCAGAAGTCAAAGAGGAGGGGACAGTGGAGCTGGGGGAATGACCGGCGGGTCTGGTTTGGTGCATAAAATAAAGGGGTGCGTGTCCATGCGCCTGTTCTGCTGTAGCGTACAGTATAGAAACGCAGCGCAGCAGGGTGAATGGGTGGGGGGGGGGGGGGGGGAGAGGGAATAACGCCGGCCGCTTGTGGCACCATATGGCTGAGCGGGGTGGCGTAAAAATCGCGGGAATGTAATTGATGAAGAAGGTGCGGTAGCGGAGTCAGTGCTCGATTTCATTGTTGGCGGTTTGTATGATCAAATTGTTCAAATGGCTCTAAACACTATGGGACTTAACATCTGAGGTCATCAGTCCCCTAGACTTAGATCTACTTAAACCTAACTAACCTAAGGACATCAAACACATCCATGCCCGAGGCAGGATTCGAACCTGCGTGGTTCCAGACTGTAGCGCCTAGAACCGCTCGGCCACTCTGGCTGGCACCAACTTCTGGGGCAATATTTTGTGATCAACACAATCAAATGCCTTAGTTAAATAAAAAAATATGCCAAGCATTCCAAACCTTTTGCTTAGCCCATCCAGAACCTCACAGAGAATATAGCATTTTCAGTTGTTAAACGACTTCTAAAGGCGAACTGTACATTTGATAGCAACTTGTGTGATATAAAATCATCAATTATCCTTACATACAGAGCTGTTTCAATAACGTTTGCAAACACTGATAGCATAAAAATGGGTCTAAAATTATCTACATTATCCCTTCCTCCCTTTTTATAAAGCGGCTTTACTACTGAGTACTTTAATAGGTCAGGAAACTGACCACTCCTAAAGGAAAAATTATAAATATGGCTAAATACAGGGATAACACGTGCAGCATAGTACTTTAGTATTCTGCTAGACACTCCATCATAACCATGAGAGTCCTTAGTCTTCAGTGATTTAATTATTGACTCAATCTCCCTCTTGTCTGTATCACGGAGGAGTATTTCAGACATCAGCCTCGGAAAGGCATTCGCCAAGAAAGTTATGTGATTTCCTTTAGAAACTAAATTTTTATGTAATTCACCAGAAACGCTCAGAAAATGATGGTTAAATACTGTACATATATGTAATTTGTCAGTAACAGAAATATTTTTACTGCGAACTGACTTTATATTGTCGACCCTGTGCTGCTGACCAGACACTTCCTTCACAACTGACCATATAGTTTTAATTTTGTCCTGTGAATTAGCTATTCTATTTGCATATCACATACTCTTTGCCTTCCTAATAACGTTTTTAAGCACCTTACAATACTGTTTGTAATGGGCTACTGTAGCTTGATCGTGACTATTTCTAACATTTTGATATAATTCTCGCTTTGTTCTACAAGATATCCTTATCCCACTAGTCAGCCACCCAGGCTGCCTATTACTGCTAGTACCCCGTTTAGATCGTTCTAATGGAAAGCAACTCTCAAAGAGCATGAGAAATGTGTTACGGAAAGCATTGTATTTATCAACTATGTTATCGGCACTATAAATATCCTACCACTCTTGTTCCTTGACAAGGTTTAAAAAACTCTCTATAGCTGTTGGATGAACTTTCCTACATCGCTTGTAATTTAATATGACATTGGTTTGAGTACGAAAGCGTTCTAGTGTTAAAATTTGAGCATCATGGTCTGAAAGGCCAATCACACTTTTACTAACAGAATGCCCATGTAGCAATGAAGAACGAATAAAAATATTGTCCATGGCTGTGCTACTGTTCCCCGGCACCCTAGTTGGAGAAAACAGTGTCTGCATCAGATCATATGAATTTAGGAGATCTACCAACATCCTTTTTCTTGCACCATCATATACAAAATTTATATTGAAGTCACCACATATAACTAATTTCTGGTACTTTCTACAAAGTGAATCAAGAACCTCTCTAGCTTGAGCAGAAATGCTCTGAAGTCGGAGTTAGGGGACCTATAAACAACAACAATTACAAATTTAATTTGACTAAATTCAACTGCCCCTACACAACATTCAAATATCTGTTCAGTGCAGTGTCGTGATATGTCTATGGACTCAAATGGAATACTGTTTCTTACGTACATAGCCATTCCCCCACCACGCGAGGAACTTATTGAGAAACAGCCAGCTAATCTGTATCCTGGTAAAGGAAGCCTCTGAATTTTCAAACTATTTAAGTGTTGCTCTGATATACCAATAATTTCAGAGTCAACACCTACAAGCATTTCTCTAACTTTATCTCTAATACCTCTTATATTTTGATGAAATATGATAATTCCTTCTCTACTTGGAGACATTACATCCTCCGAAGGTGAGACCTTAGTTAGAGGGACTTCCTTTAAGCAGATATTCGTATCATCTGACTTCAATATAAAAAACGTGCAGCTCTAAAATCAACTACTACAGAAATTTTTCCATGAGTGACCCCACCACCGCCACCACCACCACCACCACCACCTCCACCCACTACACTGTCACATATAAACTTAGCCAGCCTTCCCTTCCCATACCTATTGAGGTGCAGGCCATGCCTAGTGAAACCCGATCTACTGATGGACCCAACTGGCACCACTGGGATGTGACCCATGCTTTCTGCCATGAGCGCCCTCCCCAGCCCCACGTCACCGCGCCTATCAGCCGTATTAAAGCGAGGCCGATCATGACTCTGAAACAGTTGCACGAAATGCACATTAGTACCACCAGTTTGAGTAGCTATCTTTACCAGGTCACCACCTACATCATATTCCCCGTCCGTATTAAGACTGTTCCCTGCTCCACCCACTGTCACTACCTGATCCTCCTTCGTAAAATTCCTACATAACTCCCCTTCACAATTCTGGTGACCTGGTACTCACTCCCCAACAGTTCCTGCAACTGCTGGCCCACACCTCTACCGTGAGAACTACCTAACAGCAGAACCTTCTTCTATCTGCACTTTGCAACTAACCTAGGCCTCCTGACTGCTGAGGATTGCTGCATTTTCCCTACATCTACAGCTACATATTATCTCAGGATAGCTTCTTCGATGACTGCTCGTTCTCGATTCCGTGCATGATTTAGCTGGCATTCTGTGATAGATAGTATTTTTAATACTATCATGTGAACAAAGACACTTGTTAAACATGTTGATGTCAATTTCAACTTAGATTCTTACACTGAAGGGCCAAATAAACTAGAACGTCTGCCTAATGTTGTGTAGGGCGCTTGCGAGCACGCAGAAGTTGCAGGGCATCCCAAATACGCTCAATAATGTTCATGTCTAGCGAATTTGGTTGCCAGCGGAAGTGTTTAAATTCAGACGAGTGTTTCTGGAGCCACTCTGTAGCAATTCCGGATGTGCGGGGTGTCGGATTGTCCTGCTGGAACTGCCCAAGTCCGTCGGAATGCACAATGGACATGAATGGATTCAAGTGATCAGACAGGATGCTTACATACGTTTGACCTGTCAGAGTCGTATCTAGACATATTATGGGTCCCATATCACTCCAACTGCACACACCCCACACCATTACAGAGTCTCCTCCCACTTCTACAGTCCCCTGCTGCCATGCAGGGTCCATGGATTCAGGAGGTTGTCTTCATACCCGTACACGTCCACCCGCTCGATACAATTTGAAACGAGTCTCGTCCGACCAGGCAGCATGTTCCCAGTCATCAACAGTCAAATGTCGGTGCTGACGGGCCCGACGAGGTGTGAAGCTTTGTGTCGTGCAGTTATCAAGGGTACACGAGTGGGCCTTCGGCTCCGAAAGCCCATATCGGTGACCTTCCTTGCAATGGTTCGCATGCTGACGCTTCTTGATGGCCCAGCATTGAAATCTGCAGCAATTTGCGGAAGGGTTGCGCTTCTGTCACATTGAACGATACTCTTCAGTCGTTGTTGGTCTCGTTCTTGCAGGATCTTTTTCCGGCAGCAGCGATGTCGGAGATTTGATGTTTTACCGGATGCCTGATACTCACGGTACACTCGTGAAATGGTCGTACCGGAAAATTCCCCATCCACCGCTACCTCGGAGATGCTGTTGGTTCAAATGGCTCTGAGCACTATGAGACTTAACTTCTGAGGTCATCAGTCCCCTAGAACTTAGAACTGCTTAAACCTAACTAACCTAAAGACATCACACACATCCATGCCCGAGGCAGGATCCGAACCTGCGACCGTAGCGGTCACGCGGTTCCAGACTGTAGCGCCTAGAACCGCTCGGCCACCGCAGCCGGCGGAGATGCTGTGTCCCATCGCTCGAACGCCGACTATAACACCACGTTCAAACACACTTAAATCTTGATAACGTGCCGTTGTAACAGCAGTAACCGATCTAACAACTGCGCCGGACTCTCGTTGTCTTATATAGGCGTTGCTGACCGCAGCGCCGTATTCTGCCTGTTTACATATCTCTGTATTTCAATACGCATGCCTGTGCCACTTTCTTTGGCGCTTCAGTGTATAACAGCATTATAATCAATTTGTGTTGTGAATATAATTGCGATTTTAAGGTAGTTGTTTGCAAGGGCAGCGGTTGTTGGAGGTTATATGCTGTTACCGTCTTACTCGATATAGGAGACCAGCGAAGCCCAAGTCGCTGAATAGTCAATACCGTGTAGCAGACAGTTATGCCGAAGGGAATCTAAATGTTAGATATTTGTTTGAAGCAGTACAGTATATTAACACGTGCAGTATAACATCATGTTTCGCGGAACAGGAGTTGCTGAGTTGCAGTATGTTCTTCCGTTATTCGTCATCGAAGTGCAAATCCGGAGTCTCAATTAAGTGATTATAAAACACAGCGTAACAGAACAATGTGGGTACACTTGACAAGGACGACGCGTGGACATGCTAACATTTTTATCCGTGTACCCGTACTGCAGTAGTACAATACCAAAGAAAGCAACAGGGATACCACTATCAAATTAACGATTTCCTCTTATGTGCAGAGCAAACAATTTAGTTATAAATCGAAGCTTATGACACGTACACACACACTGGATAGTGTAATAAGATCAGCCGTATACTGCAAGGCATGATGCCATACCCAGTACAACAGTGTCTCGATTTCCTTGTTAAATAATTAATACTATAGACAGTCGGGTAATACTCATCATTTGTATCTGCAGCTCTTGCCTTTATTCCAGTGTTTGCAGTTAATTTATAGGATGTAGGTCCCGCCTTTTTGCAAAAACTCTGTTTTTTCTTTTACTAAAACTTGTTTCGGCTCCTCTGTGCCATCAGCGGTTTTTGTTTGTTGAAAACTGTAAAAATTGAACATATTTTAGGTTTTAACCGATCTAACAAATTGAGGCGTAAGGAAGGTTGTTGCTCGTTTTGCTTCTTACCGTAATTTTACGTTATATGATTTTTTAGGACCATCAGTATGGTATCCTGCACTGATAGCTTGTCATCTGCAAACCAAACGATGTAAATGTTAATTTTATCATAAGGTTGCCATCGGTTTTGGTTAAGAAAATTGTTTCGGTTCGGAATGGTGAGGTCTCCCATATTTTGCTTCTGTTTTGTAGCGTGATGCGATGCTCCAGGTTGTCCACACTGTTGCAGGTTTCGCGTATATCTGTTAGTATCAATTTAATTTGGGCCAACCTTTGGTTTGTGGGGATTGTGCCGTTTACTATACGATACCAAGTCTCTTTGGCGTGTTTGGTATCACGCTTTCGGAGATGTTTTCCCCATATTTGTGGCCAATTGTGTCCAGGAAACTTAGGTTCAGTTTTCTTGCTCGTTTGCCTCCCACTCAGCGCTCTGTATATTTTCTTTGCCGCTCTGTGGCTGGGATTGGCTTCGGTGGTAATAGCATAACTCTCGCTGAGGCAGAGCTGCTTAACGTGTTGCAGATTATATGCGATGTGGCTGGTGTCTACCGGCGCTTCCTCTGATGCAGCCCTGCACCTACATCTACATCTACGTGATTATTCTGCTATTCACAATAAAGTGCCTGGCAGAGGGTTCAATGAACCACCTTCAAGCTGTCTCTCTACCGTTCCACTCTCGAACGGCGCGCGGGAAAAAGGAGCACTTAAATTTTTCTGTGGGAGACCTGATTTCTCTCATTTTATCGTGATGACCATTTCTTCCTATGTAGGTGGGTGCTAAAAAAATATTTTCGCAATCGGATGAGAAAACTGGTGATTAAATTTTATGAGAAACTATTGCCACTTGAATTCACGTATCATGTCCGTGATACTATCTCCCCTGTTTCGCGATAATACAAAACAAGCTGCCCCTTCTTTGAACTTTTTCGATGTCATCCGTCAGTTCCACCTGATGCGTATCCCTCACCGCACAGCAATACTCCAGGATAGGGCGGATAAGCGTGGTGTAAGCAGTCTCTTCAGTAGACTTCTTGCACCTTCTAAGTGATTTGCCAATGAATCGCAGTCTTTGGTTTGCTCTACCCACAACATTATCTATGTGATCGTTCCAATTTAGGTTATTTGTAATTGTAATCCCTAAGTATTTATTTGACTTTACAGCTTTCAGATTTGTGTGACTTACAGCGTAACCGAAATTTAGAGAATTTACTTTAGTACTCATGTGAATAACTTCACACTTTTCTTTATTCAGGGTCAATTGTCACTTCTCGCACCATACAGATATCTTATCTAAATCATCTTGCAATTTGTCTTAGTCATCTGATGACTTTAAAAGAAGGTAAATGACAGTATCATCTGCAAACAATCTAAGACGGCTACTCAGATTGTCTCCTATGTCGTTAATATAGATCAGGAACAATAGAGGGCCTATAACACTTCCTTGGGGAACGCTGGATATTACATCTGTTTTACTCTATGAATTTCCGTCTATTACCACGAACTGTGACCTTTCTGACAAGAGATCACGAATCCAGTAGCACAACTGAGGCGATATTCCATAGGCACGCAGTTTCGTTAGAAGATGCTTGTGAGGGAGTCGAAACCTCCTGGAAATCTAAAAATATGGAATCAATTTGACATCCCCTGTCGATAGCACTCATAACTTCATGAGTATAAAGTGCTAGTTGTGTTTCACAAGAACGATTTTTTCTGAATCACTGCTGACTATGTTTCTTCGAGGTAATTCATAACGTTCGAACACAGTATATATTCCAAAACCGTAGTGCAAATCGACGTTAGTGATATGGGTCTGTAATTCAGCGGATTTCTCCTATTGGTCTTTTTGCGTCTTGGTGTGACTTGAGCAATTTTCCAGTCTTTAGGTACGGATCTTTCTGTGAGCGAGAGGTTGGATATAATTGCTAAATATGGAGCTATTTTATCAGCATACTCTGGGAGGAACCTGACTGGTATACAATCTGGACCGGAGGCCTTGCCTTTATTATGTGATTTAAGCTCCTTCGTTACTCCCAGGATATCTACTTCTATGTTTCTCATCTTGGCAGTTGTTCTTGATTGGAATTCAGGAATATTTACTTCGTCTTCTTTAGTGAAGAATTTTAGGAAAACTCTGTTTAATAACACTGCTTTGGTGGCACTGCCATCAGTGACTTCACCGTTGTTATCGCGCAGTGAAGGTAATGATTGCGTCTTGCCACTGGTGTGCTTTATGTATGAGCAGAATCTCTTCGGGTTTTCTGCCAGATTCCGAGACATAATTTCGTTGTGGAATTTATTAAAAGTATCTCGCATTGAAGTACGCGCTATATTTCAAACTTCTGCAAAACGTTGCCAATCTGGGGGATTTTGCGTTCTTTTAAATTTGGCTTGGTTTTTACGTTGCTTCTGCAACTGCGATCTGACCCCTTTTGTGTACCATTGGGTATCAGTACCATCACTTATTAATTTATGTGGTATATATATCTCTCAGCTGCCGTCGATGATCATTCCACATCTTTTGTACGCTTACATGATGAGATCTGAAGGAGTGGAGGATGTCTCTTAAAAACGCTTTAGCCGGTCGGCGTGGCCGTGCGGTTCTAGGCGCTTCAGTTTGGAACCGCATGACTGCTACGGTCGCAGGTTCGATTCCTGCCTCGGGCATGGATGTGTGTGATGTCCTTAGGTTAGTTAGGTTTAAGTAGTTCTAAGTTCTAGGGGACTGATGACCATAGATGGTTAAGTCCCATGGTGCTCATAGCCATTTGAACCATTTTGAAAAACGCGTTAATAGCCTGAATCTCGCCATCAACGGTGCTCTGAGGCCTCCTGGCTTTTTTCCTGTGTGACGGACGTCCCCTTGAATAGCACCGCTGCACGTTTGGTTCTTACTTCCACCAAGCCGAGTCCCCCTTCTTGCGCCGGCAGTGAGCACGTTGTTTGCACCACTTCAAATATCTCCCTAAGCCATAAGAGACAGTGGACGGTGCCCGTTATCGCTCGCGTTATGTCCGCTTGGTTATTAAGATTTGCGCCATGTAACGGGCTTTCGACAGGATCATTGTGCTTATGAGCTGTATCTTCCGGTGGAGCGCTAGTTTTCTGTTTGAGTGCATTCTGGCGAGATCCCGTATAGTATGTAGGACTTCTCTCGAGTTGTATGAGGCCATTTTGAGAGGACAATCCTGTGTGGCTATGGCGAGAACTTTATGACTCTCTATTACTCATTATCTATTACTATTATTACCGATTACTTATTATCAGCTACATTTGGTGGTTTATTGCCAATCGGGAAAGGGAGCCATTGACAATGGATAGCCTTGCCCCACTGATCTGTTTAGCTCTGTGTCAAGTGGTCCATCCATTTATTGCTGCTTTTGGTCTCGCATTCTTTAATATTTTGTCGATGAATTAGTTATTTCTTTTGCTGAAACCGAATCTGGTTGGCGCTTTCATTAGCGAACTGTGATTGATCCTGTCGAAAGCCTTATGGAAGTCAGCTGGAGCTCTGGAGATAACTGCTTATGCTGTGACATCTCTATAAGTGTAGGTGGCATCAAAAATGCTTCTGCCTGGCACTGTGCACATCTGCCTCGGGCTTATCCCTTTCTTCATCGAAACTTTGATGTTATTTGCGATAAATTTTGATACCAGCTAATGATCGGCGTTAATGAGCGTGATCGGGAGGAATTCTTCAGTGCGGAGGCCATGTTTTTGTGACACCATCACACGAGGGCTACAAAAGCAGTTGTTCAAAATGTATTCTGCCACTTAAGTCAAGCGCCGGCCGGAGTGGCCGTGCGGTTCTAGGCGCTACAGTCTGTAACCGAGTGACCGCTACGGTCGCAGTTCGAATCCTTCCTCGGGCATGGATGTGTGTGATGTCCTTAGGTTAGTTAGGTGTAAGTAGTTCTAAGTTGTAGGCGACTGATGTCCTCAGAAGTTAAGTCGCATAGTGCTCAGAGCCAATATGTACACGGGAAGGCAATATAATGCTATGTGCGCGTCACCCTCCCCCCTCCCCCCTCCCATCCCCTTTCCCCCCACTTCTCGTAACTGAATTGTAGTCAACTTGCTTACCTCTTGTCTCGTAGACGTTGCCCCAATTGGTTTCTTCTCTGTCAGTCGCGAGATTGTGCAATAAACAGTAGCCGCGCGGGGTAGCCGTGCGGTCTGGGTGCCTTGCCCCGGTTCCCGTGGCTTCCCCCATCGGAGGTTCGAGTCCTCCCTCGGGCATGGGTGTGTGTGTTGTCCTTAGTTTAAGTTACATTAAGTAGTGTGTAAGCCTAGGGACCGATGACCTCAGCAGTTTGGTCCCATAGAACTTACCACAAATTCCCAAATTTCCAACAAACAGTGCATAACAGTGTGGCAAATGGGTTGGTTTAAATGCTACGTGTAATGCGAACCGTAAAATTTTAGGATGCCAACTAATTTTGTCTTTTTTGTCCAATCGCAAAATTAGTTCAAAAATGTTCAAATGTGTGTGAATTACTAAGGGACCAAATTGCTGAGGTCGTCGGTCCCTAGACTTATACGCTACTTAAACTAACTTATGCTAAGAACAACACACAAACCCATGCCCGAAGGAGGACTCGAACCTTCGGCGGGAGGGGTCGCGCAATCAGTGACATGGCGCCTCTAACCGGCCACACCGCGCGGCGCAAGATTAGTAAAGCGATTTCTAGAGCCAGTCCATCGCTAATATTCATAACAAGTCATTAGTCTTTAGTTCTAGAGCACCGCAAACGTTACAAAAAGCTTCTTTAGATCTCAGAATGCACATCAGATCTCACAAATATGTTTTCCGGCGCAACTTTAACAATGAATTCCGTTTTTACTCGGAGTTGCATTTCATACACTAGCTCATGTGTTGTCATCTCGAAAACAGACCGTAGACTGCCTCCGACTAACACAACATCGCACAAGTACGTCATACGAGGCATGTTCCGTCTTTACATGAGATCAGATTTTATATACGAATTCATGTAGTACCACCTCGGAAACCGATAGTGGACTAGTAGTGAGCTATCTTATCAGTATTCCGCCAGCCCCCCTCAGTGCGCACTTGTGATTGGCCCATTCTCTCCATCAATAAGTACTGACAGTAACTAAAATTTGTAATTAGTATTTACTGGAGGATTGAGTGATACTGAAACTATTATTAACAAGTTTTCAGTGCAAGTAACATCATAAGTACTGTTGGAGCAGTGTATTAGTATTTAAACAGCAAATATAAATAATAAAAGATTCGCTACTTGGCGCCCAGCGTACGTGACTCCTCAGTGGCTCTCTCTTTCCCTCCTATTATACCCCCGTAGGCGAGATAAGGTTTGGGCGTTATGCACATGGCGCTCTGCCTTTTGCGCTTCTCCTAATTACGATTTTGACTTTCCCTTCATCGACGTTCTCTGTCAGCAAGGCCCAATCTGAGTCTGTTAGCAGTGCGATACGGCTCTTGGTCGCTGGGCCGTTCTCACGCTATGTGACCATCTCGCCCATCTTTCAATGAGTCGTCCTTATGATCCTATCTACTCGTTAGCCTTCCGCAACAAAATCTTCCTATACTGTGCATTAAAACATAGTAACAAAAACGTAATAAACGTGGACAGGGATGTGGCATAAACGCCACATAATTCTTTGGGATGGGCATTATTTTCCCACTGGCGCAGGTGTTATCCCTGCACCACTGAATATATTGTTGATCATTTCCGTGACTTTCCCTCCTATTATACCCCAGTAGGCGAGATAAGGTTTGGGCGTTATGCACATGGCGCTCTCCCTTTTGCGCTTCTCCTAATTACGATTTTGACTTTCCCTTCATCGACGTTCTCTGTCAGCAAGGCCCAATCTGAGTCTGTTAGCATCCTTCTTGTTTGCTGCAGCATGTCTGTAACTGATGCATTGTTTGGTTATTCCCTTCGGAAAAGCTCTACCCTTTACCACAACTAATCATTTCCTTTCCCATTCCACTTGCAGACACAGGAGTGGAAAAACAACTGTGTATATGCCTCCGTATAAGCCCTAATTTCTCGTACCTTTTCTTCAAGGTCCCTACGCGAAATGTATGTTGGTGGCAGTAGAATCGTTTCGGCAGTCAGCTTCAAATGCCGGTTCTCTAAACTTTCTCAATAGTGTTCTTCGAAATGAATGTCTTCTACCCTCCAGGGATTGCCACTTGAGCTCCTGAAGCATGTCCGAAACACTTGCCTGCTGATCGAACCTACCATAACAAATCTAGCAGCTCTCCTCTGAATTGCTTCGATGTCTTCTATTAATCCGTCGTTAACTTACAATTTTCTACATTAATAGTAGGCTGGCATTCATCACACCAACTAGAAATTTTGTCTGGGTCATCTTGTATCAACCTACAGTCATTTATCTTCGACACCTTCCTGTATACTACTGCATCATCAGCGAGTAACTTCAGATCGCCGCCCACCATGTCTGCCATATCATTTATGTATATAGAAAATAGCAACGGTCCTACCACACTCCCCTGGGGCACTCCTGATGTTCCCTTTGTCTCCGAGGACACTCGCCGTCGAGGCTAGCATACTGAATTCTATTACTTAAGAAGTCTTCGAGCCACTCACATATCTGGGAACCTATTTCGTATTCACGTACCTCCAGGGATTGCCACTTAAGCTCCCTAAGCATGTCCGAGACACTTGCCTGCTGATCGAACTTACCGGTAAGAAATCTAGCAGCTCTCCTCTGAATTGTCTGAAGTTGCCGTATGAAACGTCCCCTTAGAAAAATTAATGAATTACTGTGCTGATAAACCTCTTACATTATTTGATATTCAAACAGCTGAGCAGAACTGAACGTACTCAGACATTTTGCTTTTTAGCTATTCTGACGCACAATATTTTTAGCGCAACGCAGTCTGACTTTTAATAATCCCTACAAAAGAATGACCCTGACTAACAATAACCTACACCTTTCACAAATCACTTACCTCACAAAAATCTTCGTTACTCAAACTACTGCAATACAGCGAGCGCCAATACTGCCAGCTAAATAAAAGATTCAAGCTTTGCGGAAATCTAGAAATATGGAATCTGCCTGTTGCCCTTCTTTCACAGTTCGCAGTATATCATTTGAGTATAGAGAAAGCTGGGTTTCGCACGAGCTATGCATTCTAAAGCCGTGCTGTGTTGTGGACGTGTGCTTTCCGGACTCAAGGAAATTTATTATATTCGAACTCAAAATATGCTCTACAGCTCTGCAGAAAACCGATCTTAAGTATACTTGTCTATAATTTTTCGGATCCGTTCTTTTACTCCTCTTATTTACAGGAGTCACCTACGCTTTTTTGCAGACGTTTGGCACTTTGCACTGGTCGAGAGATTCGCGATAAATGCAAACTAAGTAAGGGGACAATGATGTAGAGTACTCTTCGTAAAACCGAATTAGGATACTATCCGGACCTGGCGAATTATTTGGTTTCAACTCTTTCAGTTGTTCCTCTACCCCAGGGATGCATATTACTGTGTCATCCCTACGGGACACTGTGCGATGGTCAAACGATTCTGCTTGTGTTTTGAGTGTTTTCTTGTCCTTGTCTCTAAGCACCTATAGAGTTGCTGTCGGCTCGTTCCCTCTCTCTATGGAGATAGTGCCTCGTGACTAGCTCGTGTCACTTGGCTCTAGATTCTGCTCCTGGCGATCACACTTCTCATTTTCTGGTGCTTCATCTGCAGAAGTCAAGCTCTGATTTTCCGCACTGGAGACAGGTGTAGGTCGCCGTCTGGTGGGGCATTTGGCGCGTTTTTAGGCAGAGTTGGCAGGATTCTGCCTTGTTTCTCCTCCAGAAAGCTTTCTCCGCGCTGTAACGAATAAACAGACTCCGCATCGTCTGTTTCGACCGCGTGGCCCACCATTCCGTTGTAAAGCTGTACTGGGCTGGCTGTGGCGCGCGGGATTAGCCGAGCGGTCTGAGCCGATGCAGTCATCGACTGTGCGGCTGGTCCCGGCGGAGGTTCGAGTCCTTCCTCGGGCATGGGTGTGTGTGTTTGTCCTTAGGCTAATTTAGGTTAAGTAGTGTGTAAGCTTAGGGACTGATGACCTTAGCAACCTCTTCTTCCCGCGATTTTTTGTTTCTGGAGGCGTATGCTGCATTCGAAGATGGAGTGGTCTGAGAATATCACAGGACAGATCTGTAATTGCGATATCTTGTCGACTATTGTTCTGTTCACGTAAATTCTGTCCGGTCTGCTTCTGTCGTTGATGTAACAACACATGAATTCTGTGCAGACTGCATGTCACGAGTCTTCCAACCTCAAACGTCTGTCGACTTCTTGAAATTCTGAGCACACGTCGGTTACCGGGATTTGATTCTCCTTCTCTGGTGACAGAATTAAAATATCTCCTCCAATGAAAATGTTGTGGTGGTTGTCCATGAGGGGTTCGCACATTTCTTCATTGAACATGCTGCTCCTGGCTCGCTTGTTGAGAAATAAAGTGTATTCTATAGTGATCGCGAATCCGCGACCATTTGACATCGTCATTGGTTCGCCAGTCTCTATACCTTGCCTTATCATACTGCGGTGCCGCATTTAGACTCTGGATAAATGTTTGTAATGACCTCGTATCCCGGTATCTGGTGTGTTTGTGTCGAAACTACACGCTCAAAATTATTATTTGCTTATAATGTTGCTGTGTGTGTATGTGGGACATACGTTAAAACTTAATATGTCATTTTACGTAAGACCTTGTACAAACGTACCGTGGGAAAGTTATGGTGCAACCACGATTTAGATGACGTATGTCGGTGTGAGCTTACTTTTGTATAAAAGCAGCCAGAATGAATGTTAAAGGTGTAATAAGTTTATTTATCAATTTGGAGAATATTTTGAACTTCGCTTATTTTGATTAAACTATATACTAGAAACTGAAGTTTTAATGACATTAATTACTATTAGATAAGGCAAGTTTTACCGCGAGAATGATCTGGAACGTACATTCTGATTGGTCGTTTAGATCAACAGCCAATCAGAATTAAGTTGTTCTCATACGAATATAGTGAGGTGGGCAGAGAGTAGAGGAGCTCGAGAGAGTCTCTTGCTAACTGGCCTGCGGATAACACCATGTTAGATAGCTCCGTAAAAGTAGTCTGCGAGATGAAGAAGTAGTGAGTTCATTTCGGTTGGATCGTGTCGTGACTGAAGCGACTGGAGTTACTAACATTTTAATGAAAGTTTGGTGTTTCTAAATTAAATAGTTGGAGATATATGAGCGTGTGAACTTTCTGGTCGTAGTAACAATTCCGCGTGGCATATTTCGTGCTCTGTACGGAATACTTTGGCAAACGCTTCTTAATAAGAAGACCACTGAAACGACCGAGTGTTTAACTCGTGAAGAGTGGTCGATCTGTTAGTATTAGATCGTGAAAATTAGTCGGGTTGGACTTGCAAACATTCTGGCTGCTTTTAGAGTGAAAATGTGTTGTACAGACAGTGAATTTTGAAGGATAAAGTTTACCATACTAAATACGGACTTGATAGCCATTTCATGTGTTTCTGTATGAATAAAAAGCAGATCCAACTTGATAGCCATTTTATGTGTTTCCGTATGAATAAAAAGCAGATTCAATCTAAATTTTAAATGCTTTCAGCAAGTAGACTGCATCCTCCGAACGCCCAATTTTTTAAATATGAACTTTCAGGAACTGACTTTCAACTCAAGTTACGCGGCCTCTGTGAGGTATTTATTAGATAGTAGTTTCATCAACGCTGCTTTAGACTGCCTAGCACGTATCTGCTGCTACAGAACGAAGGGACGTCGGAATGAGGGAATATCGAGGTAGGTGGACTTCCGAGAATTCAGAGAGAGATCGAAGACGACTGACCCCACCCCGTTTTTTTCCTTTATTGTGTTTAAATGCCCCATCTGTGGCCGGCTGGCAGCAGAATATGCGCTGCTCTTTAGCCGAAAGACAGAAGTTACACAAAGAAGACATTCAAAATAACAGAATGGAGAAAATATGGCGTACATAGATATAAAAATTGGGGAACAGTACGGAAGAGAACAGACAAAAAGGAGGGACTGTAAAATGGAGATAGAAAAAGTTAAACATTAGCGCACACGAAACAAAACTACATACTGGATCGTAAAAGTATCGACGGATGGCGTAGCATATAACAATCACTGACAATAGCACTATGTACAAGTCTAGTACACAATTAAAATCACAGCACTCGACACACAAGAGATCGGCACCAAATACAACACTGACATAGTACACTGATGACGATGAGCAAACAGAGAGGAGCTGCCAGGGGCATACAGACGAGGGAGGAGGGAAGACTGGAATGAGGGGTGGAGAGGGGGGGAGAAGGCAAGAAGGGAGGGAGAGGAGGAGACAGGGGGGGGGGGAGGTGGAAGGAGGTGCGCCGAAGAGGGCCAGCAAGGGAAGGATATGGGAGGGAAGCAGTTGAGGAGGGGGTGCAGGCACTCAGGGAGGGAAGGAGAAAAATCCGCTCTAGGAGAAGGAGGGGAGAGGAAAAAAGGGGGCCATTGGGAGGGGGGGTACAAGTCCAGGTTACAGTTGGTAGTAAGGGTAAATGTCATGGCGAAGTTCAACATCCTGGTGTGGGAGATGCTGGAAATTGGCCTGATGAAGGAGATGGAGGGTGTGGAAGTGGAGAGAGGGAGGGATACAGCAATAGAGGCATGGCTACAGGTTGAGAGGATGGTGGAAACTGGGGGGGGGGGGGGTTCAAGCCTGTGGACAGTGTAAAGGATGCGGAGATGTTGGAGGAAAAGGAGGAGGTGGGGGAAGGGGATGAGGTCATACCGGATTCGTGTGGGGGAAGGATGGCAGATATGGAAGGCAAGGCAAAGTTCATGGCGTTTGAGGATTTGGAGGGCCTTGTAAAAGGGGGGGGGGGGGGTGGAGATCCAGGCAATGCTAGTATAACAGAAGATAGGATGGATGAGGGATTTGTAGGTGTGGAGGATGGTGGAAGGATGCATTCCCCATTTCCAGTCAAACAGGTGTTTCAGGTGGCGGAGGTGGGCAGGAATGAGCTGGATGGTCAGGAGGTGAGGGGTCCTTGTGAGGTGATGGTCGAGGGTGAGGCTAAGGTATCTCAGGTTTGGGGTGAGCTGGATGGGACGACCATAAATGGTGAGGTAAAAATCATGGAGATGGAAAGAGCTGGTGGTGCGGGCTATGATGACTGTCTGGGTTTTTGAGGGGTTGAGATGAAGGAACGACTGTCTATACCAGGTGGTGAACTGGTCAAAGTGGTTTTGGAGGGTGTGTCGGGACCGTTGAAGGGTAGGGTAGAGAGCGAGAAAGATGGTGTCATCAGCATAGTGGAGAAGGTGGACAGGTTGGGGGGGGGGGAGGGGGGGGAGGGCTCTGGCTTATTTGCTGTGTGTAGAAGATAGAGGAGAGGGGAGAGTACAGAGCCCTGGGGTACGCTGTAACCTCCCTCTTACTATCGGCCTATCCTGCTTGTGATATAAAACATGACTGTGGAAGGCTTGTATGCCTAATGGATTGTTTGTAATTGGATAAGGCTATCTTTCTCGAAGAAGTGATACTGATAAGTAGGAGGAAAGTGTACAACCGACCCTTCTTTATTTATTTATTTATTTATTGTTCCATGGGACCAAATTAAGGAGTAGTCTCCATGGTCATGGAATGAGTCAATACATGAAATTATAACACGATATTAGAAACAGATAAAATGAAATATAAAAAAACATATTCAGGTGACAAGTCGTAAGTTTAAATAAAGAAACTTAACAATGTAACACTGGAATTTGCTTAATTTTTTAGCTCTTCCAGGAGCTCCTCGACAGAATAGAAGGAGTGAGCCATGAGGAAACTCTTCAGTTTAGACTTAAAAGAGTTTGGGCTACTGCTAAGATTTTTGAGTTCTTGTGGTAGCTTATTGAAAATGGATGCAGCAGAATACTGCACTCCTTTCTGCACAAGGGTCAAGGAAGTGCATTTCACTAACAGATTGGATTTCTGCCTAGTATTAACTGAGTGAAAGATGCTAACTCTTGGGAATAGGCTGATATTGCTAACAACAAACGACATTGAAGAAAATATATACTGTGAGGGCAATGTCAGAATTCCCAGACTATTGAATAGGTGTCGACAAGAGGTTCTCGAACTTGCACCACATATAGCTCGAACAGCCCGTTTTAAAGCCAAAAATACCCTTTTTGAATCAGAAGAATTACCCCAAAAAATAATACCATATGACATAAGCGTATGAAAATATGCGAAGTAGACTACTTTTCGTGTTGAAGTGTCACTTATTTCAGATACTGTTCTAATGGTAAATAAAGCAGCATTTAGTTTCTCAACAAGATCCTGGACATGGGCTTTCCACAACAGCTTACTATCTATCCGAACGTCTAGGAACTTGAACTGTTCCGTCTCGCTTGTAATATGCCCATTCTGTCTGATCAAAATATCGGTTCTTGTTGAATTGTGAGTTAGAAACTATAAAAACTGAGTCTTACTGTGATTTAGCATCAAATTATTTTCCACAAGCCACGAACTTATTTCATGAACTACATTATTTGATACTGTTTCAGTATTACACACAAGATCCTTCACTACCAAGCTGGTGTCATCAGCAAACAGAAATATTTTTGAATCACCTGTAATACTAGAAGGCATATCATTTATATAAATAAGAAACAGCAGTGGCCCCAGCACCGACCCTTGGGGAACGCCCCACTTAACAGTGCCCCATTGGGACTGAACGTCACTACCACTCTCAATATTGCGGAGAATTACCTTCTGCTTTCTGTTCTTAAAGTAAGAAGCGAACCAATTGTAAGCTACTCCCCTTACTCCATAATGGTCCAACTTCTGCAGTAATATTTTGTGGTCAACACAGTCAAAAGCCTTCGATAAATCAAAGAAAACACCTAGCGTTCGCAACCTTTTATTTAATCCGTCCAAAACCTCACAGAGAAAAGAGAATATAGCATTTTCAGTTGTTAAGCCATTTCTAAAACCAAACTGAACATTTGACAGCAAATTATGTGAATTTAAATGCTCCAGTAATCTTGTATATACAACCTTCTTGATAACTTTAGCAAGCACCGATGGCATAGAAGTAGGTCTAAAATTGTCAACATTATAAATGTCTCCCTTTTTATAAAGTGGCTTCACTACCGAGTACTTTAATCGGCCAGGAAACCGACCACTCCTAAAGGAAAAGTTACAGATATGGCTAAGTACTGGGCTAACATACATAGAACAATACTTCAGTATTCTGTTAGATACCCCGTCATAACCATGAGAGTTCTTGGTCTTTAGTGATTTAATTATTAACTCAATCTCCCTCTTGTCAGTATGATGGAGGAGCATTTCAGGTAACAGTCTCAGAACACTTTTTTCTAAGAGCTCTATATGATTCCCTGCTGTGACTAGGTTTCTATTTAGTTCACCTGCCATATTCAGAAAGTGATTATTAAATACTGTACATATATGCGACTTATCAGTAACACGGACATTCCCACTACGCACTGATTCTATATCCTCGACCTGTCTGTGCAGACCAGCCACTTCCTGTACGACTGACCATATTGTTTTAATTTTATCCTGAGACTTAGCTATTCTATCTGCATACCACATACTTTTTGCCTTCCTAATAACATTTTTAAGCACCTTACAATACTGTTTGTAATGGGCTGCTGCATTTAGATTTTTACTGTTTCTAACTTTTTGATATAATTGCCACTTTGTTCTACAGGATATTCTTATCCCTCTAGTCAGCCACCCAGGCTGCCTGTTTGTGCTAGTACCCTGTTTTGAACGTTCTAACGGAAAGCAACTTTCAAAGAGCACGAGAAAAGTCTTGAGAAAAGCATTATATTTATCGTCTACTGTATCAGCGCTATAAGCATTTTGCCACTCTTGTTCCTTGATAAGGTTTACAAAGGTCTCTACAGCAACTGGATCAGTTTTCCTAAACAGCTGATGACTATATTTAACACGTGTTGCAGCACAAAAATCTCTTAGAGTTAAAATTTGTGCATCATGATCTGATGGAAAGTCTAATAAAAATAAAAATTAATTAAACCGAACAGGGCTATAATTTCCAAAATGAAAGTAATTTCGTGCATTCACTCATGAACAACACTGGACAGAAAAGGGTTACCACTGATCATGAATCCAAACAAAAGTTACACTAATGAATGAAAAGGAAATAATTAATGGCCGCCAGCCCACTAGGGCAATTTACATCCAAAATCCTTTACAAGATGATGGGAAAGAAAAACATGTATTATTAAACACTGTCATGGCAACTGAAGATTGTCACGCTTTTTCACACTAACTTTAAGTGAGTATGTAATGATTAAAAAACTGTGAAGTCACTCTTACATTATGTGTGGCATTAAATTTTGAAAAAGGCAATCGAGTAATGATTTGAAAATATATAATGTTAGTACTGAACTTCGTTACATGAACAATGACTTTCAATGATCTCAACATAACGTCATCAAAGAAATTTAGAGAAAAAAGCAAGCACTTTTACTTTGCAGTTACTTGATTTGCAAATTGGATTTCATATTGTTATCTGAACAACTGAGCCTTTTTTACTGACTTGAACAGAATTAAATATCAGAATAGGTACCAAACCAAACAGCCATGTGCCCCAAGCTATATGTAAAATAAATAAAACTTCTGCACTCTTAGTTTGTGCATTTTCTTTAGATTTGGAATTTTTCCAGCGATTGATTCTCAAACTTGAAAAATGAAATTGCTTTACTTTAGTCGTATACTGAAGCCTCTGTTGTACAACAGTTAATTGAAATAGAATGAGGCTAAAATTCTTAAAAGTGAAATTATTCATTAATAAACTAGCTGTGACTATTCAATTTTTTTTCTTATGACATTCTGTTAGCATATAAGAAAAAAAGGAACAAGGACCCTACTTGGTAACAATGTCTGGGGGCAATGAGGACACAATCTAACTGAGTTTAACTGATTATTATTTAAATGAATTTTACCAATCAAATCACATTCATTTGTGCTGCTGGGTTAGCGGTTAATACTTTCTACTAATGAATAGTCTTACTTCAGTGCTGTGCATACGACGAAACTCGGAGCCGACGAGGGATCTGCGTTGCTGGAAATGCTGCTGTTGTTCAAGACGGTAGCATCTTGTGGAGCCACGGCTAATTACAGGAACGGGAAATCGTAATTAATACAGCCTCTTCCGCCCGTCCACTGTCCGCACTGCTGCTACTAGAAATCTGGCCGGCGCGCGTACATGATGCAGCCGAAAATGGTACTCTTCACTGCGAGAGCGTTAACACCACACTTCCGCACACTTCAAGCGCTGGAACCCGTCTCACTCTCTCTCTCCGCGCACTCCGCGCAACAACTCCCTACCCAAAGATTTTACAACTCACAAGCACTGCTATTATCGTTGCTAGTCGATGCAAATAACAATTCCTTTGGCTTTTCCCCAGAGCTTGTAAGTTTCACAGTACGACACAGAGAAATACAATGAAACGTCAACAGATTTCTACCTAAATTTACACATACAGTGAAGCAATGTCCTTACTTATCAAAAGAAAGCATTTAAATTACAAATATTTACATACAATTCAGAAAATAATTATACATCAGTAGCAGTTGCCATGCATCCTGCATTTTGGTGTTACAACGCCAGCAGAGGGATAAAAGATACGGGAGTTGGTGTTGTGGAGGGTGACATAGGAAGGACGGTGTGAGAGGAAGGAAGCGACCAGACGGACAAAACTGATAAGCAGGGCGTAGGTTTGGAGTTTAAAGAGGAGACTGGGATGCCATACGCGTTCATAAGCATTTTGGAGGCCGAGGGAAACAAAAATACCACATCGATGGGAGTGAAGCTGGAGGTAGGCGAGGTTAATCAGTTGGTCTTCAGTGGAGAAGGAAGTTTTGGGAGCCACACTGGGTAAGGGGGAGGAGGAGGTGTTGAGTGAGGTGCTGATGGATACGGTGGGAGAGGATGGATTTGAGGACCTTACTGAAGACGGAGGTGAGGCAGATGGGACGATAGGAAGAGGTGGCAGAAGGGGGCTTGTTGGGTTTGAGGAATAAGAGGATGTGGGAGGACTTCCACAGGTCAAGGTAGAAGCCAGTAGAGAGGATGACGTTATAGAGATGGGCGAGGACAGTCAGGAAGAAATAGGGGCTTTCCTGAAGGTGGCGGTAGGTGACACAGTCGTGACCAGGGGACGTGTTGCGTTTGGACCGTAAGATAAGTTTAATGGCTTGTGCTGTGATGGGAGTGTTTATGTCGGAGGGGGGCAACTGCCCCAAGTACTGGAGGCTAGGAGCAAGTGGAGCGACCGAGGTATCGGCACGTTCCATGACGGTGGGGATAAGAGAAAAATCAAAGTGGGGATCATCTGGGACGGAGAAGACCTCAGAAAGGTGGGAAGCCAAGTGGTTGGCCTTACCGAGGTTGTCAGGAAGGGGGCGGTCATTGTGGAGAAGGGGGTAGTGGGGAGCGGGAAGGGAACCAGTAAGGCGATGGAGGAGTTGATAGGGAGGGTGGTGTTGAGTAGTGTGCAGGTCTGGCGCCAGTCTCGGTGTTTCGTTGCTGTAATAAGGTTCCGTACGTGTCGCTGTATTTGCCGGTGGCGTTGGAGTGTACCCCGCCCCGCCGCAATTGGTGCATTTATAGTACTGGGAATGTGAAGTTTAAGTGAGTGCGAACTTTAAAAGCAGCAGTGTAGTTAACCCGATAAAGGAAAGACCCACACGGGCATAAATGAACTTTAATAGAAAGACAGAGGATCCGTTATGGTCGAGGGAAAGATGATTCAGAAAGGACAGTAATAGCGAAGTGGAATATTAGTAGCTAGAACAACCGGTGGAAAAGGCGGTTGACAACAGCTGAACATCACGTGACAACAAACAACAGTAGCCGGAAGTCTCCGTCAGTTGGCAACAGTGGACGGAATTTGGACCCAGTAACTACACGTGCGGGAGCAGAGCTTGACGAATGGACCAACTATAACATCTCGCCGTGCTATCAACGGTCGTGAAAAACTAAGTTTTATTCTACTTCGTTTGGTGTGTGTGTGTGTGTGTGTGTGTGTGTGTGTGTGTGTGTGTGTGTGTGTGTGTGTGTGTGTATGCAAAGAAACTTGTGAGCAAGGCGGAAAATAATAACCATGCTATAGTAGACGAGAATTTGTGGGTAAATTTGGGTAAAGTAATATATGCAGATGATGCAGTGGCTGGTGAATTTAGTTTTGATACATCAGAAGTGTATAATAGTACCTTGCCAGATTCAATGTATGCTATTTATGGGAGAGGTAATGAACAGAGCACGGTGGCAACCGATGTCACGTTTATACCCGTTACTGCTGCAGAGATAAAGCAGAAACCATTGTCAATTGCTTGTGAGCATAAGGATAGTGTTTCAGAAATGTTAGCAAATATTTTGAAACATATGGGAGCTATGAATAGCAAATGGAAGAAAATGGGTTCTGATATTGACACTCAAATGAGAGAAATGGGTTCTGATATAAAGAATTCTTTAAGTTCTGAAATAAATGAGTTGCACATTGAAGTTGATCAACGGTTTGCTAACTTGTCAGTAGAAATGGAATCCAGAATGCAAAACAAAATTTCTAAATTAAGAGATTCATGGAAAAACGATATGACTGTGTTTAGTGACAGCGTAAAGAGAGATTAGTAAAGTAAAACAAGAATTCAATAATGCTGTTGTAACAGTAAAAAATGAATTGACTTCTCAGATTAATCAAGTTGCTGATAACAGCAAACAGCTAGGGGGACAAATAAAGGCAGATTTAAATGAAATGCAGGAACAAATAAATAATTGGGAAAACCTATGTGAGGATAATCACACTATAATGGGAAATCAAATCAAGGCAGGAAAGGATATGTGTGCGAAATTTGGCGCGCAAGTGGCTGCTAAATTACTAACGTGGAAACTAACATAAATCAGTTTAGCACAGCTGTAGATGAACAACTGCGTAACTATGATGGTAGGCTAAAAAGAGTAGAACAAAGGGTTACTAACAATAGTAGATATGTAATATCTAATGGTGTGGTAGAATCTTCAGAAATTGCATATGTGACACATCGGCAGTTTTTGCGATTCGATCCAAGTAAAAATGTACACCCTAAAGAATTTTGGGGTGGTTTTGAGGACGTCTTGCCCAAATTATGGAATGATAAACAAGAACTTGGTTTAATTACGTCAAATTTGATGGGGGAAGCTAGAGTTTGGGGAAATCGGGCAGTAGATAAATATGACAAGATAGAAGATTTTAAACAGGAATTTTTCGAGGAATATTGGGGCAAACGAAAACAGATGGAAGTTTTAAGCAAATTTTGGTCAGGTGGAAAATACGATCCGGAGAAAGAGACTATTAAGAGGTTTGTACAAAAATGGGTCACAAATTCTTCGTATTTGAACTCTAAAGTGGCGACAGAACAGATCATTATGCGGATAGAGAATAAGTTGCCTTTGTACTGGCGGAATAAAATAATCTCGGGAGTTGGCCTCTGTGGCCGAGCGGTTCTAGGCGCTTCAGTCTGGAACCGCGCGACCGCTACGGTCGCAGGTTCGAATCCTGCCTCGGGCATAGATGTGTGTGATGTCCTTAGGTTAGTTAGGTTTAAGTAGTTCTAAGTTCTAGGGGACTGATGACCTCAGATGTTAAGTGCCATAGTTCTCAGAGCCATTTGAACCATTTAAAAAAAATGGTTTAAATGGCTCTGAGCATGTAAAATCTGTTATTCAGTATGCGGCTAAAGTTATGCACAAGATTTCCCGTACTGGCGCTCCTGCCTACATATTACCGTTGTATGTGGTGCGGTCATATCACGAAGCTATCCTCAACGCTTCACTGCCAGCATCTGAGCGAATAGCCTTGGACTTGGCAGCTACGAATGCGACGAATTCAGCGGAGCGTACTACAGAAGCTCACTGATGCCTTTCGCAGTACGCCTGTGGTGATTCTCGGTATATCTCCAGTGGATATCGTGGTACGTTACAGAACAGCGCTATATTGATTGGGACGTGGACAATATGGTCGTGTGTGATCACAGGAACACATACTACTGGCAAAAGACATTTACGAGCCTGGAAGTTAGATGAATGGCGGTCTGACTGCGATACTAGAAGCACTGCAAGACGGGTTTACAGCATATTCCCAAGCATCGGCGACATCGCCCCTACTCGAGGTATGGTGCATCTATTAGCAGTTCACGGCCCATTTCCCATACGTTTGCGTCGACTGGGGTGTAGTAACACACCAATCTGTGGATGTGGAGAGGAAGGCTCCGCTCATCGTATCGTTTTCAGTTGTCCTTTTTTTTCAGATGGAGAGACTGCAGACAGTTTGACTGCGATATGCAAACAATTTAAGTGACGAAAACTTGTGGTTTAGGCCTACTGTTAATTTGTTTGTACACAGAATATCTAAAAGGCAGCCGCTTAATTTTCAGTTTATAAGATCAAGTGTGAATATCAAAATAACGGCAACAGACGTTTTCTCCATTATAGATAATGATAGACACATATAAATTTAATATATATATATATATATATATATATATATATATATATATATATATGAAACTCTTTTTTAGAAACAAGAAGGAAAGGAATAACGCTATGGTCGCCCACACAGATATGCGTAGACTGGAAGATTGCCGGGCATGCACATACCAGTGTGGGTGAAGTACAATAGTGTAGCAACAATAGGTTTAGAAGTTGGTGGAGTTGTAGTTAGTCGGCAAACCTAGAGTTATTCCGAGGCTGCTAGTAACATATCTAGTAATATAAGCTGGAAGTTAGTCTCTTGAAACCTGAGTTAATTCCTTATTATTTATATTTTTAATTGATTCTTAGTTTCAATTTTCTGTTTTATTTCTGCGTTAGTATTACAAGTGTTTGATGTTAGAATAATTTATTACCATATACAAAATACGAGGGGCGTTCAGAAAGTAAGCTCCGATCGGTCGCGAAATGGAAACGACTATGAAAATCCGATAAAGCTTTGCACAGATGTGTTGAGTAGTGTCTCTAGTATAACCACAGTTAGCATCACGTCGCTCTTCTCATTTCTGAGCTCGCAGTGAGTGCGTAAAGATGTCTAGAAAATAGTGTCTGCCGCCAAGTACGAGGGCCTGGTGAGAAATTTCGCCTGAAGCTATGCAGCTAACATTACATAACTGTCGTGCTGTTTCGTCTTCACGACAATTCTCAGCCGCATTCTGCAGGGGCAATGAAGATGCTCCTGCATCGTTTTCAAATGGAAATGTTAGATTACCCACAATACAGTCCGCAATTGTCTCCCCCTGAGTTTCATCTCTGGTCACATGAACCGCTGTCTTTGAAGACAACATTTTGACACAGACAACGAGGTGTAGGCCAGCGTGGAGAATTGGCGGAAAGCACTGGCGGCTGCCTCCTATGATGAGGCTATTGAAAAGTTGGTACAACGCTATGACAAAAGTCTAAGTCAGAACGGCGACTACGTAGAGAAGTAGCTGAAAGGTGTAGCTAATTGTTACAAGTAAAACATTTCTGATGTTCACTGTGGTTTCAATTTGGCAATCAATCGGAGCTTACTTTCTGAACAGGCCTCGTATAAATCACTGTATGTCACCAAGGTTACTGAATATGTACGACCTATTTAGAGTTTCCAGATGACAGGGAAAAAATTCGTAGCCATCAATTGAAATTGAAAAATCTGGACTGTCGTGGTTGGATTACCACTTGCTGTTGCTGGTGTCTCTACTCGAATATTTTCTGCGGCCTGTTCTTTAGCCTGTTGCCCTTGCAGACGTGCGGGTCGCAGCTATATCTGCGGCTTCGTCTCGTCCGAGTCGGCGTCGCTAATCGTTCTCTTGTCTGCGACTGCTGTGACGTGTCCGAGACCGTGAACTCGGTCTTAAGAGTTCGGCATTGCGCCCATGTACTAGTTTTCCCTCGGCAACTGTACTGGCTGTCTGCGCAGACAGTCGTTGCTCATCTGATCTGGAGCGTCACATACAGAGCAAGTCTGGGGCTGTCCATTGTAGGACACAAACCCTCTATGTCCGCAAACGTTAATGGAGGACAGAATGTGTTTCCTTAGACCCATTTTCACCACCCACACACCCGAGTCTACCTGTATTCCGTATACACTTGACTACTTGTCCCTAGCAAGGCTAAAGACAATCCCATACAAATTACAGCTCCTTATCATAATCACATCTGGTACCTCGAACGGCAAATTGTAAATTTTGATGTTTATTTATTCCGTAGCTTGAGTGATGGATGTTAACGTTGCTTATTTTTTCGTCTTTGTGGGTGAATTTCAAATTTCCATTATCGGTCGATACTAATCTATCACTTACCACTGGATTCCCTACTTTAATAAGCAGTGAGTACAGGAATGACGCCCAAATGAATCGTCTATTGCAGGAACAGCAGTTTTTGACAATACGCTGGAAAGTGCAAGTGATATATGCGGTGTATTGAATAAAATGTGGGTGAAAGAACGACGGAAATCGGCCAACTGGAGCATGGAAACTAACAAATAAGGCTCCAGGACCACACACATGAGTTAAAAATCTGGAAATCGCCATTGAAGATGCTTCACAAATCAAAGAACATACTGCCTTCAATTAGTTGCGTAAGCGGATCATACCTCCACGAGTACCAACAGAAGATCATGGCTCTTACGAGCCGGCCGTTGTGGCTGAGCGGTCCTAGGCGCTTCAGTCGGGAACCGTGCGACCGCTACGTCGCAGGTTCGTATCCTGCCTTGGACATGGATGTGTGTAATGTCCTTAGGTTAGTTAGGTTTAAGTAGTTCTAAGTTCTAGGGGACTGATGACCTCAGATGTTATGTCCCATAGTGCTCAGAGCCATTTGAACCATTTTTGACTATTACGATGGACTACTGGCTAGACCCACCGCAAAAATTGGTGACAAATTATACTCATAAAGCTTCGTACGTAAATATGTTATTTCTTTCTACTTTCATTATTTACTGAATTTATAAGTGTAACTTTACAGTGTAACAAATGTCGTAAAATTATTTTCATTTTATTAAAAAAAGAACACGTTTTGTGTCGAAATTTGTGAGTCATAAATAATAGTAATTTTTTGATACTAACAACATCTGGCATAGGACAGGAAGAATGGACCCTATAATTTGTTATTAGTTTAAAACTTTTCTGTTGTAAGAAGTACAGTTCCTAAATTCATTATAGACTATTAAAACCGGCTTATTACTTATTTTTCTAAGTTATTACCGGTTATTTCTGAAACACCACTTCTTCATTACTTTTGAAAAGTCCTGTAGGCTTTTGTACTCGTCTCCTGTCGACGAACAAGATGTAAAAATATTTGCATTAAGTAGTAGATCAAACAAACAAAAATCCATAGATTTCTTCACTAGATTATCCCTTACAGAATGTTTTTTTCATTTCCTGGGTAATGTTGAAACCTCCCCATAGAAAATTTATATTTTACTGTGCTGGAAAACCTCTACGTTATTTTATTTTCAAACAGCTGAGCAGAACTGAACGTACTCAGACATTTCTCTCTTTACCTATTCTGATCAACACTATACTGACACACAATATTTTTAGCGCAACGCAATCTGACTTTGAATAATCCCTACAAAAGAAAGGCCCTGACTAACAATAACCTATACCTTTCATGAATCACTTACCTCACAAAAATCCTCGTTACTCGAACTACTTCAATAAAGCGAGCGCCAATACTGCCAGCTAAATAAAAGATTCTAACTACTGAAGGCACTAACTACTGATCGCCAGTTAGCAAATGAAAGATTTTGATAGAGAACAAACAATGTAATTACCTTAATAGCGTTCAAAATTCATTATATATATATATATATATATATATATATATATATATATATATATATATATATATATATATAAGTTCATCAGTTCATGACATCCAGTCTTACAAATTTCGTTTTTCTGACGGACACACGCCCAGATCGTCCGCTCTCAAAATTCTGCTATCTCCCTTCCCACGTCCAACAAAGCTGGCGGCTCACCTCCAACTGCGCAACACTACGCGCTGTTCACATCCAACTGCCCAACACTACAATAGCAAATATTCCAACAATGCAAACCAGCCACAGACGCCACACAGCACAGTCAGTGAGTTTCATATAGAGCGCTACTTGGCGTTACCAACATAAAAACCTAAACAGCCTACTTACAATGTCACTGAGTGGAGAAGTGTTGTTTCAGAAACAAACGATTCAAATGCAGTCCCTGACGTCTTCTGTCGGCAGTTTTATATCATCAATAATCCAATTGCTGATATCGTAGGCGGTCGGCCTTTCGAAATTTCTGACGACCGGTGTCGGATGGTGCCCTTTCGGTTTAGCGATGCCATGATTTTTCCTGGCACTGAAACTTTAATAAAACAGAAAATACATACTCGCGAAGACGAAGATAGCTACGACAAGCACATCAGGTGGCGAGCGTGGTGCGGGTTCGGTCCGTTGTCCGGCCTCCGACGCGACGCGCAATAGGAGCGGCAGGAGACGTTCCCGGGCAGGCAGCCAGCCACTTCGGCGATTTGCGTGTCGCTAACCCACCCTCGTCATCCAATCGGGGAAAGGAGGCCTACAGTTTCACATGTAGTTTGTGGCGACTGCTCACATGGTTGAAAGGTGAAGACTTGGTTAAAATCCGGACTGAAACATGCAAGATCTGATTGGGATTCGATCCTGCGACCTTGTGGTTTCAAGTCAAGCATTTTACTGCATTTTTATTTCCTTTGTGCGCCTAATGCGTTATCCAACTAAGCTTAATCCGAAAATAGAGTCAAGTCCATCCCTACTTGACACAGCCACTTATACCCTACCATAAAAGAATGAACTATCCCTCTTGAAGCGCTGCCCATAATTATTTCCAAAAAATTTTTCCAACGCGATAGGACCTTTTTATTTTCATTTTTTTTGTGATTGATTGATTTTTTAATTACATTATTGTAATTAATAAATTTGTAGATATGAAAGTCCTATAAAACAGGATGTTAGAAAAATTTTATTCAAAGGCTAAACTAAAATAACTTTGTATATTACTTGTGCTACTTTAGCGAGAAGGATTCTTTCTTCGGTCGGTCGAAGTGGCCGAGCGTTTCTAGGCGCTAAAGTCTGGAGCCGCGGGTCCGCTACGGTCACAGGTTAGAATCCTGCCTCGGGCATGGATGTGTGTGATGTCCTTAGGTTAGTTAGGTTTTAGTAGTTCTAATTTCTAGGGGACTGATGACCTCAGAAATCAAGTCCCTTAGTGCTCAGAGCCATTTGAACCAATCTTTCTTCAAGAAATGGTGCAACTGGAGTTTTCTTATCCACTGTCATTGGTATTTTCTATCTCCAACAATACCCTGTAAAAAGTAGACTCATGCTACTTTGCTAATGCCTCAATGTATGGAGTTTTCCACGAATCAGTCAACATTTATCCTTTCTCACTGCTTTCAATTGAGGAGTTTCTGTATCCCACATCACGCTGTGTAGAACGTCAGCTTGGCACTCGCAAATTAGGGAGGAGTCTTAATAGAACAGTTCGCAAATAATCGGCGAAGGGTGCACGGTACGTCAGTGTGAGTTCAAGGACGTTGTGAGCGTATTGCAAGATCCACCAGCAAACAAGCTCCACTTTCTCCCCTTCTCCTAAAACATAGACGATGATCATTCCTTTGAAACATGTATGTGTGTGATATTTTGTGGGGGAGGCTACTAGTCATACGGACAGAGGAGGATCCAAGGTTCAATCAACTCAGATGTGACGAGGAGGTAACAAGCTAAGATCTCCCGTCTCAGTCTCCAAACGCTGGATGATGACACGCATATGAAGCGATGTTCACCAGTGGCGATAGTCGGTGCAAAGGGAGGAGCCCGTTAATCCGACAACTTGGAGTCAGTGTCTCGTCACTTTATTTTGTTCTTGATTACTGGATACCACGTCGTTCGCAAGGTGGCGGGTAGAAAGTGATGCTGTCTCGTTTTCCACACTTGTGACCAATAGACAGTTGGGTCCTTGTTTTCTACCATGTTACGCGGAACCAACTGCAGAAGGGTAGTGTACAAATCTTTTGCCATCGGTGGGTGTGTTGCGGGGAGATCCGAGACCACATAGCTGTATTTGACAATGAATATCGGTACATGGGAGAGCTGTGTCGTGCCGGCGGAGGTTCGAGTCCTCCCTCGGGCATGGGTGTGTGTGTTTGTCCTTAGGATAATTTAGGTTAAGTAGTGTGTAAGCTTAGGGACTGATGACCTTAGCAGTTAAGTCCCATAACGTTTCACACACATTTGAACATTTTTTTGAAGAGCTGTGTCGTAAGGTGCGCCATCGACATCAACATGGAAGAACCTCTGATAGACGACTCGTGAGGGAGGCGTGTTGACTGGTCCATTGTTTCCATATATTGCTCAAATAGAGGGCAAATGCCTGTGCCCTGACTTAACCAATTCCATCCCTCCATCACGCAGGGAGAGGTCGAGAGTGACGTAACACACCATGAATACATGCCTTGTAGACAGGTGATAACCAAAGGCCGTCTGAAGCCTGCATCCTATTACCACCGGTAGAGGGAGAACCTTAGCCGTGTGACTGTGTTGTGGACCACATAGACGTTTAGTACTCCTCAGGTTGCAGTTGGTTCAAGTTCTGGAGTAGGTTCTCTTTCACCATCACACAGTAACCATCGATAGCTTGCCGCTGCTGTTTCACGCAGATCTTTTGTAAAATTGACTCCCAAATATTTCAGTACAGTAAGTGGCGGGAGGGTGGTGACAGAATCTGGCCTGACTTCTGTCCCGGGACAATGGCCATCGACAATGTCGTCTTAATGTGACATTTCCAAGGCCTTCTGAAGGTCTTATAGTTGGAATTCGGCACTGTAAGTGGACAATAGTCATTGACCAATTACCCTCCCACTGGCTTGTGCACCAGTATAAGGAATCCTTCGACAAAAGTAGGCAGTACAGTGCAGTCTGGGGGCAAGAGTTTGTGGAACATTGTAACCCACTGGGTCATCATGAAGTCACGAAGGGTCTGGTAAAACTCGATTGACAATCCATTGTGTCCTCTAGACTTACTGACTGCACTCTTCTCCAATGCAACCTCAACTTCTTCAGGTGAGGCTTTTTCAGTAAATCCCGTCACTGTTGCCTTGTCGATAGCCTGCATCACCTGCTGTAATGCTTTGGCAGTGGCCTCGTCATCTATAGTTTCTTTCCTGGTAAAGATGACGGAATTGATCCTCTGTGGATTTCACTATGGTTCCTTGGGTTGTGCAGGAGCTGCCATCTCGAATCATGAGGCATGTGATTATCTGTAGATTATGTCAGCAGGCGCTTTTCCACCACAATGTGATGCATGTTGGGTACCTCTGCGGCCATTTGGTCATGTCGTCACGAGTGGAGTATGGCATTATAATCAGTGCTTCGTCAACGATACAAAGTGAGCTTTGATTTAGTGTCATTCTCATTGTCTGTCCAGCGATAGGGTAGAACATCGAGGTCCCTGAGCGCCATATAGTAAAAATCCAGGGTCCTGCCAATGCCATGAAGCTGTGTCCTTGCCAAACTGCATAAATGTCTTGCAGATTGCCCATCTGGTGCAGAGGAGCCAAAGTCGAGGGGCATCGGGAGTGAAGTTGTTTACAGTTGGCCCAGGTTATGGCGATTTGCCGATGGCAGTATGGGTGCTGGAGGTGAGTTACGTGCATCTTCCAAAAGCTGTTACTAAGGCAAACCTTTTAGGGGTGGAGATGTATCATGCAGATACAGGCAGTGTGATAGGGTAAGACCAGAGGCCATCGTTCAGCAGCTCCCTGTGCAAGACTTTGTGATACATATATGTGATATAGTCAGTTCATAGAATGACTGATAAGACGCATGTGTCCAGAGCTGTCACTGTGCAAATTTCCCACGTGTTGTGCATGTGAATATCGTGAATGACCAGTTGTGGACAAGGCATGTGGTGTAGGATTTGGCCCTTGAGATGAAGGACTCAATTAAAATCGCCAGCGAAGGCACTGAGTTCATACCGTCCTAGGAAGAGGGCGTTCGATGTCCACAGATTAGAACCTGGCCCAGTCACAATGTATGGTTGCATCCAACAGGGCAGAAGTAGTAATAAATTGGGTGTTGAGCCCTGTGGCCACTAATCCTTGACTGAAGGGGAGATACGTGGGTGCAAGTTTTAAACTCTCTTCTTCATTGTTGCATCTAATACGTTTATTTTTTTCGGGAATGGACAAAAACGTTGCAAAATGACTGAGATTAGCAAAAGCACTGTACATACACTCATCCACGATAGTGCTTGTGATTAAACCAGATTCATCTTGTTGTCGTAGCAGTGCACAAATATGACACGTGGAATTACTCCTCTAACTTATGCTTGCACGCTGTTTAAATGTACTACCACGACGGCCGCCCAATCATACGTCTGCGCGAGTAGCTTATATTTGCATTCAAATTCTTCTTGTCACATTTGCTATGGCCTCTGCCGATCTATTTCCGTTAATGTCACTAAACCCCACGTATCCTTCATGAATTTCTCGCTTGCATTTATACAGGGTTATTCAAAAGTAACTGTACATACTCCGTAGGTGTGATGTATGCATCAAAACAGGAGTAAACCGATAAATAAAGTTTTGTCTGAAATTGCTTTATTTCAGAGTAATAGAACAGAGTAGGTATCACAAGTGAAACACCAAATTAACACTTTTCAGAAAGCAACGAAATGAAGGGATCAGAAATTCAGCCCAACGACGTAGTGTACGTTTACCCGAGGACGTGTTCAAAATGATGTCCAAGTAGACGAAGACAGTTGCGTGCTCGACATCTTATCCTTCTGTGAATGTTGCTGGCTCTGTTCATCTCATTATGCACACTTGAACAGCTGTTTTCAAGTCGCTGTTGTAGTTGTGCTACATTCTCAGATGAAACAACATACACGAGATCCTTGAGGAGGCCCGAAAGGTAGAAGTCAGGGGGCTAAGATCCGGAGATCTGGCGGGCAATTCAAGTAGTCCTGTACAATCTGTCCAGTTATCGGGATGCAGACACATTAAACACGATGCATTCATCCGTTGCCAAACTCAGCACGCTGAAAACATGTAGCAGGGGAGAAAATGTGGTGAATCCAATTTGCCTATTGCATGCATCTACCCATGTTCCATACGAGTTTTATGCGACGTCACAAACGGCCAAATGGGTGTCGAGACTGTTATGACTTCTTTTGCACGCTGTGTGGTTCTTTAGTGGATACAGGAACGAGGAACAGATGCCGTTCGTGAGCAGAGAATTCAGATATTAATTTATTCTACCTCTAATGTCAAATAGTAAAAATAATACACATCTTCGTTGCTGCAGTTGCAGCATCAGTTACTAACAGTGGATTTTAATTTACAACCATGCTCATAAATTAAGGATAATTGCAAAATGTGGTGCCACACAGCGTGGCACTACATAAAACTGGCGCTAATAGCATAGCCACATAGGGATCACACATGACACAGATCTGTAAGTCCACGGTATTGGTGATAAGTCGAGAAAACCGTCCCGAAACACATGTGCTACAAAACGCCACTGTTTCCTGCGCATGTACCCCGACATCAGTATGGGATATGATCACCATGCACACGTACACAGGCCGCACAACGGGTTGGCATACTCTCGATCAGGTGGTCGAGCAGCTGCTGGGGTATAGTCTCCCATTCTTGCACCAGAGCCCCTAAAGTGTCCTTGGGGGTTTGAAGACGTGCATAGATATGTCGACCGAGAGCATCCCAGACGTCCTCGATGGGGTTATCAGACGCACAGCCGAAGGCAATCCTAGAAAAATATTGAGGTTCTATAATTATTAACACCTAAACAAGATAACAAATACATAACCTAAAACAAGAAAACTGATCTTTAATTAAATTCGTAATAACAGTATTAAAAACTAACCCAATTCGCTACAAATAATTTTCGGGCAACACGGGCTTAGTAAATCTAAAGCCCGTGTTGTTGCCCGTTCCCCTTTTTTTAAGCCATCATTACTTAAGCACAGCGATGTGTGCTCCGTGCGGCTGCCTCGAGTCGAATGAGCATGCTGCTGCCTCAGAACAGGATGTACTTCCTGCCCCCCACCAGGCGCGCACAGCGCCAGCGCGCCTTATCATGACGTCACTTCCGGAAGCTCTTATCAGCAGTTTTGATTTTTCAGCAACACGGGCTAAGTAATATATAGCAGCGCGCTGCTATACATTACTCGGCTGAATACTCTAAGTCCACAGCAAAATAGAGAACAGGCAGGCCACTTCATTCGCCTGATATCTTCTGTTCCAACGTGCTCCTCCACGATGGCAGCTCGGTGGGGCCATGCGTTATAATCGAACAGGAGGAAGGTGGGACCACAGCACCCCTGAAAAGGCGGACATACTGCTGCAAAATGACGTCCCGATACACCTGACCTGTTACAGTTCCTCTGTCAAATAAATGCAGGGGTGCACCAATCATAATCCCACCCCATACCATCAAACCACGACCTTCATACAGGTCCCTTTCAAGGACTTTAAGGGGTGGGTTTCTGATTCCTGACTCACGCCAGATGAAAATCCGGCGAGAATCACTCTTCAGACTATACCTGGACTCGTCTGTGAACATAACCTTGGACCACTGTTCCAATGACAATGTACTGTGTTCTTGACACCAGGGGTCAATAGAATGCACCTTGCAGGTCTCCGGACGCTTAAACCATGTCTGTTCAGTTGTCTGTAGACTGAGTGTCTGGAGACAACTGTTCCAGTGGCTGCGATGAGGTCGTGAGCAAGGCTACCTGCAGTACTCTGTGGCCGTCTGCGGGCACTGAGGGTGAGATATCGGCCTTCTTGTGGTGTTGTACACTGTGGACGTCCCGTACTGTAGCGCCTGGACACGTTTCTTGTCTGCTGGAATCGTTACCATAATCTTGAGATCACACCCTGTGGCACACGGAAGGCCCGTGCTACGACCTGCTGTGTTTGACCAGCCTCCAGTCTTCCTAGAATTCTACCCCTCATTACGTCATCAATATGTGTTCTGTGAACTATTTTCAACACATAGTCGCCATTAGCACGTCTGAAAACGTCTGCACACTTTCTCGCTGCACCGTGCTCTGACATGCACCAACACACCTCTGCGTATGTGGACTGCTGCCGGGGCCACCGTTCGACGACCGCTGGTCAAATGCACCGCATGGTCATACCCTGAGGTGATTTAAACCCGCAAATCGCCCACCAGAGCGTTGTTTCACTATGTATCAGCATTATCCTTAATTTATGAGCATGAATGCAGAAATATGTAGAGATGCGAAAGATTTCTTAATCTGTCACTCAATACTCTTTGCGCAGTTCTAACGCATCGACTGCACACCGACCAGGGCATCGCCGCGAATCGGCGTCAAGAAGGCGCTGTATCGATCCGCCACTGGAAAGATAGGGCAGCGCCACTGCTCCAGGAAGACAGAGTTCAGCACCCCCTGTTGACGCTGACTTAACCAGAAGTCCATCGGTCGTCGGGCCAGTTTGGTCGCAGATTTCGAGACCATCAGTACTGAGTAATAGGAAGAAGAATACGAGCAGTAATAGTGCGTAAATGTAACTGCGTGTAGGAGGTACAGTAAGCACATCAATTCACCTCATAACAGGAAGTTACGTTCCTGTCCTTTTTGGAAATAAAGTGTTCTATTAATCTGCAAATGTTATGTGCAGATCATTTTGGATCCCTGCCACCGGCCATCGCAACTTCTCTCCTTTCTTGTTGGTGTCGGTGCTGATTCCTACAGTGTCGACACAGTCGATGTCTATTCAGAAGACGTCAAGGCCTGGCCACTATGAAAGTCTGTAAATGTTATTCAACTGCAAACATATCAAACTGGGTTAGTGCATGAATGTTCAAACTTAAGTAGACCCACCGCTGGAGCTCCAGAGAGGAGATGCTTGCATCTCGCTGTCAGCAGCGTAATCGTTCTTGGCAGCGCCGTCGTGCTGCGGTGGCGGCTGCAGGAAACGCGGCTGCACAACTGACAGCTTGCATATTTGAAAGTTCGGCCTCCCGGATACCGCAGAGACTGCCACAGGGCACAGTGCCTCGCTTATACGATTCACAAGCTAGTTCAGCAAAGTGCACTTGCAGGTGCACCATCTCTTATGCAACACAGAAACTAGCTGCTTGTTCAAAATACAGACTGTGAAATAGATATCATGTTATGATTAAGTTACTACGAATGACTTACAACGAATATTTGTGATTAAGACTCAAATAGTTACTAGAGCATGAAATACATGCATTGAATTCACGGAGTATGCCCTCCTGATGCTTGTACTTGTTTTATTATCAGAATGGGGATATGATAGAATATTAAAAATGAAATAACTGTTTTAACCTCAAATAAATAGTTGTGATAGCTGCTCAAAACTTTTGACTGGTAGTGCACATACCTTTACCGTTGGAAAATTCTGGCACTATCTAGTATAGAGGGCCTGATGATGGCGTATTGTATCGCCGAAACCGGTAGCCTATAAAATGAACCGCAGATGAACTTACAGCTGACGGTGTTCTTGACAGTTTTTACATATGTTGTAAAGGGTTCCAAGGGTAACTAGGAAGGAGAGGGGGGTATTCTTTTAGGCTTCGAGGGGTGATGTAGTCGTAACTGGTGGAAGTTTTTGAAGTAAATGTTTTATGTTGTGTGGCGTGATTTATGTATTTAACTCTGTTTGTGGTATATAGCCTTATTGGTGGAAGCTGGGAGCCGCTGGTGGGTCAGTGATATTTGTACATTCATACATTGTCAGAAACGCAGAGTAATCAAAACGAGAGTCGTCAGGAATTGTGACAAGTGGGATAAATAGATTGCAGAGTGAAGAGGTTTGATCAGATTTTCAGACAGGGGATGGTTGTTGTGGTGCTATGGCTAGTGAACTATGGAATTACTGCTGGTGGTCAGTTGGAATGCTTTCCAATATGTGCAGTAGTTCATGGGGGGCGCAGCATTAAGTATGATGTGTGTCTGACATCAGTCCTAGCGATTTTTAGCATTTGACAAGTTCCTGATGTGCATATGAATTTACTTGTGGCATGTGAGTATATCCCAGTTACAATTCTGTAGGACAGAGTGTTATAAGCGACAGAAATCTTGTTGGGGGAGTAGGGCATGGGGGGGGGGGGGGGGCAGGGTGTAGTGATGAAGATGTATGGTATTTGTTGTAGGAACATGGATGGATAGTGCCTCTGACAGTGTTTGCTGCAGAAGAGACGTGGCATGACATATACCATCAGATTGTTGGTAGGCATTCCAATTGGTGCGGGAGTAATCTTTTATAGCTTTTGGATGGATACTGGGATGGGGTACATGGAAATGAGGTAGTGAGTAGGAGATGGTGAGTAGAAGGTAAGTGGTTACTTATAAGTGGCTCAAGGACCGCTTCAGTGATGCCTACAAGGTGGTTGAGAGAGCCTACAACAACACCTGGAGTGGTGTTACGTTTAGGACTGGCATGCAGTATAGTGTCTATGTCAGCATGGTAAACTGATGCCACTATTGTAGTTCTGCAAGAAAATTAAAAAATGGCTCTGAGCACTATGCGACTTAACTTCTGAGGTCATCAGTCGCCTAGAACTTAGAACTAATTAAACCTAACTAACCTAAGGACATCACACACATCCATGCCTGAGGCAGGATTCGAACCTGCGACCGTAGCGGTCACGCGGTTCCAGACTGAAGCGCCTTTAACCGCCGGCCAAGAAAATTCCTGCGGATGTTAGGATCAGGGGCAATAACATAGGGGAAAAAGTATGGTGTATGTGGATGAGGAAATTTTAGGTATGGGATGTGAAGCACAGATGTATACGTTAGCAGAGGTAATAATTACCGATTGAAGATGATGATGAGGTGTTTAGTGGGCGAGTTTTGCAGGGGTTTTGGCGAAATGGGGATGTTTCTTCTGATGATCAGTTGCAGCTACACCCCAGCCATGGGAAGGGAATTATCTGTAGGGAAGAGTTCAGTCGGTGTGATAATATTGAAACAATGTTTCATTAAGAATGTAAGTATGAGTGTCATGTTAGGACAGCGTTTGCATTAACAAGAGCTTGTTTGTCGGAAGAACTAAATATGTTGTGGAACAGAATCACGTATTGCTGTCATACCATGATGTAAGGTTATAGAGTGGTTTGTGTGGATGTGGGGTAAAGAGGGTTGAAATTAGGGTGTTGAGGAAATTGATTGCAAAGTGGACATGTGTTTTGAAGCGGGTGGCTTGTGTTTTGAGGTGGAATACTAATTTTAGGCTGCAAGGGAGATTTGTTGGACTATGTGTCATCATTGGAAGGGGTGCACATTGTGTAAGACAATGGGTAGGAATCTGATGATGTCTTCAGCAGTGGCAGGTGGACAGAGTGAGATTTTAGGATGTATAGGATTCACAATGGGTTGGACTGGCATGGCTAGTCTAGTTTGATAGGTGGGTGCTTGACTTTGCATTTTGAGGAGTAGCTAGGAATGGAATCGTCGCAAGTGTTGCAGGGGGGACGCAGGTGTTGTTTGGCTCAGCAGATGGTGCTGAAAGGAGCTAGGGAGGTAAAGATGATGCAAGGTATTTTGAATAGGAGGTCTATGCAGAAGTTGGAATCTGGGAATTTGAGATGAACAAAGGCTTTTCATGGTATGAGTTGTACAATGAGAAGGTGTGGGATGTATTTCTTGATTTCATGTGTTGTGGGTTTAGCTTTTAGAAACTTGGGATAAGAGCAGGGCAGGATGAAAGTGTGGACATTTGGAGCAAAAGATGCAGGAAGAGGCAGGGGAGTAGTATATATTGTAGGATCAGGATTGGTTTTGGGTTTTTTGGAAGTGGTGATATAAGTAGATCATGTGTTGAGAACTTCGGTGGTTTTTTTGTGGCGGTTGGAGGTGGGCATGGCTGGTGAATGGGAGACGGCGGGATATGTTGTGGTGCAGGTCATTCAAGATGGCTCAAGGTAGTGGGGCATCTTGTTGATTAAGTGCCAGCTGTTTCCACTGTACCTCAGGAGGACGTTATGTCCTCCAGTGACCGGTGATGAGGTTGGTGGTAGTGTATGGGAAGTGATCTGGGCAGGGAAAGCTGTAAGGAGAGAATATGCTTAGGAAGTGGTAGAAAATGGATAAGAGATTGTGGATACACCGGTTCCCGTCAGATCACCGAAGTTAAGCGGTGTCGGGCATGGCCAGCACTTGGATGGGTGACCATCCGGGCCACCATGCACTGTTGGCGTTTTTCGGGGTGCACTCAGCCTCGTGAGCTACTCGACCGAATAGTAGCGGCTCCGGTCAAAGAAAACCATCGTAACGAACGGGAGAGCGGTGTGCTGACCACACGCCCCTCCTATCCGCATCCTCAGCCAAGGATGACACTGCGGTCGGATGGTCCCGATGGGCCACTTGTGGCCTGACGACGGAGTGCTTTATTTGAGGAAGTACCCCATGTAGTTATAGTGCGAACAGGATGAGGTCGAATAAATGACAGAAGTAGTAGGAATTTCCATGCTGTGATGTAAGAATTGGGCACACTGCACAGTAGAAGATGAAAATCAACGTCGGTAAAGTGATGGGGACGAAAGCAACAGCGGTGGTGGCAGCAGCAGCGGTGGCGACGAGGCTGTACAGGAAACGCCAACAAACAAGGTGACAGCTATCAAAATATCACTAGGAAGTGGCTTTAGCCAGACTTACTGATAGGTTTGAGAACGGATTATATGCTGCCATATTATATAAGATCTCCACGAAGTGGCGCATTACCACTCTCCAGAAAAATGTTTTACCTTTTGAATAGAAGCTTTGAAATACATAAAAAGCCGATAAAGTCAACTTTTTAAAAATGCACTTTGGTGGACATAATTCTGATTCCTATAACATTTTAGATGATTTTATACTACAGTTAAAGTACACTGTCCAGTCACATTAATGTGACCACCTGTCAAAAGCCTAAATAAACAGCTTTAGAGGTGTGACCGCTGTGAGACGTGGAGGAAGAAAGTCAGTTAGATTCTGGTAGGCACCAGCAGGAATGTGAAGCCACGCCACCTCCAGTGCGGTGACCAGCTACACTAGATTTCTCAGCTGAGGATCCTTGGCACAAACAGCCAAACTGAGGTGATCCCACAGATTACCGATTGGAATTAAATATGGGGAGTCTGTTAGCCAGGGAAATTTAACAAACTCATTCTGGTGCTCTTGAGACCATGCATGTACACTGTTAACTGTGTGACGAGTTGCATTGTCCTGCTCATAGTTGCTATTGTGCTGAAGAATAAGAACTTCATATAGTGGTGAACATCATCCCCAAGGATAGATGCCTACTTGTACTGATCCATTGCACCACCCAAGGTGACGAAAACATTCCCCAGAAGTAACGTTGCACCCTTTAGTATGGACCTTTCTGATTATTGTTGCAGTATGTTTGCTTTCAGAAGTTTCACACTGTTTACACCAACCGCCATCTAGAGTATGGTGCATAAAAGGGGGTGATCCCCTGCATCTGAAAAGGCCACCTGTTGCCATTCAGAGGACATCCAGCTGTAGTGTTGGTGTGCAAATTCCAGCCGACGAACAGCAGTCAGCTCGGGTGCATGAACTGCATACCTGCTGCCAAGACTCATACACAGCTCCGTTTGCTGGACAACCATTGAGGAGACACTGCTGTATGGCTCTGAGCACTATGGGACTTAACATCTGTGGTCATCAGTCCCCTAGAACTTAGAACTACTTAAACCTAACATCACACACATCCATGCCTGAGGCAGGATTCGAACCTGCGACCGTAGCAGTCGCGCGGTTCCGGACTGTGCGCCTAGAACCGCTAGACCACCGCGGCCGGCACACTGCTGTAGCCCCTTGATTCATCTAGGTGGTCAGTTGCTCAGTTGCTGGGTACCTTGATTGATAACCAATTGCAAGCGCCAGTTTTCGGAAAAGTGATCCATTATGCATGGTTTGCCGCGAAATTATTGTCAATGTTTGACATTTTCATCACCATTAACCATGTTTCTTTCCAGAGTCAGTGAAGAAATGTCACTGTGGCAAATCTACCTTCGCGCGATGCTCATGGTGTTCGGAATTTGTATGTTTTGTGTGTTTCTGCGATCGATATCAACTAAGGGAATGCACCAAATCTTCCGTGGATCACGGGGTCTCGAGTTCGATTCCCAACCCGATTGGAGATTTTCTCCGCCCGGAGACTGGGTGCTTGTGTTGTCCTCAACATTCCATCATCATCTTAATCATTCGTGATGGTGGCTAGATTGGACTGTGAAAAAAATTGGACTGTGAAAAAATTGGGACTTCGTACGGGCGCTGATAACCACGCAGTTGAACGCCCTACGAACCAAACATCATCATCATCATCATCATCATCATCATCATCAAATCTTCCGGATATGTTAACTTAAGAATAAAATGTAAGAGCTCATATTTGAATGAAATATAAGAATATAAGACTTTGAAAGATTGTAACTCCTGAAGATATTGTGGGGCAGCGGATAGAATTTATATGTTGCTGTTATATAAAATTTGTTTGGTTGTAGAAACACTGCATTTCCCGTTATTTAGAACGTTATTTATGCTGTCTTTCGCCGTTCTCAACACTGGCTCTCTAACTACAATATTGGCAACCAGAAAGTGATTAGCAAAACGTGAAGCCTGTAATTAGAATTCCTAGTGCCCACTTCATCTGAGAATACACTTATAGTTACAGCTCATAGCTCTGAGGAATTAGGAGATTGTCCGGGATTTATAATCAAAAACGATTTTCTAAAATAGTTGAGTATATTCCGAAAGTCACAGATGAAAAACAAAAGAATCCACACAACCTAACTAACAGAGCAGTTCAGAGTCTAATGCGCTGATGCAACTATAATGTCGAAATTAAATGTTTAAATGAATGCTCGCCATAATTTGATGATAAGGTTCATCAAACGCCACGCTAACTAATGGTAGAATGTTTGTCCCGCGGCGGCACGTGAAAAATACGACATACGCAAACTGAAGCTAGATAATGAAAATCATCCCAGAATTGACACTTCACTCGAAAATGATTTCATGGTTACGCGCATCCCGAGCAACTTAATATGGCATCCGAGGCTGTTTGTAGCAATGATACCGACGCGACGCGACTCCTGACTCAGATGGCGTGCTATTCAGCGTCTGGAGAGAACTGGGGCCCTTCCTTCCTCGCACAGCGTTCTTATATATAAAGCCGCGGTGCGGACGGCTAAGGGAACGCCTGATCAAATCGGCTCTCCCGACTAGCCGCTGGGCTAGTAATGCACCACTTTAAGTTACGAATAAATCATAGCTTCTTTTGCTGATGGCCGATGAAGCTCTCAATTTAAATGTGCATTCAGCACGCAGGTAAGTATTGATAATAAAATTTTGACGTGGCTAAGTTAAATATTTTGGGCGAGAGAAATAATTTAATTACACTGCACGCAGTAGACGAGCTCTGAACTGGCCCTTTGGAGATACGTTATCGCTATAGTTTTATAGGTATTCAAATGAAACTTCTTACATCTTCATAGTTATAGCGGATCTCCAACCTACTTAAATATAAACATCCTAGCCTTATTTATAAGCCTACTTAATCTATCTTGCTTCCTTAAGTTTTAAGACGAAAACCAGAAAATCATGAATTTCCACTAAAATCTTAATTTGTGAGATCCAGAAGACTGTTTTTATTAAATTATTATGAAAGAGGAATCTAAATATGAATTTTTACTTCTCTAGCTCTTTTCTGTTGCGCCAATGATTTTTACAGAAAAACGTCCAAATTTCGAAAATGGCTAAAGTTATCGAACTGATATTCAACACACATTAATTTAGTATTACTCCTGACATGCTAGAAATGTTTTAGGTTATTTGCTTGATTTTTAAAGTATTGCGCAACATTTATGACGTCAGAGCTAGTTACAGTGGACTGACTGGCACACAATGGAAAGACTGATGTGAATTTACTACGGCATGAGTAGGCTGCTTCCCTACAATATCGTACACGTAATTATATTACTGAATAGGTTCGAGTCCTCCCTTGGGCATGTGTGTGTGTGTTTGTGTGTTGTCCTTAGTGTAAGTTAGTTTAAGTTATATTAATTAGTGTGTAACCCTAGGGACCGATGACCTCAGCAGTTTTGTCCTATAGAACTTACCACAAATTTCCAAATTACTTGATATATGTATGACAGTGTGAATCCCAGTTGAGATTTTACAATTAATCCCTTGTGCCCCCTAACTTGATAAGAAACATTCGTGTAGTAACCTTCTACCGACATGGGTAGATAAAGGAAAAAATAAAAAATAAAATAAATAAATAGAATAATCGGGCTTCGAACACGGGGCGGAAAAAATAACAGGTCGTGACGCTGCCCATCTGCCGCCACTTCTTCTGAGGTTATTGAGATATAAAAGGAATTTAAGCTAAGACGTAAACTTTGACCGTCGTTTTCTCAGAAACGGTCTAGTATCTATGGATAAGCCGAGACACGTGTTTGCTTATTTTGACTCCTCTTCTGCTGAGCGAAATTTCTGGGAAATCAGATTATGGCCATTTGCCGTGTTCTCTTCATTGTGGAGGGAAGCGTTATTTTCCGTTTATTCTCTGTACAATGATCGTAGCCGATACTATAGAAATATAAGTCTTACTACAATACCACTGTAACAGTTGTTTGCACAATTTACAGCAATGAAACGAAATAAAATAACGTACATATCCTTATTTTATTTCTTAAAAGCAGGGCCATTAGGAATATTAAGACAAAATGATAAACAACATAGGTGTATATGAAATTACTTTCGTGACTTTTTAGTTTGACATCATATTTAATAAGCAGTGCAGGCCACGTCCACAGTCATGTTCCTTCACACTCCTCTAACGTAGTAGACAAAAGGGAACCTCTGGATAAAAGTATTCAAACTACGAAGATAAAACATAAAATAGAAAGAAGATATAAAAGATAAAACTGGTGTCTTATGCTTTTGACTTGGACTATTTTCTCTTTATTCTGTGCACATTGATTTTAATATCTTACATAGCATACAGCACACGTAGAGCATACTTGTCAACACACGTTTATCTTTGACTATTTGCCCGAGCGGTCGCTGGACACAGTAATGTGATACCTGAGAATAGTATATGGTGTGGTTGTGGGTTACTCTTTGACCTGTACCGAATATTATGGCTACAGTTTTCAAGCCCAGTAATGTCCTAAGCAATTTCATTATATCACGTTTTCGCCTATTGCCTACTTACGGCTTATTCCTGTACTTAAACAATGTTTAGTTTTTATTCTTTATTCTACTCAGCTATCAGGCCAACCACGCACTGGTCATGAAAAAGTATGCAACACAAAATATATGTAGTTAACGGGTTAAACATTGTAAGTGCCGTTTTTATTCTGTTTTCAGTTTCATTTTATTCCGGTAACCGTGATCAATAGTTGCTTTCAAATGGTTCAAATTTTTCTATGCACTATGGAACTTAACATCTGAGGTCATCAGACTTAGAAATACTTGAACCTAACTAACCTAAGGACATCACACACATCCATGCCCAATGCAGAATTCGAACCTGCGACCGTAGCAGCAGCGTGGTTTCGGACTGAAGCGTCTAGAACCGCTCGGCCACAGCGGCCGGCAATAGTTTCTCTGTAATTTGCAATCTAGTTATGTTTTGCTGACATGTGTGCCCTTGAAACTTCCTGGCACATTAAAACTGTGTGCCCGACCGAGACTCGAACTCGGGACCTTTGCCTTTCGCGGGCAAGTGCTCTACCATCTGAGCTACCGAAGCACGACTCACGCCCGGTACTCACAGCTTTACTTCTGCCATTATCTCGTCTCCTACCTTCCAAATTTTACAGAAGCTCTCCTGCGAACCTTGCAGAACTAGCACTCCTGAAAGAAAGGATACTGTGGAGACATGGCTTAGCCACAGCCTGGGGATGTTTCCAGAATGAGATTCTCACTCTTCAGCGGAGTGTGCACTGATATGAAACTTCCTGGCAGATTAAAACTGTGTGCCCGACCGAGACTCGAACTCGGGACCTTTGCCTTTCGCGGGCAAATGCTCTACCATCTCTTTCAGGAGTGGTTCTGTAAGGTTCGCAGGAGAGCTTCTGTAAAGTTTGGAAGGTAGGAGACGAGATACTGGCAGAAGTGAAGTTGTGAGTACCTGGCGTGAGTCGTGCTTCGGTAGCTCAGATGGTTCGATCATGCGTTCGACAGAGTGGATCATATCTTTTTGTATGCGGTGATGGGCAGATTGGGACTCCCACAGGCCTTCATCCTAGTGATCATGCGACTGTTACACGGCGTACGATCAAAGGTCTCGGTGAATGGGCGGGGCACTGACTAAAATTGTTATTTCAAAGTCAGTTCGTCAAGGTTGCACCCTTTCGATATTTTTGTATGCAATGGCTTTGGAACCCTGTCTATATGGTCTCCGAAGACGGTTGGAGGGAGTGCCGTTGCCACGACTGACGTTTCATTGCCGCGCTTATGCTGACGATGTGATGCTGGTGGCACGGACAGGCGAAGAAGTACGTACGGCGTTGGCATGGATACAGCGATACGGGATGGCGGCAGGAAGCGTGCTTAATCTACAAAAATCACGCTGCATGAATGTCGGTCGAGGATTACAACCGGGGGAGGAAGGCCCGCTCATCTTAGTTAAGACCATAAAATGCCTAGGTATTACGTTCCACACGGATGTGCAGCGGACAGCAGCGGATAACTACCGACGCATATTGAAGCTGATGCGGACAATGGTGCTGTTGCAGAAATTAAGAGCGTTGGATATGATTCAGAGGGTGACCTATGTTAACGTATACCTAGCACCGAGACTCACTCACGTAGCGCATGTCCTGCCTTTAACGCGCACAATGGCATCACGGATACAAGCAACTTTCGGAACCTACGTGAGTGTGGGACACCTGTTTAAGATCCGATACACAACGCTTACGCTACCACCTGGAGAGGGTGGACTTGGTCTAGTGAACGTATATGAAAAGGCACGGGCGTTATTCGATTTTCCGACAGTGGCGCGGTCAATTTCGAAATATCTCGGGTGCGGTGCGGTGCGTTGGCCGATGTACTAGCGCCCACTTTAATGCTGCCCCCAGTCAATGTGGGCCTTATTTCACCGAAGCTGTCACATTTCAAGTCTTTTTATTTGGAGCTTAGCTATGTCAGAGATTCCTTCCCAACAACACGACTACCGACGACGCGAGACGTATACCAACTCTTACTGCGCCGGTGCCCCAGGAATACCCTGGAAAAGAAGTACCCAGACAAGAACTGGCGACAGATATGGCGCGTTATACGGAACGTTTACCTCCCAACGTCGGTACGCTGAACATGGTATGTGGTAATAAATAGGAAGTTCGCAACGAATCAACGGCGGCACGCGATTCATTTGGCAGACACTCCACTATGTTTAGGCTGCGCAACAGTGGACACTGCTGAACATCGTTTAGCATGTAGTGGGACGGCTCCAGTGTGGCACTTGGCACAACAGATATTGGCGTTCCTGTTACGCTCCGCCCCTCACACAATTTCATCAGACACACTTTTTTTCCCCCAAGAATCTTATTTCCCGGTCCAAAAAACCAATGCAGTGACGTGGGTCCGGGGAATTGTGGTGGGCTACGTGTATAACGAATCGGAAAAGGACAAAATTGATTTTTGGCATTTTCTCCAGGATGGACACACGAAGCTGCAACAGCATAAGAAATATAGGCAAGACTTGGCTAATTACTTGCGCCTTACATTTACCGACCCGCCGGCCAGATGGGGTGTGACGGGTGAGAGATGAGATAGACGAAGAAGCCGAGATAGACATCGATCACACTTACAGACCCTTAGTTAATTTGGAGAAGACGACCCAGTCTTACACCAACGTCTGGAGAACGAGTCGATAGATGGCTCTCTTGCTCTATCGAACGTCGGGTCGTGAGCAGGTGTCGCCTCCGACACGAATTTCATTTCATTGCTACAGGAGGATGTTTCTTTTGTATTTGTACTATCCGCCATGTCGTCATGTCTTTCATTTGGGCATTTTCAGTTTTATTCATTTCCTTAATTAATTAATTTTCTAATTAGCCACTATTTGTCAACATATGGACTTTGTAGACACTATTTATGCGATAGTACAACAAAATGTATGTCAGCAAAGGTGGTAAGCCTGACATTGGATACTAAAAAAAATAAAAATAAAAAAAATAAATAATAAAAAATAAATAAATAAAAAAATGGTTCCCTTGAAAAAAAATAAATAAAAAAAATGTTGGTAGAGCACTTGCCCGCAAAAAAAAAAAAAGATGGTAGAAAATTTGCCCGCGAAAGGCATAGGTCCCGAGTTCGAGTCTCGGTCGGGCACACAGTTTTAATCTGCCAGGAAATTTCATATCAGCGCACAATCCGCTGCAGAGTGAAGATCTCATTATGTGCGCCGTTACTTGACAATGGCTGCGTAGCCAAAACATAGTAGTAGGTAAAATAAAAATGGAATAGAATTAAATAATAGCCAATGCGGGAAATGTATTTCCCTCAACTTGTTTATCCACGTGTGTAGCTTTTGTTATTATTCGTGTGCTTGTCATATATTACGTAGAGCACCACTAGGGGACTGGTGCAGCTGGGCGATCTTAACGTCACATAGTGCAGACTGGTAAGCAACGGACGGATGGTGCTCGCTCCTTTAGAGTTGCTCTGAATTGAGGTCTGTCTAAAAAGTATCCGACCTTTGATTTTCCCGCACAAAAAAGAGATTATAGCGCGGCACCACTGTACAGAGTAAAGGAAGAGACCTTTATGAGCATACGTGAATTTTGTCGCCACCTTCCAGCGCGTCAGTCGCTGCCAATCGGTCGCAATGTGTAGTGCTACACAACGTGTTCGTCGGATTACCGATTCTCTCAAAATGACTGAACGTGTTGAGCAAAGATACTGCATCAAATTTTGTCAAAAGCTTGGTGATTCTCAAAGCGAAACAATTCGTAAGACTCAGCAGGTGTTTGGAGAAGATGCGATGGGTGTAACACAAATTAAGGAGTGGTTCAAGCGATTCAAAAATGGCCGCACATCGGCGGAGAGTGACCAGCGTTCTGGCAGGCCCCAAACTGTTCGGAGAGCAGCTGTTGTTGAGAGGGTGCAAAATTTGCTGATGACAGATCGTCGTTTGATCGTGTGGGAGATTTCCCAAGAGGTTGGAGTGAGTAAAAATTCTGCACATGAAATTTTGCTTGATGATTTGAACATGTGGCTGCGAAATTCTTGCCCAAGTTGTTGTCGCCGGAACAAAAAGTCCTCCGCTTTGACGTTGCACAGGGCTTTCTCGACACCACCAACACTGATCCTGGGTTTCTGAACTCGGTGATAACTACAGATGAGCCATGGGTGTGCGGGTACGATCCACAAAGAAAAAGACAGTCGTCGCAATGGAAGCATCCCGAGTCTCCAAGGCCGCAGAAAGTGCGGCAGGTGCGAAGCAAAATCAAGTTGATGCTGTCTGTCTTCTTTGATGTCTGTGGAATTGTGCATCACAAATACGCACCAGAAGAACAAACAATGACAAAGGAGTACTATCAAGATGTTCTCCGACGTCTCCGTGACGCAGGTCGGCGCAAAAGACCAGACATGTGGATGGCGAAAAACTGGCAACTGCATCCGACAGCGACCTCGCACATTTATCCCGCTTGATCCAAAATTTGGTGGCCAGACACAGAATGACACCCGTTCGCCAACCTCCCTACTCTCCAGACATGGCTCCTTGCGACTTCTGGTTGTTTCCAAAATTGAAGACGCCACTGAAAGGATCCCGTTTTGAGACAAGAGAATAGACAATGTGGAACACGAAGACAGAGCTGAACACCATTCCAAAAGATGGCCTCCAGAGATGTTTCCGGCAGTGGAAGGATCGCTGGGCTAAGTGTGTGCAAGCACAAGGGGCCTAACTTGAAGGGGATTAGTGTCCCATCCCTGTCAGGTATTCGAAATACACTCCTGGAAATTGAAATAAGAACACCGTGAATTCATTGTCCCAGGAAGGGGAAACTTTATTGACACATTCCTGGGGTCAGATACATCACATGATCACACTGACAGAACCACAGGCACATAGACACAGGCAACAGAGCATGCACAATGTCGGCACTAGTACAGTGTATATCCACCTTTCACAGCAATGCAGGCTGCTATTCTCCCATGGAGACGATCGTAGAGATGCTGGATGTAGTCCTGTGGAACGGCTTGCCATGCCATTTCCACCTGGCGCCTCAGTTGGACCAGCGTTCGTGCTGGACGTGCAGACCGCGTGAGACGACGCTTCATCCAGTCCCAAACATGCTCAATGGGGGACAGATCCGGAGATCTTGCTGGCCAGGGTAGTTGACTTACACCTTCTAGAGCATGTTGGGTGGCACGGAATACATGCGGACGTGCATTGTCCTGTTGGAACAGCAAGTTCCCTTGCCGGTCTAGGAATGGTAGAACGATGGGTTCGATGACGGTTTGGATGTACCGTGCACTATTCAGTGTCCCCTCGACGATCACCAGTGGTGTACCGCCAGTGTAGGAGATCGCTCCCCACACCATGATGCCGGGTGTTGGCCCTGTGTGCCTCGGTCGTATGCAGTCCTGATTGTGGCGCTCTTCTGCACGGCGCCAAACACGCATACGACCATCATTGGCACCAAGGCAGAAGCGACTCTCATCGCTGAAGACGACACGTCTCCATTCGTCCCTCCATTCACGCCTGTCGCGACACCACTGGAGGCGGGCTGCACGATGTTGGGGCGTGAGCGGAAGACGGCCTAACGGTGTGCGGGACCGTAGCCCAGCTTCATGGAGACGGTTGCGAATGGTCCTCGCCGATACCCCAGGAGCAACAGTGTCCCTAATTTGCTGGGAAGTGGCGGTGCGGTCCCCTACGGCACTGCGAAGGATCCTACGGTCTTGGCGTGCATCCGTGCGTCGCTGCGGTCCGGTCCCAGGTCGACGGGCACGTGCACCTTCCGCCGACCACTGGCGACAACATCGATGTACTGTGGAGACCTCACGCCCCACGTGTTGAGCAATTCGGCGGTACGTCCACCCGGCCTCCCGCATGCCCACTATATGCCCTCGCTCAAAGTCCGTCAACTGCACATACGGTTCACGTCCACGCTGTCGCGGCATGCTACCAGTGTTAAAGACTGCGATGGAGCTCCGTATGCCACGGCAAACTGGCTGACACTGACGGCGGCGGTGCACAAATGCTGCGCAGCTAGCGCCATTCGACGGCCAACACCACGGTTCCTGGTGTGTCCGCTGTGCCGTGCGTGTGATCATTGCTTGTACAGCCCTCTCGCAGTGTCCGGAGCAAGTATGGTGGGTCTGATACACCGGTGTCAATGTGTTCTTTTTTCCATTTCCAGGAGTGTATTTTTTCTGGCCAAAGGTCGGATACTTTTTAGACAAGCCTCGTATTTGTTACTGTATATAGTTGTCTTATAATAAATGTGCTGCCAATCCTCAAGTCTTCGTAAGAACACCTATGACTTACAATACGTAGCGCAATCCCTCGTTCTGTATATTGCCGGTTACACACGAAGTTTCCAAGTTTATAGCTCTCTTACAGATCTCCATGACAATGCAAGGAAAAAAGGTGTTGCATTACTTATTGAACTCCCCTCGAATATATACAAGTATATACAAGGTGATTGTAATTAAAGTTAAACTTTCAAACCGCTGTAGAAATAACACCACTGGTCAGAATGACGTCAAATTGCAACGGTGTATTATCGGAGAAGGGGGAAAACGTATGGCAGAAGAAAAATAAGTAGTTACAAAGTGTAACAGTAGATGGCGCTATAAGCATCATAATTTAATAGTCGTCGACTACAGATGGCAAATGAATCATGCAACAATGCCTAAGGTGTACGTTTGACGTTAAACAAACTGTAATACTCAGTGTGCATTCGTGTACAGGTGTGATACTGTTAATTACGTTAGCCCATCCACTACGGCAAGATCATATCACATAGAATGGGAAAAAACGGTTTTTAATTGTACTGAGATAAAAAACAGCATAAAAGGAATCACACACATCGGTTTTTAGTCATCCTGAGGCCAAAAACCGCATAAAAAGCATCAATCACATCGGTTTTTAATTGTCCTGATCCCAAAAACCGCACAAAAAGCATCAATCACATCGGTTTTTAACTCTCCCGAGGCCGAAATCCGCATAAAAAGCATCAATCACAATCAAACTGGATTATTAATTTCCGTGTAACTGGCGCAAAACATGTTCAATATACTGTCAACCATTTTCTGCAACAAGTTGAAATCGAGAAACAGCATGTTCCACAACTGATCGAAGTGTTTCCGGGGTCACTTTCAGAATGTGTTTCGCAATGCGTGCCTTCAATGCAGCTAAGTTTGCAATCGGTACACTAACACAACATCTTTCAGATAGCTCCACAACCAGAAGTCACAGATTAAGATCAGGTGATCGGGACGGCCAGGCTGTAGGGAAATGGCGACTGATAGTTCTAGTACTTCCGAAATGGCGCTTTAGCTGGAATGAGGTTGTTACGCAAAAGACACTCATAGCGGTTACCAGTAACGGTACAGGTAACAGGACCAGAAAAAATATGGTCCTGTGATAAATGATACCGTAAACCCGCACCACACAGTGATCTTTTCAGGATTAAGTGGTACTGGTTGATCTGAGTCTGGATTTTCCGTTTCCCATATTGGACAGTTCTGTGTATTGAAATGGTTCAAATGGCTCTAAGTACTATGGGAGTTAACATCTGAAGTCCCCTAGACTTAGAACTACTGAAACCTAACTAACCTAAGGAAATCACACACATCCATGCCCGAGGCAGGATTCGAACCTGCGACCGTGGCAGCAGCGTGGTTCCGGATTGAAGCGCCTAGAACCGCTCGGCTACAGCGGCCGGCATTCTGTGTATTGACATATCCTCTCAGATGGAAGTGAGCTTCGTCTGTCCACAAAATCTTCTACAGCCAATCATTGTCCACTTCCATGCGAGCAAGAAATTCTTAAGCAAATGTCTAAAAAAAAAAAATGGTTCAAATGGCTCTGAGCACTATGGGACTTAACTTCTAAGGTCATCAGTCCCTAGAACTTAGAACTACTTAAACCTAACTAACCTAAGGACATCACACATATCCATGCCTGAGGCAGGATTCGAACCTGCGACCGTAGCGGCGCAAATGTCTCTCTTGCTGGCAGGTCACATGGGTAATTTTGAATGGATAGCATAGAAGGCTGTTTCGTAGGATTTTACGCACCGTGCTCACGGGTATGTCCAATGTTCGGGCAATTCTTCGTGCGCTACACGTTTGCAGACCTACACTCGTTCCTCCTGCACTGCTGTGGCCACTGTTTCCACTGACGTCGAATCAGCTCGTTACCTTTCTCTACCAGGTTGCACACCAAAAGAACCCATCTTTTCGAATTTATGAATCATTTTCTCCAGACCCACGGCAGCCATTGGAGCAACGCCATTTTTCAAACCCTTCAGTGTCCGGAACTTCTGCAGATCAATGTGTGCAGAGTCATCATTCTTGTGACACAGCTTTACAAGCAGAGCGTGATCATGCATTGAGACAGTCATGGCGAACGTCGCAGACGCGAAAGGAGGAAAAGCCTTTTTTCTTCCTTTATTGTGTTTCAGTGCCCCATGTGGGGCAGGATGGCGGCAGCATATGCACTGATCTTCAGCTGAAAGACAGTAATTATACAAAGAAGACACTTAAAATAACAGAATGGAGAAAATATGGCATACATAGATATAAAAAATGAGGAACAGTACGGAAGAGAATAGAAAAAAGGGAGCTACTGTAAAATGGAGATAAAAACAGTAAAAAAAGTAGTGCACACAATAAACCACACACTGGGACAATTAAAGAACACAAAGCGAAGTATGACCGGAGCATAGGAGTATCGAAGGGCAGCGTAGCACATAACAATCACTGAGAGTAACACTATGTACAAGACCAGCACACATTTAAAATTACAGCTCTTGACGCACGAAAGAACAGCACCAAACAACACTAAATAGCACATTGTTTACGATGAGCATACTGAGAGTACCTGTCAGGGGCATAGAGACGAGGGAGGAGGGAAGAAGGAAGGGAGGGCTGGAGATGGGGTCAGAATGGAAGAAGCATGGGTGGGGAAGAGGGGGGAGATGGGTGGGGGGTGCACCAAAGAGGGCTGGGGAGGGAAGGACATGGGAGGGAAGCAGTGAAGGAGAGGGTGCAGGGACTCAGGGAGGGAAGGAGGAACATCCGCTCTGGGAGGAGGACAGAGGAAAAAGGGGGCCCTGGGGAGGGGGGGGGGGGGGCGAGAGCAAGGCCAGGATACAGTTGGAAGGAAGGGTAGATGTCACGGAGAAGTTCAACATCTGGGAGGGGAGGTGCTGGAAATTGCCCTAATGAAAGAGATGGAGTGTGTGGAGGTGGAGAGAGGGAGGGATACAGCGATAAGGTGCGGCAATGGGTGGTGGGTGGAGAGGAAGGAGGAAGCCAGGTGGGGGGGATCAAGTCTGTGGACAGTGCAAAGGAGGCAGAGATGATGAAGGAAAAGGAGGAGGTGGGGGAAGGGGATGAGGTCATATAGGAGGCGAGGAGTCATGTGGAGAAGGAAGGTGGATATGGATGGCAAGGAGGAGTGCATGGTGTTCGAGAATTTGGAGGGCCTTGTAAAAGTGAGGGGGGGGGGGCGTAAAGATCCAGGCAATGCTGGCATAACAGAGGACAGGTCAGATGAGGGATCTGTAGGTGTGGAGGATAGTGGAAGGATGCAATCCCCATGTCTGGCCAGACAGGAGGGGTTCAGACGAAGGAACCACTGGTTACACCAAGTGGTGAACTGGTCAAATTGTGTTTGGAGGGCACATTGGCATCATTGAGAGTAGGATAGAGAGCCAGGAAGGAGATGTCATCAGCATATTGGTGTGGCTTGGGCATATCGACGGTGTACAGGAGAGAAAGGAGAGGGAGACGACGGAGCCAGCAGTGGGATAAAAGATACGGGAGTTGGTGTTGTGGAGGGCGACATAGAAAGGACGGCGTGACAGGAAGGAAGCGACCAGGTGGACAAAATTGACAGGCAGGGCGTAGGTTTGTAGTTTAAAGAGGAGGAAAAACCGTGTACCTGGCATGTTTATACCAACCTCTATGGGTTGTGCACATGACACGTGTTTTCATTTACGCATTATGACACCTACAGCGCCATCTATTGATCAGTTTTCGCACTATTTTTCTTCTTCTGCAAATGGTTGAAATGGCTATAAGCACTATGGGAGTTAACATCTGAGGTCATCAGTCCCCCAGACTTAGAACTACTTAAACCTAAATAACCTAAGAACATCACACACGTCCTGGTCGAGGCAGGATTCGAACCTGCCACCGTAACAGCAGCGCGGTTCCAGACTGAAGCGCCACAGCGGCCGGCTTCTTCTTCTGCCATACGTTTTTCCCTTCTCCGACAATATTTCGTTGCAATTTTACGTCATTCCGGCCAGTGGTGTTATTTTTACAAGGTTTTGAAAGTTTATCCTTAATTATAATCAGGCTGTGTATAACGGAAGCAGGTTGGTTTTATTCAGGATTCCAATATACCATATTATTTCCCGCTCTTTCAGCTACAAAAGCATGTTTTTTAACGTAATTCCCAGTCAGTGCGGCGGCCTTACGCCATATTCCTGTATGCCCGCATGGTACAACTCTAGTGGTCGACGTTAGAGCCAACGTCATGCTGCATCAACATCGTCCCCATCATCCACGTACTGCTCCCCGTGGAGTGCATCCTTCTTTCGGCCAAACAGATGGAAGTCGGAAGGTGTGAAGATTCGAGCTGTAGGATGGGTGAGGAAGAACTGTCCAACGTAGTTTTATGAGATCCTCTTGGGTGCGCAGACTTGTGTGAGGCCTTGCATTTTTCATGGAGAAGGAGAAGTTCGTTGGCAGTTTTGTGGTGATGAAAACGCTGAAGTCCAACACTGTAGGAAACACAGCTGTGTGCGACCAGCCGACTGGTTTGCGCGACCTTTTCTGTGATGATGACAGACGCGTCGCCCAACGACTTACCGTGCTTTTGTTCACTGCCAGGGTTTCGTAGACATTCTGCAAGCGCCTACGAATATCTGTGGTGCTCTGTTTTCCCGCCAAAAGAAAGTCAATAACAGTTCTCTGCTTATATCGCATCTCCGTTACAGACTCCACTTTCAAGTCTTTGTGTTGCGCCGCCACCTAGCGGAGCTTTATGGTACTGTAGGGGCTGATGCGGGAATATCCCATCATGTCCCACAACAAATTCCGCATTTTTTCAACTGAAACTGGCCAATAAAAACGTGTAGCATTCTTGTTGAACGTCCCTCGTATATACATGACGTTAATTACGTATGATGCCGCGTAGAGTTTGCGATCAAACGTCGATTGAATTTCTCAACTCCTGACAGTATATGAAGACGTCGGCTGTATACAATAGTAAGGGACAAGTTGTTTCGAGAAATTGTACAGTAAAGTTTAGAGAAATACGCATAAATAAGATATTTCAAGTACATTCACTGTCAGGTTTTATTGAAATAAATTAGTGTTTTAAAATATTTTTAAAACCATATATTCTATCCGAAAGTTTATTCTAAAACAGATTCATCAATGGTTACTTAATATTGTTTACACTAAAACTGAGTACTCTTAATATTAGTTACCATTGACTTACCACTATTTACTTGCTGAACGAGTTAGCAAAACATTACTGTGGAACTTGTCAAACTCACAAATTTGACAGGTCCGCATTGTTTCACTTTATGATAATAAGATTTTCATCACTAATTTTTGAAATAATTAAAAATAACAACTCAAAAATTAATCTATGATTCGGCACAATGATAAGGGTAGCCCTTAACATTTCTGCTATCACATTGTCACATAAACAATGATACTTAACATCGTTCACATTTGCATGATTAGCAACAAATTTTGGAGCGCACTGGCATTCAGAAGCATATTCAGGATCTTTATCTGAGTCGTAGATATCCACATTATCCTCAGATTTGTACAAATAGCCCCTGAAAAGCAGTTTTCTGGCACGAACTACTACCAGCAGCCATGTTTTTGGCACTTACCGCTGTTCACATATGCATATCCAGACAACGTTGCCATTATTGAGAATCTGAAATTAGAAACTGATGTGCCATTTTTCGCTGCATCATGGGGCCAACAGCTAATATAAATGAAGCAAAACACGTACCACGTTGTACGTGCTACTAAATCTGTTTCTCATCGATTGTCGCTTAACATTACTCACAACCGAGGTCTTCATGTACAGCGTGAGCTTCTTCCATACAGCAAACTGTTCCAGGTACACAGTTAATTTTGGTCTAAGGCGCTGCAGTCATGGACTGTGTGGCTGGTCCCGGCGGAGGTTCGAGTCCTCCCTCGGGCATGGGTGTGTGTGTTTGTCCTTAGGATAATTTAGGTTAAGTAGTGTGTAAGCTTAGGGACTACTGACCTTAGCAGTTAAGTCCCATAAGATTTCACACACATTTGAACATATTTTTGAACAGTTAATTTTCTGTTCTTTGCCATGACAATATCGGTCTGTAGGCTTGCTTCATGGAATTTATTAGGTTTTAGGATCATTATCTCAGTTTCCATCAGTGTATTTTTTAAAGTGTATTTTTAAAGCAAAAGATCAAATAGCGGTACAAAAATTTTCAGAAGAGCTTGCGGGTCTCCTTGTGAGATATATGTAATTGGTGAAAGTCATCGCTTACTTCACACTGGTGCAAGTTATCGTTACTTCAATCTCTTAGTGAACCTAAAGTGACAATACACTTTAAGACAAGAAAAAAAAGCCACACACAGCGAAGAAATTATCCGGATGGGACGGAAATCGGTAGATGTGATGTACACGTACAAACAAATAATTACAATTTCAGAAAAGTTTCATGATTTGTTCAAGAGAAAGAGCTTCACAAATTGAACAAGACAATAACGTGTTGGTCCACCTGTTGCCCTTATCTAGGCAGTTGCTCGGCTTGGCACTGATTGATAGAGTTGTTGGATGTCCTCCTGAGGGATATTATGCCAAATCCTGTGCAATTGGTGCGTTAGATCGTCAAATCCCGAGTTGGTTGGAGGGCCCTGCCAATAATGCTCCAAACTTTATCATTTGGTCATTTGGGCAGAAATCCGGCAACCTTGCTGGCTAAGGCAGGGTTCGGCAAGCACGAAGACAAGCAGTAAAAACTCTTGTGTGCGGGCGGGCATTATCTTGTTGAAACGTAAGCCCCTGATCACTTGCCATGAAGGGCAAGAACACGGGACGTAGAATATCGCCGACGTACCGCTGTGCTGTGAGGGTGCAGCGGATGACAAGCACAGGGATCCTGAGGTGCAATGAAATGGCACCCCAGGCCATCATTCCTAGATGTTGGGCCGTATGGCGGGCCATAGACAGCTTGGTATCCCAACGCTTTCCAGGCCGTGACCAGACACGTCTTCGTTGGTCATCGGGGCTCAGTTCGAAGCGGGACTCAACACTGAAGACAGTCTACTCCAGTCAGTGATATTCCAGGTCGAATGTGCCCGACACCATTGCAGGCGTACGGAGGTCAATGGTAGCCGCCTGTTAACTGTTCTTGTGGTCACTAAGGCACCGGTCGCACGTAGGATCAATGATAATGATGAATTCGGGGATCTGAGTGCCTCTCTGACTATTGCTCGGTCCTCACGTTTGTTGTCTCCCTAGGTCGACCGCTTCCTTTTTGACGCTCTGTTCGGCCATGGTTCACCCATTCCCCCTAATATCGTCGAAAAGTGACATCGCTCCTATTCAGATGTCAAGCGCTTTGTCGGTTATTCCAACCGGCTTCTTGGAGTCCAACTACACGTTCTCTCTGAAAATGCTGGCATCTGCGTATATTGTTCACGCGATTATCTACGAGGCATAGTTACAGTCCAGCTGAGTGCACAGAACGAAATTTGCAACGATTTTATGCCCTGCTATCGACAAGTCTCCTGTTTGCTATCCTTGCCAGCAACGCGGTGAAATTGCGCTGCAGCGTCACATATTCATCCATTGGCCGCCAAAGTTTACAGTTTTGCATTTTCCGTCGATACCTGTATGAATATCAATTTGTGGTTAGTTTACATAACTCCTACGTCGTGCTTAGCTTTTTGTGTGTGTGTGTGTGTGTGTGTGTGACAGAGTGTAATTACGGCTGAGGGAAAAGGTCTACAGGGTGTTCGAAAATTCGCGTTACAAATTTCTAGTATTTGTGGAGAGGAGTGAGTACATAATATTTTGTGTAGGAACCCATGTCCGGAAACGTACCGTTTCCGTGCTAAGACGGTTTCAGTTCAGATGTTTAACTCATCCGACTCTGGTTGAGAAACTGAATTAGGCGTGACGTTGCACAAATGTTAGGTAACAATTCGAAAGGAAACATAACGAAACATCCATTTATCACTTAGGCACAATTGCTTGTGTTTACATTTAAACATTACGTGTTTATATCAAAAGAGTACCCAACGTACTGTAAATACAGAACAGCACTGATGCATTACGATAGCGGTTCGGTGTGGTGATCGCCAACATTGTTACAGATATTGTACCTGCAATGCACGTTCTGGTACACACTTTCCATCCCACCTGGTGTCTCCTCAGTTTCTAACGCAGCGGCCAGAGCTCGTGCCAGCAGATCTTCCTCTGTCTCTACAGGAGTCTCGCAGCAAGGCAGACGTTAAGTGACATCAGGTGACCTGTGACGCATTACACGTCATTCTGTCTACCCTACTGCATATTAGGACAAGCAACTTTGAGGCTTTCCTTTTTCCTGTTGATATACAGGGTGGCGCAGATGGATCGGGTGGTTTTGAAGTGGACTGTACGTCTGGAGGGGGGGAGCCAGGTGTTCGGCGACTTCGTCCTGTGGTGGGGGGGGACGGGAAGTTTCAGTTGCAGGCTGGCAGTCAGTCGCGATGGCTACGTGGTCCGTTGAGCATCGTGTTTTCGCAGTGGAAGAGTTCATACGCAATAACGAGTCAATTGTTGCTGTGACGCGTGCCTTTCGCCGGCGTTTCAACATCCCACCTCGCGGTAGTGTTCCTAAGCGAGATACGATATTGAGTTGGGTGCATAATTTCCGCACTACTGGTTCATGTGCTCCAAAATGGACGCCTAGACCGCCAACAATAACAACGCCTGATAACGTGGAGCGTGTGAGACGCGATGTCACTGCGAGCCCACGTCGATCAACGAGACGTCGTGCTCAAGCTCTTGGAATGTCACGTCGGAGCCTTCAAAGGATTCTTAACGAAGAACTGAAATTCCACCCCTATAAAATCCTGTTGGTACAGAAGATTCTCCCAACAGACCATCTTCAAAGGCTTCAGTTTAGCCAACAGATGTCGGAGTTATTGGAAGATGTAAACCTGATTATCATGATGTCTGACGAGGCTCACTTTCACATTAACAGATACTTAAACAAGCAAAATTGCCGTTACTGGGCCGACACTAACCCAAGAGATCTACACCAACGGCCTCTCCATAGTGACAAAGTGACGGTTTGGTGTGGGGTTTCTAAGGTAGGGATAATTGGTCCTTACTTTTTTGAAAATGAAAGGGAGCAGGCGGTTACTGTTAATTCGCAGCGTTATGTGAACATGATTGAAGATTTTCTTCTCCCACAACTTGAAGAGAACAATTACGACATGGGCATTATGTGGTTCCAACAAGACGGGGCAACTGCACATACCGCTAGGATATCAATGCAAGCTGTACGCGCTCTGTTCCCTGGCCGTTTGATTTCCCGTAATGGAGATGTCCATTGGCCCCCTCGCTCACCGGACCTCACGGTATGTGACTTTTTCTTATGGGGCTATTTAAAAGCAAGGGTCTACATGAACAAACCCCGGACCATTCAGGAGTTGAAGGCAGCAATTCACACCGAAATCACATCAATTCCTGGTGATGTGCTTGAGCGGGCAATGCGGAACGTTAAGGACCGACTCCAAGAATGCGTCGCTCGAGAAGGAGGGCATTTGATGGATGTAATTTTTAAAAACTAACATTACTATTTTTTTGTTAATAAACTTCCATTGTAACTACACGTTTTGCACTTTATTTCAATCCAATACCTTTACAATTGACAGTTTGACAAGTATTTTAAAACCACCCGATCCATCTGCGCCACCCTGTACTTTCCGGGATGTGAGGTCGTGGTCTAAGAACTTTTCTGCTCCTTACGTTTCGTCCAGGACTGCGCTAGACTTCCTCAGAGGCGCTGCTCCGCTGAGTCTTGCCGGAGCAGCGCCTCTGAGGAAGTCCAGCGCAGTCCTGGACGAAACGTAAGGAGCAGAAAAGTTCTTAGACCACGACCTCACATCCCGGAAAGTATATCAACAGCCATGTCACCCGATCGTGAAAGGTTTCCTTTTTCCCTCAGCAGACGTGGACCCGTTACACATCTGAACTGAAACCGTTGTAGAAGGGAAACAACGTTTTCGTACATGGGTTCCTATTCAAAATATTATGTACTCATTCCCCTCTACAAGTCCTAGAAGTTTATAACGGGAGGCGTCTACAGCAGTAGCGCATTATTAGCATCTACAAGAAATTTAATAGTAATATCTGTACTTTCGAAGTTCTTTGTGTTTTTTCATATTATTGTTTTGTGCGGTATAGTGTCACATGATAATGGTGTTATAAGCTGAAAACCAGTTCTCAGCTTAAATGATAACAACTATGAAGTTCCCAATTTTTGTGCCTTTATTTATAAAATATTATAATATTTCCAATAATGAGTGACAGATTAATTGAGTACCACAGCAGTGTAATCAAGTACGTCCGATCCTTTTCAGAACATCAAACCCTGGTGCTGTGAGGCAACAGAAATACGATATTCGGGGGTGTACATATGTGCTAGAACTGACTAACGATCTTAAATAATTGGTAATAGAAAAGCTTTGGAGATGCCCTAAGGGGCTTACACAAATGCCCATAAGTGAGGATGTTCAGTTGCCTCCTAATAGGCACTGTTTAAATTGTGTAGTGTTAGCTACAGTTTCTTGAAAAAGGAAATACCGGAGGAATGTAAAATAGAATTTGCTGACCAACTTCAAAATCATGCATAAGATGGGGATTATTTTCAAAACACTTTTTCTGTCAACAGAAAGTTAAATGTTTATTGTACAAAATGCATAAACAGTGCCAGGTTCTTGATAATTATATGCGTGGCTAGTAGTACTGCTGTACTGTGGAAGGCTGAAGCAAAACGAAGCGGTTTTAGTAGTGATCAATTACGCTCGTACAACAATGCGCAGGCTTTACTCACGCGCAAACGAAGTGATCTGGGTGTTTCACGAACTGCTGACGTGGTGACCAGTTCAGTGAATTAGCTTTTCGTGTTTCCCGGTGTACGACTGTCGACGAACACATGGCGTTCGGGAGCTAACACGTGCAGTACTCATGAGATGCAGCGCACGTGGCTGAGTTTTCACCAATTCCAGCTCATGGAATGCCGACCAAGCTAACTGGAGTTTTCGTAACAAGTAACATCCAAAAACGAAATGATTCAAACGCTCTGTCTGCCTTCGTATTGGCGAGAATGAGCACTTTATGTAGAGAGAATGGACAGAGTTAAAGATTCTGAATAAGTTACTGGCCTTCGGTCTCATGTGAGATGTACTAAGTAGTAGCATATTTGCATATTTTGTGGTAGTCTGCCTTCGGATGACCACCACATAAGTATGTCGATACTTAATATGTGAAGATAGGCAATACACCGGCAAAAATCCAATGAATTGCTCACACTTGTTATTCAGTGTGATTCAGATTAGTCGTTAGTGCTATGTAATTAACTTTGGATTTCTATGTCCACAGGGAAAGAAACGACAAGGAGTGGAGTCCAATGATCTTGGAAGTCAAGTACAGAGTTCCGAGTCCTCTTCTGAGAAATTCATGGAAAAAAATTGTCGAAGCATTCCATGTCATTAGGGAAATTCTTAATCCTAATCGGAGTGTGATTCAATGAAAAGCCCTTTCTGTGTAGAGAAGAGCTAAGATCAAAACTTTACGTTATGTATTCATCATGCAATACCCCGTCAATCCAAAAAGATTTGAGGATGAATTAATGAAAAGTTAAGACTGTGGTTTTAACGCTTCAGGTGTTCCGCGTAGTCTCCTCGCACTTGAGTATAGGGCACAGAACGGTGATACAACGACGTGAAACAGTGAGAAAAATTCTTCTTCGGGATGTTGTTCAACTTGTGCATCAAACTGACTTGAAGATCGGTTATGTCGTCAAAGCGCAGATCCTTCATGTGAATTTCTGCACTTTGTCATGTTGTGGTGGATTCGCATCGATAAGACAAAGTCTCGTCACCCGTGACTGCATTTTCCAAAAAAGAATTCTCCGCATTTTGCATTTCAGTCACGTCACGCCAGGCGTCCTCGTGTCGTCGTTTTTATTCAGGTGTATAAGTTGAAAACCAGTTCTCAGCTTAAATGATAACAACTATGAAGTTCCCAATTTTTGTGCATTTATTTATAAAATATTATAATATTTCCAATAATCTGGGGGACTAACTTTGTTCTCTTTTTCCTCTTCTTCACAACGCTCTGGAGAATGACGTGAACACTTAATTTAGAGATGTTACTCTGCCGCGATTTGTGACACAACAAAACTGACACACTACGGCCGCACGTCCACTAAGAACACTTTCTGCTCACAACTGACTGGTCGAATGCGGCTCTGTTGTTGGCAGTTGTTAACTCAAGCCGTCGCAGTAGTTACCGCGCTGGCGTCGTTTATACATCAGGAACAAAATCAGCCTCGAAACTTTTTGGATGGACGGTGTATACTATCGTTCAGAGAAACGGAACAATGAACTCCATTGTTACTCACAGAACAGGACAAGATTATCATTTAAGTCAGGGGAAAAGATAGCGTGGCTGGTAAATTGTAATGCACGTTAGTACATGCCGTTGACAGGGTACAACTACGTCGAAAACCACATCTTGCGATGCACTCCTCCCGCCAACAGAGAAACGTTTCTCTGTTACGGCAGTTAGTGCACGATTTCTCGTATGTTTACACCACACGAAATGGGACTCTGTATCGTCTCCTGCGGTATCTCACCCAGAACGATAGAGACTGCCGCTCTTCGATAGGGTGCATCCTTTGCTTCCCCTGTAGAACCCTACAGACGACCTGTACTTTCAGATAAGCAATGCACCACCCTATCGTCCGTCAATAGTGTAAAATGCTGTGAGCAGCACTCCACGGTTCGAGCATGCTTGTGTGGGACCCACGCCACAAGACCGAACTTTATTGAGCCCATCTTTGATACCAACGAGCGAAACAAGCACGCCTCGTGCCCAGACGAGTTCAGATTGAATACGAACCACACTCATAAAATCTTAGACCTTGAAATCACATATTTTCTGAGTGCTTTTCGTATAAGAGAGCTGTGCTCTCTTGTTGCTTGTTACAGAGTAATTCCGCGCGGACCGAGCGAGGCGGCGCAGTGGTTAGCACACTGGACTCGCATTCGGGAGGACGACGGTTCAATCCCGCGTCCGGCCATCCTGATTTAGGTTTTCCGTGATTTCCCTAAATCGCTTCAGACAAATGCTGAGATGGTTCCTGAGAAAGGGCACGGCCCATTTCCTTCCCCATCCTTCCCTAATTCGAGCTTGTGCTCCGTCTCTAATGACCTCGTTGTCGACGGGACGTTAAACAGTAATCTCCTCCTCCTCCAATTCCGCGCGGGGTAGCCGTGCGGTCTGGGGCGTCTTGTCGCGGTTCACGCGGCTCCCCCTGTCCGAGGGGGGAGTATGTGCCAAGCAAGATCGTAAGAGATGGAAAAGAGCCACCGTGGTACAACAACCGAGTTAGAAAACTGCTGCGGAAGCAAAGGGAACTTCACAGCAAACATAAACATAGCCAAAGCCTTGCAGACAAACAAAAATTACGCGAAGCGAAATGTAGTGTGAGGAGGGCTATGCGAGAGGCGTTCAATGAATTCGCAAGTAAACAAAATGTCCAGACACTCTGTGACCAAAATGGTACTGAAACAGAGGATGACAGACTAAAGGTCGAAATACTAAATGTCTTTTTCCAAAGTTGTTTCACAGAGAAAGATTGCACTGTAGTTCCTTCTCTAGATTGTCGCACAGATGACAAAATGGTATATATCGAAATAGACGACAGAGGGATAGAGAAATAATTAAAATCTCTCAAAAGAGGAAAGGACTCTGGACCTGATGGGTTACCAGTTCAATTTTACACAGAGTACGCGAAGGAACTTGCCCCCCTTCTTGCAGCGGTGTACCGTAGGTCTCTAGAAGAGCGTAGCGTTCCAAAGGATTGGAAAAGGGCACAGGTCATCCCAGTTTTCAAGAAGGGACGTCGAGCAGATGTGCAGAACTATAGACCTATATCTCTAACGTCGATCAGTTGTAGAATTTTGGAACACGTATTGTGTTCGAGTATAATGACTTTTTTGGAGACAAGAAATCTACTCTGTAGGAATCAGCATGGGTTTCGAAAAAGACGGTCATGTGAAACCCAGATCGCACTATTCGTCCACGAGACTCAGAGGGCCATAGATACGGGTTCACAGGTAGATGCCGTGTTTCTTGACTTCCGCAAGGCGTTCGATACAGTTCCCCACAGTCGTTTAATGAACAAAGTAAGAGCATATGGACTATCAGACCAATTGTGTGATTGGATTGAGGAGTTCCTAGATAACAGGACGCAGCATGTCATTCTCAATGGAGAGAAGTCTTCCGAAGTAAGAGTGATTTCAGGTGTGCCGCAGGGGTGTGTCATAGGACCGTTGCTATTCACAATATACACTCCTGGAAATGGAAAAAAGAACACATTGACATCGGTGTGTCAGACCCACCATACTTGCTCCGGACACTGCGAGAGGGCTGTACAAGCAATGATCACACGCACGGCACAGCGGACACACCAGGAACCGCGGTGTTGGCCGTCGAATGGCGCTAGCTGCGCAGCATTTGTGCACCGCCGCCGTCAGTGTCAGCCAGTTTGCCGTGGCATACGGAGCTCCATCGCAGTCTTTAACACTGGTAGCATGCCGCGACAGCGTGGACGTGAACCGTATGTGCAGTTGACGGACTTTGGGCGAGGGCGTATAGTGGGCATGCGGGAGGCCGGGTGGACGTACCGCCGAATTGCTCAACACGTGGGGCGTGAGGTCTCCACAGTACATCGATGTTGTCGCCAGTGGTCGGCGGAAGGTGCACGTGCCCGTCGACCTGGGACCGGACCGCAGCGACGCACGGATGCACGCCAAGACCGTAGGATCCTACGCAGTGCCGTAGGGGACCGCACCGCCACTTCCCAGCAAATTAGGGACACTGTTGCTCCTTGGGTATCGGCGAGGACCATTCGCAACCGTCTCCATGAAGCTGGGCTACGGTCCCGCACACCGTTAGGCTGTCTTCCGTTCACGCCCCAACATCGTGCAGCCCGCCTCCAGTGGTGTCGCGACAGGCGTGAATGGAGGGACGAATGGAGACGTGTCGTCTTCAGCGATGAGAGTCGCTTCTGCCTTGGTGCCAATGATGGTCGTATGCGTGTTTGGCGCCGTGCAGGTGAGCGCCACAATCAGGACTGCATACGACCGAGGCACACAGGGCCAACACCCGGCATCATGGTGTGGGGAGCGATCTCCTACACTGGCCGTACACCACTGGTGATCGTCGAGGGGACACTGAATAGTGCACGGTACCTCCAAACCGTCATCGAACCCTTCGTTCTACCATTCCTAGTCCGGCAAGGGAACTTGCTGTTCCAACAGGACAATGCACGTCCGCATGTATCCCGTGCCACCCAACGTGCTCTAGAAGGTGTACGTCAACTACCCTGGCCAGCAAGATCTCCGGATCTGTCCCCCATTGAGCATGTTTGGGACTGGATGAAGCGTCGTCTCACGCGGTCTGCACGTCCAGCACGAACGCTGGTCCAACTGAGGCGCCAGGTGGAAATGGCATGGCAAGCCGTTCCACAGGACTACATCCAGCATCTCTACGATCGTCTCCATGGGAGAATAGCAGCCTGCATTGCTGCGAAAGGTGGATATACACTGTACTAGTGCCGACATTGTGCATGCTCTGTTGCCTGTGTCTATGTGCCTGTGGTTCTGTCAGTGTGATCATGTGATGTATCTGACGCCAGGAATGTGTCAATAAAGTTTCCCCTTCCTGGGACAATGAATTCACGGTGTTCTTATTTCAATTTCCAGGAGTGTACATAAATGACCTTGTGGATGACATCGGAAGTTCACTGAGGCTTTTTGCGGATGATGCTGTGGTGTATCGAGAGGTTGTAACAATGGAAAATTGTACTGAAATGCAGGAGGATCTGCAGCGAATTGACGCATGGTGCAGGGAATGGCAATTGAATCTCAATGTAGACAAGTGTAATGTGCTGCGAATACACAGAAAGATAGATCATTTAGCTACAAAATAGCAGGTCAGCAACTGGAAGCAGTTAATACCATAAATTATCTGGGAGTACGCATTAGGAGTGATTTAAAATGGAATGATCATATAATCTTGATCGTCGGTAAAGCAGATGCCAAACTGAGATTCATTGGAAGAATCCTAAGGAAATGCAATCCGAAAATAAAGGAAGTAGGTTACAGTACGCTTGTTCGCCCACTGCTTGAATACTGCTCAGCAGTGTGGGATCCGTACCAGATAGGGTTGATAGAAGATATGGAGAAGATCCAACGGAGAGCAGCGCGCTTCGTTACAGGATCATTTAGTAATCGCGAAAGCGTTACGGAGATGATAGATAAACTCCAGTGGAAGACTCTGCAGGAGAGACGCTCAGTAGCTCGGTACGGGCTTTTGTCAAAGTTTCGAGAACATACCTTCACCGAAGAGTCAAGCAGTATATTGCTCCCTCCTACGTATATCTCGCGAAGAGACCATGAGGATAAAATCAGAGAGATTAGAGCCCACACAGAGGCATACCGACAATCCTTCTTTCCACGAACAATACGAGAATGGAATAGAAGGGAGAACCGATAGAGGTACTCAAGGTACCCTCCGCCACACACCGTCAGGTGGCTTGCGGAGTATGGATGTAGATGTAGATGTAAATAGCATCCAGAATCAAGTTACGTAATGTCTATATTTTTTATTATTTTAATAAATGTGTGTGAAAATTAATCAAGTTCTGTTTAAAGTTGGTCACCGTTAATCTGCTACTCTAAGCGTGCAAGTGGCATTTCTATATGTTGCGTATGATGACGGAACTAGTGGAGTAATACTTTTAGCAAACAGGGGGAAGCCTTGAACAACACTGAAGTGTCACCATCTTCTAGATTACCCATGTCGTCGTTATCTATTCCTTGGGCCACTGTCCTGTTTCATTGAGGTGTCAACAGCTTCAGGTTGAAGAGGTCGCCGCTGTTCGTCTATCAGGTGGCTGCTTGTGCATGTTTCTACCCCAACGCTACGACAGGAACAGTTCTGCCGTGTAGCGTGCATAATTTAACGATGCTAAGTTGGTACCGTGTGCGCTGACACTAGTTACAACTGTGCAGTATCTGAGCGCTGAGGTGTAAACACTGCATAAAAGGCTGCCAACGCTGCTGAGGCGACCACTATGCAAGGTCCTGGCTGATACTGACGGTATGTTTAGTTTGCTATCATCATTATTATAACTACTAGTTTGGTGTTGGTGTCATTCCTCAAGGCTAAATGAAGCTGCGGGTCAGAAAGGAAATCGAACCCTTTGATTAGCGAACTATGTGCTAGATGAGTCATTCGAGCATACTTAACCATACACCTTAAAGACTCATTGTGTAGCTACTCTTCATCTTCTCCTTCTTCTTCGTGAAACGTTCCTGCTTCGCAGGTCGTTCGCAGAGCCTCTTCCAAGCTTCTGTTTTCTCCCATCATTTAGCATCTCCTCCCATTGCAGTCCTCTTCAGTTCCCATCATCCATCACCTGTTTTCTCCATCTTGTTCGTGGTCTTCCAATTGGTCTTCGTCCAGATTCTATCCATTCTAGGGCTCTTCTCTGACGTCTTTCTGGTCCCATTCTTTTAAAGTACCCAACCCATTTAGGCCTATTACTCTCCATAATTTCTGTCAGTGGATTGGTCTGCGGTGTGTTTCGTTTTATCCTGTCACTTGTCGTCTTACCGAGGATTCCTCGTTGAAAGTGCCTTTCTGTTGTTTTTATTCTGCTCCGATCTATCTTTGTCCAAGTCCAGCATTCTGACCCATAGATCAAAACTGGCAGATAATGTGAGTTGTACGTACATCATGACCTTTTCTGTGGCAGGTATTTCTCAATTTCTAATTATGTCTGATAGACAGTAATAAAATTTCGAACAATTTTCTATTGTCTTCGAAATTTCATCCTCAATGTTTCCTTTCTCCGTTACTTTACTTCCTAGATACTTGAAAGCATCAGCTTCTTTTATAATTTTTCCATTGCAAATTACATTCTTCAATTTTTTCATTTTTCCAGCTGATTTTCTTTACTTCACATTTTGTTAAGCTTTCTTCCATGCGTGCTTCTTCAGCTAATGTCTGCCAGGTGTTTAGCTGTTCTTCCAGTATCTGCTCCTTTTCTTCAGAAATTATAACACCAACTGTATATGCTATGATTTTCATATGCTGTTGATTCTAGGCAAACTTTGCTTGTGATGTTGTGCATGACTATATTAAAAAAACATTGGTGAGAGTACACGTCATTGCCGAACCCCTCTGTCCGTTATAAACCATTCTGATCTTTTGCCGTCTATTATACCACAATTCAGGTATTTTCTATATGTTTCTAGTTCTCAGTTGCATTCCTTTTCAAAGTTCCAGTTTATTCAGACCTTGCAATATATCTTCCCTTCTAATAGTGTCATAATCTTTTTTTTTATATCTATGAATGCAACTACGATGTCTTTCCCAAATTCCCATTCCTTTTCTACAACCTGCCTAGCTCTAAGTATGCATTTATTGTTGATCTTCCAGGTCAAAATCCTTGTTGTTTTTATCTTAATTGTGGCACTATCTTATTCCTGATTTTCCGTAAAATTATCTATTCGTAAATCCTCATGCAGTGACACGATGGTGCTACTCCTCTGTAATTCTCACAGAGCGCCGTTATAGCCATCTTGAAGACATGTGGAATAATAATCTTTGTCCAATCATCAGGAATCTTTCCATATGTCCATACTATCCTCATTATTCCATACAGCCACTGATGTCTGACAGGTCCCTTGACTTTAATCATTTTCTCTCTGACGTTATCTCCTCTAGGAGGTTTGTTATTTTCGATGTCTAATACAGCTTTCTCTACATCCAACACCTGCAGATCTTCTCTTTCTGTTTCATCTGTGATGGTGATATTTCTTTCGTCTCCGTCTATCTCATCACTTGTATTTGTTTCATCCTGACCCTCATTTAGTTTTAGAAAGTATTCCGTCAATAGTTTTAAAACTTCTTCTTCCTCCCACGTGGGTTTTCCTTCTTTGCTGATGAGTTTTGAAGTATTTTCCTTTTGCTTTCTTCTGTTACCTAATACGTTGTATAAAATCTTCTTATCGTACTCAAATTCTCTTCTATTTCTTTTGTAAAACTATCCCAATACATATTTTTAGTCAGCCTATGATTTTCCTTGCTGCTTTGCTCAGTCTTTTTCGGTTTGTCTCTGGTATGTTCCGTGCTGTTTTTGAACCATTTTTCCACATGCGTTATCATTGACAGCTTATGCTATTGCCCTGTTCCACCATGGAGTTACTTTGTGTCTGGCTTTAGTCAATGTACTTCCACATGTTTCTTCCACTGCCATAAACCTCCTCCATTCTTCCTGTTCATCCTTCCTCTTATCTTCAGGAAGACGTGTCTTAATCTTCTCCATGTATTCTCAATCTTTCAGTTTCCAGCACTTGGTCTCTGGGGTACCTTTCTGGGCTAACACCGCTAGGATGAAATCTACAGTGCCTAAAAAATGTGAAGAACGCGCAGTACAGGGTCGAATGTCAATTTAACTTCGTACATGTACAAAACTTATGGTTAGTATAGCTCAGTGTCGGATAGACAGTCAGTGACAGAGCACCTCATGTTCCTGCTGCAAAGAAGGCGAGTACACCGTTCGTTTTTTGTATATTTTTACGAGCTTCAAGCAGGAGTGGCTTATTTATTTGCAGATACCTGTGTAGTTCCTAGAAAATTTTTGTAATTTTTTGGATGTTCGAGTGCTTACTGCACACAAGCTTTTATTTTAATAACAGTGTAGCGTACCGTACCGCCGTTGCTATCGACCGTCGTATCGTACAGGGTTTCGTTTGTTTTGGTTAGTATAGGTCAGTATCGTTTAGACCGTTAGTGAGAGAGCACTTCGAATTCCTGCTGCTAATAAGCCGAGTACACCATTCGTTTTTTGTATATTTTTACGAGCTTCAAACGGGAGCGACTGCAGTAATGTATAGGAACTGTGATTGCTGTGTGTAGATGTGAGCTGAGTTGGCGACCCTTCGCTCACAGCTCCAGGCTGTGTTGGATTCCGTCACACAGCTTGAGGCTGCTGCCAAGGGGCATCACTGTGGGGGGGTCGGATGCGGGGAAGCGAGAGACGCTGAGCACTTTCCCTGTGTCCCCCTTTCGGTCCACTGCTGTGGCCGCGGGGAACTGCCTCGACTGAGGTTGACCCCTCACCCGTTGTCGAGTGGGAGATCATTCCAAAGTCTGGCAGGCAGCAAAAACCTTACCAAGGGGTCGATCGTTGGGCCTTCCCGGTTCGTTTGACGAATAGGTTTCGGGCGTTATCTGTGGCTGACGTTGTCTCTGAGCTGGATGCAGTCCTTCACCCTGTTACAAAGGAAGCCCACAAGGTCTGGGCATTCACAGAGGGTGGGTTTGCTGGTAGTTGGGAGCTCCAACGTTAGGCGCATACTGGGGCACCTTAGGAACATGGCTGCCAAGGAGGGTAAGGAAGCCAATGTGCACTCCGTGTGCATACCAGGGGGAGTCATTCCAGACGTGGAAAGGCTGCTTCCGGATGCCATGAAGAATACAGAGTGGAGCCAACTGCAGGTAGTGGCTCATGTCTGTACCAATGACGTATGTCGCTTTGGATCAGAGGAGATTCTCTCTGGTTTTGGGCGACTAGCGGAAATGGTAAAGACTGCCAGTCTAGCTAGCGAGATTAAGGCGGAGCTCACTATCTGCAGCACCGTCGTGTAGAGCCGACTGTGGTCCTTTGGTGCAGAGCCGAGTGGAGGGTCTCAATCAAAGGCTCAGGCGGTTCTGTGACCGTGTAGGCTGCCGTTTCCTTGACTTGCGCCATCGGGTGGTGGGTTTCCGGGTTCCGCTTAATAGGTCAGGAGTCCGCTACACACAGGAAGCGGCTACACGGGTAGCGGGGACTTCGTGGAAGGTACTGGGTGGTTTTTTTTTTACGTTAGAGGGCCTCAGGGAACCACAGGGAACCACAGACAGGGCATCCGTCTAAAAAGGGGCAGACAAAACACAGTAAGTTAGTTGTAGAAACGATCGGTATTGTAGTTGCAAATTATCGTATCTGTGTTGGAAAAGAACAAGAGCTCCAAGTCCTAGTAGAAAGTACTGAAGCTCAAACAGTTATAGGTACATAAAGCTGGCTAAAGCCGGAAATCAGTTCACCAGAATTTTTTTCTAACCATCTAACTGTGTTCAGAAAGGATAGATTAAATACAATTCGTGGTGCAGTATTTATTGCTGTCAGAAGTAGTTTGCCTTGTAGTGAAACTGAAGTAGATAGTTCAAAAATGGTTCAAATGGCTTTGAGCACTATGGGACTTAACATCTGAGGTCATCAGTCCCCTAGAACTTAGAACTACTTAAACCTAACTAACCTAAGAACATCACACACATCCATGCCCGAGGCAGGATTCGAACCTGCGAACGTAGCGGTCGCGCGGTTCCAGCCTGAAGCGCCTAGAGCCGGCCGCGGTGGTATAGCGGTTCTAGGCGCGCAGTCCGGAACCGCGCGACTGCTACGGTCGCAGGTTCGGATCCTGCCTCGGGCATGGATGTGTGTGATGTCCTTCGGTTAGTTAGGTTTAAGTAGTTCTAAGTTCTAGGGGACTGATGACCACAGATGTTAAGTCCCATAGTGCTCAGAGCCATTTGAACCATTTTTTGAAGCGCCTAGAACCGCTCGGCCACACCGCCCGGCAAGTAGATAGTTCCTGCGAAATAAAATCGCTAGAGGTTATACTTGACAATCATACTGAACTATTAACTGGGTCGTTTTACCGGCAGCCCCCCCCCCCTTCCCCTGACTCACAAGATATAGTTGCTCAACAGTTCAAAGAAAACTTGAGTCTCATTTCAAATAGGTACCCCACTCATACAATTATAGTCGGTAGTGACTTTAATCTACCCTCGATATACTGGAAAACTTATATGCTTAAAGCCGGCGGCAGGCACAAAACGTCATCCGTAATTGTACTGAATGCTTTCTCAGAAAATTATTTTGAACAATTAGTTCATGAGCCCACTCGAAGCGTAAATGATTGCGAAAGCATATTTGACCTCTTAGCAACAAATAATCCTGGACAAACAGTGAGTATCGTGACGAATACAGGGATTAGCGACCACAAGGCAGTAGCTGCTAGGCTGAATACCGTAATCCCTACAACCAGCAAAAAGAAACACAAAGTTTAAAAATGCTCTTAACAACTTTTTAAGAGACGGTTTGCACTACTTCCAATCTGATCATGTAAGCATAGAGAAGTTGTGGAATGATTTCAGAAGGATAGTATCGACAGCAATTTTGAGATATATACTACATAAATTAATAAATGATGGTACTGCTCCCACATGGTACACAAAACGGGTCAGATCGCTGTTGCAGAAGCAGCGAAAAAAGCATCCCAAATTTTAAAGAACTCAAAATCCCCAAGACTGGCAAAGTTTTGCAGAAGTTCGAAATATAGCGCATACTTCAATGCGAGATACGTTCAATAATTTTCACAACGAAACTCTGTCTTGAAATCTGACAGAAGCCCCAAAGAGATTCTGGTCATACATAAAGCACACCAGTGGTAAGACGCAATCAATGCCTTCACTGCGCGATAACAAGGGTGAAGTCACTGATGACAGCGCCACTAAAACCGAGTTCTTAAACAAGGTTTTCCGAAACTCCTTCACCAAAGCAGACGAAGTAAATATTCCTGAATTCCAGTCAAGAACAACTGCCAAGATGAGAAGAATAGAAATAAGTATCCCCGGTTTCGCAAAGCAGCTCAAATCACTTAATAAAAGCAAGGTTTCCGATCCAGATTGTATACCAGTCAGGTTCCTCCCAGAGTATGCTGATACAATAGCTCAATATTTAGCAATTATATGCAACCGCTCGCTCACAGAATGATCCGTACCTAAAGACTGGAAAATTGGTTCAAATGGCTCTGAGCACTGTGGGACTTAACATCTGAGGTCATCACTCCCCTAGATCTTAGAACTACTTAAACCTAACTAACCTAAGGACATCACACATATCCATGCCGCAGGCAGGATTCGAACCTGCGACCGTAGCAGTCTCGCGGTTTCAGACTGAAGCGCCTAGAACCGCTCTGCCACACGGGCCGGCACTGGAAAGTTGCTCAGGTCACAGCAATTCCAAGAAAGGTAAGTAGGAGTAATCGTTGAATTACAGGCCCATATTACTAGCGTCGATTTGCAGTAGGGTTTTGGAACATATACTGTATTCGAACATTATGAAGTACCTCGAAGAATACGATTTATTGACACGTAGTCAGCCCGGATTCAGAAAATATCGTTCTTGCGAAACACAACTACATGTTTATACTCATGAAGTAATTAGTGCTATCGACAGGGGATGTCAAATTGATTCCATACTTTTAGATTTCCAGAAGGCTTTCGACAGCGTTCTTCACAATCGTCTTCTAACGATACTGCGTGCTTATGGAATATCGCCTCAGTTGTGAGACTGGATTCGTGATTTTCTGTCAGAAAGGTCACAGTTCGTGGTAATAGACGGAGAGTCATCGAGTAAAACAGAAATAATATCCGGCGCTCCCCAAGGAAGTGTTATAGGCCCTCTGTTGTTCCTGATCTCTATTAACGACATAGGAGTCAATCTCAGTAGCCGCCTTAGCTTGTTTGCAGATTATCCTGTCATTTACCGTCTTGTAAAGGAATCAGATGACCAGAACGAATTGCAAAATGATTTAGATGAGATATATGTATGGTGCGAAAAGTGGCAATTGGCCCTGAATAAAGAAAAGTGTGAAGTTACATTCACATGAGTACTAAAAGAAATCCGCTAGCCGGCCGGTGTGACCAAGCGGTTCTAGGCGCGACCGCTACGGTCGCAGGTTCGAATCCTGCCTCGGGCATGGATGTGTGTGATGTCCTTAGGTTAGTTAGGTTTAAGTAGTTCTAAGTTCTAGGGGACTGATGACCTCAGATGTTAAGTCCCATAGTGCTCAGAGCCATTTGAAATCCGCTATATTTCGATTACGCGAAAAGTCACACAAATCTGAAGGGTGTAAATTCAACTAAATACTTAGGGATTACAATTACAAATACCCTACAGTGGAACGATCACGTAGATAATGTTGTGGGTAGAGCCAACCAAAGACAACGATTCATTGGCGGAACTCTTAGAAGGTGCAACAGGTCTACTAAAGAGACTGCTTACACCACACTTGTCCGCCCTAATATGGAGTATTGGTGTTCGGTGTAGGACCCGCATCAGATGGGACTGTCGGATGACATCGAAAAAGTACAAAGAAGGGCAGCTCGTTTTGTATTATCGCGAAGTAGGGTAGATAGTGTCACAGACATGATATGTGAATTGGAGTGGCAATCATTAAAACAAAGGCATCTTTCGTTGCGACGGGATATTCTCATAAAATTTCAATCACCAGTTTTCTCTCCGTATTGCGAAAACATTCTATTGGCACCCACCTACATAGGGAGAAATGATCATCACTATAGAAGAAGAGAAATCAGGGCACGCACAGAAAAATTAAAGTGCTCGTTTTTCCTGCGCGCCGTTCGAAAGTGCAACGGTAGAGAGACAGCTTGAAGGTGGTCCATTGAACCCTCTGCCAGGCACTTTATTGTGAATAGCAGAGTAATCACGTAGATGTAGATGTAGCGGGGATATAAATGATCAGACTTGCAATTTCCTGTGACAGATGGAATGATAATCAGAGTCCATCAGTGTTGTACGTGTTTTTTGTTGTTACCGTTCCTGATTGGGTACACAAGGGGACGTGAACAGCGTCAAATGCTGAGTGATCACTGTAAAGGTCACGAAGATGCCACATGCCCGTGTGAGACAGTATTATCAGCACCTGACAATTTTTGGAAGGGACCTCATTGTGGATCTCATTTTGACTATCTGGTCGAATGATTCAATATCCAGATTCTTGGGGCATTCGGATTTGACAATCGGCCGATGTTGGAGTTCATGGTTAAGGGCAGGCATACCCGTCGTCAAGATCCGGTCGACCACGTCTGACCACCACAAGGGTGGATCGCCCCATTATACACCAAGCACATGGTAATCTCTTCACATTAGTGCCTGCCATCCGAGAACAAGTAATTGGCTCCTGGCAGCTTTCTGTATCGTCCCGCATCACTGGTCGGAGACTAGCTGGCAGCAGCTGGTCTCAGTTCACGGCTGGTAGTGACTAAAGGAAATTTAATGAAACAACGGTACGTCACGGACATCCTGCGTCCTCGTGAAATGCGTGTCATACGGCAGTATCTTTGTGTCATTTTTCAAGAAGTCAATGCTCGTCCACACGTAAACGTGTCTCAATGAACTGTTTGCGCGATGTTGAGTTACTCTCATGGGCATCAAAATACCCAGTTCTGCACCCGATATAAAAAGTAGGGAACCAGTTTTTAAGTCAACTCCGACACAGTCCCAATATCAAAGGTATCAAGGGCGATTAACAAACGTCAGAAGAGGATACAACGGCCTTAGACACCCTTCTCAATCGAATTAGCGCATGCATCCAGACCAGAGTGAGTGCAACGTCATATTGATACGTGAGCTCACCCTGCCGAGTAAACATACCCGCCCACCTGTTTAGAACGTTCTCATTTATTATGGCTCATTACTGGTAACGTAATACTATTGTTGGGGAACAATGTAGCACCACTGTAAACATATTACTGGCACATTTGGTTTGCGCAGTGCTGGTGTAATTGATATGATGATCTACCTTACGCGCGCGTGCGCGTGTGTGTATGTGTGTGTGTGTGTGTGTGTGTGTGTGTGTTTGTGTGTGTGTGTGTACAGTGCACAACAACTTGGTTGTAATCATCAGTACTGTAACAATCAGATGAATGTGCTTCAAACATGAAAAAAGTTGAAAGAAAAAACAAGACACGAAGTCAGTTAAAAACTGCGCACGTTCTCCGTTTTACATTCACCTACCCATTCACTCTCAGTCATGCAGAATGTAAGGCAGAAAAAAATGTCTCTGTTCTAAAAAGCGTATGGTTAACAGATTGAAGCTTGAACCAACACGGTAAAGTGTGGCTGGCTAATCACTTACAAAACCGAAGTGTGGATGAGACAACCACCTTGATAACAAACTGAAATCGTCACCCTAATAATTTAGGAATCCGTTAGAAATTTTATAAAATCTTGATATTCGTACCTCATTCATCCATTCATTTTCTAAAATTGAGAGCACCTCAGCTAGCGAGTTAGCCTCTACCCTTATGTCTGAATGGAAAATACTACCAGCAAAATGTGGTACAGACGGTACAGGTACCGACAGAGTGGAAGGCAATAAATGTCAACGGACTAAGCCGTACACACAGATATGTTGGAACTTCATCTCGTCTGACTGAACGAAGAGAGATACGTCATTGCCAAATAAATGACATCACCAGACTGCTCTTATTGCCAGACACTTGTAGCCAGTTTTCTTCCAATCTAACGTGACCTTTAGCTCAAAATGACATGCTGCATTGAAAGATCATCGTCTGGTCCGTCAGACAAGGCAACGTGTCACCATTGTCGGCGTCATCGGCCTTCTTTTGTTAACATTTTTCGACGAAAGTTGAGTTTGAAAAAGAGATAACCGGTTATTGATACTTAAGAAACACTACCGGGCTTCCCAGTGTCTGTCGTACATTTCTGTTTTGTGAAAAACGGCGTTCAAACAGCTCCTCGCAATAAATGACTTGCACTGTGTACGGATACGACGAACAATTTCGTCGTTTAGAGTCAAATGCGCTATGTGATCAAAAGTATCCGGACACCTGGCTGAAAATGAGTTACAAGTTCGTGGCGCCCTTCATCGGTAAAACGGGAATTCTATATGATGTTGGCCCGCCCTTAGTGTTGATGACAGCTTCCACTCTAACAGGCATACGTTCAATCAAGTTCTGGAAGGTTTCTTGGGGAATGGCAACCCATTCTTCACGAAGTGCTGCACTGAGCAGATGTATTGATGTCGGTCGGTGGGGCCTAGCACAAGGTCTGCATTCCAAAACATCCCAAAGGTGTTCTATAGAATTCAGGTCAGGTGCTCGATCGTGTTGAAAGATGTAGTCGCCATCCCCGAATTGCTCTTCAGAGTGGGAAGCAAGAAGATGCTTAAAACATCAATGTAAGCTTGTGCTGTGATAGTGCCACGTAAAACTACAAGGGGTGCAAAACCATGAAAAACGCGTCCACACCATAACACCACCGCCTCCGAATTACACGCTGGCAGATGACGTTCTTCGGGCGTTCCCCATACCCACACCCCGCCATCGGTTCGCCACATTGTGTGCCGTGATTGGTCACGCCACACAACGTTTCACCCCTGTTCAATGGTTCAATGCTTAAGCTCCTTACACCAAACGAGGCGTCGTTTGGCATTTACCGGCGTGATGTGTTGCTTATGAGCAGCCGCTCAAGCATGAAATCCAAGTTTTCTCACCTCACGCCTAACTGTGATAGTACTTGGTATAGTGAAAGGTGTGACTAGTTACCTCGATTTCATTTGATATATACAATAAAGGAGAATGCACTTCGAATTAAATGTACACAGTCAATGGAGCTTGCAGTTAGTATTAAAGGTAATCCTATGACTGCTATATGCCAACTTGTCGGTAGGTACTGCAAGGTGCTGCCTTAGAAGTCGTGTTTTTCTTCTATGCGATTTGGTTTGTCATACTGCTTCTGTTTGTCATCTCCGACCCCCATCACATACGGATGCGTCTCGCCATTTTGTATTTTGTGCATAAGTTTCAGAATAATATATTACATCTGTTATCTACACGCAATGAAGTTCGGCGCTTACCATCTCCCACTTTGCACAGATTCCTACATCGATTGTACCATGCGGCTCGCATATGCTGTCATGAACCACCCCCACAACTGCACTTCTGTAAGTATCTCTCTCCCTCATTTTTAAACTTCACGGAAGCTCTCCTGCATATATTGTTTGACTAGCACTCCTCGAAAAAAAACGGATTTCGTGGAGAAATGGCCTTCCTACAGCCTAGGGATTATTTCCAGAATGAAACTGATCTGCTTCGATAGTTTATCGCCGGTAAGAAATGTATACAGTTCCTGTAATCTGTCAATACTCTCGCTTCCCATGGACAACGCTTTTATCGACAGCACCATCCTGTCGCTATCTTGATTTAAATAATGAAACATTGAACCAGCTACGTTTCTGTATGCATAACACAACGCCTTTCGAGAGTTTGTCATCATCAAGTGGAAATATGAACAAACTGCCTGTTAGCTTCTATCACTGGTTCTTCGGCCGACATTTGTTTGATGACTTTTCTGACAGTACGCTAGCACGAGTGGCTGGCATTGTCAAAGCTTCACCATTCATCCCACGTTGGGGAAGGTACTCGTGCTGGCGAAACAACAGAGAAATCGCCAAACGTTGGTTGAAGAACTCGAGACAGATCCTAACAGGAAATTTTGAAAAAGTGACCATGAAAGCCTCAACAATGTTGTGGAAATATTTACAATGTTATTTCATATGATGTTCGGATCTGTATTGTCGTGCTTTTCTTGAAACTCAGCTATGTATTTGTGGTCATACTGCAACTGAAACACTGGAAAATATAAATTCCGTGATTTTTTATGTGCGAATGTTACTAAACAGTACTTTTCACCTCTCTACTTACAGGCATTGTGCCTCCTTCATAGTACAGGAATGCACGCTCACGCAAACCATCACTCACACTTATTCTTGATGTGAAAACAATAAATGGCACAGAGATATTCCAGTCTGGCTGGCGGAATTAGAAGCACACCCACTGATGGGATGCAGATCACGCTGGATGTGCCTCCATTACATCTTTGGGTTACAGTGGAGGCAGCGGCACAGGCAGCGCGTGAAAAAATGAAAAACAATCTGAGAACCTATAGGATATCCAGATTCCAACACAAATGTAATGACTTTGGTAGATATACTACTGGTCTAAGAAATGCCGTCTGACTACCCAATAGTTTCCAGTTGCTTCAATAAACCTTTCAAAATGGTTCAAATGGCTATAAGCACTATGGGACTTAACATCTGAGGTCATCAGTCCCTTAGACTTGTTGTTGTTGTGGTCTTGAGTCCAGAGACTGGTTTGATGCAACTCTCCATGCTACTCTATCCTGTGCAAGCTTTTTCATCTTCCAGTACCTACTGCAACCTATATCCTTCTGAATCTGCTTAGTGTATTCATCTCTTGGTCTCCCTCTACGATTTTAACCCTCCACGCTGCCCACCAGTACTGAATTGGTGATCCCTTGATGCCTCAGAACATGTCCTACCAACCGATCCCTTCTTCTAGTCAAGTTGTGCCACAAATTTCTCTTCTCCCTAATTCTATTCAATACCTCCTCATTAGTTATGTGATCCACCCATCTAATCTTGAGCATTCTTCTGTAGCATCACATTTCGAAAGCTTCTATTCTCTTCTTGTCCAAACTATTTATCATCCATGTTTCACTTCCATACATGGCTACATTCTATACAAATACTTTCAGAAACGACTTCCTGACACTTGAACCTATACTCGATGTTAACAAATTGCTCTTATTCAGAAACTCTTTCCTTGCCATTGCCAGTCTATGTGGTGTCACCGCCAGACACCACACTTGGTAGGTGGTAGCCTTTAAATCGGCCGCGGTCCGTTAGTATACGTCGGACCCGCGTGTCGCCACTGTCAGTGATTGCAGACCGAGCGCCGCCACACGGCAGGTCTAGAGAGACGTCCTGGCACTCTACCCCAGTTGTACAGCCAACATTGCTAGCGATGGTTCACTGACAAATTACGCTCTCATTTGCCGAGACGATAGTTAGCATAGCCTTCAGCTACATCATTTGCTACGACCTAGCAAGGCGCCATTATCTTTTGCTATTTATCTTGTGATGCATGTACCGTCAGACCGATGTTCACCAATTATGGATTAAAGTTAAGTATTCCAGAAGCCACGTACCTTTTTTTACTAGTCTCACCTCCTTTAACTGACCTCACACGAGCCTACGTGAGCTTAAACGCGTGCCTTTCGGCTACCCGCCACAGTGGATTGGCTGTCTTGCCAGTCCACAACAGTTTGGCGACGAGGATGGGATGTTCGTATTGATAGACTGATTTACTTGTGTAATGGCTTCGCCACCCGTGTGTCACGTTAACCGGCCCGCCGGACGAGCTGCACGGAACAGTAAACAGTCCTCGTGCACGGCCGCACCAAAGCCGCCGGGCTCTCCGCCACGTGTGCCGCGCCAGCAAGCAAATGCAGTGACATCATGCCCGCGGTGTGCTACTAGACATTCGCGTGAGAATTGCCCGTCACGCCAGGCTATTTGCTTTTTCTGTAATAAAAACGGACATGTTCAAAGCGTTTGCCAGAAAAAGCTCCGATCGGAAGCTCAAAACCATTCCAGGCCCTTTGCTTCGCGTCGGAATCGGAATCGAACCAAGGATACTCCGGCTCGTGAACCGTCGCCTATGGAAATTCATGTAGTTCATTCCACTCTGTCCAGTGCCACTCTCTCTAACAGTGACTGTGTTCGTCCCACAAATAGTGTGCGTCGACGTCGCCGGAAATCACGTCAAGTCGCAAGTGATTATGTCCCAGTGTCAGTTCACGTTGCACGAGACAGTCGCTCTTGTCGTCAGCAGGACAATAAACTTTTTGTAGACTTGGACATTACCGGCAAGGTGATACCATTCCAGCTTGACACCGGAGCTACAGTTTCACTGATCAATCACGACACGTATAAACAGCTGGGCACACCTCCGTTGCGTGCCGCAAATGTTAAGCTAACTACTTATTCCGGTCAGCATATCCCTGTGTTAGGACAGTGCAGCCTTCTTGCAACATAGAAGGGACAAACAAAACTTGTGTCATTTTACGTCCTTCATTCTTCTTCTGCAGTGAACTTGTTTGGTTTAGATTTATTTCAGTTGTTTAACTTGTCTATAGTCAATCAGGTCCTCTCAGTGAACCAGACTGTGCCTTTAGACAGTGTTTCTCGTCTCTGTGACGAATTTGCAGACATTTTTGCACTGGGCCTTGGTTGCGCTAAGAACTATGAAGCACATTTGGAACTGAAAGTAAACGCGCAACCGAAATTTTTCAGGGCGCGCAATGTCCCCCACGCATTGCGTGATGAGGTCGCAAGAACATTAAACGATATGGAATCACAAGGTGTAATTGAACGTGTGCAGGCTTCTCACTGGGCATCACCCCTAGTAATTTTGCAAAAACCTTCCGGAAAATTGAGACTTTGTGTGGACTTCAAGGCAACAGTGAATCCACAACTAGTGATTGCAACTTTTCCTTTACCCCACCCGGAAGATCTTTTTGACAAACTGGGCCCGGGTAAATATTTTTCGAAGTTGGACCTAGCAGATGCATACTTGCAAATACTGGTGGACGAAGAATCCCAGCGCGTTTTAGTGGTTAACACACATCTTGGTTTGTATCGATTCAAACGACTGCCATTCGGGTGTGCATCCGCCCCTGCATTGTTTCACCAATATCTGCAAACTGCTTGTGCGTCGGTCCCTACTGCAGCAAACTATCTGGACGATATTGTGATCTCCGGAAAGACGGAAGAAGAACATTTAGCCAATCTCCCAACATTATTTCAGGTCTTGCGACAACATGGTCTTCGCTTGCGGAAGGACAAATGTGTGTTTTTTGATCGTGACTTACCCTATTTGGGACATGTACTCAATGCCCAAGGCATACATCCGAGTCCAGAGCACCTCCATGCCATACAGGACTTGCCTTCGCTGCAGAATTTGAAGCAGCTACAGAGTGTGCTGGGAAAAATCAATTACTACCATAAATATGTGCGCCACGCCTCTTCCATTTCAGCTCCGCTTGATCGCTTACGCCGTAAAGGTGTTCCGTTCGTCTGGACGACGGAATGCGAACGCGCCTTTCGCCAGTTGAAATCGGCGTTGCTTCCCAATACTTGCCTTACGCCATTCGATCCCCGGAAGCCCCTTTTGTTGATGGTGGATGCATCGGATTTCGGGATCGGTGCTGTGCTTGCGCACAAAGATGGTTCGCACGATCGCCCTATTGCCTTTGCGTCCAAATTGCTCTCGTCTGCACAAAGAAATTATTCACAGATCGAGAAAGTAGCTTTGGCTCTCGTATTTGGTGTTACAAAGTTTCATGATTTCTTGTATGGTCGTCACTTTACCATCATCACAGACCACAAACCTTTGACATCGCTTTTTCATCCGAACAAGCCTGTACCTCCACGTACAGCGCAGAAATTCATTCGCTGGTCTATTTTCCTCTCGCAGTACCGCTACGATATCTTGTATTGGTCCACTGCTAAGCACGGAAACGCCGATGCGTTGTCCCGTTTGCCTGTTGCTGAGGATAGAGCATTCGATTCCTCCGAACTTGCTTACATGTTCATTGATTCGGAAACCGATGACGTGGTCGAATCGCTTCCGATTGATTTTCGTCGTGTAGCTACAGCCACAGCTGCCGACCCTGTCCTTGCTACCGTTCTGCGTTTTGTTGCTACGCAGTGGCCCTTGTCAAAGTCACGGATCGTGGATCCGTTGGTTCGCCGATTTTTTGCTCACACGGAGAGACTTTTTGTACGACGTAGTGTTTTGCTGTTGCGTTCTGATAATGATCAGTCCAGGGTCGTGGTCCCACGTTCGTTACAGTCCTCTGTCTTACGGCTTCTCCACCAAGGACATTGGGGTATAGTGAGAACGAAACAACTTGCTCGTCAGCACTGTACTTGGTTCGGAATCGATGCTGCGATTACGCGTATGTGCTCTTCTTGCATGGCGTGTGCCGAACAACCATCCGCACCGCCGCGGAAATTCTTTGCATGGCCAAAAGCCACTTACCCTTGGCAACGCTTACACATCGATTTTGCTGGTCCATTCTGGAATGCTCGATGGTTGTTTGTTGTAGATTCATTCAGTAATTTTCCTTTTGTTGTCAGGATGTCTTCCACGACGTCTTCTGCCACCATCCAAGCGTTATCTGCTATCTTTTGCATAGAAGGTCTTCCACAGACTATTGTTTCCGACAGTGGCCCACAATTCATGTCCGCAGAATTCAGTCATTCTGCAAGGCCAATGGTATTCAACATCTGACGTCCGCGCCGTTTTCGCCTCAGTCAAACGGTGCCGCCGAACGTTTGGTCAGGACTTTCAAGTCACAGATGTTGAAATTGAAAGAGTCGCATTCTCGGGAGGACGCTTTATTGCTGTTTTTGTCTTCGTATCGCTCTCAGCCCCGAGATGGTCGCTCGCCGGCTGAGTTGCACCACGGTCGTCCTCATCGAACCTTGATGTCTTTGCTGCATCCGCCGCATCGGGTTCCTGTGCAGCGGCAGACGCTTGCTTTTGCTCCAGGCGACATTGTATCCTATCGCAACTATCGAGGTTCACGGCGTTGCCTCGCAGGGCGCATTCTTCGCTGCCTCGGCCGCGCTATGTATTTGGTTTTGGGGGCCTCTGGTGAGGTGCGTCGGCATCTCAATCAGCTGCGCCTCTGTCGTCGCACGGGACCTGCCGCTCCCCGTCTGCTTTCAGCGGACCACATGGCGTCTTCACCCGTCGGGTGCCCCGACCCAATGGAGGTCGACCCTTCGCCCCCTCCTGTCTCTCTGCGGGCGCATACACCGCATGTTGACGTGCACCCTGGACTAGGATTTCAGGCGTTTCCTAGCTCCCCTTGGACCGAATGGCAGGGTGCGGGTGGCACAGCCTCGCCTGTTGTTAGGCGCCCCTCCTCGTCGCATACGTCAACATGGGATCCTCCCCACGGCGGGCGGAAGCCTTATAACACAACCGTACGCCGATTTGCGGGGGAGGATTGTGGTGTCACCGCCAGACACCACACTTGCTAGGTTGTAGCCTTTAAATCGGCCGCGGTCCGTTAGTATACGTCGGACCCGCGTGTCGCCACTGTCAGTGATTGCAGACCGAGCGCCACCACACGGCAGGTCTAGAGAGACGTCCTGGCACTCTACCCCAGTTGTGCAGCCGACTTTGCTAGCGATGGTTCACTGACAAATTGCGCTCTCATTTGCTGAGACGATAGTTAGCATAGCCTTCAACTACGTCATTTGCTACGCCCTAGCAAGGCGCCATTATCTTTTGCTATTTATCTTGTGATGCATGTACCGTCAGACCGATGTTCACCAATTATGGATTAAAGTTAAGTATTCCAGAAGCCACGTACCTTTTTTTACTAGTCTCACCTCCTTTAACTGTTCCAGACCTCACGCGAGCCTGCGTGAGCTTAAACGCATGCCTTTCGGCTACCCGTCACAGTGGATTGGCTGTCTTGACAGTCCACAACAGTCTACATTTTATATCCTCTCGACATCGACCATCATCAGTTATTTTGCTCCCCAAAATGCCATACTGATTGCTATTTTAAGTGTCTCATTACCTAATCTAATTCCCTCAGCATCACCCAACTTAATTCGATTCGACTACATTTCATTATCCTCGTTTTGATTTTGTTGGTGTTCATCTTATATCCTACATTCCACGCTCCTATTCTTAGAACACCAGTTTTCTTTCTCCTGATGACGTCGTCCCCCTGAGTAGTCCCCGCCCGGAGATCCGAATGGGGGACTATTTTACCTCCGGAATATTTTATCCAAGAGGACGCCATCATCTTTTAACCATATAGGAAAGCTGCATGCCCACGGGAAATGTTACGGCTGTAGTTTCCCCCTGCTTTCAGCCGTTTGCAGTACCAGCACAGCAAGGCCGTTTTGGTTATTGTTACAAGGCCAGATCAGTCAATCATCGAGACTGTTGCCCCTGAAACTACTGGAAAGGTTGCTGCCCCTCTTCAGGAACCACATGTTTGCCTGGCCTCTCAACTGATAGCCCTCCGTTATGGTTGCACCTACGGTACGACTATCTGTGTCGCTCAGGCACGCAAGCCTCCCCACCAACGCCCCTGGACTTAGAACTATTTGAACCTAACAAACCTAAGGACATCACACACATCCGTGTCCGAGGCAGGATTCGAACCTGCGACCGTAGCAGCCACGTGGTTCCGGACTGAAACTCCTAGAACCGCTCGACCACAGTGGCCGGCAATAAACCTTTCAGTGTAACAATATTGGAAGTAGGGAGCTGTGGAAGAATGATAGAAGATTCCATTCAGGAGACGTATTCTGGTTTACTCATGAGTCGTAAACAGACGAAGGTGCTTGGACCGGGATATACGCGGTACAGCCTAGACTAGAAACAGCAAACTCTATAGGGACGCTGGTTACGGCGTTCCAGGTAGCGATATTCGATATAAGAGTGTGCGGAGAGAAGAATCCGTCAGGATCTACAAGGATCGTAGCATCTACATTCACTCAGAGAGACAAGCAGCTCTGAAATCTCTACCAGTTCCTGCAACGTGATCAAAGATCGTCTCCGAACACCACGAATCCCTGGTCTGGCTATCTGAAACCAACAAGGCAAAACTACTGTGGTGTAACACGTTAAATGGGTTCCTTAAGGTGGTGCAAAGATCTTCAGTTTGTTTATAAGGCTAACTTGACGTTTTGATGATGTACACCTTCCAGTGTGGCAGCCTCTTAACGTGGCACGACGTCACCGTCTATGAAAAACACCCTTGCTATCTGTTACCCGAAACATGTCGGACGTCTCTCCTGTGGTACGTCAGACGCATTTTCTCTAGCGTTTCAGCGGCTGTTTGCAATTTCGTTCTTGCAGTCTGTAGCTGGAGTCAGCACAAACAAAATCCGCTCATTACGTCTCTCACGCGATGCCCAGAATGGACGGAAAACCTCGGTTTGTTTTCCGTTACAAACGAAATGATTTTTAAATCGAAACTTTTACTGTCCCTGTTAATACTAATTTCAGAAAAATGGCTCAAATGGCTCTGAGCACTATGGCACTTAACATATGAGGTCATCAGTCCCCTAGAACTTAGAACTACTTAAACCGAACTAACGCAAAGACATCACACACATCCATGCTCGAGGCAGAAGTCGAACCTGCGACCGCAGCAGTCGCACGGTTCCGGACTGAAGCGCCTAGAACCGCTCGCCACCGCGGCCGGCGAAATGATTTTTAATTCGAAATTTTATATGCCCATTCGACAGAACGGCCCTACGAAATGAAGTAAGCAAAAGTAAGAAAGCAACAGGACGAATCAAAAGCTTCGTCAGGTCACATTTTAGAAAAGTCCGGTGGGAAAAATACTTGTGACGTCAAGTGCGATATTTGTTCTATCGATACGTATTAACAAGGACAGTAAAAGTTTCGATTTAAAAATCATTTCGTTTGTAACGAGAAACAAACCGAGACTTTCCGTCCATACTGGGCGTCACGTGAAAGACGTTTCGAACGAAATTTGTTTGCGATGGCTCCAGTTACACTTCGTAAAAGCCTAACCGCAAATATCTGCCAAAACATCAGAGAAAATGCGCCTGAGGACTCTTAGGAGAGACATCCTCTGTATGAGCACAAGAAAAATGCAGACACTTATTAGTTTGAGGCCAAGGACGCCATTGTCACTGCTCGGAAATTCTCGTGCCATCGGTCCAAGCGAACAATGTCATGTCAGCCACTGATCGCACAAACCATTGCACAATGCCTTAATTAATGTCAGTAGAAGTCAATATCATAGTCAAATGGAACAGAAACGGTCGCGAGAGTGTTGACAATCGTAATTATTAAATAGGACATGAATGTGTTAATCGAGAATCATTGCATATTGTAAAGTGTGACTGGCCGTGACATCTTCAGCCCACAGGCTTCACTGGATGCGGATATGGAGGGGCATGTGGGCAGCACACCGCTCTCCCGGCCGTATGTCAGGCTTACGAGACCTGAGCCGTTACTTCTCAATCAAGTAGCTCCTCAGTTTGCTTCACTAAGGGTTGAGTGTACCCCGCTTGCCAACAGTGCTCGGCAGACCGGATGGTCACCCATTCAAGTGCTAGCCCAGCTCCCAGCCCAACAACGCTTGACTTCGGTGATCTGACGGGAACCGGTGTGGCCACTGCGGCAAAGCCGTTGGCCTAACTAGCACCAAGGCGATGTTAAAATATGAGCTGCGTAGCTGGGTCAAGCGGCAGCACGTAGAATATTCGACTAAAATCGAGAAACAAAAACAAAAAAATGGGAAGCTAGTGATGCGGAAACAATGTCATAAGGGAAGTTCTACAATTTTGGGTTGCAACAGGAGGGAGATTAAATTCATGATAAGTCTAATGACTGGACACAGGAACTTAGGAAATACCTGTACGCGTTGGGTACAGAGAAAGGAGCCCTTAAGTGCAAACTATGAGGTGTGGAGGATGAAACCGCACCACATTTAATTTTCAAATGCGTAGCACTTGAGGCCAAAAGACACAAAATACTTAGGTCATACAAAGATAAACCGTACAGAAAACTTAGTTTCGGTGTGGGAACTAAGGGGATAAGATCACTTCTGTTTTGTCTCTCGTATTAAATCGAATCAAATAAAAACTAATCTATGGATCTCTTGGGTAGGCAGCATATGATGTATCCCAAAAGTAACTCCATAGCGAATGGGACACAGTTTCACGTGACAGCTAGTATTCTTTTGATAAAACTACAGAAATATTTGTCTGAAAATAGCTACGTTCAATTATAGGTACTATGTCTTTACCCGTATGATTGCATGTTTCTGCATTGAAAACCCTGAGATATAGCAGCAGTACGAAGAAGGAAGAAAGAAGAGGGAAGATCAGCGAAAGAAACGGAGCAAAGAGAGAAGGGAAGGTCACAGCACGTACTCTGATAAACACGATTTTTTTCCGGAATAACGTTGAAGTATGTCTCCGAGGGATCTCCGTTAGAGACTGGTTTTAACTGTGTTCTGAGCAATGTCTCCGAATGGCCTATTCACTAAGATCGCTAGTGATTAATCCACAATATGAGCTATGTGCCTCAATTCCTGCGACTCGCGCCCGGGTGCCCGGGTTCGATTCCCGGCGGGGTCAGGGATTTTCTCTGCCTCGTGATGACTGGGTGTGTTGTGATGTCCTTAGGTTAGTTAGGTGTAAGTAGTTCTAAGTTCTAGGGGACTGATGACCATAGCTGTTAAGTACCATAGTGCTCAGAGCCATTTTGAACCTGCGACTCGCTACTTTGAAAGTTTCGCTTCTTTACAGTCTGAATTCGATGTCAGATGGTTCAAGTGGCTCTGAGCATATGGGACTTAACTACTAAGGTCATAAGTCCTCTAGAACTTAGAACTACTTAAACCTAACTAACCTAAGGACATCACACACATCCATGCCCGTGGCAAGATTCGAACCTGCGATCGTAGCGATCGCGCGGTTCCAGACTGTAGTGCCTAGAACCGCTCGGCCACCACGGCCGGCAATTCGATGTCACATTTCATATATCATCAAAATGTACCGTCACAGCTTTGAAATATAGAGAGTTTGATCGCACATGCAATTAACGACAGCAAATAAAATGTAACAATGTACATATTTATTACCGTTAATTATTTTGTATACTTTATTCCACAGCTTCAGTCTAATGATAGAGTCTCCAAACGCGTAACGCTTAGTAAAGAATTGTGTGATCAAGACCGTACTATGCTTTATTTTAAAGTTGTGCCAAATCTGAATGGTCGCCTACCCTTACCATAAATGTATTTCTCCATCGAGTAATGAAAAATGTTCTGTGCCATTGTTGTTTAATCATGAAGATATTTTAAAGGCAAATGAAAAAGTACGTATATCATTCCAGGAGTAGAAAAACTAGTTATTCTTCCCACGAAATGAAGTAAGCAAAAGTAAGAAAACAACAGGACGAATCAACAACTTCGTCAGGTCACATTTTAGAAAAGTCCGGTGGGAAAAATACTTGCGACGTCACACGAAACTGAATATCTGATTCCGTAACTGAAGGTATGAGTTTTCTGGGAAACGTGTCAGATCTGACAGCCATAGCCTTGCTGATAAGCTGCGCTTTGCAGTAATTGTTTTTGTAGTTCTGAAGACACCCTCTTGTCCTATGTAGAAAAACTAGTTATTCTTCCCACGAAATGAAGTAAGCAAAAGTAAGAAAGCAACAGGACGAATCAACAACTTCGTCAGGTCACATTTTAGAAAAGTCCGGTGGGAAAAATACTTGCGACGTCACACGAAACTGAATATCTGATTCCGTAACTGAAGGTATGAGTTTTCTGGGAAACGTGTCAGATCTGACAGCCCTAGCCTTGCTGATAAGCTGCGCTTTGCAGTAATTGTTTTTGTAGTTCTGAAGATACCCTTTTGTCCTATATTAGGAGAGAGCGTCGAGCTTCACCACAGTTTTCAGACTTTCTCCGGTAACAGAAGCTTATGCATTTTATTATGCGATTTTTAAATTATGACATTCACTTCTTATCTGCCGCAGGCTTTTTCATAAATTACAAAAGTACACTTGAAAATTAAGGTTTTCCATATGTCAAAACATGTTCCAAGGCGGTCTAGAAAATCGTCACTACTATATTTCATGGTCTGTCTGTTAGATTATTACTCTACTACACAGCAATAAACAGTAAATGAAATTATATTAAGCAGAAGTATTATCAAAAACCGATTACAAGTTAAATACACTTTATAGTATAAGCTAATGGAAACTAGCACAAATTTCCATTGTCAAGTCAGGTAAAACTGTTAATACCTAAAGAAATTCCTTCATTTGTAAGCATAACATGTTCCAGAGTAAAACACCTTCTCTTGTTTCAAGGTAAAAATGGTGCACTACCGACAAAGTATGGCTTAACTCTCCAGATGTTGTGGAAATAGTTCTAAAATATGTAGCATTTTCTCACCATAAAATTCTGCACCTGAAGATTTTCCAACATATACCAAGTAGGTTTAACATGTCATGCAGCTCCAAAAAGTGTAAAACGCATAATATTTACAGTTCCTGCGGAAAATATAACCTCTTGTCTAGCAACAACAGAAAGTGTAGAAAATTCCGGGAACTTGGTACGGCGGTCTCTAGTGCGCATTTTAAAATCAGCCATCAGACTGAAGCATCGACCGAAGAACATCGTGCGTCCATAGGTACACTATCCTCTTGCTACAACATCCTTTCATATGTGTCAAAACCGTTATCCATACATATTATAAAAATGGATGCACATATGTATGTATGCTCCACATTTCCTCCTAAACCACTGTAAGGATTTCAACCAAACTTGGTACACATATTATTTACTGTCTGGATATGTATGTATGCTCCACCATTTCCTCCTAAACCACTGGAAGGATTTCAACCAAACTTGGTACACATATTATTTACTGTCTGGATATCATCGCTGTGGAGGTAAGAACCATCTACCTGTAGAAAGGGGTGTGGGTATAAATGTATCATAGCTCACAACGCGCAAATAGCCACAGTATAGTCATCCAGTATTTGTGAATAGCAGCACGCCGTTACATAAAACAGACCTCACATGTAATTTCCAACCTTTACGAAACTTTTTTAACCACCACTAAAAGATGAAAGGAAAAAGGTTGATCGTTTATTACGTTTTCGTTGTTCGTGGAGTAACACTGCCACACCATGCATGACTTTTTAATTTATTACTTTTTTTACTACTAGCAGTATTCGTGCCACATTTTGTAGTCAGCATTCACATACACTGTTGAATGTACTAACAAAATTATGTCATTGTTTGACACGTATTTCAGAAGATATGATGTCATAAGCATTGATCTGCGTGAAAACGAATCTGTAGGAAGAATTTACAGGGTGTTTCAAAAATGACCGGTGTATTTGAAACGGCAATAAAAACTAAACGAGCAGCGATAGAAATACACCGTTTGTTGCAATATGCTTGGGACAACAGTACATTTTCAGGCAGACAAACTTTAGAAATTACAGTAGTTACAATTTTCAACAACAGATGGCGCTGCGGTCTGGGAAACTCTATAGTACGATATTTTGCACATATCCACCATGCGTAGCAATAATATGGCGTAGTCTCTGAATGAAATTACCCGAAACCTTTGACAACGTGTCTGGCGGAATGGCTTCACATGCAGATGAGATGTACTGCTTCAGCTGTTCAATTGTTTCTGGATTCTGGCGGTACACCTGGTCTTTCAAGTGTCCCCACAGAAAGAAGTCACAGGGGTTCATGTCTGGCGAATAGGGAGGCCAATCCACGCCGCCTCCTGTATGTTTCGGATAGCCCAAAGCAATCACACGATCATCGAAATATTCATTCAGGAAATTAAAGACGTCGGCCGTGCGATGTGGCCGGGCACCATCTTGCATAAACCACGAGGTGTTCGCAGTGTCGTCTAAGGCAGTTTGTACCGCCACAAAGAATGTCCAGATAGCGTGATGCAGTAATCGTTTCGGATATGAAAAATGGGCCAATGATTCTTTTGGAAGAAATGGCGGCCCAGACCAGTACTTTTTGAGGATGCAGGGACGATGGGACTGCAACATGGGGCTTTTCGGTTCCCCATATGCGCCAGTTCTGTTTATTGAGGAAGCCGACCAGGTAAAAATAAGCTTCGTCAGTAAAGCAAATGCTGCCCACATGCATATCGCCGTCATCAATCCTGTGCACTATATCGTTAGCGAATGTCTCTCGTGCAGCAATGGTAGCGGCGCTGAGGGGTTGCCGCGTTTGAATTTTGTATGGATAGAGGTGTAAACTCTGGCGCATGAGACGATACGTGGAAGTTGGCGTCATTTGGACCGCAGCTGCAACACGGCGAACGGAAACCCGAGGCCGCTGTTGGATCACCTGCTGCACTAGCTGCGCGTTGCCCTCTGTGGTTGCCGTATGCGGTCGCCCTACCTTTCCAGCACGTTCATCCGTCACATTCCCAGTCCGTTGAAATTTTTCAAACAGATTCTTTGTTGTATCGCTTTTTGGTCCTTTGGTTACATTAAACCTCCGTTGAAAACTTCGTCTTGTTGCAACAACACTGTGTTCTAGGCGGCGGAATTCCAACACCAGACAAATCCTCTGTTCTAAGGAATAAACCATGTTGTCTACAGCACACTTGCACGTTGTGAACAGCACACGCTTACAGCAGAAAGACGACGTAAAGAATGGCGCACCCACAGACTGCGTTGTCGTCTATATCTTTCACATCACTTGCAGCGCCATCTGTTGTTGAAAATTGTAACTACTGTAATTTCGAAAGTTTGTCCGCCTTAAAATGTACTGTTGTCCCAAGCATATTGCAACAAACGGTGTATTTCTATCGCTGCTCGTTTAGTTTTTATTGCCGTTTCAAATATACCGGTCATTTTTGAAACACCCAGTAGATACAAATACTGGCGAAATATGTGTGAAATATCTTACTTATATGTAAAGTGTGGTATCGACAATCGATACCACACTTGTCAGGGGTTGCAGATATCGACCGTGGTCCGTTATAGATATCGCTGGACCTGCGAGTTGCCGCTAGCGCCGCTCCGCGGCTTGTGACAACTGTCTAGCGAGAAATCGGTTGGAAACTTTCCTCATGTCAGCACGTTCTAGGTGTCGGGACCGGCGCCATCCTTGTGTGAATGCTCTGAAAAGCTAATCATTTGCATATCACAGCACCTTGTTCCTGTCGGTTATATTTCGCGTCTGTAGCACGTCATCTTCGTGGTGTAGCAATTTTAATGGCCAGTAGTGTACTGAGCCAAGCAGCTCTTAAGTCTCTACCAGTTCCTGTAACGTGATCAAAGATCGTCTCCGAACACCACGAATCCCTGGTCTGGCTATCTGAAACCAACAAGGCAAAACTACTGTGGTGTAACACGTTAAATGGGTTCCTTAAGGTGGTGCAAAGATCTTCAGTTTGTTTATAAGGCTAACTTGACGTTTTGATGATGTACACTTTCCAGTGTGGCAGCCTGCTGACGTTGCACGGCGTCACCGTCTATGAAAAACACCCCTGCTAACTGTTACCCGAAACATGTCGGATGTCTCTCCTGTGGTCCGTCAGGCGCATTTTCTCTGGCGTTTCAGTGGCTATTTGCAGTTTCGTTCTTGCAGTGTGTAGCTGGAGTCAGCACAAACAAAAACCGCTCGTTACGTCTCTTACGCGATGCCCAGTATGGACAGGAAGTCTCGGTTTGTTTTCCGTTACAAACGAGATGATTTTTAAACGGTTCAAATGGTCCTGAGCGCTATGGGACTTAACTTCTGAGGTCATCAGTCCCCTAGAACTTAGAACTACTTAAACCTAACTAACCTAAGGACATCACAGACATGCATGCCCGAGGCATGATTTGGACCTGCGACCGTAGCAGTCGCGCGGTTCCGGACTGAAGCGCCTAGAACCGCTCGGCTACCGGGTCGGCGAAATGATTTTTAAATCGAAATTTTATGTGCCCATTCGACAGAACGGCTCAAAATTAGTCAAGTGCGATATTTGTTCTATCGTTACGTATTAACAGGGACAGTAAAAGTTTCGATTTAAAAATAATTTTGTTTGTAACGAGAAACAAACCGAGACTTTCCGTCCATACTGGGCGTCGCGTGAAAGACGTTTCGAACGAAATTGGTTTACGATGACCCCAGTTACACTTCTTAAAAGCCTAACCGCAAATATCTGCCAAAACATCAGAGAAAATACGCCTGACGACTCTTAGGAGAGACATCCTCTGTATGAGCACAAGAAAAATGCAGACACTTACTAGTTTGAGGCCAAGGACGCCATTGTCACTGCTCGGAAATTCTCGTGCCATCGGTCCAAGCGAACAATGTCATGTCAGCCACTGATCGCACAAACCGTTGCACAATGCCTTAATTATTGTCAGTAGAAGTCAGTATCATAGTCAAATGGAACAGAAACGGTCGCGAGAGTGTTGACAATCGTAATTATTAAATAGGACATGAATGTGTTAATCGAGAATCATTGCATATTGTAAAGTGTGACTGGCCGTGACATCTTCAGCCCACAGGCTTTACTGGATGCGGATATGGAGGGGCATGTGGGCAGCACACCGCTCTCCCAGCCGTATGTCAGGCTTACGAGACCTGAGCCGTTACTTCTCAATCAAGTAGCTCCTCAGTTTGCTTCACTAAGGGTTGAGTGTACCTCGCTTGCCAACAGTGCTCGGCAGACCGGATGGTCACCCATCCAACTGCTAGCCCAGCCTCTAGCCCAACAACGCTTAACTTCGGTGATCTGACGGGAATCGGTGTGGCCACTGCGGCAAAGCCGTTGGGCTAACTAGCACTAAGGCGATGTTAAAATATAAGCTGGGTCAAGAGGCAGCACGTAGAATATTCGACTAAAATCGAAAAACAAAAACAAAACAAAAAATGGGAAGCTAGTAAAGCGGAAACAATGTCATAAGAGAAGTTGTACAGTTTTGGGTTGGAACAGGAGGGAGATTAAATTCATGATAGTCTAATAACTGGGCACAGGAACTTAGGAAATACCTGCACGCGTTAAGTACAGAGAATGAAGCCCTTAAGTACAGACTATGTGGTGTGGAAGATGAAACCGCACCACATTTAATTTTCAAATGCGTAGCACTTGAGGCCAAAAGACACAAAATACTTATTTCATTAAAAGATAAACTGGACAGAAAACTTAGTTTTTGTGTGGGTAACAAGGGAATAAGGTCACTGCTTTTTTGTCTCTCTTATTAAATCGAATCAAATAAAAACAAATCTATGGATCTCGTGGGTAGCCAACATATGATGTATCCCAAAAGTAACTCCATAGGGAATGAGACTCATTTTCACGTAACAGTTAGTATTCTTTTGATGAAACTATAGAAGTCGTTGTCTGCAAAATTACTATGTTCACTTATCACGTACTATGTCTTTTCCTGTATGAGTTGCACTGTAGCATTACATGAGTATGTCCTATATAGACAGATCTACTTTGCGTCACGTGAGTGTAGGGGAGTCGAAACCAGTAGTGACCCATGACGTCATATCAAAATGAGATTTTGTTTTAATACATGTCATTCGTTTCTAAATTTTATTGATTATTTACAGAGTAAAGAATTTAATTATGTACAACATTTAATTGGTAATGAGTTTTAATGAGATAGATATAAATATGTTCTGACATAGCAAATAATCTTGTTACATTATTCATGATGTTTTCTCTTTGTAAGAACAAAATCTTCCGTGTTGCTCGAGTGCGCGATCAAGTAGACGTCGAGTGCGGATCTGCTGTAACTTTCATGAATGGGCATAGAATTGTTAATTCACAACCCGGAGTTGACTTAAAATTATTCTAGTGAACCAAGGCCCGGCTTTGGTGCAAACAAACCGCTCGCGAATTCTCAAATAACTGCGCAGAGTTTAAGATTCACGGCTGGATATCGGGTGTTATCATCGTGTGTGTGATTCAGTAACATTAACCGAAATTTACGGACATTAGCTTGATAATAACTATCAAAGACTTATATGAGCGGCATAGTAATCGTCTTGATGCTTAAAGCAAGCGACAAGCGATTTACTGTCGGGATACGACAAATATTAATCATTGCATAGTCAGTTTGTTGATACGTTGCTTAGCAACTCATAAACGGATAGTGCTAGAATTATTGAAACGATCTTTTAAGTATTAATGACCACAACACACACATCAGAAACTAATTACTATAACTGTGAGTGACTTCTGGATTGGATAATTTTTTTTTATTTCAGCTAATTGGTATTAATAAACTTATTTCGAGGTTGAAACTTCATCAATGGTGTCGCGCTCATTCAGTTTAGTAGAACGATAGATAGTACCACATACGCTACTATTTATAGTTTCAAAAGAAAAGAGAGCACATACAGGGTGTTTCAAAAATGACCGATATATTTGAAACGGCAATAAAAACTAAACGAGCAGCGATAGAAATACACCGTTTGTTGCAATATCCTTGGGACAACAGTACATTTTCAGGCGGACAAACTTTCGAAATTACAATAGTTACAATTTTCAACAACAGATGGCGCTGCAAGTGATGTGAAAGATATAGAAGACAACGCAGTCTGTGGGTGCGCCATTCTGTACGTCGTCTTTCTGCTGTAAGCGTGTGCTGTTCACAACGTGCAAGTGTGCTGTAGACAACATGGTTTATTCCTTAGAACAGAGGATTTTTCTGGTGTTGCAATTCCACCGCCTAGAACACAGTGTTGTTGCAACAAGACGAAGTTTTCAACGGAGGTTTAATGTAACCAAAGGACCAAAAAGCGATACAATAAAGGATCTGTTTGAAAAATTTCAACGGACTGGGAACGTGACGGATGAACGTGCTAGAAAGGTAGGGCGACCGCGTACGGCAACCACAGAGGGCAACGCGCAGCTAGTGCAGCAGGTGATCCAACAGCGGCCTCGGGTTTCCGTTCGCTGTGTTGCAGCTGCGGTCCAAATGACGCCAACGTCCACGTATCGTCTCATGCGCCAGAGTTTACACCTCTATCCATACAAAATTCAAACGCGGCAACCCCTCAGCGCCGCTACCATTGCTGCACGAGAGACATTCGCTAACGATATAGTGCACAGGATTGATGACGGCGATATGCATGTGAGCAGCATTTGGTTTACTGACGAAGCTTATTTTTACCTGGACGGCTTCCTCAATAAACAGAACTGGCGCATATGGGGAACCAAAAAGCCCCATGTTGCAGTCCCATCGTGCCTGCATCCTCAAGAAGTACTGGTCTGGGCCGCCATTTCTTCCAAAGGAATCATTGGCCCATTTTTCAGATCCGAAACGATTACTGCATCACGCTATCTGGACATTCTTCGTGAATTTGTGGCGGTACAAACTGCCTTAGCCGACACTGCGAACACCTCGTGGTTTATGCAAGATGGTGCCCGACCACATCGCACAGCCGACGTCTTTAATTTCCTGAATGAATATTTCGATGATCGTGTGATTGCTTTGGGCTATCCGAAACATACAGGAGGCGGCGTGGATTGGCCTCCCTATTCGCCAGACATGAACCCCTGTGACTTCTTTCTGTGGGGACACTTGAAAGACCAGGTGTACCGCCAGAATCCAGAAACGATTGAACAGCTGAAGCAGTACATCTCATCTGCATGTGAAGCCATTCCGTCAGACACGTTGTTAAAGGTTTCGGGTAATTTCATTCAGAGACTACGCCATATTATTGCTACGCATGGTGGATATGTGCAAAATATCGTACTATAGAGTTTCCCAGACCGCAGCGCCATCTGTTGTTGAAAATTGTAACTACTGTAATTTCTAAAGTTTGTCTGCCTGAAAATGTACTGTTGTCCCAAGCATATTGCAACAAACGGTGTATTTCTATCGCTGCTCGTTTAGTTTTTATTGCCGTTTCAAATATACCGGTCATTTTTGAAACACCCTGTACTTGATTTTCTTATGAGAAATTTTCGTACTTCAGTCGTCAGTCTTCTCAAACCAGAGGCACGAGTGATGCTCCCTCACAGCACTACGATATCGTGAACCACCACACACATGTGTCCCCTTTTCACTACGTTTCTGCATTGAGAACCCTGAGATATAGCCGCACGAAGAAGGAAGAAAGAAGAGGGAAGATCAGCGAAAGAAACGGAGCAAAGAGAGAAGGGAAGGTCACAGCACGTACTCTGATAAACATGATTTTTTTCTGGAATAACGTTGAAGTATGTCTCCGAGGGATCTCCGTTAGAGACTGGTTTTAACTGTGTTCTGAGCAATGTCTCTGAATGTTCTATTCACTAAGATCGCTAGTGATTAATCCACAATATAAGCTATGAGCCTCAATTCCGGCGACTCGCTACTTTGAAAGTTTCGCTTCTTTACAATCTGAATTCGATGTCACATTCCTTATCCATCAAAATGTACCGTCACAGCTTTGAAATATAGAGAGGTGTTGATCGCACAGGCAATTAACGATAGAAAATAAAATGTAACAATGTACATATTTGTTACCGTTAATTACGTTGTACACTTTATTCCGTAGCTTCAGTCTGATGATGGAATATCCAAACGCGTAACGCTTAGTAAAGAATTGTGCGATCAAGACCGTACTGTAATTTATTTCAAAGTTGTGCCAAATCTGAATAGTCGCCTACCCTTACCATAACTGTACTTCTCCATCGAGTAATGGAAAATGTTCTGTGTCGGCCGGCCGAAGTGGCGCGCGGTTCTGGCGCTGCAGTCTGGAACCGCGAGACCGCTACGGTCGCAGGTTCGAATTCTGCCTCGGGCATGGAGGTGTGTGATGTCCTTAGGTTAGGTAGGTTTAACTAGTTCTAAGTTCTAGGGGACTAATGACCTCAGCAGTTGAGTCCCATAGTGCTCAGAGCCTTTTGAACCATTTGTTCTGTGTCACTGTTGTTTACTCATGAAGATATTTCAAAGGCAAAAGAAAAAGTATATCATTCCAGCTGTAGAAAAAATAGTTATTCTTCTCACGAAATGAAGTGAGCAAAAGTAAGAAAGCAGCAGGACGAATCAACAGCTTCGTCAGGTCACATTTTAGAAAGGTTCGGTGGGAAAAATACTTGCGACGTTACACGAAAATGAATGTCTGATTCTGTAACTGAAGGTATGAGTTTTCTGGGAAACGTATCAGATCTGACAGCCCTAGCACTGCTGACAAGCTGCGCTTTGCAGTAATTGTTTTGTGGATCTGAAGCTGCCCTCTTGTCCTGTATTGCGAGAGGGCGTTGAACCTCGCTACACTTTTCAGACTTTCTCCTGTAACAGAAGCTTATATATTTTATTATTCAATTTTTAAATTATGACATTCACTTCTTATCTGCCGCAGGCTTTTTCTGAAATTACAAAAGTACACCTGAAAATTAAGGTTTGCCATATGTCAAAACATGTTCCAAGGTGGTCTAGAAAATCGTCACTACTATATTTCATAGTCTGTCTGTTAGATTATTACTGTGCTACACACCAAGAAACAGTAAGTGAAATCATATTAAGCAGACGTATTTTCAGAAACGGGTTACAAGTTAAATACCTTTTATAGTATAAGCTAATGGAAACTATCACAAATTTCCATTTCCAAGACAAGTAAAACTGTTAAGTCTTTAAAGAAATTCATTCATTTGTAAGGATAACACCTTCCAGGGTAAAACACCTTCTCTTGTTTCAAGGTACAAAATGGTGCACGACCATCAAAGTATGGCTTAACTCTCCACATGTTGTGGAAATAGTTATAAAATATGTAGCATTTTCTCACCATAAAATCCAGTACCTGAAGAATTACCAATATATACCAAGTAGGCACTGAAAGACCTGAGTCAAAACAAGGCCCCGGGAGTAGACAACATTCCATTAGAACTACTGACGGCCTTGGGAGAGCCGGTCCTGACAAAACTCTACCATCTGGTGAGCAAGATCTATGAAACAGGCGAAATACCCTCAGACTTCAAGAAGAATATAATAATCCCAATCCCAAAGAAAGCAGGTGTTGACAGATGTGAAAACTACCGAACTATCAGTTTAATAAGACACGGCTGCAAAATACTAACGCGAATTCTTTACAGACGAATGGAAAAACTAGTAGAAGCCGACCTTGGGGAAGATCAGTTTGGATTCCGTAGAAATATTGGAACACGTGAGGCAATATTGACCCTACGGCTTATCTTAGAAGCTAGATTAAGGAAAGGCAAACCTACGTTTCTAGCACTTGTAGACTTAGAGAAAGCTTTTGACAATGTTGACTGGAATACTCTCTTTCAAATTCTGAAGGTAGCAGCGGTAAAATATAGGGAGCGAGAGGCTATTTACAATTTGTATAGAAACCAAATGGCAGTTATAAGAGTTGAGGGGCATGAAAGGGAAGCAGTAGTTGGGAAGGGAGTGATACAGGGTTGTAGCCTCTCCCCGATGTTACTCAATCTGTATATTGAGCAAGCAGTGAAGGAAACAAAAGAAAATTTCGGAGTAGGTATTAAAATCCATGGAGAAGAAATAAAAACTTTGAGGTTCGCCTATGACATAGTAATTCTGTCAGAGACAGCAAAGGACTTGGAAGAGCAGTTGAACGGTATGGACAGTGTCTTGAAGGGAGGATATAAGATGAACATCAACAAAAGCAAAACGAGGATAATGGAATGTAGTCGAATTAAGTCGGGTGATGTTGAGAGTATTAGAATAGGAAATGAGACACTTAAAGTAGTAAAGGAGTTTTGCTGTTTGGGGAGCAAAATAACTGATGATGGTCGAAGTAGAGAGGATATAAAATGTAGACTGGCAATGGGAAGGAAAGCGTTTCTGAAGAAGAGAAATTTGTTAACATCGAGTATAGATTTAAATGTCAGGAAGTCGTTTCTGAAAGTATTTGTATGGAGTGTAGCCATGTATGGAAGTGAAACATGGGCGATAAATAGTTTAGACAAGAAGAGAATAGAAGCTTTCGAAATGTGGTACTACAGAAGAATGATGAAGATTAGATAGGTAGATCACATAACTAACGAGGAGGTGTTGAATAGGATTGGGGAGAAGAGACGTTTGTGGCACAACTTGACTAGAAGAAGGGATCGGTTGGTAGGACATGTTCTGAGGCATCAAGGGATCACCAATTTAGTATTGGAGGGCAGCGTGGAGGGTAAAAATCGTAGAGGGAGACCAAGAGATGAATACACCAAGCAGATTGAGAAGGATGTAGGTTGCAGTAGGTACTGGGAGATGAAAAAGCTTGCTCAGGATAGAGTAGCATGGAGAGCTGCATCAAACCAGTCTCTGGACTGAAGACCACAACAACAACAACCAAGTAGGTTTAGTATGTCATACAGCTCCTAAATGTGTAAAATGCAAAATATTTACAGTTTCTGCGGAAAATATAACCTCTTGTCTAGCAACAACAGAAAGTGTAGAAAATTACAGAAACTTGGTACGACGGTCTCTAGATCGCATTTTAAAATCATCCAACAGATTGAAGCATCAACCGAAGAACATCTTGCGTGCATAGGTACACTATCCTCTTGCTACAACATCCTTTCATACGTGTCCAATCCGGTATCCATACATATTATAAAAATGGATGCACATATTTATGAATGCTCCACATTTCCTCCTAAACCAATGGACAGATTTCAAGCAAATTTGGTATACATATTGCTTACTGTCTGGATATCATCGCTGTGGATGTAAGAACCACCTACCTATAGAAAGGGGTGCGGGTAAAATTGTAGCATAGCTCACAACGCGCAAATAGCCAGAGTATGGTTGATTGTTTACTACATTTTCGTTGTTCATGGAGTAAGACTGACGCATCAGGCATTGCGTTTTAATTTATTACTTCTTTACTACTAACAGTATTCGTGCCACATTTTGTAGTCAGCATTGACATACACGATTGAATGTACCGACAATATTATGTCATTGATTGACACGTATTTCAAGAGATATGATGTCACAAGCATTGATTTGCGTGAAAATGAAACTGTAGGAAGAATTTAGATACAAATACTGGCGAAATATGTGTGAAATATCTTAATTATACACTACTGGCCATTGAAATTGCTACACCAAGAAGAAATGCAGATGAAAAACGCGTATTCATTGGACAAATATATTGTACTATAACTGACATGTGATTACATTTTCACGCAATTTCGGAGCATAGATCCCGAGAAATCAGTACCCAGAACAACCACCTCTGGCCGTAATAACGGCCTTGATACACCTGGGCATTGAGTCAAACAGAGCTTGGATGGCGTGTACAGACACAGCTGCCCATGCAGCTTCAACACGATACCACAGTTCATCAAGAGTAATGACTGGCGTATTGTGACGAGCCAGTTGCTCGGCCACCATTGACCAGACGTTTTCAATTGGTGAGAGATTTGGAGAATGTGCTGGCCAGAGTAGCAGTCGAACATTGTCTGTATCCAGAAAGGCCCGTACAGGACCTGCAACTCACGATCGTGCATTATCCTGCTGAAATGTAGGGTTTCGCAGGGATCGAATGATGGGTAGAACCACGGGTCGTAACGCATATGAAATGTAACGTCCACTGTTCAAAGTGTCGTCAATGCGAACAAGAGGTGACCGAGACGTGTAACCAATGGCACCCCATACCATCACGCCAGGTGATACGCCACTATGGGGATGACGAATACACGCTTCCAATGTGCGTTCACCGCGATATCGCCAAACACGGATGCGACCATCATGATGCTGTAAACAGAACATGGATTCATCCGTTTTGTCATTCGTGCATCCAGGTTCGTCGTTGAGTGCACTATCGCTGGCGCTCCTGTCTGTCATGCAGCGTCAAGGGTAACCGCAGCCATGGTCTCCAAGCTGATAGTCCATGATGCTGCAAACGTCGTCGAACTGTTCGTGCAGATGGTTGTTGTCTTGCAAACATCCACATCTGTTGACTCAGGGATCGAGACGTGGCTGCACGATCCGTTGCAGCCATGCGGATAAGATGCCTGTCATCTCGACTGCTAGTGATACGAGGCCGTTGGGATCCAGCACGGCGTTCCGTATTACCCTCCTGAACCCACCGATTTCATATTCTGCTAACAGTCATTAGATCTCGACCAATGCTAGCAGCAATGTTGCGGTACGATAAACCGCAATCGCGATATGCTACAATCCGACCTTTATCAAAGTCGGAAACGTGATGGTACGCATTTCTCGTCCTTACACGAGGCATCACAACAACGTTTCACCAGGCAACGCCGATGAACTGCTGTTTGTGTATGAGAAATCGGTTGGAAACTTTCGTCATGTCAGCACGTTGTAGTTGTCGCCACCGGCGCCAACGTTGTGTGAATGCTCTGAAAAGCTAATCATTTCCATATCACAGCATCTTCTTCCTGTCGGTTAAATTTCGTGTCTGTAGCACGTCATCTTCGTGGTGTAGCAATTTTAATGGCCAGTAGTGTATATAAAGTGTGATATCAGCGTTCGATACCGCACTCGTTAGGGGTTGCAGATATCGACCGTGGTCCGTTATAGATATCGCTGGACCCACGAGTCGCCGCTAGCGCCGCTCCACAGCTTGTGACACCTGTCTAGCGAGCTCTCGTCCACTCTTGCTCGGGACGTCAACTAGGAATGTAGCATAGCCTTCAGCTGATAGGAAGTTACCTATAACAAGGCGCTTGGTCAAGTATGGCATAAGTAATGCCTCTCTAGATAGGTTTGTAATTATATGTACGCAGCATATGAAGTAGCCTAAACACAAATTAAGTACAATATATATTATTTTTTTACCAACGACTACTAATTATTTCAGTCGTTGCAGATACAGACTATGCAGCCATCTCCTTACCGACTTCATTGCCAAACCTGCAATATATGTTTCTATTGAGCATTGGCCACCTATCATCATATCAACTGACGATGAGAATCATAACATAAAGTATATATGGTATGTGCGTACACAGGCAAAGTCACAGGTAAAAAGCTCCTCCTAATGTAATGGGTCGATTTAAACCAAGTTTGGTACACATATTATTTACTATCTGGAACTAAATACTACGGACGGGTATGAACCAGCAAGTTACTACTGGGATGGGGGTGATTACTTGAGAAAGAAGGGAGTAGGATGAGCTGGATAGACAGGTAGGGGGCAGGAGGAGATGGCCACAGATGTGGAGGAGGAGGAGATGGTCAGAAAGGAGAGGGGGAAATATACAGAGAATGGGAAGAGGATGAGATGTGCAGAATGGGAGAAGAGGAGGAGGTAGGTAGAGAAACTAAAGAGGGGGAGATGGACAGAGACGGGTGGGGGAAGAGATGGGCAGAGAGGTGAAGGAGGAGATGATCAGCAGGAATGGGGAGGAGGAGATGGACAGAGGGCAGACGAGTAGATGGACGGAGAGAGGGGTAGCAGCAGACGGACAAAGAGAAAGGGGAGGAGACGAACAGAGGGGGAAGTGACAGATGGGCAAACGGGGCAGGAACAGATGGACAGAGGAAGGGCCAGGAGGAGATGGATAAGAAGTTTGGCAAGGAGGAGGTGAGTGGTGAGAGGGGTTGGCGGAGATGGGCAAATGGGGAGGGAAGCAGGGGACGGACTAATATAAGACTGGAATAAATACATACCCATGCAATGTCGGGTACTAGGCTAGTTCCTAGTAAAACACAGCACAAACGAGACCAGGAATGTTACTACTTTTGTGCAGAATTTACCATGGCTACTTAAAGCATTATAAAGAGTAGAGAGAAGGATTTCCGTATAACACTCGCAGAGAGCATGTGAGAGGTACCAGGTGGTGGCAAAGAACAGCCCCAGTGCTTTCAGAGACCTACAGAAAGCCAGTAACACTTCTGAAATTAGTGCTGTGGCCGAGCGGTTCTTGGCGCTTCAGTCTGGAACCGCGCTACCGCTACGGTCGCAGGTTCGAATCCTGCCTCGGGCATGGATGTGTGTGATGTCCTTAGGTTAGTGAGGTTTAAGTAGTTGATGACCTCAGATGTTAAGTCCCATAGTGCTCAGAGCCATTTGAACCATTTTTCTGAAATTAGTGAGGCTTATGAACATCAACGAAAAAACTTTCGGAGAGTGATCCTGAGAAGCATGTATGAAAATAAGGAGGCAGCCACAGGGAGCTTGCGCTGTATTCCACAGACTTATTTTCACAAGAATTGTCTTTTGTGAACAAAGCACGAGGTTTGCAACAGGTGAAGACTAAGGCCGGTGAGAGGCTACGCCCTCTGGAAGAGATGCCGTGGTTTCACCATAACTCCTGAAAGGGTATTCTACTTGTAACGCCGGAAATGCATATCCTCCTATTTCCATCTATTGTACTACTATTTTTTTTCCTTGTTTTGTTACCTCAAGATATGACATTTCTGTCTCTTTATATACTGTAATTGTTTTACTGTTTGTATATATATACTTATGCACTCATGTCGATGTATAATTGGTTTGTTTCGTAAATATTATTTGTATTTTTACGCTGGGTCCTGCCTAGGGAAAACTGCTATCGAACGATTACATCGATGGGTCGTGTGAAGAATCAAAGTGTGTAGGATCTTTGGTAGTGTGAACTCTGCCGCGTGGAGCGCGGGCAGAGCAGTCGGAGTCTGGCTGGAGTAGCGAGTGGAGCAGGTGTGTTGTGTGACGCTCCCGCGAGTTGCCGCGCTTTCGGGGTTTGGCAGCATGTAATTGCGCTCGACTCGCGATGATAGTTTCTGACATGGTGTCGCGGACGGGAAGCATTAGCTGGCGCACATCAAGAGCCCGTTTCGCCTGGTGACCGTGTCGAGAAGAAGGCGCGCCAACATCCATCTTCTGCAACAGCGACGGCCGACAATGAGTGACTGTCGCCACCTCCTCGATCGACGGCTTCAAACCTTCAATCAACCAACAAGGAAGACTAAAAGCACGTAAAGTTTCAGAACTGTATGGCAGACCTCAGCTTTTCAAATTGTTCCATTTGCCTCGCAAAATTACAGCAACTTAACATGAACCTTTGTTGCTCATTGTCCCAATTGCATTGCCAAGCAGGGTCCCTTCCTTTTCCGAAATGAGCCCGAGGGTCGTTGAAATTCAAACGCCAGCATCATTCGATTTCACTGCTTTAATTTCAAAGTTCAGCTGGCTACAATATTTAGATTGCACAAGCACAAATTAAGAGTGCGAGTTTTGTTACCGTATTTTAGTTACCTGTGACTGCAGCTCAGCTTGGTACGTACTAAATTTTACTATTGTCAATTGTTCAGAATCATTTAATTCAAGTTCAAAGTTAATTCTCTTATTTCTAAATTGCGTAGATTCAAGTAGCTTTTGAAATGATTGTTGAGGTAGTCCAAGACTAACCTTATTTTACTGAATGTCGATGTGCTTCAGAAAGAACGCTCACTATTAACTTCAGTCACTAAATTAACTTTCGATTTTCCAGTTTTATTAATTCTTTTGCTAAATTAAGTCAGAGTGTAGCGAAATTTATTACTTCTGACAAACTTTCAGTTTTCACACTACACGTGTCAACCTTCAGTTGCCACGCTTCTAGTGCTAATTATATGTGTAATTACCTTTCTTTTTCAGTTACTATAGTAATTGTCCTTAGGACTGGCGACCGTAATTTCCGCCAAATCTCAAATATCTAATTACCGCTAGTTAATTGTTAACGTAACGGCCGCACATTTACTTTCTTCATTAACTTTACCCCTTTTCAAAATTAACTTCCACCAGTTTCATTTGCATTTTTCCTTTCATTTAGATGTAACCCTTTCCTCCCTCTTTACCGACAGGTTAACTTCGGTGACGATTGCTTTTCCAAAATTCCCATTAGGTACACGCGGTTTCATTTTTCACTGTCATTAAGGTCGATAAGTGAGGGGGAGGCTACACGTGGCGACCTGGTGACAGGACAATCTTCAGATTTGAGGTTGTTCTGGACACGAATTTTGTATGTTGCAAATCTCGTAACGAAGTACTGGTTACGTACAGGCCGTTACGTCAGCGAGAGTAAGTAGTGGGAGTAATCCTAATTATATTTGAGATTTGGCATTTATATTGAAAATTATTAAAATGAGTGAAGGCACAAATTACCAAAATTTGGTAGACTTGGATACGGAACAATCGGTCGAACAGTGGGAAACGCGCACCGCGGTACCCATTGTTCAGGGGCAGGCGGCGAACATCAAAGACGCGACCGCCGAAACGCAACAAAGAGCAGAAATGGAATTCCAAACTTTAGAAAATGTTTCGGAATCGGAAGTGGAAATCAAATCTGAATCCCTTGATGACGAATACGGGGGGAAAATTAAAGAGGAAGCCGCTGCGGAAGTAAAACCGGTAGTTTCCGGGAATTTAACTGATTTATTGAATGTTTTGATTAACGAAATCAAGAGTCAATCGGCCAAGCAAGAAGATCAGGCTGCCAAGCAAGAAGCGCAGTCTGAAAAATTTGAACGGATGCTAGACAATCAGAACAAAGCTATTAACGTTGTTATCAACAATGTTGGAGTTGTTAACACAAAAGTTGATAAAATCAAAGAAGATATTGTTGTAATTAATACCGAAATCGGTAATCTTAAACAGGAAATGATAGGCGTTCAGGCGGAAATTGCGAGCATAAATACTCGTTTTAATTCTGAAATTAGCAGAATCGAGAAAATTGTAGGAGAATCAGTTGCTCCGATCATCGAGAATAAGGTGACGGAACAAATTCAATTAGTGAAAAAAGAGGATCAAAAGAAGGTGGAAACTTTAAAGGCTTTAGTATCCGAAGTAGATACCAAAGTGACGAAGCAGGCTAATACCTGCGAAGAGAAAAAAAGGGAAGTAGAAACGCTTGCGACAACCACTTGCCAAGTAATTACGAGAGTGTCGGAATTAGAAAAGAAACTTGACGAAAAACAGAGCTATGTGCCAATCTATGCACATAGTTCGGAATTGTTGACGAAAGAGGAGCGGTTCGACCCCTTGAAAAAAGGCGGTATACACGCGACGGATTTCATTAAGAATTGTGAAAGAGTTTTACCCAGATCATGGACTGATGAGAGAAAAATTAATGCGATTATTGATGTGTTGGCTGGTGATGCCAAGCGTTGGGGCTTAAACCTCAACATTACGAACCTGACTTTTGACGAATTTAAAAATTTGTTTCTGGCTGAATACTGGTCAGAGCAAAAACAGCAAAGTGTCTGGCGCGAATTTGTCGTATCGAGGCCTTTCGATGCGAATTCGCGCGGCTCGATGAAGGAGTTTTGTGAGGGCTGGATCCGCAAGTTGGAATATTTGCGTGATCGCCGCACGGAATCCGAAATAGTCTGGGAACTCTACAAGAAGCTTCCAGATGATACAAAACGCTATGTAGGAAGCAATCACAGGACAATCAATGATTTCCTGGGAAGAGTTGAGGACGAGGACTATTGGCGCAATAATCGCGACAGTGGTAGAGGCCGTGGTAACAACAACGGGTACCACAGCAACCACAACAACGACAACTATGGGAATAATGCATACCGCAACCATGGCAGCAATAACAATAATGGTTCGGACCGTAATAACAATCGGTACAATGCAAATAGTAACAGGAATGACGGAAACCAGTATCATACTAACGTGATACGGGCTTCACAGAATAGTAATAACGCCAGAGGGTGTGATCAGCCGCCACAGCAGCATCCGGGAAGCGTATCTGCTGTGACGAGACAGGAAAACCATTAGCCGCGCCGGTGAGGGGCCGACCGGGCGTGGAGAAAATTTGGCGGCCCAATAACAGGAGAAAACCCAGGTGTCGTCGTTATGAAAATTCCGTGTGGAATAATCAACGGCGGGAGAGTGTGCCAGTGTTAGGAGAAAGGAGTGCGCCCACAAGTAGTAGATCAACTGTATACACGGCAGTAGAAAATACATTCACTGTCAGTGAGAACAATTTAAGTAGTGTTCCGGAAATCGATTATAAAGGGGCAGCTGTAATACCCACAGCGGAACTGGAGATTGAGTTTAAGAATGATTCGCAATTGTTGAGAGAAGATGAGATGTCGGATAACACGTCCGTCATTGAGCGAGGGGATGCAGAGAGGGATGAGGTCTGGTTAAGGCAGTTCGGTCGCTTATACGACGAACTAAGAGATTATAGGGGCCTGTACGGGAGAAGCATTTATGGAGAGCGCGGGCAAAATTTGCCGCGTCTCGTCCCACAGGAAGATAGTATATGTGAAGTGATGGAAAGTTCTGGCCCTAACCGGCAGACTTTACCAGAAATAGTTGATGTTAATGGGGAGCACGAGCAAGATTCGTCGTGTTTCGTCCCGCAGGAGTTAGATGTTGAAGTAGTAACGGAAAGTTCTGGCCCTAACCGGCAGACTTTACCGAAAGTTGTAGTGATAGAAGTAGCCGACCCATCCGACGCAAACCTCCAGTTTAAACGTTGCGAGAGTATTAAGGAGAAAGATTACGAAAATTTTAGTGATAGCCGGACACGATTGGTAGAAAAGCACATAGATTACAGCGTGTATGAGGTTAGAGCTGACATTATACAGTCAGACGATAGCAGTGTGGGTTGCGCAGATCCAGAGGAAGTAATTTCAGATGCTACTGGGCACATTCCTCCAGGTAGATTGGCAGATGAGATCAATCTGACCAAAGTGGAATCAACGAAGGTGACAATTAGTGAATTGATAGCAAAGCAACACTCACTAGTTGACGAGTTACAGGAAAAGGTTTCGGTATTGGAGGCGAAGCTAGAGACTAAGCCTCAGGACAAACGTGTTGAAATTAAAACTGTAAGTGAACAGAGGCTGAAAAAGCCGCCAGATAAACCAGATTTAGGATCAAAGCCGGATGGTTTGTTCTGGAATGACCTGGATATAGAGGAGGATTTACTGTGGGAAAATAAAGAAACAGTCGAGGACAAGTGTAGACAGATAGTAGTGTCTGTTAATATGCACGACCTACAACTAAACGCGTTGATGGACACCGGTGCAGAACTGAGTGCTGTATCTGGGAAAATATTTGAGTTACTGAAAAACAGACCCGGCATCGTAGTTATGCCAGTAACAGGAGTGAAAATTATCGGTGCTACTGGGAAGGCCAGTAAACAGGTCACAAAACAGATTTTAGTCAACTTCGAGATATGTGGGGCACAATTTGAGCAAGAGTTTGTCGTCGTGCCAGACTTAACTACGGAAGTAATTATCGGGTTAGATTGGCTATTAAAGTACCGTGCAGTGATTAATTGCGAAAGCAAAACTTTGACATGTACGTCCCAAGATAAAACAATAGTAGTTAGTTTTGACGAGGCAGGAGACGGTGTGCATAGGCAATACCAGCCTATACGCATTGTTAACTGGCCCAATGGTATTGACGTAGGTATGAATTTGAATTACTGTAATGTGAGGAATCTCGGCATTGCCAATAGTATAAAAAGTGAATTGGAAATTATTGTAGACGGTGTGTCAAACGTAACACACGAACAAAGACGAGGCCTGTATGAAGTAATAATGAGGAATAAGAGTGTGTTTTCAGACAAACCGGGACTTGTGGAAGGATATAAATGCAAGTTGCACGTAATTCCGCACGACCATTCTTCGTGAGACCGTATGCTATACCGCTGTCCAAAAAGGAAGCAGTGCAACGGGAGATAGATAAGATGATCGAATGGGGAGTGATTGAAAGAAGTACGAGTCCATACAATAACGGTTTGGTCATTGTAGCAAAACGGGATGGTAGTGTGCGTATTGTGATTGACGCACGCACGTTGAATAGGGTCGTTCAACGCGAAACAGACAGACCAGAGAGTATGGAGGAGATTTTGCAACGTTTTCATGACGTTAAGTTCATGACTAGCCTCGATCTGACGGCTAGTTACTGGCAAATAGAACTCGAAGAAGAATCTAGGCCATACACCGCCTTCTTGTTTGCGGGCAGGTGTTATCAGTATAGAGTTCTGCCGTTTGGACTTAATATATCTGTGTCCGTATTCATCAGGGCCCTAGATAAAGTGCTAGGACCGGCTTTGAGTTCAAGATTAACTGTATATGTTGACGACCTATTGTTGGCCAATGCCACTTGGCATGACCATTGTGACCTGTTAGATGAAGTTGTTAGAGCATTGCGCTGCGGCGGAATGACTCTAAAGCTAAAGAAATGCGAATTTGTGAAGCAGGAACTGAAATTTTTAGGACATGTAATTACCACTGCTGGTATTACGAAAGATCCAGAGAAACTAGAGGCAATAAGGAATTGTCCTCCACCCAAGTCTAGGAAACAGTTAAAAAGTTTTCTGGGGCTCACAGGATTTTACCGTAAATTTGTAAAAGGACAAGTGTTTAATGATGAAAATTTGAATAACCTCTTACGCAAAAATGTTCCGTTTGTGTGGACTGACGGGTGTCAGACCGCTTTCGAGAGATTAAAAGACGAGTTGTTAAGATCTAACATACTATTTCATCCTGATTTATCGCTACCCTTCCATTTGGGAACGGATTCGTCGAATTACGGGGTGGGGGTAGAACTGTTCCAAGAAGTTGGTAAAGGAGAGGATAAGGAACACCGGACGATAGCGTTCGCGATTCGAACTTTATCAAAAAGTGAGCGAAACTACACGATTTCTGAGAAAGAGTGTCTCGCTATCGTGTGGGGATTCAAGAAGTTCAAGGGTTACCTATGGGACCGTAAGGTGATTGTTCATACGGACCATAAGGCGCTCACTTATCTGAAGGATTGTAAACTACTTCACGAAAGACTGACTAGGTGGTCGTTGTATTTACAGCAATTTAACTATGACATCTGTTACGTAAAAGGGACCGACAATTGCGTAGCGGATGCGCTGTCGCGGTTGCCCGAGTCTAATCAAGGTCTATTGAAAGATGAGGCAGATGGAGTGGTCAAATTGTACTATTTTAAAGAAGATGAGGGACGTAAATTAATAATGAACATCTGTAAGAATCTACGTCGTCATCAGAACGAGGATGGTTGTTTAAATATGGTGAAAACCCGATATGATGAAAAGAGTCCAGAAGGAGAGAAATTAAGAAAGTATTACAAGATATACGATCATATCTTGTACATACGTAAGGGTGAAGATAGTAATATTTGGCGGGTATGCTGGCCCACCAAATACGTCACGGAAATAATAGACTACTACCATTTGGCGTATGGTCACTGTGGACCAAAGAAATGTACGGAAAAGCTGAGTGAAGTAGTGCATTTTAACAACATGTTAAAACGAGTTACTGACAGAGTGAAAACTTGCGATTTATGTCAGAAGGTGAAGGTTACCAACTGTACGAGTCGTGGTCCTATGCAAAGTATAAGGCCTAACGACACCTTTGAGTTACTGTGCGTGGACTTGTACGGACCTTTGCCCAAGTCATCAGGAAACTTTGCCTACATTTTAGTAGTGCTAGAAGCTTTTTCCAAGTTCATCAAACTATACCCGATTAGGAAAGCTACAGCCAAAGCGGTCTATAGCAAGCTTGTGAACGATTATTTTGTTCATATTGGTAAGCCCAAGGCGATTCTATCAGACAATGGGGCACAATTTACTTCTAAGTTGTGGAATGACGGCATGGAAAGTAATGGGGTCGAGGTGATCCATATTTCTGCTTATTGTCCGGCTGGGAATCCCGCTGAGAGGTATATGCGCGAGCTAGGCCGACTGTGCCGTACCTATTGCCATCACAACCGTAGGGCATGGGGCAAATATGTAGCAGTATTTGAGAGAATTATGAACACCTTGAGACATGAATCGACGGGATTTTCTCCAGAGGAAATCCTGTTGGATGACAGAAGTAAAAGTTTAGTGGAAGAGATAATCAAATTCCCTCCACGGATTGACATTAGTACTGGTGTGAAAAAAGATCGTTTGCGAGAAGTAATGAAGCTTAAGGCCGATGCTCGCATACGTCGTCATGACGCTAAAGCGCGTTTTGCTAAGTTTGCGATCGGAGACTTAGTACTTGTAAAAGCTCATGAGAAATCGAGCGAGATAGACAATGAAATCTCTAAATTTAAGTTTTTTTATAGTGGACCATATAAAGTCATTGGTATACCTCACACAAATGCTTATGGCTTAGAGTATCCAAGCTCTGGAAAGCTATTAGGTATACGAAACATTGTAGACCTGAAATTGTACCAACCAAGGATTGATTAGTACCACAGATAGGGTAATTTGTACAGTATGTAGATATAGAGTGTAAGATTTAAGGATGTGCCATGTGGCGATGCTTTTGCCTGACCTAGAGGTCATTAAAGAAGTTGTAATTAATAAGTAATTTATGTTGATTAAATGATTTAAGAGTTACTGAATATTAATCAGTTTAAAAATCCAAGCTGCTAGTTTAAGTTTTCAGCTGAGTCACAGTAGATTAAGCAATGTAAATATGATTTTGTAACTAGCTGTAAGATTCCATGAATATGTGTTTTACTAGTCATTGCCGATGTACTTAGACGCTGTTTTAAGTTTCAGGCTTGTACATGTGTGATGATGGACAGTGTTGAGTTATCCACTGTGATAGTGTTAATGGACTCCTTAAGATTACTCGGGAGTGAGTTTTTCCGAAAGAATTCAGTGAAACGGACGTTCTGGAAATGCCGTTACACAGGCGAGTGAGATCAAGCGTGCCGCACAGGCGGGCGCAACAATACTGGCGAGGCGGTGCCGCTGTCGGCTCTTGTGCCGCTGTCGGCATTCTTTGTACTTGCGAGTACGGAAGGCGGAATTGTTTTTCTTCCCAGACAGATGATGTGAAAGAATTCTGCTGTCAATACTTATGTTTTTTTCGATCTACTGAATATTATTTTCTTGTTTAGCATTAAGTGGACTCTCATGGCAAGCGTATTAATTACGAAAAGGTTATATATAAAATGTGTATTCTATGTAATTAATAATTAATTTGCGTATTTTGATCTACCTGTTTTATGACTATGTACTCTGATTAATTTTGTAAATAGTATTCCATTTCATGATAGTGTTACGGATTTTGACGATTATGGAATAGCTAAACCATTTTCTATATCTTCTATGAATTTTAATATGTTGTCAACCTGTTTTATTTTGTGCAAGATGACAGAGTGGAATAAGATTAGGAGTGTCTCCACTCAATTATTATGGTCTAAAAATTGATTTATGATTAATTAGACGAATGCTAAATTTTGTTGATGGTTTGAGCATATGCATTTCCGCTGTTTCTTTTTTGGGACATTTTCTGAGTCTGTTTACGTTACACGAACATCCTCAGACAATGTGGGGCACGTGTAACGCCGGAAATGCATATCCTCCTATTTCCATTTATTGTACTATTATTTTTTTCCTTGTTTTGTTACCTCAAGATATGACATTTCTGTCTCTTTATATACTGTAATTGTTTTACTGTTTGTATATATATATTTATGCACTCATGTCGATGTATAATTGGTTTGTTTCGTAAATATTATTTGTATTTTTACGCTGGGTCTTGCCTAGGGAAAACTGCTATCAAGTGTGTAAGATCTTTGGTAGTGTGAACTCTGCCGCGTGGAGCGCGGGCAGAGCAGTCGGAGTCTGGCTGGAGTAGCGAGTGGAGCAGGTGTGTTGTGTGACGCTCCCGCGAGTTGCCGCGCTTTCGGGGTTTGGCAGCATGTAATTGCGCTCGACTCGCGATGATAGTTTCTGACATGGTGTCGCGGACGGGAAGCATTAGCTGGCGCACATCAAGAGCCCGTTTCGCCTGGTGACCGTGTCGAGAAGAAGGCGCGCCAACATCCAGCTTCTGCAACAGCGACGGCCGACAATGAGTGACTGTCGCCACCTCCTCGATCGACGGCTTCAAACCTTCAATCAACCAACAAGGAAGACTAAAAGCACGTAAAGTTTCAGAACTGTATGGCAGACCTCAGCTTTTCAAATTGTTCCATTTGCCTCGCAAAATTACAGCAACTTAGCATGAACCTTTGTTGCTCATTGTCCCAATTGCATTGCCAAGCAGGGTCCCTTCCTTTTCCGAAATGAGCCCGAGGGTCGTTGAAATTCAAACGCCAGCATCATTCGATTTCACTGCTTTAATTTCAAAGTTCAGCTGGCTACAATATTTAGATTGCACAAGCACAAATTAAGAGTGCGAGTTTTGTTACCGTATTTTAGTTACCTGTGACTGCAGCTCAGCTTGGTACGTACTAAATTTTACTATTGTCAATTGTTCAGAATCATTTAATTCAAGTTCAAAGTTAATTCTCTTATTTCTAAATTGCGTAGATTCAAGTAGCTTTTGAAATGATTGTTGAGGTAGTCCAAGACTAACCTTATTTTACTGAATGTCGATGTGCTTCAGAAAGAAAGCTCACTATTAACTTCAGTCACTAAATTAACTTTCGATTTTCCAGTTTTATTAATTCTTTTGCTAAATTAAGTCAGAGTGTAGCGAAATTTATTACTTCTGACAAACTTTCAGTTTTCACACTACACGTGTCAACCTTCAGTTGCCACGCTTCTAGTGCTAATTATATGTGTAATTACCTTTCTTTTTCAGTTACTATAGTAATTGTCCTTAGGACTGGCGACCGTAATTTCCCCCAAATCTCAAATATCTAATTACCGCTAGTTAATTGTTAACGTAACGGCCGCACATTTACTTTCTTCATTAACTTTACCCCTTTTCAAAATTAATTTCCACCAGTTTCATTTGCATTTTTCCTTTCATTTAGATGTAACCCTTTCCTCCCTCTTTACCGACAGGTCAATTTCGGTGACGATTGCTTTTCCAAAATTCCCATTAGGTACACACGGTTTCATTTTTCACTGTCATTAAGGTCGATAAGTGAGGGGGAGGTTACATACTGTGTGGAATCTGTGAAACGAATCAGTGTACTGAGAAGTTACGAAAAAGGAGTAACAAAAAATAAGCGATAATTTGGAACAGACTAAAATTGGAATGCATAACAGCACTTTAGTTTTTAGAGCGTTAGCAAACGGCGGCGGAAATAAAAGATCAAACAGAAAGAAAACTATACCATACCTTGACAGTGTAGTTACTATTTGACATACCATTCTAAACGCGTCGTACGAAGAAACAAGTACAAAATCGCAAGCTACATGTTTTCTGAATAATTTACCTCTACAGTCACGAAGATGTTTGTTAAGTGGCATCTTCTTAATACATACATAATATAATGTATATGAAATCTTAAGGGACTTCACTGCTAAGGTCTTCTGTCCCTAAGCTTACACACTAGTTAACCTAAATTATCCTAAGGACAAACACACACACCTATGCCCGAGGGAGGACTCGAACCTCCGCCGGGACCAGCCTCACAGTCCACGACTGCAGCGCCCTAGACCGCTCGGCTAATCCCTCGCGGCTCTTCTTCTTACACCATTAAAATATCTATATTAACGATCCTTTGATTTCGGTACTTGTCTAATGCATGGTGGTCTGCACCTGATTTCGCCAGCTTCTGTCGATATCGCCTGCAAAACAGTTATAAAAAGTGTCTAATGCACTCTTGGGTTTCTGTATGTGATTGAAGATTTGTGATTCATTATATATTGTACCATTATTTTATTTTTGCGCTAGCCTGTCACATTTTATTTCATACAGGGTGCACCAAAAGGTACGTTACACGGTATAATGTTTGGTAGATACCTGCATTTTTGCTAATAAATGTGTGTACGAAAACGCTTCGTTTGCGAACTAGCGTATTTGAAATGTGGAGAAGAACGTAGGCAGTTCAGACTAGGTAAGCTAGGCTAGGAGTAAAGGAAGAAAGGAAAAAGGAGAACCCCGCGATCAGGCCCTGAAGATCACGCTATAGTCGCCCGACCACCATGTCATCCATAGTCATTCACCATCGGATGCGGTATGGAAAGGAATGGCGTCAGCGCGCCGTACTCACGGCCGCTGTCGTCATTTCCACCTAAGAGCCGCTACGTCTCAGTCTGGTAGCTCATCAGTTGCATCACAAGTCTGAGTGCCCTGTAGTCCAGCCCTCCCACCAAGGAAAAGCAAAAAATCCCTGGCAGTACCGGGAATCGAACCCAGGGCCCCAGCATGAGGGTCTTTGACCACTGACCACTTTTTTTACCCTTCTTATTCGTTCCTCTGTACAGAAAAGAGAACAAAATCGGCACAACAGCTTGCCAAGATAGTAACGAGAAATGATAAGGGTTATTTATCTCGTTAGGGCGCCTCCACATCTCTGTCAGATTAGGGCCACACCGATGACCACCTTCACCAACGCCTTGTCTGGTAAACGCGAGATTTAGCAAATTAGGAAAACTATCGCGGTAACGAGGCAATCGCGAGGCGCCCAGTATACTGAAAGCACCTCGTCACACACATCAGCAACAACAAAATATACAAAACGAGCAAATTAACCACATCACGAAATTAGTCTTGGCGTCGGAAAGAGAGAGGAATCCGACCGCAGGATAATGTCGGTGGCGTAAGCAGTGACAGAAGTCCTGGTGAGGAAAGTCAGTAGATTCCGCATCAAGTTCGCCAGGTGATCACTGGAATTAAAACTACGCAGAAGCATGTCCAAGGGACTACATAGACAACATCTAGCCGTGTCACTAAGTCCAGTGTCCGCCCCTGGTAGATGAGTGGTCAGCGCGACAGAATGTCAAACCTAAGGGCCCGGGTTCGATTCCCGGCTGGCTCGGAGATTCTCTCCGCTTCGGGACTGGGTGTTGTGTTGTCCTAATCATCATCATTTCACCCCCATCGACGCGCAAGTCGTCGAAGTGGAGTCAAATCGAAAGACTTGCGCCCGGCGAACGGTATAGCGGAGGGGAGGCCCTAGTCACACGACATTTACATTTTTTACTAAGTCCATTTCGGTGTAGACGTTCAATGGGAGCTAACAAGTTATTTATGACTCTGTACCAAGAAGAAGGCACTTCCATCTATGAATCAGGATAATGATGTGGCTCTGAGCACTATGGGACTTAACATCTATGGTCATCAGTCCCCTAGAACTTAGAACTACTTAAACCTAACTAACCTAAGGACAGCACACAACACCCAGACATCACGAGGCAGAGAAAATCCCTGACCCCGCCGGGAATCGAACCCGGGAACCCGGGCGTGGGAAGCGAGAACGCTACCGCACGACCACGAGATGCGGGCAATAATGATGTCGGTCCATATAAACTGCCAACGAAAACGGGGTAATAACAGTTCAGCGGGATTTGGGACAAACTACCCCGTCCCCGAGAACAAGCAGGGATTGTGTCGTGACCACTTGCTGTCTTAAGATGTCGTCCCCTAGATAGCTCACCGCAATATGCGTAAAATTCGCGAACGTTGTGCAGTTTGAAATGAATGCAACCTACTTCAACAGGCAAAGCGAGGCTCATTGGCTGTCGAGAGCGAAGAGTCGTGACGCGATAGTGTGCAATTCACGGGCAACGATCAGTATCATGCGTCCAACATACAAGGCAGATGCTCTGCGTGTGATACCTAAGAGCGGAAAGCCTTTTCCCTGTGCGTCTTTATCCGAATCTCGTAAAGAAGTGTAAAGATATGGCCTTCCCATAAAAATCAGCCAGTCAGTTTTTTTCGATGCCATTTTGGAAAGGGGAAAGATCTGCGCCATATGATATGCCTTTCACAAAATATAGGTATCCAGTGTTCGTACTTTCTGCAAACGGGCACTTTCTGCAAACTGGTTAGCAAGCATCGTTTATGTTCCAGCAGGCCGCCTCGAATTTTATCAGTAACAGGTTTCCAATTCAAAGCCGCCATCTTGAGGGGGCAGCTATCATCGACAACCCCCAAGAATATATTCCGACGCATAGGTTGAGGAATTTCTATTTGTATTCATTTAAGTGCACACTTGAAGTGCGACAAAACCCATCAATTATCACTTTTAACAAGGTAACTTCCTCACCTCGACGAAAGAAGACCACCACGTCATCGGCAAGTGCCGTAGCTGTGGGGTTCCTCTCTGTGGGTCTTAAACCTGGTAGCCGATCAGGAACTCGTTGCAACAACGGTTCAGTAGACATAGAGAGCGGACTGCCCTGAGGCACTCCACATCAGAGTACAACCGGCCTCGTCAACCGTCCACTGACCACCATTGACGCTGCAGTGTCCTTGTACAAGTAGGAAAGAACGACACATGCAGGAGCGGTAACGCCAGCGATCTCCAACAGACGACCGAGATACACGTGACTAACTCTATCAGATGTCTTAGAAAAATATAAGGAGGCAAAAGCACAATAAATAGACGTAACAGACGCCATTGAAACCACATTTCTATATTCTGCCACCAGAGTCAAAAATGTATGCCCGGGGAGCCAACATTGATGTATACCAATCACACGACCAAGCAACAAGGACAATCTGCTGTTCACAAACCGTGCTACAGTTTTGTAGACAAAACTGAGTAGTGTGAAGGAACGAAACTAAGCGCTGTTAAACGGCCATGATGCTTCGAAATGAAAACATTTTCCCCTACCTTAAGGCTCATAGACACAGCTCTCCCCGCAAAATCTCGTTTAAAATGGAGGTAAAAGTCGAACCCAAGAGATGACAAAAATGAAAATAAAATTGTTCCGGTAGACCGTCTGGACCAGGGACTTATGGGAGGGGGATTAGCAATAAAATCAAACACTTCATCTCTCTGAAAATCTGCTAAAAACTCAACATTCTGGTCAGAAGAAATCATCTCGCCGACGGCCACATAACTAGCATAGGAAGGGGGACCAACGATATCATCCACTGCATAGAACTGTGCATACCCAAAAAGGAAAGTAGGAGTAATCCGCTGAATTACAGGCCTATATCACTAACGTCGATTTGCAGTAGGGTTTTGTAACATATACTGGATTCGAACATTATGAAGTACCTCGAAGAAAACGATTTATTGACACATAGTCAGCAGGGTTCAGAAAATATCGTTCTTGTGAAACAAAACTAGCTCTTTATACTCAGGAAGTAATAAGTGCTATCGACAGGGGATGTCGAATTGATTCCATACTATTAGATTTCCAGAAGGCTTTCGACACCGTTCTTCACAATCGTATTCTAACCAAACTGTGTGCCTCCGGAGTATCGCCTCAGTTGTGCGACTAGATTCGTGATTTCCTGTCAGAAAGGTCACAGTTCGTAGTAATAGACGGAAAGACATCGAGTAAAACAAAAGTAATATCCGGCGTTCCCCAAGGAAGTGTTTAGGCCCTCTGTTGTTCCTGATCTATATTAACGACATAGGAGACAATCTGAGTAGACGTCTTAGATTGTTTGCAGATGATGCTGTCATTTACCATCTTGTAAAGTCATCAGATGATCAAAACGACTTGCAAAATGATTTAGATAAGATATCTGTATGGTGCGAAAAGTGGAAATTGGCCCTGAATAAAGAAAAGTGTGAAGTTACATTCACATGAGTACTAAAAGAAATCAGCTAAATTTCGATTACGCGATAAGTCACACAAATCTGAAGGCTGTAAATTCAGCTAAATACTTAGGGACTGCAGTTACAAATAACCTAAATGGGAACGATCATATAGGTAATATTGTGGGTAGAGCAAACCAAAGACTGCGATTCATTGGCAGAACACTTAGAAGGTGCAACAGGTCTACTAAAGAGACTGCTTACACCACGCTTGTCAGCCCTATTCGGGAGTATTGCTGTGCAGTGTGGGATCCGCATCAGGTGGGACTAGCGGGTGACATCGAAAAAGTATAAAGAAGGGCAGCTCGTTTTGTATTATCACGAAATAGGGGGGATAGCGTCACAGACATGATACGTGAATTGGAGTGGCAATCATTAAAACAAAAAGCGTTTTTCTTTGCGACGGGTTCTTCTCATGAAATTTCAATCACCAGTTTTCTCCTGCGATTGCGAAAACATTCTGTTAGCACCCACCTACATAGGGAGCAATGATCATCGCGATAAAATAAGAGAAATCAGGGCTGGCACAGAAAAATTTAAGTGCTCGTTTTCCCCGCGCGCCGTTCGAGAGTGGAACGGTAGAGAGACAGCTTGAAGGTGGTTCATTGAACCCTCTGCGAGGCACTTTATTGTGAATAGCATAGTAATCACGTAGACGTAGATGTAGATAGTATTGATGTATAGTTTGGGTCACCTTACCGGGAGCAGTCACGTAACTGCCATTATGTGCGGTGAGGGAGGAAATAAGGGAGCGACGACGGCTAGTGTGATACCGAAGCAGGTGGTAGAACGATGTCAGTTCCTTGTTAACGAGAGAACGTGGCTTAGACTGTGTCCTCAGCCCTTCCATCTGTTGCTTCTTAATCAACAGCAACTTAGGCCTGATCCGCCAACCGTCAGCGATCCTCAGAGTGGGATTTCCTGCTGGTTCATATAATTCACGAAAAGAGGTATAATAAACCATACGTGATCCGAAAGTCTTTCCCCCTTGCAGCACCATAAAATATCAGCATTTTACTAATTCATGGCTTCGCACTCCCAGGTAACAGTCCCAATATCGATGAGTAACCCTCTACTGAGCGGAGGCAAGACTTCCATTCACATCAAACATGGCATCAGCGGCCCATCAGCAAAAAGGGAAGCGTTGAGTGTCCACTGAGCGCCGCAAAAGTTCATGGATTGTCGAGCGAGGATGATAGTCGCTGCAACAGCACAGTAATCAATGAAAGATGAGGGAACTACGTCGATTGCAAGAATCTGATGACACGGAACACCGAACACATAAAACCTGTCAAGTCTTCTACTAGACTTCGCAGTAAAAAAGTGGATTTCACCAACTTCGGAATTTTATGTTCCCAAACATCCCTCAATCGCATCGTACAATCCAATTCATGGAGATGAAGACTAAAATTAAAATGAGGGAACTTGTTAACGGTAAGCAACACGGTTGAAGTCACCACTCAGCAGACGGTTCCGAGGATTCTGACGTAAAATTTCGAGCGCGCAACCATCTGACCTGTGCCAGACGGTCCATGAAGTACAACCAGGATAAGGCCAAAATGACGACAACCAATCTCAACGCCAGAATCGACAACTTCATTGTCAATGACGGCAACACCTTAACGATAAAATAGAGCAGTACCCGTCGAATTCTCAGGCGGTACATTACAATAGGTCTGGAACCTGGGGAGAGAAAATGTAGTAAACAATGCTTCCTACAAGAATATAATATCTGCACTAGAATAATAAATAAACAGACGGAGAACAGCGACACGTAATTCAGATCCAGTACGATTGACATTCAAAACAACAAAGGTGTATGACAGAGACATTTACCAATGTAGGACAAAAGCAAAGCCCATCTATGCCACATTGCACCATCACTCCATAGCCGAGTCCATAGACGAGTCCGAAGGAGGGGACCAGTCCCACGCCATGCAGAACCCTTACGCCGTGATTTCTTCCGCGAGACAGAGTGATCCGACTGGATACGCTGTGTACGCTAGTCTTGACGCAAAATCGCCTCAGCAGCCGGAAGAGTAAGGGGATCAAGCACAGGACCTGAATCTGTCCAAGGTGGACCAGGAAAAGTAACTTGCTCCACAGGGACACCATGCAGCATGATAGACACAGGCGGAACAGCAGGCTCAAGACTGAAACAACCTGGGGCGACTCCTGCTCTTCAGGCTTCAATGGTGGAAGCTCCGAAGGTTGTGTAACCGAAGCACTGTCGATGGTGGTCGAAACGGAATCAGAGAGGCAGCACTGTTCGTCGGACTGCGGTATCTGGAGCTGCAGCGAAGGGGATGGATCAAACACACCCGATCCCTGACGCAGCTCCATAAGATACACACCAGAGGCAGAACGAAAGCCAGAACCCGATACCCCGTCAGCCTTCACAGGATGGGAGGCTACTTCACAATCTGTATCACCAAGAGAGACACTTGACTCAGGAGGATGTAACACGGGGGATTCCACATCATAAATATCAGCATCCTGGGTTCGACGTCGCTTATGTTGCAGCACCTGATCGTCAGCTTGGGGTGCAGACCGTGTAGAATCCGTCTTCGGTTTTAAAGAGGAAAAATTTCCCGCGGATAAGCTCAAATCGGGCTGTGCATTGCTTGTAGAATTAGCATCAGACGGAACGAGATCTGCTACCGTCAGTTTATGTCACTGTACAAGAGAATGTGTGAGAAGGAAAATTAGCTTCGAGTAATCAATACATTGGCGACCATTGTCATTACATAAGAAGCATTTCTCTACCTGACCACTTTAAGTAACATGGACTCGATAGCGACAGATATGAAAATGTGAGGAGTTGTTCCGTTTAACGTACATCTTGACAAAATGTGTACAACTATAGCATTGAAGGCGGAGTTGGCTCGACCAGAGTTCCCATCAAATGCCCTTAACATCACCATATTTCAGCAACACATCCTTAAGATACTGCTCATCTACTCCCAGCAGCAAGTTGAAAACCTGCACATTGATATACTCAACACCAGCGTTGGCAAGGAGGGCAACACTAACTGATCTGTCCCTATGGCAGGAAGAAACCTGATTGTCCTGTTTAAGTAACAACCTTCTTAGAGACGGTTCATGAATTTTCCAAAGAAGACATAAAATTCAGTTTCAAAATATACGGTGCGAACCTGATCTGAAGTAATACCAAACGTTTCCACTCACCAATCACGAATTTCAAGGGAACTTGGCTGCACATTATGGGTGGACTTCTCAAACTCAGAACTTAGTGTGTCATTACACAGTATCATCCTTGACGCCACTGACACGAAAATAGCGGGCGAATCCATCTCCAAAGGACGACTGTTTGATTCAAGTATGCTCACAAATGAACACACACCACGGCTAGAGCTAACGACTACATTCGAAGCGCTACGGCGGAACTAAAGAGTAAACACGTCTGATCGCTGTCGCTGCTCAAGCGGAACTACCGCTCGGCTACGGAAGCGGACAAGGTGTAAGGGAGACAATGTCAATAGCAGTCGCTCTGATACTGTTGACGCGTTAGAGCCTCCTAAACGTGACTCCACGTAATTAAACAACTCAGACAAGCAACACAGCGCATACTGTGTGTACCTTGAGGTCGGAATGTTTACCAGCCGCACTGCTCCACTTGTTACGTGATACACACAGCACTGCATAGTCTTATGTAGACAACGGTAGAGCACAGTACAGTCTTCTGTTCCATAGTTTCATACTGTACTTAGTTTTCAGTCAGTCGTGTGGCTATCGAGAAACGGTAATGAACACTGGCGGTTGTGTACACAACTGCAGAGTACACAGACATCATTCTCGTTTACGGGAAAGCCCAAAGGAATGGAAAAGAGGCTTGCCGGCTCTATGAAGAACGTTATCCCAACAGGCGTCACCCAGCCTACATCATGTTTGCAAGACTGTAAAGGCGTTTACGTGGAAGGGGAAGCTTACTTCCTAACGGTCACTGAAATGGATGCCACCGGACACGCATACATCACAGTTTGACGAAACAGTATGTCATCATTTTACAGAGCCGCCTTCTACGTGCACCCAGGCTGCAGGACATACCATGGGTGAGAGCCCTATGACAGTGTGGCACATTCTGCACGATGAACGTCTTGAACGGTAAAAACTACTGAAGTCTCATACATTGACTAAGGTTGACTTTCCTAGTCACGGCTGCTCGAACAAAATTGGCGGGATCGTCACTTCTCACTATACATCCTTTTTACTGGTGAGTGCATTTTTACCAAGGACAACATGCCTGAAACAGCTATTTTTGGATGGAAGAAAATCCTCGTGGCCTGCATATCCGTGACCGCAAACGTTGTTTTGCTATCACTGTGTGCCCAGGTCTTATTGATGACCACATTATGGGTCCATAACTCATGATCATGCGTGTTGATAGACACAGTTATGTTGTTTTTGTGAGAGAGGTTTTGCCCAGATTGTTGGACGAGGTGCCATTGGACAACCTTCGTGCCATGTGGTTCCAGTAGGATGGGGCTCCAGCATGCTTCGACGATGTAGTACATGGCCACTTGAATGACACCTTTAGCAACATTTAGAATAGACATGGAGGCCCAATAACCTGCCCCCCCCCCCCCCCCCCACCGACTCGCTCATCTGACCTGACTCCATTGGATTTCCATTTCTGGGGCTACATGAAAACCCTGGTGTACGAGACGCTCGTGCAATCACCACAAGATCTTGTGGCACAAATTTAACTAGCAGCTGGTGTCATTCATGATAAGTCGAGAACCTTCCCAAGGGTTCTGCAAGTCAACATCAGGCGACACTCAAAGTATATCGAGGATGGTGGCGGTCATATTGAGCATCATCTGTAAGTGAATTAAAATGCTGTTTTCTGACAGTGATGTACGTAGTCTTCCTCACTCCTTGCCTGGCTTGTGTGGCTCAAACTGCCACGTCCTCCGCCACATTTCATAGACGCTAGTGCTCAAACGAAGCATTTTGTAGCACAAGTTTATTAGCACAATATGTTCAGATGTTACCCATCTGCCAATCATCAGGCCTTGTAACGTCCCTTTTGATGTAAACTGTTTCTGTACGAAAAGGTATATTCACCACTGAGAATGTCTGTGCACAGGTGGTCCATCAAGTCAATGAAGAGATCGATTAGAAAGAAGATAAAAGATACTGCGAAATTTGTCAGTTCCTACGCCTGAATAGTAGACTTCCAAGAATTGTTCCATTCTCTCTTCCTTTCCGTATTCCTCGTTTAGTTTCTTTTATGACAACTACGAAAGTAAGCTAGTAGAAATCAATACGACGAACAGTGAGTTGTGTTAAAGGCTTCGCCAGAAGTAATCATTAGTAATGAAAGAAAGTAAATCTCCATTTTTCAAACATGAAATTGTCAAAGTAGAACGTCGCATCAGCCATCGGCTGTTTTCCTCCACGAGACGTGAGAGATGTCTTCTCAGTGCTACTATTGTCCGCCCCCGGTAGCTGAGTGGTCAGCGCGACAGAATGTCAATCCTAAGGGCCCGGGTTCGATTCCCGGCTGGGTCGGAGATTTTCTCAGCTCTGGGACTGGGTGTTGTGTTGCCCTAATCATCATCATATCATCCCCATCGCATCGCAAGTCGCTGAAGTGGCCTCAAATGGAAAGACTTGCACCAGGCGAACGGTCTGCCCGACGGGAGGCCCTAGTCACACGACATTTCAGTGCTACTATTCAGAGTAAACGGTTGTATGTACCAAGTGAAGTTTTTGGCAATTCCTCTAGAAATACAACAACGGGTTTTTCATATTTAACACCTCCATACGATGCCTGTAGTCACCATCTTATATTCTCAAATCTGAAAACAATTGAAACTCTCCTCTTTGAAAAGATAGTAAAAAAATTCAACAAAGCTCAGATTTGAAGCATAAATCGGGCGCCAGCTATGTCAAACCTGAAAATCAAGCTCACTAGACCTTTGTTGACATCACTCATGATCAGTATATGGTCTAATAAAGAGAAAGACCGAGAACAAGTCCAACAGACAGCCGGTCGAAGTGGCCGAGCGGTTCTAGGCGCTTCAGTCTGGAACCGCGCGACCGCTACGGTCGCAGGTTCGAATCCTGCCTCGGGCATGGATGTGTGTGATGTCCTTAGGTTACTTAGGTTTAAGTAGTTCTAAGTTCTAGGGGACTGATGACCTCAGATGTTAAGTCCCATAGTGCTCAGAGCCATTTGAACCATTTCTATTGATACTAATAAGACCGTGATTGTGCCCGGATTAAACGTAAGTGAGAATATTGGTAACAACGTATCTGTGCTTAAATTGCGATAACATTAGTTTCTCTGTCTGCCTGGTGTAATGTGCTAAAATGTAAATGTGAAATTTGGTGAGGTCAGTGTAGTACATCTGTTTAGTCTAACGATCTGGAGGGTGCGTTTGGTACAAATATTTTTTTCAGTCTCAAAGACTACGTTTTCATTCCAGAAACAATGGTACGGCAGTATGTTCGGGAGTTGGGATCAAAAGGTTATCGAAAAAACACAACAGAGATTCTGCAAGATACTCTAGATCAAATCAAGAGAAAGAATTTTAGTTTCCGTGAGGCTTCTGATAGATTCGCAATGATCCAGAATTCTTAAATTTCTATCATACATACAAAAAGATCTATAGGAAGGTCATTTAATGACAAAATAATATATAATGCAGAGAATAAAAGCAAAGCAGTCTGGGATGTTATAAAAAAGGAAACTGGGAAAGGCAAACAAACGCAGAATAACATACTGCTAAGGGAGGGGAATAAAGTAATAAATGATCCACAGTACTTAACAAACTATGTAAACGAGCATTTTTCAAGTATTGCAGAGAAGTTACAGCAAAAATTCCCCCAAACAAATATAACACCTGTAAATAATGTTGCACTAAATGCAATGATGTTACTTCCGACCACAGAGAATGAAGTCAGTAAAACAATTTAAAAACTAAAAATTAAAAAGTCAGTAGGCTTAGATGAAGTATCAATGTGAGTACTGAAACAATGCATAGGGATTATACAAGATCCCTTAACAAATATGATAAATGAATCTTTCACATCAGGGACATTTCCAGAGCAGTTAAAACAGGCAAGAGTTGTACCTTTGCTTAAGAAAGGTAATGCAGAAGACATAGAAAATTTCCAGCCCATTTCCCTGCTGTCAGCATTCTCAAAAATAATAGAAGCAATTATGAAAGACAGATTAATGAATTACCTGAATAAAAACAATCTTTTAAGCGAATCACAGTTTGGTTTCCGAAGTGGCAAAACTACGCAGTTAGCCATAGCAGAATTCACAAAAGTTGTACTTGATGCTCTTGATAAAAATGAGTCTGTCACAGGCATATTTTTGGACCCTTCTAAGGCGCTTGGTACAGTCGACCACAAGCTTCTAATAATTAAATTAGAAGCATTAAGAATAAGAGGGGTAGCTAATGACTGGTTTCAATCATACCTAACAGATAGGGTACAAAGAGTAGAGATAATACATACTTCAAATAGATCTAAAGATTTAGTAAAACACTTATCAGAACCAAAATACATTAATATGGGGGTTCCAAAAGGTTGCATATTAGAACCAATACTGTTCCTGATATACATCAATGGCTTTCCCAGTACTGTTACTCATGGTGGAAAAATACTCTTCACTGATGACAGCAAAATTATAGTCGCTGAGAAAACAAGAGACCTCCTTGCCGAGAAAACAAATGAAACTCTCAAGGAAGTTTATGATTTGTCAATAAGTAATAAAGTGATATTGAACATAAAGAAAACTAATGCCATGAAATTCAGTTTGAAGAGGAAAAATGACAATGTTAAATTAAATGTAGATGGCACCTCTATAGATTGTGTAACAAATGCAAAATTTCTAGGAATGAATATTGATTTTCAGTTGAAGTGGTGTGAACACACAAAGGTACTTGCAAACAGAATGTCATCAGCATGTCATGCCCTTAGCATCCTATCAGTGTGTAACATGCAGTGTCTTTTAGTTACGTATTGTTCATTTGCACACTCAGTTCTTAGCTATGGCATTCTTTTTTATGGAACAAATGTGCAAAATATGAACACAATTTTCAGACTCCAGGAAAGAGCAATAAGAATAATAACCAATAATACTAGTCGAGCTCATTGTAAAGATCTGTTCAGAACACTGGGTATTTTAACTGCTCCATGTGAATATATTTACCAGTCAGTTGTACACATCAAAAATAACATTGGTAATTACTGCACAAACAGCTCTGTCCATGACCATGCAACAAGAGAAAGACTCAACCTACATTTACCAAGAAAAAATTAACATATAACTCAAAACAGCATTTTCTACCAAGGAATAAAACTGTACAATAAATTACCAAAAGAGATTAAAGAAGTTGCAAAAATACACTTATATAAAAGGGCAGCTAAAAAGTACCTGTTATGCTATACGTTTTATACAGTGAAGGATTAGTTAGCTAAAACAGAGTAGGGGTTTGATAAGAAACGTTATACAAATAAATAATAATAATAATAATCAATATAAAATATCCAACATTCCACATAACACCTTCGCTTTATGTTTTTTCCTTCTTTTTTTTTCATTTCTAGAAATACTTACCCAAAAGCTATGCATGGCACAGTACTAACACCTCTTCCTCTTTCTGAGCTCAATATCTCACTCATTACGGAGGGATGCTGATTCAGTTTTTCAGGATAGCAAATGGGAAGTTGCGGTACAGAAAATGACCCAGAGATCACCAGTGTGTGTGTGTGTGTGTGTGTGTGTGTGTGTGTGTCTTTGTGTGTAGTGAGTGAAGTGTTATGCAACAATGTGAGTATAGTGTGTGCAGTGACTGATAGTGAGATATGAAAGAACAATGTGGCATTACATTATTTAATAAGTTATTTGTAATAAAAGTATTGTATACCAGGAGTAAATCTAATGATTGTCTCTAACTAGAAGTCTGTAAATATATGTGTATATGAATTACCTTATTTTAAATTGATATAAATTTGTAAATACATTGACATGTCCTATATCCTTGTAAAAAGAGATCTACGGATGAATAAAGCTACTACTACTACTACTACTACTACCACTACTACTAGATAGGTAGGCCTATGGCTAGTAACTAATTAATTCCATATTGTAATGTAAACTCCGTAGGTGGATTCCTCCTAATGTAAGGCAAAAACAGAACGAGGCAATTAAATTTTCTTCCTTTGCTTATTTATAGATACCAGATTCCATACAGCACCTTAATTCTTAAAATGAAAAAGAGCAGAGGCAATAAAAAGTAATGGAAGGATGAGTTTCATCCCAGAAGATGAAGAAACGCTGGTGGCGTATGTAGTGGTACCTTCACTTATATGGTTCCTTGCCCCTTTGGTGGATCTGAGAAGCACTGCACCTTGATTCTTAATTCGTCTAGGGAAAAACACACAAGTTCAAAAATGGAGTGTGTCCAGAGAACGAGTGGGCTTTTACCTTTTTGAAGCGACACAGGTGGAAACTAAGTATTAGGATGGTTAAAAACACAACCATGAAAGGAGACTATGTAGGAGCAGGAGACATAAATAATTCTTTTGAAAATCTCAAGGAAGAACCGAACAACCGACTGGGAAGGAAGGGAAAACGAACTAAGAAAGACAGCGACTCTCAAAGCTGCGACTCCTTTGTGAGCTATGCAGGAAGTGCAGGTGATGTCCCTTCGATGGAAGCACTCTATGCAATGAGTGACAGTCAAGAGGACGAAGAAAATGAGACGTGTCACAATGCTTCTGGTGATAATCTGTCTTCTGAAGCCATTGCAGATCTTACCGAAGAAATAGGAGATTAAATTCTTCTTGACTACGAGGGATCACACTAGCCAGGACGTGTCATAGTGATATAGAAGATACCAAGATTTCATGTATGATAAAATGTGGCAAGTTCTCCAGCTACCGAAATTTGGCGTAAACTGTTACAGATAATTCGCAGACTTGTTCCCCCTACACAAATTTCTAGGAGGGTAATTTTTTTCGATGACATGATGAAGTGAAAATGTTCTTGGATTGTAGCATAACGCCTACGTACCTACCTAACATTTTTACTTTTATTTTTTGTTTGGTTACTAGTCTTCATAAAAGTGACATTTTTAATTGCAATGAACTTAATGGAACCTGTGGTCAAAGACTGATGTTGTTAAAGGAAAGGTAAAGGAACAGGGTTAAATTTATTACCACTTAAAAACTATTTTTAGCGTTTTTGTTCTTACTGCATTATAAAAGTTGCTACCAATTTTGGTGTTGTTTCTATTATTTTTATGGTGACATTTCATACAGCCAATGGTAAAGTTAGAAAATGACAAAATATACTTGAAAATCTTAAAACAAGTTGAAAATATTTTTGTCATCAGAAATTGGTCTCTCTATTTCTTGAGAAGTCAACGGCCTTGCCGCAGTGATAACTCCGGTTCCCGTCAGATCACCGAAGTTAAGCGCTGTCGGGCTGGGCTAGCACCTGGATGTATGACCATCCAGTCTGCCGAGCGCTGTTGGCAAGCGGGTTGCACTCAGCCCTTGTGAGGCAAACTGAGGAGCTACTTGATTGAGAAGTAGCGGCTCCGGTCTCGCAAACTGTCATACGGCCGGGAGAGCGGTATGCTGATCACATACCCCTCCATATCCACATCCAGTGATGCCCGTGCTCTGAGGATGACACGGCGGCCGATCGGTACAATTGGGCCTTTTAAGGCCTGTTTGGACGGAGTTTAGTTTAGTTTAGTTTTACTTCTTGAGAAACTGAGAAAACGTTTATGATTGGGTGAAATCAGTATGAAACTCTCTGCTATGTTATTTCAGTGGGATATACTCTTATACTAAATTGACCCCATTTAATAGGGTAGTATTAGTACATTTTCTATTTTTTATATTTTTTGTAGCCATTGTATACACATAGAACCATAACCAACAGCTGAATTTGGTCATGAACGTTTCACAGGGAGTATAAAACTAGATTGTGATAGAAACATAACTTGCTGTAGGTTCAAAAATATTTCAGAACTGCACTACAGTAACCCCGTTTTAAGGTTATGTTATAACACTTCTATAGGATAGAAATAAGTTTATATTATATAATTGTGAATCTTCAATTTATGAAGTGTGTATTCTGTGTTGTTTAAACTCCTTGATCTATGGAAAGAAAATTAGAGTTTTGTAATGTGTATATGAAAAACCAAAAGAATATGTTGAAATGGTAAATTATTATAATATGAATATGTTTATGAAAAGAAAACCTTTGTTAAAAGCTGGTTCATGCTTAGGGCACTTGTATTCGTAACATGTAAACTTTGTAGGGAAGTCCCTGCACAACGCAAGTGGCATGGCGCGATGTAAAAGGTGGGTTTGGCGTTCGAATTGAACGGCTCCTTTGTGTGATTAACACCCAGTATGTAGCTAGCCTTAGCACGGTACACTTCGACGATGCTAAGACAGGCAATTGGAAGCTGCATTATAAGTGATTTGCCTCGAATGTGGACCTGGCTATTATTTGGTATTCACGGCATAATGGAATGGCTCTAATATGTTGAAAATCCTACGCCAAGAAGAGATTTTATAGAGCATTCGTATATCAAGAGCCGTGAGTACAGTTACCCGCCATGTCGCCTGCCACCAATCTTCGTCACTGTTTCACAAAATTCATACATTCAGTTAAGTAATGTATATGGGCATGGACCAGTTATCTGTGTGTTGTTTCAATAATAATCACATAAAACATAAATTCTGCCCATAACCATATTTTAAATCCTGATCACGAACCTACACAGGGTCCTCACCTAAGTGCTACTAAAACCGTGTACCCTGATTTAAATGAACACTTCTTGCATCCATGTGTTTAAAAGTGATTTTTTGTCTAAAGTAAAAGGAGTAGTAAAAGTTAAAGTAAAAACCACAAAAGTGAAGTTGGATAAGCTTTTTCTAAACTATCCTTAGTTTATTACAAAATATAGTTTTGTAGGATTACAGTGCAAGATTGAGTAAGTATTATTGCAAAGAATGCCTGCTTCACGGGTAATTAAAGTTCAAGTACATATAAATCTTTATTATTAAATTATGCACATTTTTAAAGTAGGTGTAATTTTGGTAGGTTCCGTTATTGAAGTTAATTAACCCTAGTGATGTATTTTATTGTCTTGCAAAGTAATTTATGAACTACTAAGGAAAACTGCTACATGCAAAGAAGTTTAAATAGTGTATATATAATGTTCTTAATCTTTACTTGTCTTTTTCAAGTCAGTCAAGATAGAAGCCCCTCATGTCCAAATTTGTTTCTGCATCTGATGCTGTGACATTTCAGTATTTGATTATGTAATGCTCTGGAGTGTGGCTGATATATACACTCCTGGAAATGGAAAAAAGAACACATTGACACCGGTGTGTCAGACCCACCATACTTGCTCCTGACACTGCGAGAGGGCTGTACAAGCAATGATCACACGCACGGCACAGCGGACACACCAGGAACCGAGGTGTTGGCCGTCGAATGGCGCTAGATGCGCAGCATTTGTGCACCGCCGCCGTCAGTGTCAGCCAGTTTGCCGTGGCATACGGAGCTCCATCGCAGTCTTTAACACTGGTAGCATGTCGCGACAGCGTGGACGTGAACCGTATGTGCAGTTGATGGACTTTGAGCGAGGGCGTATAGTGGGCATGCGGGAGGCCGAGTGGACGTACCGCCGAATTGCTCAACACGTGGGGCGTGAGGTCTCCACAGTACATCGATGTTGTCGCCAGTGGTCGGCGGAAGGTGCACGTGCCCGTCGACCTGGGACCGGACCGCAGCGACGCACGGATGCACGCCAAGACCGTAGGATCCTACGCAGTGCCGTAGGGGACCGCACCGCCACTTCCCAGCAAATTAGGGACACTGTTGCTCCTGGGGTATCGGCGAGGACCATTCGCAACCGTCTCCATGAAGCTGGGCTACGGTCCCGCACACCGTTAGGCCGTCTTCCGCTCACGCCCCAACATCGTGCAGCCCGCCTCCAGTGGTGTCGCGACAGGCGTGAATGGAGGGACGAATGGAGACGTGTCGTCTTCAGCGATGAAAGTCGCTTCTGCCTTGGTGCCAATGATGGTCGTATGCGTGTTTGGCGCCGTGCAGGTGAGCGCCACAATCAGGACTGCATACGACCGAGGCACACAGGGCCAACACCCGGCATCATGGTGTGGGGAGCGATCTTCTACACTGGCCGTACACCACTGGTGATCGTCGAGGGGACACTGAATAGTGCACGGTACATCCAAACCGTCATCGAACCCATCGTTCTACCATTCCTAGACCGGCATGGGAACTTGCTGTTCCAACAGGACAATGCACGTCCGCATGTATCCCGTGCCACCCAACGTGCTCTAGAAGGTGTAAGTCAGCTACCCCGGCCAGCAAGATCTCCGGATCTGTCCCCCATTGAGCATGTTTGGGACTGGATGAAGCGTCGTCTCACGCGGTCTGCACGTCCAGCACGAACGCTGGTCCAACTGAGGCGCCAGGTGGAAATGGCATGGCAAGCCGTTCCACAGGACTACATCCAGCATCTCTACGATCGTCTCCATGAGAGAATAGCAGCCTGCATTGCTGCGAAAGGTGGATATACACTGTACTAGTGCCGACATTGTGCATGCTCTGTTGCCTGTGTCTATGTGCCTGTGGTTCTGTCAGTGTGATCATGTGATGTATGTGACCCCAGGAATGTGTCAATAAAGTTTCCCCTTCCTGGGACAATGAATTCACGGTGTTCTTATTTCAATTTCCAGGAGTGTATATACATATATATATATATATATATATATATATATATATATATATATATATATATATATGTGTGTGTGTGTGTGTGTGTGTGTGTGTGTGTGTGTTTGTGTGTGTTTCCAAATTAATGTGCCTAATTGGGATGGCAACCGTTCATTTTTTTTTCATTCATTTATGATTTTACCACTTTCGTTGACTCCCAAGATTAAAGCCCTTTTACTTTTTCTGTTATTTCACCAAATTCGAAATTGTAGTCCAACACCCTTCTTTATTAGACACACACGCGGTCGAACTTCAAAATCTTCTCACAGGGTAACATTAGAGTGTTTCACGACACATTAGTGTTATAATGTCTCATCGTGGAATCATTATACTCTAAAAACGCTTGGCAGAAAACAAAAATAATGGGGAACATGAGTCAAGGGGAAATCAAAAATATTTCAGTTTGCTCGAGAGGTGACGCCTACAGCAACTATATTTAAAAACTGTTACATATTCGTTCAGGAGGTGGTCTGGTCAAACGCTTAGATCCGGAAATTATACTTCGGAAACCAATACTTGTTGAGATATGGGTCATTTTACTTGTGACGAGCAATGTGTAGCACAGTGTGCTGTAGGCAGGAAATTGCCGCAGTACGCACATAAAGGTAGATGCAAATCCTCGAGCAACGATGGAAGCGAGGCATCAGGACCGCTTCAACTACGTGATTACTCTGCTATTCACAATAAAGTGCGTGGCAGAAGGTTCAATGAACCACCTTCATGCTGTCTCTCTACCGTTCCACTCTCGAACGGCAGCGAGAAAAACGAGCGCTTAAATTTTTCCGTGCAGCCCTGATTTCTCTTATTATATCGTGATGATTTCCCCTTATGTAGGTGGGTTCCAACAGAATGTTTTCGCAATCGGAGGAGAAAACTGGTGATTGAAATTAAGAGAAGATTCAGTCGCAACGAAAAACACCTTTGTTTTAATGATTGTCACTCCAATTCACATATCGTGTCTGTGACACTATCTCCCCTATTTCGCGCTAATACAAAATGAGCTGCCCTTCTTTGTACTTTTTCGATGTCATCTGTCAGTTCCACCTGATGCGGACCCCACACCGCACAGCAATACTCCAGATTAGGGAAGACAAGCGTGGTGTAAGCAGTCTCTTTGGTAGACCCGTTGCACCTTCTAAGTGTTCTGCCAATGAATCGCAGTCTTTGGTTTGCTCTACCCACAATATTATCTATGTGATCGTTCCAGTGTAGGTTATTTGTAGTTGTAATCCCTAAATATTTAGTTGAATTTACAGCCCTAAGATTTGTGTGACTTATCGCGTAATCGAAATTTAGCTGATTTCTTTTAGTACTCATATGAATAACTTCACACTTTTCTTTATTCAGTGTCAATTGCTACTTTCCTCACCATACAGATATCTTATCTAAATAATTTTGCAAGTCGTTTTGATCATTTGATGACTTTACAAGACGTAAATGACATCATCTGCAAACAATCTAAGACGGCTACTCAGATTATCTCGTATGTCGTTAATATAGATCAGGAACAATAGAGGGCCTATAACACTTCCTTGGGGAACGCCGGATATTACTTCAGTTTTACTCGATGACTTTCCGTCTATTACTACGAACTGTGACCTTTCTGACAGGAAATCACGAATCCAATCGCACAACTGAGGCCATACTCCGTTGGAACGCAGTTTAATTAGAAGACGCTTGTGAGGAACGGTGTCGAAAGCCTTCTGGAAATCTAAAAATATGGAATCAATTTGACATTCCCTGTCGATAGCATTTACTACTTCATGAATATAAAGAGCTAGTTGTGTTTCACAAGAACAATATTTTCTGAATTCGTGCTGACTATATGTCAATAAATCGTTTTCTTCGAGGTACTTCATAACGTTCGAATACAGTATATGTTCTAAAACCATACTGCAAATCGACGTTAGTGATAGAGGCCTGTAATTCAGCGGATTGCTCCTACTTCCCTTTTCGGGTATTGGTGTGATCTAAGCAATTTTTCAGTCTTTAGGTACGTATTTTTCTGTGAGCGAGTGGTTGTGTATAATTGCTAAAATAGAGCTATTTTTCAGCATACTCTGAGAGGAACCTGACTGGTATACAATCTGGACCGGAGGCCTCGCCTTTATTAAGTCATTTAAGCTGCTTTGTTACATCGCGGATATCTTCCGGTACTTCTATGTTCCTCATCTTGGCAGTTGTTCTTGATTCGGTATCAATGCATCGGCAGGTGACAGACTCATAGACTATACACTTTACCAAACACATAAACAGGTGCTGCGCGATGAATTACCAGCACTTTTGGAGCACGTTACCCCTGCAGAAAGACGACTGCGGTTTACGCACGATAAGGCACCACCCCATGTTTACGAATCGTGCGTGCGGCTGTACCTTCCCGCAACGTTTCAAAGGCGGTGGATTGGTCGGAGAGGCCGGTAGCACGGCATCCTCTTTCGTCGTATCTCAATCCGTTGGATCTCGGGCCATTGGAGCATACAAAGGCATTGGTGTATCGCGAATCTATGGCCGATATACCAAAGTCACAGGAGCGATGTGACGCAATCCGAGTGGACACAGGTGTATTTGAAAAAGTGCGTGATTTACTGCGAAGAGGTGCTGAAGGATGTGTTACAATGCGTGCTAACAACATGCAGAACAGCCTATAGTCTCTAATTCTACGTAACAAACAAATGGGAATGCGAGGACAGATTAGTCCATATATCAAGTGTATTGGTTTCCGGACACATCATTATGTGATTTTTTTTTTTAATTTTGACCAGTAGTTCCTCCTGTAGGAATATATGGCACTTCTGTAAACACGTTGTACAATAAATATGGTCGCGAAACCACTTCGCCTTACACTGTAGAAACTGGAGTTAGGTCCGACATCTTATCTAACATATGATGGCTGTACTGAAAATATGATTTAGACAGATATATTGAAATACGTTTGGAGCACCAGTTTATGGAGTGACGAAAGAATCTCTAGTGATGAAAGATAGTTGTTGCCCTCATTTGACACAGGAATGTGGAGGAAGCAAGCTAAGGTAGGACATAGTTCAATGTCCTACTACGATGTGGTCATTAGTGATGTACCACAAGCTCAGAGAGCGAAGGGTGGGGCTGAAATCAGCCGTGGTTTATTCGTGGCATTACCTTCAAGTGTTTTGGTAAAATACTCTGAACCCCTACGTGAGAGTGGTCAGACATGGATTTAAGCCCCTCTCCTCTCGAATGCAACACTAGTTTCTTAACCGCTGCCCCGCTACGATTACCTTAAAAGTCCCAGTGTGTGCTGAAAAGTAACGCTTCCAAATTTTTTATGTGAGAGCTCTTAAAGCTTTTTAACTAGAAGAAGCGTGATTAACATTCTGTATCTTTGTTCTTCATGTCCACGTATTTGCAACGCTCTGCCGCTAGAAGGCTCCGAATTGTAGCGTGTAACATGGCTCTGTGTCACGTAACTATGCCGGTGCGTGAGAAACAGCGTGCTGTAATCGAGTTTCGAATTCAAAGCGTTCGTCCACACATGGGGCACCCTCTCCTTCAGCATGCAAATGCCGGACCACACACGAGCGCTGCGACATCTGCAATAATCCGATGCACTGGGTTCGTTCTTATCGATTATCCTGACTTGGCCCCATGCGATGTTCTTCCGTTTCAAAAACTTAAAGAACGCCTTCGAGGACTTCACTTTGATAGTAATGAAGCGGCGCAGAGCAGAGGTGAGGTTGCGGCTCCGTGAACAAAGTCAAACATTCTACAGTGACGGTATCAACAAACTGGGCTCTCGTTGGGAGATATGTGTCCCTTGCCAAAGTGAAAAATGTTGAGAAATATTGAGAAAATAGACGCGAAGAGTAAATATGTAGAATTTTGAGTTTTATTTAATAAGATTTAAGAATTTTCACTTCAAAATTCAGAGGCATTACGTTCCAGCATATCCTCATATATCGCTGTATCTAGCTTCTCCTTAGTTCATCGAAAGTTTGAGCACTCCTCATAGTACATAAATTTTCGTGTTTGCCGTCAAATGTAACTTGGTAATTTGCAACAGCTGTCCAAAATCCGATATTTGCAACTGTCTACATATTATCTACAAATCCTCTTTTGTCTTGCCTAGAAGCGAATAGCGCTATTTGAATCTAGGGTGGGAACAGCTAAACTGGACGATGCTCTGTCCTCCCTCTAACTGCATTTGCAGGTCTGCATTATGCTTTCTAAGTTGAGCTACATGATCCACTAAAGACTGCACTGCTTCTTGTGAGTGGTGACCATCTGCACTTCTGATTCAGACACTATGGAGCCTTTATCTAATGCATAAGGAAAGCAACAAGAGAAACAAAATTGAATGAAGAGAAAGACAGTTAAATCTAACACTAACGCAATATAATTCATTATTTCCGACTAATCATCAGCCAAACGCGTTCCTCAAACTGTCTTGCACAACGCTTGATCCACAACATGTGAAGCATGTTATTGGGACCGACTCCGTAGAGGCTGCACTATAACCTGCACTATTGGCCATTAAAACTGCTACACCAAGAAGAAATGCAGATGATAAACGGGTATTCATTGGACAAATACTGCAATTTGGGTACATAGATCCTGAGCAATCAGTACCCAAAGCAACCACCTCTGGCCGTAATAACGGCCTTGGTACGCCTGGGCATAGAGTCAAACATAGCTTGGATGGCGTGTACAGGGACAGCAGCCCATGCAGCTTCAACACGACAGCACAGTTCATCAAGAGTAGTGACTGGCGTATTGTGACGAGCCAGTTGCTCGGCCACCATTGACCAGATGTTTTCATTTGGTGAGAGATCTGGAGAATGTGCTGTCCAGGACAGCAATCGAACATTTTCTGTATCCAGAAAAGTCCATACAGGACCTGCAACATGCGGTAGTGCATTATCCTGCTGAAATGTAGGGTTTCACAGGGATCGAATTAAGGGTAGAGCCACGGGTCGTAACACATCTGAAATTTAACATCCACTGTTCAAAGTGCCGTCAATGTGAAAAAGAGGTGACCGAGATGTGTAACCAATGGCACCCCATACAATCACGCCGGGTGATACGCCAGTATGGGGATGACGAATACACGCTTCCAATGTGCTTTCACCGCGATGTCGCCAAACACGCTTGCAACCATCATGATGCTGTAAACAGAACCTGGATTCATCCGAGAAAATGACGTTTTTCCATTCGTGCACCCAGGTTCGTCGTTGAGTACACCATCGCAGGCGCTCCAGTCTGTGATGCAGCGTCAAGGACAACTGCAGCCATGGTCTCCGAGCTGATAATCCATGCTGCTGCAAACGTCGTCGAAGTGTTCGTGCTGATGGTTGTTGTCTTCGAAACGTCCCCATCTCAGGGATCGAGACGTGGCTGCACGATCCGTTACAGCCATGCGGATAAGATGCCTGTCATCTCTGCTGTTAGTGATACGAGGCCGTTGGGATCCAGCACGGCGTTCCGTATTACCCTCCTGAACGCACCGATTCCATATTCTGCTAACAGTCATTGGCTCTCGACCAACTTGAGCAGCAACAGCGAGATACGATAAACCGCAATCACGATAGGCTACAATCCGACCTTTATCGAAGTCGGAAACGTGATGGACGCATTTCTCCTCCTTACACGAGGCATCACAACAACGTTTCAATGTGTGTGATGTCCATAGGTTAGTTAGGTTTAAGTAGTTCTAAGGGGACTGATGACCTCAGAAGTTAAGTCCCATAGCGCTCAGAGCCATTTGAACCATTTTTTAACATTTCACCAGGCAACGCCGGTCAACTGCTGTTTGTGTATGAGAAATCGGTTGGAAACTTTCCTCATGTCAGCACGTTGTAGGTGTCGCCACCGGCGCCAGCCTTGTGTGAATGCCTTGAAAAGCTTATCATGTGCATATCACGGCATCTTCTTCCTGTCGGTTAAATTTCGCGTCTGTAGCACGTCATCTTCGTGGTGTAGCAATTTTAATGACCAGTAGTGTATTATGCACCGAAGAGCCAAATGAATTGGTATAGGCATGCGAATTCAAATACAGAGATATGTAAACAGGCATAAACGGTGCTACGGTCGGGTATGCCTATATAAGACATCAAGTGTCTAGCGCAGTTGTAGATCGGTTGTAGATGCTACAATGGCACATTATCAAGATTTAAATGAGTTTGAACGTGGTGTTACAATCGGCGCAAGAGCGATGGGACACAGCATCTCCAAGGTAGTGGTGAAGTGGGGATTTTCCCGTACAACCATTTCACGAGTGCACCGTGAATATCAGGAATCCGGTAAAACGTCAAATCCCCGATATCGCTGGAAAAAAATCCTGCAAGAACGGGACGAATGACGACTGAAGAGAATCGTTCAACGTGTGAGAAGTGCAACCCTTCCGCCTATTGCTGCAGATTGCAATTCTGGGCTGTCAACAAGTCTCAGCGTGCGAACGATTCAGCGAAACATCGTCGAAATGGACTTTTAGAGCCGAAGGCCCACTCGTGTACCCTTGATGACTGCACGACATGCCTCGCCTGGGCCCGTTAACACCGACGTTGGACTGTTGATGACTGGAAACATGTTGCCTGGTCGGACGAGGCTCGTTTCACATTGTATCGAGCGGATGGATGTGTACGGGTATGGAAACAACCTCATGAATCGATGGACCCTGAACGTCAGCAGGCGGCTGTTCAAGCTTGTGTAGGCTCTGTAATGGTGTGGGATGTGTCCAGTCGGAGTGATATGAGGCCCTTGATACATCTAGATACGACTCATGACAGGCGACACGTACGTAAGCTTCCTGACTGATCACCTGCAACCATTCACGTCTATTGTGCATTCCGACGGAATTGAGCAATTCCAGCAGGACTATGCGACGCCCTAAACGCCCAGAATTGCTACAGAATGGCTCCAGGAATACTCTTCTGAGTTTCAACACTTCCACAGGCAACCAAAATCTCCTGACATGAACATTATTGAGCAAATCTGGGATGCCTTGCAAAGTGCTGTTCAGAAGAGATCTCCACCCATTTGTACTCTTATGGATTTACGGACAGCCCTGGAGTATTTGTGGTGTCAATTTGCTGCAGCACTATTTCAGACATTAGTTGAGTCCATGCAACGTCGTGTTGCAGCACTTCTGCGCTCTCGCGGGGGCCGTACACGATATTAGGCAGATGTACCAGTTTCTTTGGCTCTTTAGTATGTTACACTGGGTGCACGTACCCGTGGCATACTGTCATACGATACTGCAGTGCCCGTGTTATTCCGAATTACGATGCAACTTTCCTTCGCACATGCACGCATGGGTGTGGCTTTGAGTCGTGCTCGGACAGCCAAATGATAGGCGATCGCTCGCGTTTTGCGGGAAATCCGAGTTCGAGTCCTGATCCGGCACAAATTGTCATGGTCGCCATTCCATCATACAGCTGATGGTTTTCTATATTCGCAATTGTGAATACATTTCATGCATACTGTTATAATCTTCCTTGAACTGAATCACATCTATGCTCTCGTCGGCTCTAACAAATTTCACTTTTAAATTCATTTGCAAATCTAATCGAACTGTCATCATACTTGAAGGAATGAGAAATAAGAAAGGTAGCTTCCTCGCTTGCGATGTTTTAGAATAATGCGTGTGAAGTGTGTATAAAAATATTGAATAAGACCAAACATACCAGACTGAAAGTCAATTGTGAAACAATATAAAATTATTTACAAAAAATATAACGTCGATACTACGGTAGGGAAAGACAATAACGATGATAAACAATATCGCAGAGAAGAATAGGAGCCGGCAAGAGTGACCGAGAGGTTCTAGGCGCTTCAGTCTGGAACCGCGCGACCGCTACGGTCGCAGGTTCGAATCCTGCCTCGGGCATGTATGTGTGTGATGTCCTTAGGTTAGTTAGGTTTAAGTAGTTCTCAGTTCTAGGGGACTGATGACCTCAGAAGTTAGGTCCCATAGTGCTCAGAGCCATTGGAACCAAAGAATAGGATGAAGTAAAACATTTATATCTTTGTATAAGGATAGTAGATGGAAAAGATAAGTTATTACTCGTTCTTCTGCTGTTTCTGATTCTCATGCCGGCCGCTGGTTGCCGAGCGGTTCTAGGCGCTTCAGTCTGGAACCGCGCAACCGCTATGGTCGCAGGTTCGAATCCTGCCTCGGGTATGGATGTGTGTGATGTCCTTAGGTTAGTTAGGTTTAAGTAGTTCTAAGTTCTAGGGGACTGATGACCTCCGATGTTAAGTCCCATAGTGCTCAGAGCCTCGTCTGATTCTCATGTTACTATTGTTAGAAATATATTGTGTGCAGCGTTGAACACTAGCAGATGTTCTTTTTGTTCTTTCGACTAGACGATAAAAAAGGTGTGTATCAGGTTACTGATGGAAATATATGTGTAAAAGTCTGTTCATTGTATTATTTCAAGAACATTCCAGCCACTCATCGCAATGTTTTAATTGAAAAGAGAGAATAATTAGTATTTTTCAGCTTTCAAGAAGACGAAAGCAGTATCGATGACTGGCAACAATTGGCCGCCATTACGCGGCGGACTTAATATTAACTTTTCTTACAGCTTTCCACAAGAGCAGAAGTGATAAAATCATTTTAAAACATTTTTTAATTTTAATCTGAATAGTTCCATGAGTTAATATTGCGAGAGTTCAGATACTTCCTGAGATACTATTTGTCGTACATCTGTGAACTTTGGCCTTGACTGTGTTTAGATAAAAACCAGTTATGATAATCTTGTAGGGAGCCTGGCTCTCATTTAAACTGAAAACATACATTTATTTTGGCTTCCTATACGTTACTCTGCTTCTGACGGTCTACCTACGCAAAGAAAATAATTAATGCTACCTCTTATCTTACGTAGTATCAAAAAGCATAAAACCAATATAGAATATTCAAAGAGAACCGTTAGATAGCTCATCCCACGGAGCTGAAGGTGTACGTCGTGGGCCACGACGTTGCTCGAGTCCACTGGCCACGTTTGACTGCCCCTCTCAGCTTCTCATCGAGAGAAGCGGTGACAGCTTCCTGCTCACTTTGCCGCAGGTTACGGACGCTAATTTGAAAGGCAGTGGCGCAACAGCAGTTTTCCTTGCTCTGACAGCGAATGTGAGGATTTTGTATAACATCCTTGTAGAAATATTACTCGGGCTACGATAAATGATTGGCGGAATCTTCTTTCACTAGTGAACAACATGTTCTCCACAAAATAATGAGATGAAATTCTATCGCATAAATAGCAGGGGTGAACATATCAGTGTCAGCCGAAACTTCGTCGTTGTTTTTTTTGTGACTGAACATCACCGTGAGACGGAAGACTCCATCGTCGTTTATTGCAGACTGCCCAGTAAACTTCAAACTTTTACCAATGAATATCTACAGTCTTACTTTACGCATCCGTACAACTTAAAACCACGCGAATACCACACACAGCTGCCGTGTAGATTCCTTTTGTTTTGATAAAGATACATTGTCATATGCGCGCGTGTAGTAACTAAAATGAAATGGAAAATACTTTTGTCTGCAGCGAAAACTTCAAGTTTTGCGTAACGCATGAGTTGAATTATATCTGCACCAAAGTATTAATAGGGCTCATGAATGGAACTGATTTTCCATGTTGAATACTTCGCGAACTTATCAATGGATCGAGGTGGAATGACTGCCTCGTGCAGAGGAAACGAAATGCTCGAATCCTGTCTAGGTGATCGATGGGGATTTTAGATCTGTTGATACTTTGTGTGTGGCTTATAAATGTAAAATTCGAGCTTAAGTGAATTTATTGTAAACGTATCACAAACGTAATACAGCAGAATAGTTAAGATTAGTGTGTAAATCGTACCTTCAACAAAAAAAACAAAAAAAAAAACAAAAAAAAAAAATTAAAAAAATGTAAAGTGATTGAGGCTTCTATATGACTAGTGAGATAGTTTATTTATGAAATACCGGTTAACAAAATAAAACAACTATCGTCGTAATATAGCGAAAAATCACTGACTGGAGAAGGGAATTACAGAGTATATGTGTCCAGAACATAAAAGAAGGGTTACTGCAAATTATAGACTATTAGTTAACAAAATCATGTAACCAGTTATTGAACATGATATTATTATGACATAGTTTGAAGTCTGCACTAAGTCATCAGATGACAATTTCGTTTTCTAATTCAGTACCATCGCCGTCGTAAAATCAGTGATGTCGATAATTTTGTAGTTAATCTGTATTATCGTTAAGTATTATCTTCGAGAGCTCGGTATATGTCCTTCACATTCACCACCATTTTACAGACTGTATTTTCTGAATATGATTGACGTGTGCAAATCTGCCAGTTGTACATAGTTACGAAGCAGATATGTTCTGATTTAAATGATGTAGTCATGTCCAGACAAAGAATAATACACTCTAAGACAAAAGGAAAAGAAAAAAAACGACGCACCACGAAGGACTTGTCCGAATGGGACGAAACCGGTAAACTTGCTGCACATGTACAGACGAACAAATGATTACAATACCAAAAAGAAACAGATGATCTATTCGGTAGAGAGAACTTCAGAAGTTGAGCAAGTCAATAACTTGTCGATCCATCTCTGGTCCTTATGCAAGCACTTGTTCAGCTTTGGATTACCGAGCGAGGTGGCGCAGTGGTTAGCACACTGGACTCGCATTCGGGAGGACGACGGTTCAATCCCGTCTCCGGCCATCCTGATTTAGGTTTTCCGTGATTTCCCTAAATCGTTTCAGGCAAGTGCCGGGATGGTTCCTTTGAAAGGGCACGGCCGATTTCCTTCCCAATCCTTCCCTAACCCGAGCTTGCGCTCCGTCTCTAATGACCTCGTTGTCGACGGGATGTTAAACACTAACCACCACCACCAGCTTTGGATTGATTCATAGAGTTGTTGGTTACACCCTCCTTGGCGATATCGTGTCAAGTTCTGTCCGATATGGGTGTTAAAATTCGAAACGTTTGGTGGTCTCTGCCCATAATACTCAAAATGTTCTCAACTTTGATGGCCAACGTAGGGTTTGACAAGCACAAACACAAGCCGCAGAAACTCGCGCATTTTGTGGGCGGGCAGTATCTTGCTGAAGTGTAAGCCCAGGATGACTTGCCATGAAGTGCAACAAAACGGGGCGTAGAATATCGTCAATGTACCGCTGTGCAGTGTGGGTGCTGCAGATGGCAACCAAAGGGTTGGCACCCTAGCCCATCACTCCTGGTTGTCGGGCTGTATGGCCGGCGAGTCAGGTTGATGTCCCATCGCTGGCCGGGGCGATTCCGGACACGTCTTCGCGGTCTGGAATCTCATTGACTAGAGTAGAATAGTCTTCAGTGATGAGTCCCGCTTCGAACTCAGCCCCGATGATCAGCGAAGACGTCGACGATTTTCTACACCCCGTTTTGTTGCCCTTCATGGCAAGTCATCCTGGGATTACATTTGAACAAAATAGTGCCCGCTTGCACACGGCGGAAGTTTCTACCGCCGTACACTACACTACTACAAAGAGAAGCGGTAGTGTAACATTACGTATACTTAACTAAGAGTATTGGTGAAGCAATTAGTAATTAGATTTAGCTATTAACAGTATAATTACAGATGTGTAATTAATTCAGACCGTGGTGCCAAAGTATCCTGGCCGATTACAAACGATGACCTCGCCACATTAAATACATTTCGTAATAATTCACTGGATGTGTAGGTAGAACACTTAAAGCAGCTACTCACAGAGGTCCATATTGGGCTGTAGATATCGTAGGGCAGTGAAATCTGGTAGATATTCTAGTGCGTTATAGCAGAAGCGATTAACGCCGGAAAAAATTAGTTCCAATTTTGGCCACCAGTCGCAAATCTGTAGCGTGAATGGTAGAAAAACGTATAGAAATGTTTCCATGTGTAACGGATTTGGAAAGGGACTTGGGCAGAAAAGATCCAACAACTGAGAAAAGCATAATGTTGATCTTATTATTGACCGCTTCTTGCACAATGTATTCAATATGAGCACCGGATAAGTCGACGAATTGCTGTACAGCGCCGGATCTGCACCTCGTGGCCAAATTATTTGCAGCGTAAATCGATTCCTTATTAACGCATCAGTATGTCTACCAAGTTTCGCTGCCATACGATGATTACAGCCCGCACTGGATCTCCTTAATCACATATGCCTGGTACAGCAAGCAAAAGTAGCATCATTTAGATTTTAGGTTAACTGTGCATCATTTGGATACTTTTTTTAATTTCTGTTCATTCCTTACCCAAAGACACGTGCTGTAAAGTACCAAAATTATTAGTGTTTGACGCGCTTATTTACTTTGAATATCCGACTGATCATGTAACAGGCGATAGTAAAAGTACACTTGTAAGTATTTAGTCTTGCGACAGTAGTGTAACTAGGTAACGTCTTTTGATGCTAGTCAGCTGTCAGGATGAGCATTACTGCAAAGGGCATTTGATTCTAAAGTATTATGTCAGGGTGAAAAACACTAAATAAACTGCTTTTTCTCTCCTAACAACATGTGGGCAGGGTGGGTTCTTCCTTGGCTCGGGTATGAGGTAGAATGAAACAGCATTTTTACATAAGATAACTTTTATTGAAAGCTTTGTACAACGGTTTCCTTACTGGATTGTTCTGGCTGGGAGAGCGGCAGCTGTGTCGTTTGCGAAGCCTCTGCTGCGTGAGCGGCGACGTCTGATTACGCCTGGCGGTGTGTATCTTGTGTCGCCGTTTCGCCCAGTTGACTGGAGACGCGCATCGTGTGGTGGCCCGTTTAATTATTGAGAACGAAGTCGTGAATCGGATGGTGATACCTTGGATGTGGCGTCCTAGTGTTTCTCTTCTCTAAGCGGCCGCGTGTGTCAGTGTTGTGCGTCGGCCAGTGGAGCGGCGCGGCGGGGGAAGGCCAGTGTCCCGGACTCCAGTCTTCGGCTGTCAGATCTTCATCACCAGCTCACAGGTGACTGCTGATGTGAGGCCGTCTCCTTCTCGTCCTCACGAGTCACCCTGGAACGTAAAAATCAGTCTTCAAATACCTTTTAACTTCTGTCTTCTGGCGGCGAGGCTGCTGCTTGCTATTCCATTACAGCGGCGGACTTGGTGCTTCTGTGTACAATGTAGTCTCTTCCTGCATGACGGTCATCAGCACCGAAACTGAACTGAAAACTACTGTCGGGCCCACTGCGTCTCACGTATTTATTTACTTCAATTCACTGGAGGTGAACGACTTCACGGTCATTGCCTCGTCTGTCACGTTGAAAAGCTTCTCGAAGAATCTTCTTAACTTCAGTCATTGGCTCTTGGAATGTAGGCGAGGGCCTTTGATCACATGAGAGCTGGTCGGGCGATGCCCTGACGACTGAATCGACAGCTTCCGCTTATGTGGGGAGGGCGATGGCTTTTCCTGAACATGCTGACTTCACGGTCATTGTCTCTTCTGCTCTGCCCGCTGTTTGCCAGTGTGTAACTAAACTAAGTTTTTCATGTATTTTCTAATTTCTACTTTACTTCACATTGATTTCACTAATTTATTTACCTATCTTAAGTACTACTCAACAGTAGCACGTCAAGTCACTGGAAGAGGTAGGGTCAGAAGTGGTCGGTGGTGAGCCTTCAGGTTGAGACATTCTGGGGTGGTATCCTCTCTGCGAGTCAGAGTATGTTGTTTGAGGGTGATGGACCTTGTTGATGGGCCATAGCACTTAGAACTTTTCATGTGAATGTGAATCGTGAATGGCAGGAAGGAACTGATGCAGTACACTGGTAAGCCAGAACATTACGACCACTTCCCGACGTTGGATGCCGTCTGGTAGCGTTGCGGGCACGTGACGCGGTGCAGACATGGACGGGGGATCACCCTAGCGAAGATATGGGCTGCAAATGGGGAAATCCATTCAGATACGCGACTTCGATAAAGGTCAGATTATTATTATTCACAGCCAGTGTACAAGTGTCTCGAAAACGGCGAAGCTGGTTAGTGTTGACGTGCTACTGTCGTGAGCATCTACAGAAAGAGGTAGAAGGACAATGAAACTACCACTAGGCGATAAATGGTTGGACGTCCGCGACTCTTCACATAACGTGGGATTCTGGGGCTTATCTGCTCTGTAAAGTAGGACAGATTATGTTCTGTGGCATTTCTGGAGAAAGAGCACAATGCAGGTGCACGCGCAAATGTTTCGGAGCACACCGCTCATCGTACATTGTTCAACATGGAGCTCCACAGCCGACCACTCCGACGTGTTCACATGTTGGCTCAACGACATCGAAATTTACGATTGCAGTTCGCACGGGACCATCGGGATTCGACCGTGATCAATGGAAACGTGTCGGCTCATCGGGTGATTCACATTTTTGCTACAGTACGTCGATGGTCGTCTCCGCGAATGATACCATAGTTGTGAAAGGCGGCGCGTAAGGTGCAGAACGCCATGGACGCAGGTTGATGGGAGCAGTGTTATGCTATGGTAGATATTCTCCTGCGCTTGGATGGTACCTGTGGTAGTAACACAGTTGCGAATCACCTGCATCCATTCATGGTTGGTGCTTTCCCCGAAGGTGATGTCATTTTTGATAAGTATAATAGTCCGTGTCTCAGAGCTAGAACCGTGTTACATGGTTCGAGGAGCATTATAGCGAACTCACGTTGATGTCTTGGTGACGAAATTCATCTGATGTAAATCCTATGTAGCACATCTGAGTCGCTATATGGCGCTGTTAGCGCGTACGCCAATCAGCCGCCCGTTAATTACACGAATTCCATGACCTGTGCATAGACGTCTAATGCGTCCAAAAACCTACCAACAAACTGTCGGATCCGTGATACACAAAATCAGTGATGTATTGCGTTACAAAGAAGGACAAACAAGCTATTAAGATCAAAAATGTGGTTCAGATGGCTCTAACCACTATGAGACTTAACATCTGATGTCATCAGTCCCCTAGACCTAGAACTACTTAAACCTAACGAACCTAAGGACATCACATACATCCATGCCCAAGGCAGAATTCGAACCTGCGACCGTAGTAGCAGCGCGGTTCCGGACTGAAGCGCCTAGAACCGCTCGGTCACAGCGGCCGGCAGCTATTAAGCAGGTGGTCATAATGTTCTGGCTCATCAGTGTATATTCGGCGAGCTTTACCATTGGTTTACGGAGCTGCTGTAACTGGCAGGTGCGTAGCATAAAAATAAAAAAAATGGCTCTGAGCACTATGGGACTTAACATCTGTGGTCATCAGTCCCCTAGAACTTAGAAATACTTAAACCTAACTAACCTAAGGACATCACACAACACCCAGTCGCATAAATATAAGCTCAAGTTTAAATTTCAACACTTCGGTGTGGACTACAATACTGATGGCGTTGTTAAGTCAACCTTCTCACATAAACGTCAGTTTTTGGTGGAGCATCTAAACACAGCTGCTCACTACGGTAGGTTTCTAGTACGACGTGTGTACAGTCTCCCCCTAGGCAACGAAGAAGATCCGAAACATGTTAGTCTCTAATTTTTAGGAATCTACGTGGGGTAAGCAGTTGCATCACGCTTAATACGTGCCGTGGAACACGTGAACAGCGTTAACAGCAAGAAAAGACAGAACGGTCGTAGACGGAATGTTTGAAACATCATTTCCAAAACAGCAACAGTAAGGCATTAGAAACAACTATTAAAATAATTCTCAAGCAAACCGGGCCGGAGGCAGTCTCATGTTCGAAACGCCTCAAAAGAAACGTTCGGGAACATAATAAATGTATGGTACTCAGAAAGGCTAAGAATGCAATAGTTTTTATTCCTTCAAATGACAATATTCTCTTGAGAGCAATAAATACCTTACAAGGAAAACTCACTGAACTTCACTAAAACCAAAGTCGAGATCGCAATAGCCCTTTTTTATTAATGCCCGTTTCGGCTTATTTTAAACCATCTTCAGTTTTTTTGGGCCCTCTGTGGCTGGTGCTGGCGGCTCTTCGGTTTTTCACGTGATGCCACGACCGTCCACAGTGTGCGAACGTGGTATCACATGAGAAACAGAGGAGCCTCCAGCACGAGCCATAGGGAGCCCAAAAAAATCTGAGGGTGGATTTAACATATGCCGAAACGACTCACAATAAACAAAAGTTATTGCGACTTTCACTGTTGTTTTAAGCATGTATAGCAGCAGCTCGCTGCCCTCCATGGACAATGTTGTCTAAATTTATGCAAACCTTATTAAAGTTTTGCTAGTGTTTTTAATCTTTGATTATACCAAGAACGTATGTAATTTCTCAGACAGAGTCTAAGACAGACTCGAAATATTATAAATAGATTCGTCATAATAATTATTCACTAAAGTAGTTAATTATTTAACGTCCCGTCGACGACGAGTTATAGGAAAGAAAGTCTTTAAGTGTGATTGGGTAATTATGGCGAATGAAATGTGTCGTATTCTTTCCAAATGGAACTATACCAACATTTGTCTTAAGCAATTTACCGAAACTAAAGATATTAAAATCTAGACAGTTGGACGTGCATTTGAAACCAATCCTCCTGAGCACAAGTTCATTTGCGCGAACACCCTGTAATTAAGTACATCTGAGAGGGTGAAATCTGCAATTATTCAAAGACGTATAAATCACTATAATGATTTTTGTGGAATTCCAACACTGGGTTTGACAGAAGGACCAACAATTTAATTTAGTCGTACTATTTCCATAGTTTTCTGTATTAGTTGAGTTCACATTTGAGTTACTGGTGTTTAGTTTCCTACGTATTCGAACATTTCCAAATCAATAACTGAGTCGTCCGCATGTGGTTAATGATATTAATTTCATAGTATAACATTATACATTTTGAGCTGCTCTTTTTGTGAACTCAGTTTATAGTGGTTTGTAGCATTAAGGACGCAGAAAGTTCAAATGTGAACTATTGAGAACATTTCGAAATCTGTAAATATTATATTATGGGATTATTTTACTAATCACATAAGAACAACTCATATAATGCTTTCAGAATGAGCAAATACTTTCGACTTTATTCACCATTAATTTAATTGTGAACACTGGTCGGATACATCCTTGCGAACCGTTAGCGAACTGTGTAATGTTTTCAAATTACGCACGCTACAAGCTTACTCGTTCAAAGGATTTTAATGCAGTTCAGCCAATGAGTGATTCTGGTTCGTCTATTTCACATGTGGGTGTATTCTGTGTCATTTGCAATGCAAATTTAAAATACTGAAGACTGTCGTTAGAGCACTTGCCCGCGAAATGCAAAGGTCCCGAATTCCAGTCTCGGTCCAACACACAGTTTTAATTCTGCCGGGAAGTTTCACCGAAGACTGTGTCATTCAAATGAAGATCTTCGCGATTTGTCTTTTAAATGGTCACGCTTTTCGAGCAGTAGAGCGATCTTAGCAGGATATGAAATGAAACTGATACTTCATCGTGTGTCATATCTGGAGCAGCACTGCTACACTTCCAACAGCAGTAGGTTGCACGTAGCTTGTTAACAGTGAATGGGGTGTTAGAACTTTGACGAAAACAGAAACTGATAGGGATTCGCAGAAGTTTCAGCGGATTCGTTTTGCTTCTCCTGTTCGTGCTTTTACCGGACTGAAAAGTAAATAGGGTAGAAAGCTATTTCTCCGAGAGAGACGGAAAGGAAGTATGAAGAGGCCGCTCTCGCCAATCCATCGAGTGCCTGACAGAAGTCGAAATTCTATGAGTCATATTTTCCGATACACATTCCACTTTTTCACTTCGCCCTACTTTACTAGAATCTACCAATACCCTGACTTGAATTAGGTACATTTGATGTTACGGTTCCGTATCATTTCATGTATTATTTCCATTTGATTGATTAACGTAAATGTTTTGAATGGTACGTCGTTCTGGAAAGAAAATAGCGTCTCATTTTTTTGTACAGAGTGGGGCATTTTAACTTGCGCATAGGATAATAAAGCTTTTCTTTCCAAAAGAACCCTCCAATTTTGCAGGAGTCTAACTTCCACATGCATGCACAGACTACCTCAAGGTAATCCTTACAACTGCGTCTAGGATCAAACCGTTCACGTACCTTTCAGAATTTTCAATGTGTTGTCCACAGCGCACACGATAAAGAAGCATACGATAGCCAAACTCGTCCCATATTTCATGAGCTTGTCTGGAGATAAGGCGTTTACTACTGTTGCTGTACAGTGTCTGAGTTCAGACAAATGTTGTGGAAGGGAGCCACAGAAACAGAGTCCTTCATAAAACCCGCAAAAATCACTTATCTTGAGATACGGCAATCTTAGAAAACAATGGTGCAACATAAGATCCGCACACCCCTAGCCGTCAAACCGTCTCTGAGGGGGCACATTGTTAGTATATGTTCTCATGTGAATATGTCAATGTAGTGGTGCTCCATATTCTTAGCATATTTCTTCGTGCTATGTCTCTTTATGAACTATGTTTGCGCCTCACACTACATTTTGCGTGTGCAAACAGGGTAAATTTGAACCTCTGTATCTCTGAAACGGATAAACATACGAGGAATATTTGTAAAGTCGTTCGAGAGCAAGAACATATGAATATATCGTAAGAATTACAGCCATTTGCTGCACATAATAGCTTCAGAACCCGCAGCGGGGTTTTGGAACCCAAAAATCCGGTGTTTCTCGATAATGGATGAAGATTTTTGAAACAGAGGAAATGGTTCTTCCATATAAATGCGTAGGGAATATACCGCTAAAATTTGAAAAATTTGCTAAGGTTATTTCTCATTTCCATTTCACGTAACACCTGATTTTACGTGTAGGAGTAGGGTAACTCTAAACCAATGTATCTTGGAAATGGAAAAAGATATCAAGAAAAATTTCAACGATGTTTGAGATCGGGATCATAAGAATATATCGTAAAATTTTCAGCCATTTTCTCTGCATAGCCGTCTAGGAATCCTCGGCTGGGGTTTGATCCGCTGGTGACGGCGAAAATGTAGTAAGAAATACTTTTTTTCTGAGGTTTTACGAGGAGCCGTCCATGATCTGATCTTGCCTCCATAAGTCCCATCAAGCCCAACGTCGACCACATCAAATGCAAAAAGAACCAACCGATTTGTCCATTTGCCCAAGCAGGGGGGAGTGTGGACTATTCATACTTTGACCCTGGACTGTAGGGTAGTGACAGTAAGACGATCCTTCTGTTGGGTATATAAACGGTCCCTTGCCCAACCGTTATTTTTTTTTCATGTCAATTATCATTTAAGAAAGTTTCATTTCGTACAATAATTTCTTGATTTGTGTTAAGCTTAACCAAACCCTTCTCACAGTTTTACAAGCATAATTCTATTCACAAACATACTTATACCCTCCAAAAATCTTCAACTTATGCATTACAACTTTACAAACAATTTTTAAACTATTCGTGAGTTTTACAAAATTATTAAATTTCGAATCCTACTAATTACTTTGCAAATTTTTAATTATCATCAGTGAATTGCTAAACCCATTTTTATGTATATATACCCTATATTTTAACAAACACATTACACGCTAGAATCTTAACCTCCCAAGAAAATGTTAACATATGGTTTTCTTAACTTAGACATGTTGAAAATATGAAATACAAGGAAATATTATTGATGTGTCAAGGTTAAAGTTTAAAAGCATTCTTAATAAAGATCTGTTTCTGGCACACAAGGTTATTCAAAAATTAAATATTTTTAAACAACAATAAACGTCGTGTGTTTGTAAATTTTTTCTTCTTTTTCAGTTTAATCGGATACTAGTCTGTCACAGACAGTCCTTTCTCCTATATCTGCAATGTGGTTTATTGAATTCGTCACTCTCCTTTTCATGTGCCTCGACATGTCTCCACTGAGCATGGAATGACAGTTGGCCATGTGCCTCAACGTGTCTCCACTGAGCATGGAGTGACGGTCAGCAGAGAGAAAGGTTGCTGAAGGTATGAGCGTTTCGTGAATGCTTGGTTGCATAAGTTCCATTCCACATGTCCCCATGGCGAAATTGTATTAGAGATCTATTCTTGGCAATATAAAAACGCGTCTTCGTCATTCCTCGAATCATTATGCCGATTCATCGTTGGTCAATTCGTTCCCTGTTTTCAATACGAGTAGTCATCTCCCATCTCTCGGTGTGACATCCGAAAGTATTGCAATTTGCCATAAGGAATATCGGATATTTGGACTGCTATATCAGTTAAAATTGGATTCTTTGTAGGTAGGTAAATGCAATAATGGTATTGTATGGGATGGGATTTGGAAAGGTTTCTTGATCTCTTCTGGTCCAGGTTCTTCTTTCTTCCAAATCTTCTGCCTTCTATCTTCTGTTCTTGTTGCATCTTGTTGTTTTCTCACTTGTGTCTTCATTCTTCTCTGGACCGGGAATTGGGACTGAAGACCTGTTTTACCTCGTTATTGTTTAATCTGTTCTTATGGTGTTTTCTTTCAAATCGTTCTGTATCCTTTATTGTGTCAGATTGTTCATCAGCATAGCTTGGACAGCCTTCCATCGTTTGCTTTCTTACTCCTATGAGTGTTCAGGGAATTCTGCTGTTGATGAATTCCGTATGGTGTAAATGGCTCTGAGCACTATGGGACTTAACTTCTGAGGTCATCAGTCGCGAATTCCGTACGATATGATAACAGTTTCCGCCATTCTGAACCTCGAGTAACAGAAATGCGCCTCTTCTTATTCCAGTGAATTTAAGCACCCGCTCGTCCTTGATGTGATATATCCATCTCCATTCCGGTTCGGCGGACATCCATCATCTCTTTTTATGCTGCTCTAAAGAGTTTGCGATAGAAGTGCTAAGTACTGTACACTTTCGCAAAACAGTTGTTATAACGACTGAATGTGGCTTTCACATGAATGAAGCTCACGACATGGTACATGGTGATCGTATCCAGGATGCGTTGTAGATCTCCAAAGTTTTCCACAGAGGTGTTATCCTCTTGGACTGTTGCTTCCATCAAGGCACCTTCTTTCGTCATCTCGTAAACTGACGTACCAGGCACTCACACTCTGTGTCCCTTCCTCTCACGCCTAACCGCTCTACTCAGTTTTGCTGTCGATAGGGCCGCAATAATGCTGCATCATGCTTTACGACGTCGTGTATCATTCAATACTGTCCAAACTTTTGTCTATCTCACTTTTCTTATATCCTCACACATTCTCTAATTTACATTATATTATTACCTATCTTATCATAACCCTTACTCCCTTAAAATATGTTACAGGCTTTACAAACACTAAATTGTTAAGAAACTTCACAAAAGTTGTTATTTAAACTATACAAAAATTTTTCCTATGACCCTTTTATTACTTTACGTCTTTTATCCCCATTCTATGTAAACATTTTATTAGTATAAATATCATGGTTTCCTCATCTTCATAACGATGCATAGTAAGAGTGAAATTGATGGTGATGGAAGGTTAGTGTGTTAGGAAGCTCTTTTTCCTTTTATTTTTCTAACTGTAGGTTACCACCATAGTTTCTGGGACCAAAACCATTATTGTAATTCCGCGGCTCACCAAAACTATAGTTATTGTTTGACCTCTGTGAGTTGCCAAAACCACAGCGATTGTTATTCCATGGGCGATTACTATTCTTTCCAAAACGATCACCTTTGGCTCAAATGGCTCTGAGCACTATGGGACTTAACTCCTGAGGTCATCAGTCCCCTAGAACTTAGAACTACGTAAGCCTATCTAACCTAAGGACATCACATACATCCATGCCCGAGGCAGGATTCGAACCTGCGACCGTAGCGGTCGCGCGGTTGCGAACTGTAGCGCCCAGAACCGCTCGGCCACTCCGGCCGGCACGATCACCTTTCCCAACATTATTATTGCCATTGTACGCATTATTAAAGGCCAATCCGTTGCTATTATTCCCCCTACTATTGGTTTCTCTCACTGCACGTTGTTTCTTCGCGTCATATTCTCTGAAGATGAATTCTGTTTCTCTTAACATCCATTTAAATGCCTGTATATTATCTTCTCCTCTGCCAACCAACGATTGCTGATAACGCAAGGGTAACTTCATTGTGCACATACGAATCAGTTTCCAATCACTATACGGATTGTCTAAACACTGACTCTTCTTTGTCATTTTTTTCAAAAATCTAACTGGCTTCTTTTCTCCCGAATTTCCGAATGACTCCTTCTGTAACAATTCATATTTTATCCTATTTTGGGTTTCCGTGGACCAGTAGCGCTCCAAGAATGCAGAATTAAATTGTTCATACGACTGACAGTTTGCAGCGTCTCTTTGCATGGTTTCCACTATCGCGCCTTGGAAATATGACCACAAATGAAGTCAAGTTTATGGCTAAGTGGAGAATGTTTTGGTATACCGATCTGAAATTGATGTATAAATGTGCACGGGTGTAAGCTGTTCCCGCTTTCTTTGTAATGTTGAAATTTTCTGACTGTCAAAAAGTGATCATTGTCAAATTTTTCTATTGCACCATATGGCGTTTGTGTTTTCGCAACATTTTCCGCTCCCTTCAAGTGCCTCATGTTTTCCCTTATTCGTTCTACCACATTTGGATCCTGAGATGACATATTTGAGTCCCATCTAGCATCGCATCAACGAAGTGCTGTGCAATAATGTAAACACCGTTCCTCGTGTATCGGACTGAAATATACGTTTAAATTTCCCGTTACTGGATCAGTGTTTTGTGTTTGTACTTGACTCATATTGACCTGCGGTATATGACCTGTTGTACTGTAACTCGTAAATTGAGAAATTGGTGCATGTGTCGCCGTAACTGGCTCTGTTATCGCGTCATCCGCGTACGTTCGGAGGGTCGGCTGCCGCTCTGTTGGAATGCGCGCAGCTACCGCTTCTCGCATCATTATCTGCTGCGAACGCACATTACCGACCTCGCTCACCTGTCTAAATTGTACTCCTCCCGTTTGCATCTGTTTCTGATCGGAATATACTGACGATACCTCTTGTGGATATTAAAGTGGAATCTCATGACTTTTTTGTGTTTTAGCAACTGCCACGGAAGATTGCATAACTGACTTGGTTACCCCAGGATTTCTTTCCACCACTATGTCGGATGATACTACCGATTCCATCGTCTCACTACTGCTTTCTGTACGGTTCTCGATACACTGCTTCAGTTCTGTACGAAGCTGTACATACTGCTGCTGATTTTTCGTACCGATATTTACAATGCGCGTATCGAATCTTATTAACGCGGCTCGCGTGACACGTTCTCTGACATTGAGTTCTTCCACGATTTGTTGTGGCTTACCAGACGCCTTACGTGCTAAATTATCAACTCGTTGGTTAATATTAGACACTGCATCCTGCACCTGGTCAGTGTCACAACGCACCTTTTTCTGGCCAGCCATTAGCGATTGAATTAGTTCGCGCGAGTCTCTCGCTTCTTTCCGGATTTCAATAAACTGTTCATTAACTTCCGTTCGCAACTTTTGATGGTCTATGCAGACTTTTTCGAATCCAGCTTTGGTTTCAAGTTTGAAATCACCTGAAGCAGCATTTGTGGCAATAACACTGCGCTTGTTGCTGTTTTTAAGTCTGTTAACGATGCATTTGTTGTTTCACTTGTTTACTTAACAACAATAGTGAGTTGCTTCAACATTGCGAAAACACTTTCCGAAAAAAATGGTTCAAATGGCTCTGAGCACTATGGAACTTAACGTCTGTGGTCATCAGTCCCTTAGAACTTAGAACTACTTAAACCTAACTAACCTAAGGACATCACACACATCCATGCCCAAGGCAGGATTCGAACCTGCGACCGTAGCGGTCACGCGGTTCCAGACTGAAGCGCCTAGAATCGCACGGCCACACTGGCCGGCTAAAACACTTTCCGACTCTTCGCCATCGTCACCTGTCACCCTTCGGTGTAAATTTTGCCGTTCGCGTCTTTCACGTGACGTCTCACTTACTTCAATGCATAGTGCTGACGTACTTACACACATTCTTTCTGTAGGAAACTGTCCCGCTTGATTCCGAATTCAACGTACCGAAGTTGCTTGTTATCTAATTCTACTTCTGACCCACTAGATCCGTCATTTTTTCGGTTTTATGCGGTGTCAGATTGCGATGCCAATCTCGAAACCGCCACCATTCCCTCCGCATTGTCACTTCGTTCGCTTTCGTGACTTGCGCTCGATATTTTTTGTTCTACGTCAATTTCTATCCTATCAAGATCTTCAGTTTGCCCTGTATGCGACGTTCTCCGTCCTTCCGCCATCTCCGATCGACTAACTAACCTCTGTCCTTCTCGATTTGCGCGAGCCTGAGCTCTAGTCAACATGATGTTATATGACCTGACACGTCTCCAAAATATCATAGAAAGTTTCTTAAGCTATAAACACATCATTAGCAACGCCATTCACTGTTTGTGGATATTGAAACCAACTCAACAACGCCGTGAATAGCTTCGCGCGTGCCAGCAACGTCATGCACAAACTACTACACAAAACGCAAAACTTTATTTTTACTCGTTAATAGAACTTTTTCTACTCTGTGGATCACACATTTACATTATTCTGACCACTATGCAGACACATACATTAAGTAACCTTGTCACAATTTTTTTTTCCAATACTAAACTTTAATTACTCTTTCTAATTTAACTAAATTCCATCCCGGCAGACCAATTGCCATCCTGGCAGGGTCACCATTATCTGACACTCCACCCCCTTTCTCTTTCGTCAGACTTCAGTAAAACACCCTTTGAGTGCGTTAGCGTCTATAGAATAAATGACTGGGGCAAGGAGTGGACCCTTATTCTATGAGAGAGCACAACAGTGTTAAGCTGTACACAAACAGCTTTTAATTCAGGATCACTGTCAAAGAAATACACGAATTTACTTATGTTGTATCATGACAATGTTAGGACAGTTGTCAAGATAACGCATTTCGTACTGTTTAATTGAAATAACTCTAATTTCAAAAATATCAGATTTTAACCAGAAGGTTCTTTTCAAAATTATTCTTACTACTACATCATGGAGTTGGCCAATATTACGACAAATCATCTGATTCTGGTTCTACGTTCGGTACTATTTAGGATGACAGTCAAATCTACGGAGGATGGTTAGTTTTTGTGACAAAATGAGTAAAAGATTACTCAAGGTTGCTCGAGTTCCCAGTGAACGCAAGCTGGTGAACCAACAAGTTTACGCCTCTGGTCGCGGTATTTACCTTAGCTGCTATGAGCTGTCAGCTGCATGGCTGCTCTCGTACCCTGAAACTCCTATAAAAGCTAATCAAAACCATTGCTGATTTTATCAGCAGAAACTCTGCTAGGTTTCTCAGTAGGGGAGAAAACATGCACTCATCCCTAGTCTTGAAATATGGCAATATGCACGCGCATAGATGGAGCGTGCATATTACAATGCCCCCTCAGTTCTCTCAAGTACAATTAACTATCTGGCTGTTTCATTTCTCTACTGTTGGACCTCAACGACGCTACAGCTAATATCTAACTGAATGTCAGCCGAAGGCAACGTAATGTTCACTCAAAACTCCTCCTTTGCACTGTTCTGCACTTGACCCTGTTTCAGAGCAGAGCCCCGAAATTTTCGGTCTTGTGTCCGTCGTAGCAAAACTGTCCCCCACCTGGGTGCTTTCGTGCTCCACGTCATAGATTTTTCTGACCAATAGGACTGTTCCTTTTATTTAGTGGAAACTATGTTGCCAATCGCAAAGGGCCTGCCATCAAACTGCGTCAAAATTTCGGCACTTTACTACTTCCTAGCTCCTGTCAGCCAACTGGACATTTTGTGCCCACTCCAGATGTCTAAAAGTTACACACGTACATCATGAGTGTACCATGCGCAGTTCAGATGATCGACTGCGTCATCGGTTTGTTTGTATCCATCTGTAAATTTCCCAATGCAGTTTTCTAAAGATTCTTTCCGTACCACTCCAGTGGCCTGCTACTTGCCCTCCTGGATGAGTCACCTTTCCCGTTCATTGCCCCTTGCTGCAGGTTGCTTTAAGAGCATTGCATTGTATTGACGTCATACCTCACATCTGCTTCCAGACGAAATGTTTCCTCCAGCAGCTTGTTTCACCTCTTGCTCACTGATATGCAGGATTTAGGTTTGGTGTGTTAACACCGTTGATTGAGTGTAACCCCTTTGCATTGTGTACTTTACATTTTAATAGGCAAATCTGGTCATTTTCGCTGAAGTATGTCAGGTGACATTTTGACCTTCCTGTTACGATGTATACAAACTGTGAAGTAAAGTGCAATATAGACATTCATTTAATCTGCCACCTTACAGTGTCTGTGGCCGGTAACCACCGTCGGACTCATATCGCTGCCCCACATCCGTCCCGATTGCCAGCAGGGTGGTACAAGTCGTATCCATAAATATCTGGAGTAGTGCGATATGTACCTCTTGTAATATGCAACGTCGACATATGACATGCTACTGATGTCTCTGAGTACTTGTATCTTCAATGGACTGCAAATCATATCGATATTGATTGTGGCCACTCTGTACACTTGTCGTGGGGTCGCTGAAAGTTGATTCACCATTGCTGCAAGAGGAAGTGGGTATAGTCAATGGGTGACATTACCTCATCCCATCTGACTGCAGGGAGCTCACTTGTAAGACATTTGTGGGTGGGCCTAACTGGCGGCATCGACCCAGTGCTATCACCGACCTTGATTGTCTCCTCGTGCCATTGTGACATGGGAGTGTTTGGTGTCCATACAGTCTTCCTCTGTGAGGGAGTGGTTGTAAGATGACAGATGGGAGACAACTGTCACCCCTGATGCATAATTCGTTACACCGCCAACAGAGGGGATGGACGCTGTCATGATCGTTGTACAAGGTTGTCTGTCATTGTTACTGTCAGCTGACATTGGGAATGGTTCGGACACCCATTCCGCGTGATCGATGGTCACAGTGCCTATGTTGCCATCTGCATGGCAGAAGCAGAGTACTTGACTTGTCTCTCTGATGATCTTGTTGCACGTGGCATCAATAATAATCTTCACGCACACTGTGCTGCCGACGATGGAAATATGTATGCCTGTGATGTCCGATGCTGGTATATTTACCTCGTCTCTTAAGAACTGTTCCTCATCGAGTGCTTTGGACCGTGCAAAGTCGGGGAAAAAGGTAACTCTTAGTCTGGCTTTACGATATTGGTTCACCATGTGGTCTTGCTGGTACGCCATTGCTCGTGTAACGCCCGATATCAACAAAAACACAGGCAAGCGTTGCCCTGCGTGCAGAACACAGGCACAGGTCTGCACTCTAGCCCTGTCTAAGGCAGACTGTTTGGTTATTCATGCATGAATTATTGCCAGATCCAAACTTCCATATGTCGTCGTGCATGTGACAACGATGGCGAATAAATACGACACTTCGGTTTCTGTGTTATTAAGAGTATGATGCATTGTTCCTTCAGACATGCTTACATGCCGCCTTTCACCAATACCAGGCCCTTGACTTTAAATAAATATATCCTTCATGGAGGGAATATACACTACTGGCCATTAAAATTGCTACACCACGAACATTACGTGCTACAGACGCGAAATTTAACCGACAAGGTGAAGATGCTGTGATATGCAAATGATTAACTTTTCAGAGCATACACACAAGGTTGGCGCCGGTGGCGACACCTATAACGTGCTGACATGAGGAAACTTTCCAACCGATTTCTCATACACAAACAGCAGTCGACCGGAGTTGCCTGGTGAAACGTTGTTGTGATGCCTAGTGTAAGGAGGAGAAATGCGTACCATCATGTTTCCGACTTTGATAAAGGTCGGATTGTAGCCTATCGCGATTGCGGTTTATCCTATCGCGACGTTGCTGCTCGCGTTGGTCGAGATCCAATGACTGTTAGCAGAATATAGAATCAGTGGGTTCAGGAGGGTAATACGGAACGCCGTGCTGGATCCCAACGGCCTCGTATCACTAGCAGTCGAGATGACAGGCATGGCTGTAACGGGTCGTGCAGCCACGTCTCGATGACTGAGTCAACAGATGAGGACGTTTGCATGGCAACAACCATCTGCACGAAGAGTTCGACGTCCGCAGCTCGTGGTCGTGCGGTAGCGTTCTCGCTTCCCACGCCCGGGTTCCCGTGTTCGATTCCCGGCGGGGTCAGGGATTTTCTCTGCCTCGTGATGACTGGGTGTTGTGTGTTGTCCTTAGGTTAGTTAGGTTTAAGTAGTTCAAAGTTCTAGGGGACTGATGACCATAGATGTTAAGTCCCATAGTGCTCAGAGCCATTTGAACCATTTTTTTTTTGAACAGTTCGACGACGTTTGCAGCAGCATGGACTATCAGCTCAGAGACCATGGCTGCGATTACTCTTGACGCTGCATCACAGACAGCAGCGCCTGCGATGGTGTACTCAACGACGTACCTGGGTGCACGAATGGCAAAACGTCATTTTTTCGAATGAATCCAGGTTCTGTTTACAGCTTCGTGATGGTCGCATCCGTGTTTGGCGACATCGTGGTGAACGCACATTGGAAGCGTGTATTCGTCATCGCCATACTGGCGTATCACCCAGCGTGATGGTATGGGGTGCCATTGGTTACAAGTCTCGGTCACCTCTTGTTCGCATTGACGGCACTTTGAACAGTGGACGTTACATTTCAGATGTGTTACGACCCGTGGCTCTACCCTTCATTCGATCCCTGTGAAACCCGACATTTCAGCGGGATAATGCACGACTCGACCGCCGGCCGAAGTGGCCGTGCGGTTAAAGGCGGTGCAGTCTGGAACCGCAAGACCGCTACGGTTGCAGGTTCGAATCCTGCCTCGGGCATGGATGTTTGCGATGTCCTTAGGTTAGTTAGGTTTAAGTAGTTATAAGTTCTAGGGGACTAATGACCTCAGCAGTTGAGTCCCATAGTGCTCAGAGCCATTTGAACCATTTTTGATAATGCACGACAACATGTTGCAGGTCCTGTACGGGCGTTTCTGGACACAGAAAATGTTCGACTGCTGCCCTGGCCAGCACATTCTCCAGATCTCTCACCAATTGAAAACGTCTGGTCAATGGTGGCCGAGCAACTGGCTCGTTACAATACGCCAGTCACTACTCTTGATGAACTGTGGTATCGTGTTGAAGCTGCATGGTCAGCTGTACCTGTACAAGCCATCCAAGCTCTGTTTGACTCAATGCCCAGGCATGTCAAGTCCGTTAGTACGGCCAGAGGTGGTTGTTCTGGGTACTGATTTTTCAGGATCTATGCACCCAAATTGCATGAAAATGTAATCACATGTCAGTTGTAGTATAATATATTTGTCCAATGAATACCCGTTTATCATCTGCATTTCTTCTTGGTGTAGCTGTTTTAATGGCCAGTAGTGTATGTAATGTATGGGTGCAGGCTGTCGACACATGGATGACGACATATGAAAGTTTAGGTTTGGTTGTCTTTCGTGCAAGTGTAGCCGAAGCGGCTTAGGCTACCAGTGGCATAAGGCAGGATATATAGGTTCGAGCACATGTCTGGCACAAATTGTCATTGTCGTAATTCTGTTACACAGCCGATTGTAGTTCATATTCGCCACTGAGAATAATTTTCCTATAAGAACATAACGTTTTTCTTCTCTCTGCTGGATTGTGTAGACCAATAGTCCGTTAATTTTACTCAGTGATCACTTAATGACATTCGATATTTATACATCTGTGGCAGAGGCTTTATTGTGTCAAGAAAATCACTTCCTATTCTACACCTTGCAGCTATTATGCGACCGTCTAAAATACTCATCTGTTCGTCACTTCACTTAAAAAATCTGTGAGATTGCGAGATTCCTGACACACGCCCACGGTGCCATTTCGCTAATATTGTTAATGATAGAACTGCACTATGCTTCAATAGGAGTAATTCCCAGTAATTATTGGTTAATGCAGCTGATTAGTTAGTTGATGCTGTTCGGGGATGATATATGATTACTGCCTATGATGTAACGAGAATGTGAACAGCATTGCTTGAAGTTTCACACCAACGTACTCATTCCTCTTATCGAAAAAGAGATCGCACGAATATTTGGCCAGAAACTTGGCGACGAGCAGCTCGTGCGTGGGCAGAAGAGTGCACGCCAGACGGAACGTGCGTGAGGAATGGAGGGAGCGCGTTGCGCGCTCTGCGTTCTGGCAGCGTGGGAGCAGCGGTCAGCGCGGGCAGGTGGATTTATCGATCGGGCGGCTAAAAGCAGCGGCGTCGCTAACCAGCTGACAATAGGCCTAAGCGCTTTCCTCTGCAGCGCTGTCGGTTAAAGAAACTAATTCCAGCAAGCTTTCCGCTTACATCTGTCTCCCGTTGCGCCGGCCAGCGCCAAAACACGCTGACGTATCTGTGCTTATTCCACTCTGCTTCTACCTGTCGCGAAATATTCGTAGCTGTTAATCATAAACATTAACAAACATGTACATCGAAGCACTATGCGACGATGGTAGCCATATATAGGGTGGTCCACTGATAGTGACCGGGCCAAATATCTCACGAAATAAGCATCAAACGAAAAAACTATAAAGAACGAAACTCGTCTAGCTTGAAAGGGGAAACCAGATGGCGCTATGGTTGGCCCGCTAGATGGCGCTGCCATAGGTCAAACGGATATCAACTGTGTTTTTTAAAGTAGGAACCCCCATTTTTTATTACATATTCGTGTAGTACGTAAAGAAATTAGAATGTTTATTCATATTAACAGAATCTTCCGTCGGTTCTTGGTAGAACTGCATTATAATAAATGAAAAGCACCAGTTTGCCTTTGTTCTTCGGTCCAGATGTGTTACTTCCCTTCCAATGTTGTCTGCTAACATTTAACTTCTTTGGTGATCATACTCAGTAAATGTCTGAAGATGGCCTTTTCAGCCGAAAACCGGTTAGGAATAAAAGTAATATTGTAGAAGAAAAGCAAACTGGTGCTTTTCAACTATTATGAATGTTTTAGTTTGACCACGTTTTTCGCTTTGTGATAGATGGCGCTGTAATAGTCACAAACGTGTAAGTACGTGGTATCACGTAACAGTCCGCCAGTGCGGACGGTATTTGCTTCGTGATACATTACCCGTGTCAAAATGGACCGTTTACCAACTGAGGAAAAGTTCTATATCGTATTGATGTATAGCTATTGTGATCAAAATGCCCAACGGGCGTGTGCTATGTATGCTGCTCGGTATCCTGGCGACATCGTCCAAGTGTCCGGACCGTTCACCGGATAGTTACGTTATTCAAGAAAACAGAAAGTGTTCAGCCACATGTGAAACGTCAACCACGACCTGCAAGAAATGAAGATGCCCAAGTAGGTGTTTTAGATGCTGTCGCGGCTAATCCGCGCATCAGTAGCAGACAAATTGCGCGAGAATCGGGAATCTCAAAAACGTCGGTGTTCAGAATACTACATCAACATCGATTGCACCCGTACCATATTTCTATGCACCAGGAATTGTAATGCGACGACTTTGAACGTCGTGTACAGTTCTGCCACTGGGCACAAGAGAGATTACGGGACGATGACAGATTTTTTGCACCCGTTCTATTTAGCGATGAAGCGTCATTCATCAACAGCGGTAACGTAAACCGGCATAATATGCACTATTGGGCAACGGGAAATCCACGATGGCTGCGACAAGTGGAACATCAGCGAGTTTGGCGGGTTAATGTATGGTGCGGCATTATGGGAGGAAGGATAATTGGCCCCCATTTTATCGATGGCAATATAAATGGCGCAATGCATGCTGATTTCCTAGTTAATGTTCTACCCATGTTACTACAAGATGTTTCACTGCATGACAGAATGGCGAAGTACTTCCAACATGATGTACTAGGCCCGTGATGTCCGGCACATAGATCGCGTGCGGTTGAACCGGTATTGAATAGCATATTTCATGACAGGTGGACTGGTCGTCGAAGCACCAACCATGGCCTGCACTTTCACCGGATCTGACGTCCCCGGATTTCTTTCTGTGGGGAAAGTTGAAGGATATTTGCTATCGTGATCCACCAACAACGCCTGACAACATGCGTCAGCGCATTGTCATGCATGTGCGAACATTACGGAAGGCGAACTACTCGCTATTGAGAGGAATGTCGTTACACGTATTGCCAAATGCATTGAGGTTGACGGACATAATTTTGAGCATTTTTTGCATTACTGTGGTATTTACAGGTAATCACGCTGTAACAGCACACGTTCTCAGAAACGATAAGTTCACAAAGGTACATGTATCACATTGGAGCAACCGAAATAAAATGTTCAAACGTACCTACGTTCTGTATTTTAATTTAAAAAACCTACCTGTTACCAACTGTTCGTCTAAAATTGTGAGCCATATGTTTGTGACTATTACAGCGCCATCTGTCATAAAGCGAAAAAAGTGGCCCAACTAAAACATTCATATTTCTTTATGTACTACACGAATATTTAATAAAAAATGCGGGTTCCTATTTACAAAAAATGCATTTGACATCCGTTTGACCTATGGCAGCGCCATCTAGCGAGCCAACCATAGCGCCATCTGGTTTCCCCCTTCAAGCTAGACAAGTTTCATTCTTTGTAGTTTTTTCGTTTAACGCTTATTTCGTGAGATATTTCGCCCGGTCACGATCAATGGACCACCGTGTATAAACCCTTTTAGGTAGTTGTGGATGCGGACACCTCTTCTCAAACTATTACGAAAGCCTCCATTAAACCACCTTGCAGCCCTTCAACTCACGTCCATTGTTCTCGTGAATCATGTACTCTGAGGTGACAAAAGTCATGGGATAGTGGTATGCACATATACAGATGGTAGTGTCGTCTACACAACATGTAAAAGGGTAGTGCATTGGCGGAGCAGTCATTTGTACTAAGGTAATTCACATGAAAAGGTTTCCACTGTGATTATAGCCGCATGACGTGAATTAACAGACTTTGAACCCGGAATGGTAGTTGGAGCTAGGCGCGTGGGACATTCCATTCCGGAAGTCGTTAGAGATTGCCGACGGCCTTCACTTAACGACCGAGAGCAGCGACGTTTGAGTACAGTTATCAGTGCTAAGGGACAAGCAACACTGCGTGAAATAACAGCATAAATCAGTGTGGGACGTGTGACGATCGTATGCGTTTGGACAGTGCAGCGAAATGTGGCGTTAGTAAGCTATGGGAGCAGACGACCGACGCGAGTGCACTCCCCTTGGCGCGCGACCACATCGGTTGGATCCTAAACGACGGGTAAACCGTGGCCTGGTTAGATGGGTCCCAGTTTCAGTTGTTAAGAGCTGATTGTAAGGATCGTGTGTGGCACAGACTCCACGAAACCATGGAAGCAAGTTGTCAACAAACCACTGTGCAAACTGATGGTGACTCCATAGTGGCGTGGTCTGTGTTTACATGGAACGCACTGATCATTGAATTTAAATGGTTATGTTTCAGTTGTTAAGAGCTCATTGTAGGGCTCTTGTGTAGCACATACCCCATGAAGCCATGGACGCAAGTCGTCAACAAACCACTGTGCAAACTGGTGGTGACTCCATAGTGGCGTGGTCTGTGTTTACATGGAACGCACTGATCATTGAATTTAAATGGTTATGTTTCAGTTGTTAAGAGCTCATTCTAGGGCTCGTGTGTGGCACAGACTCCAAGAAGCCATTGACGCAAGTTGTTAACAAACCACTGTGCAAACTGGTGGTGACTCCATAGAGGGGTGGTCTGTGTTTACATGGAACGCACTGATTTTTGAATTCAAATGGTTATGTTCGGCTGCTTGGAGACCATTTGCAGTCATTCATGGAGTTCATGTTGCCTAAGAACGATGGAATATTTTTGGGTGAAAATGCGCCATATCAGTGGGCCGCAGTTGTTCGCAATTGGTCTGAAGAACATGCTGGGAATTTGAGCGAAACATTTGACCACCCAGATCGCCGACATGAATCCCAGAGCGCACTTATGAGACATAATCGAGAGGTCAGTTCCTGCACAACATCCTCAACCGGTAACACTTCCTTAATTATGGACGGCTATAGAGGCAGCATGGCTAAATATTTCTGCACGAGACTTCCAACGATTTCTTGAGTCCATGCAACGTCGAGCTGCTGCAATGAGCCGGGCAGAAGGAGGTGTGACACCATATTAGGAGGTATCCTATGAGTTTTGTCACTTGAGTGTACAGCGAACGAGGTTGATTATCCCTCGTCCTTCGCCAACACAGTAAATGATTTCGCTGTCACTGAGTTCTTAAACATTATTTCATTCTTTCTTTCTAACTTTTCAGTAATTGTTTACTATATGAAACAGTAAATTAGTAAGTGTATTGGTTCCGGGGAAAAATGGATCTACGGTTCTCAGCAATAATTTCAGCCTAAATTACCCTTAAAAATCATTCTTGGCTAGTCATTTGTACTAGGAATTTGCGTGGTACTTGTAATTATCTAAATTCGCTATTAGTAAGGAATAATTCCAATAACATCCTCCAAAATTGACTCATTAAATCGGTGATTTCTTTCTACTGTTAAAACTATTCAGATAGTGAGTAGTTCAAGGAGTCTTTTTTTATTTTTTAATGGTGTACCACCTCTTTGGTCAAACTGCAAATTTGGCCAGTTTAAGGCTGCCCACGTCCAGATTTGCTTTTGATAAGCATGTTTTTAAGCGTACATGTTTCATATGATAATGGGATCTGAGGCTGAAATAGGTGCCGTGATGTGTCGATAAATTTTAATCCCATTACTTTATGTGCCGTACTTTATTTTCAGTGACTAATGATGGATTTTTATGCCGTTTAACGCCACAGGTTTTATACCGTTGTGTTTTAAATGTCTTAAATGTGCATGTGACATCTTCTTATGTGAGTTTTCGTGAGCGTCTATACCAGACAGCCTTATATTGACAGTTGAATGTGAACTGCATTTCATGTGTTAGCTCTCTTGATATACAGGATACATGATAAAGGTCTGAAGTCTGAAATAGGCTGCAATAAAAATTCGTTTATCAGTAGCCCTTGGTGGTGAACTATGACCTTCTTAAACTACTTACAAGGTGTGGGACACCATTTGCACAATATATGCTGATACATAATAGATTACCCAAAGTGTTTACGCGGTGGGATGTCATGTTGGTGGACAACACCACAGTAGTAAACACACAAAATCACTACTGCCATTGATTTTGTTCGGCACTGGCAAACTGCATAATTTTTGACTGGGTGCGTATTAAACTGCTCTGCTAAAGTTCTCTTTAGCAACATAAAGAACTCTATTCCAGAAACTTTTGCTGCAATGCTCGTAATCTAGGCATCCATTATGAACGCGGAACCATACAAAACGGGAAACTCACTGACGTGAGAAAAACTCCAAATATTTCCAACTGTTTTCTGTGCTATTAGGTGATCTATCCTCACGACGAGGGTTGCCACAGCGATCATCACCTTTTTAAATAGAGCAGACAGAAAACCTGGACCATCCAACTTAGGAATCTAAATCTGATTCTCATTTAATGTTTCAAGCAATCGCATTGCTTCTGATGGCGAAAGAACGACTTCTACATATGCCTGTTCCGAAATTTCCATGACGGGCTTTGACAGTGGAAGCGTAAATTCAAAGGTGAGTATTGTTCATTTAGAATTTAGATCGAACCTCGTTTTCCGTGGGCAACTGTTCGTCCAAAGTGCTTTGTTCTGAAACTGCAACACAAGAATTTCATTCTGAATTTCCAGCCTCGCGTTTTATTGTTACGAAACGTAGCTTCTTTTACAAAGTTGTAGTGCACACGACAGGAAAAGGAAAATTCACTCTTGACTGCGAGACTGTCGTACAATTTTTTTCTTAGAAAGCAAGAAATAAGGAAAAATTCTACTTCAGTGATGGAAAAGTAGGATTAGATAAAAACATCGCACTAGCGTCGATATCAGTACGACGAAGTGTAAGTTCCCTTGGAAAAAGGAAGTGGTCACATATTTTTTTTACGGAAACAGACAATAAATAAGACAAAACATGGTTTAAATAATAAAAAGGGTGGGTTGACCTCTGGGTATTATCGAAATCATTAGCAACGAAGCAAAGCTAGCAAGAACATGGCAGGAAATTCCCATTGTTCTCTTCAAAGCAACCATCACGTCGTTTTCTGGAATTGACTTAATGGAATCCCTGGAAAGCCAGGTAAAACGTAAATCGCGATGGCCGAACATGGGTTTGCGCCGCAGCCCTTCTGTAAATGAGAGGATAGGTTTAACAACTACCCCAACTCGCTTGTTTGCTGAAATATGAAGCTGGAGGATAGTATAAAGACCGTACAGTATTTAGTATTAAGATCCAATGATACGAGATCGTTTGTCAGCAACAGCAAGTAAAGTCATAAGTTACCTAACGGCTTAGGTCTTTCTAGACTGTATACACGTGCAAGTAAGTTTAGAGAAAATGGACATACCGGCGAGAATGTTAGTTTACTAACAGTCTTTTCATGGATATTTTCAGTGACTGATTTCCATGAATAACGGTAAAAACTCAAAAAACGATGACTCAAACAATTATGTACATTTTTTACGACACATAGTCAAATTTTGGAAAACATGGTGTAGCGCAAATGAAAGATGAAAACTCAATCGCTGAGAAAATGTATTACGTTAACTTAGAAAGCGTTTTAAGTGAACAACATAATATGCCATATTTGTGTGATACAAGTAACGTCAGTTTGAAGTGTGATTATCCCGAGCATCAATACATCACGTACAGCGATGTGTGATGCTGTTAACGACGTTTTCAATAAAATCCACAGGAAGTGAGTGCATTCTTCCCATGAAGCTGCTTTCAGCACAGAATGTGTCTGGGAAGGATTACTGCGAATAGAAATAAAACTCCTGAGTTTACGTAGATATCACATTCATATTTGATGAAATTCTGCCTTCACGTCACTTGAAACGCGTCTGCTGACAGTCCACGTGAAAAATCGGAGTCCATACGTGATGAAAAGAGTGTTCTACTGATCTAAAGTGTAGAGTAAATGTAATTTTGATCACGAGCTCGTTGTTAGAAATCTGTGCCACACGGTCCCTTATACCAAAATACTCAGAAAATATCCCTGAACGCCGGCCGAAGTGGCCGTGCGGTTAAAGGCGCTGCAGTCTGGAACCGCAAGACCCCTACGGTCGCAGGTTCGAATCCTGCCTCGGGCATGGATGTTTGTGATGTCCTTAGGTTAGTTAGGTTTAACTAGTTCTAAGTTCTAGGGGACTAATGACCTCAGCAGTTGAGTCCCATAGTGCTCAGAGCCATTTTTTGTCCCTGAACAACTTCCGAAATTTTTTAGGTGCATTTAGAGTTCATCCTGTGTAACTGTATAGTTTGCGGGTACACAGTGAGTGTAATTTTATGCTTATGCTGTTACAGATGAATGTGAGCGTAGGAGGAAGGGAGGGATGAAACACGAGCCACTCGAAAAGCACTAATCGGCCGATAAATTTAGCCTCCCCTCTCGAGTCAGCTGTCTCCCGCATCACTGTGGAGAGGTCTGAAATTTTAACCCATGACGTTGGAACGAAATCACGGGACTAGGAATTGTAAGCTGTCGTCTCACATACATACGTCATCCAAATACTGGAAACATAAAACCCTTTCCGTGTCGGAGTACGAAACCGCTTCCTCTCGTAGCATTTCCTAGCATCTTTCTCGTTTAATATCGACAGTCCAATTTTCTTTTTCGTTTGCGTGTATTAATGGAGAACCTCATTTTCAAAACTTAGTCATATAGTTTGTGCTGGAGCACTCAGTTGGTATTCTGTCAATTTTTTCTCAACTGCACTATCTTAAAAGATCCCTGTATATGTTCATTATAGAGTAATCTGTAAATTCGAATAACACACGACCCATCGCACAATTCGCATCTCCATCGAATGACGTGTTTGATCGTTTGTTTTCTTTGCACCCTATATTTCACTTCCATAAAACCCAGTCAGTCTTTTGCGTTTGCTGTTATTCTATTCACTTTTCTCTCAGTATCTGTAAATCCGTAATGTGCTGATACTGACTCGAGGCATCTGAATTTATCAACTGTTAGTAAAATGGTCATGTCCAGTTCTCCAACAATTAGCCAAGGTTTACTGGAATTAATGCATAACGTGAGTTTGGTCTGAACTTCTAGGAGAAGAAAATTTATAGAAAAGCTTTTATTTTTGCCATTAGCTGTATACAAGGTAGTTCAGCTGCCCCTACCTATGGCTTTTATGCAACTCGCAATGCTTTCAAGGAACCATATGCAATATTTTCATATTCTCTCGCTCGCTATGTGCAAACCGTTAGTCCTACAGAAACAATGAACAGGACCTATTTGACGGAAATTTAGCTGTGATACGTTTTCTCTAGAAGCCGTACGTTTCCATTATTCAAGAAAAATTTGCTAAAGTGACCTTCAAACGTGTTTTTCTCGAATAACTTGAAAACCATTGGATCCAGCTCAAACGTTTGCCAGTACAAGGTTTAACTAAATTCCCTACAAAAAGGTCGTGTTCATTTTGTCTGTAGGACTAATAGTTTAAGCTTAGCGAGCTAGAGAATATGAAAATTTTGCGAGTGATTTTTGAAGGCGTTACAGGTTGCGTAAAGCCCACAGATGGGGGCAGCTGAATCACCCTATGTATTTAAATTTGTTCTTGAACAGTTTCTGTTATTTCAACCATCATCAACTGGAAGAAAAATTCATATTTCACATAGAAGACACATTCGTACACCAAATAAAACAACGGGCAAACGTGCAATGTAAAAATAACCGGTTCTAGTCGCTTCAGTCTGGAACCGCGCGACCGCTACGGTCGCAGGTTCGAATCCTGCCTCGGGCATGGATGTGTGTGTCGTCCTTAGGTTAGTTAGGTTTAAGTAGTTCTAAGTTCTAGGGGACTGATGACCTTAGATGTTGAGTCCCATAGTGCTCAGAGCCATTTTGTAAAAATAACTGTGTTTTTTTTGCCGGCCGTGGTGGTCTCGCGGTTCTAGGCGCGCAGTCCGGAACCGTGCGACTGCTACGGTCGCAGGTTCGAATCCTGCCTCGGGCATGGATGTGTGTGATGTCCTTAGGTTAGTTAGGTTTAAGTAGTTCTAAGTTCTAGGGGACTAATGACCACAGCAGTTGAGTCCCATAGTGCTCAGAGCCATTTGAACCATTTAACTGTGTTTTGGCAATATCATGATAAACATACTTACGCTGCATATACGCTACTGACAGTAAACAGGCGATTGCCAGCTCAGGCGTATGCCATAGGCCAAAATATGGTGTTTTACATTCCACGTCTTGCCATTGTTACATCTGGTATATGAATGTGTCTTCTATGAGAAATGTGCATCTTCTTTTCTTTGTATTTCCTCGATTATGTTTCATCATGTCTTTCTATTCTTCTCCTCCCTTCACCTTCAGTCTCCCTCATACTCCCTGCTGCTAGCACTCATATCTAAAATTTGTCTCTTTCATAATGTCTAATTATAGCAGTACATATCATCTAGGAATATAAACTGTATACGTATGTATTTTTCCAAGTGTGCCTTTATAATTGTTTATTTCACATTTGTACTAGATATAGTTTAACACGCCTTCTAAAACATATGAATGTAAAATAAGTAGAATGCCTGGTTAGACGTAAGAGAGGGCCTGATGGCCCTAATCTTGCCAGGCCAAATAAATAAATAAATATAAATATGCATTTTTGATCCTACAAATGTTATAATTTTTCTTCCAGTTAATCTACATCTACATCTACATTTATACTCCGCAAGCCACCCAACGGTGTGTGGCGGAGGGCACTTTACGTGCCACTGTCATTACCTCCCTTTCCCGTTCCAGTCGCGTATGGTTCGCGGGAAGAACGACTGTCTGAAAGCCTCCGTGCGCGCTCTAATCTCTCTAATTTTACATTCGTGATCTCCTCGGGAGGTATAAGTAGGGGGAAGCAATATATTCGATACCTCATCCAGAAACGCACCCTCTCGAAACCTGGCGAGCAAGCTACACCGCGACGCAGAGCGCCTCTCTTGCAGAGTCTGCCACTTGTGTTTGTTAAACATCTCCGTAACGCTATCACGGTTACCAAATAACCCTGTGACGAAACGCGCCGCTCTTCTTTGGATCTTCTCTATCTCCTCCGTCAACCCGATCTGGTACGGATCCCACACTGATGAGCAATACTCAAGTATAGGTCGAACGAGTGTTTTGTAAGCCACCTCCTTTGTTGATGGACTACATTTTCTAAGGACTCTCCCAATGAACCTCAACCTGGTACCCGCCTTACCAACAATTAATTTTATATGATCGTTCCACTTCAAATCGTTCCGCACGCATACTCCCAGTTATTTTACAGAAGTAACTGCTACCAGTGTTTGTTCCGCTATCATATAATCATACAATAAAGGATCCTTCTTTCTACGTATTCGCAATACATTACATTTGTAATGACGGTTGAAATAATCGAAACAGGTCAAGAATAAACTGAAATACGATTATATTCAGCTGATGGCAAAATAAATGCTTTTCTGTAAATATCTTACAGTTGTAGCTAGTTACCTACACAAATTATTATTTCTGTTTGATGACACATAACGAAAAACAAAATTCGTATTAAGGTTCAAATGGCTCTGAGCACTATGCGACTCAACTTCTGAGGCCATCAGTCGCCTAGAACTTAGAACTAATTAAACCTAACTAACCTAAGGACATCACACACATCCATGCCCGAGTCAGGATTCGAACCTGCGACCGTAGCGGTCACGCGGTTCCAGACTGAAGCGCCTTCAACCGCACGGCCACACCGGCCGGCGTCGTATTAAGGGAGTGGATGTAATTTTGGCTTACCGGCCGGTATAGCACTAGTAACAATAACATGAAATTTTCTTTCCTCGCATTCGGGAGGACGACGGTTCAATCCCGTCTCCAGCCATCCAGATTTAGGTTTTCCGTGATTTCCCTAAATCGTTTCAGGCAAATGCCGGTATGGTTCCTTTGAAAGGGCACGGCCGATTTCCTTCCCCATCCTTCCCTAACCCGAGCTTGCTCTCCGTCTCTAATGACCTCGTGGTCGACGGGACGTTAAAAAACACTAACCTAACCTAACCTAACCTAACCTAACCTTTTCTTTCCTCTCTTATTTTTCTATTGATGATTTGTTCATTAACTATATCTGCGTGAACAACATCCAACGTGGGTGGAAATATTTTACTGAGGCTGCACCAACGTACGACTAAGGTTCTGAGACGAGAGAAACAGCTAGTACGTAAGTGGTTAGACACATTGGGGTGGCGAGAGACTGCGGAATGTTGCTAAACGGGGAACCGATGCGGCGAGTGCAGTGCGGGTATTGCTATTTGCTTTGTTGTATGCCGACCGGGACAATGAGGCCACCGCTGCTTTGTCCTCGTTCGGAACTTGGTCGTGACCGCGCTTCAAACTGCCGTTGTGTACAACGCGAGATGGTAATGACGTAGAACTAATGTAGTTCCGATGCTAGCATTGCTTACAGAATGCCACACACAATACTTGCTTCCACCAGATTGACAAAGTCCCGCTTCTTATTAGGAGTATCACCTTAGAAATTACTAGAAAAATTGAGCTCACATTAAAGAACAGTTACATAACGGATGTAGGAGCATTTCTTTAGCTTCAAGTGTTGCGGGTGTTCTAATGCAGCCTTCTGATTTTATTCTTTTCCGTATGATTTGCTCTATATTTCAAACTGTTTTAGCAGTGTCGTTTGTTTCAGAAAGTTGTGGGTCGCTAATGTCTTTCTTTGTGGTGATGTGTGTACTTTAACACAACGTTTGATGTGACTGGCGGCCAGCTTCGTCAGAGTGTTGTAACTGTTAACTTTTGTAAGCGCAAATACCGGACGAAGCGTGGCTGGTGTTTTAGCCTCTGATGAGTTTTGGTTGACCTATATGGCGCGTAAAAAATCTGGAATATCTTCGGTAACCAGGCACACTTCATTTTCGGGTTTTATTTCCAATTATTGTAAACATGTAACTTAATTTTAATACTGTCTCTGAGTACGCAGGTGAAATAACTGTCCAATTTAACCTGAATTCTCATGTTACTGAAATGGCTAATATGACTGTCACCACTCAAGACAATTCTGGCGACGGCAGATTAATGCTTTGCCTATATATGAATATTTCTTCTTTCCTGACTGAGTCTTCTCTTTATCTTCTTCTCCAGTAATGAATTTCAGTGTACATTGTGCAAGATTTTACCGTTTCGTAATTTATCAGATGATTTGTCGGCACTATTTCACAGCACGAAGCAACGTATCCATTCTTGTTTTGACGGTGTTACACGATGGTCCACTTCTACGGTCCCCTGTCTCATGTTAACTTTGATGATAATTGCTTTGAATACTTCGTGAGGGCGACTTGTGTTCCATCGTTATGGAGGATAATGGGACTTCAACTGCCACGAACTTTAAGGATGAAAATAAATGCTCTACATTCCACTCTAATGTATTTACTACTTTCCAGTTTAAATCCCGGCGGGGTCAGGGATTTTCTCTGCCTCGTGATGACCGGATGATGTGCGATGTCCTTAGATTAGTAAGGTTTAAGTAGTTCTAAGTTATAGGGGACTGATGACCATAGATGTTACGTCCCATAGTGCTCAGAGCCATATATGAACCAGTTTAAATTATTTTTGGCTGTTTTAGTATGTCCTTGATGCCTCTTTTTTCTGGGTAGGCGCAGGTGGGTCTCTCTTTTTGAATCAAAGGAATATTCTGCTCGAACATATTTCCTATTTACAACACTTAGGATGAACTCTCCAAACTTTTAACTTCTTCCCGTTCACCTCCAGTCGACGTAATGTTTAAATCCGTCTACCGTGTGAAAACAGCACCTAGTGCTATTAGTCCTCGAGAATCTGTTGAAATCTGAACTAGGGAATGTAAAAAAACCTTTACACAATGTTGGATGTGCATGGAAGTATTTAGATTCCTTTGGAAGAATTTTGTTTAACGATAGTACTACCTCTATTGATGTCGAAAGTACACCCGACAGCGAAGTTTTTTTTTTTTATGTGGGAAGTTGTACTCTGCGGAGATAGGCTAATAACTGAACGTTTTCACCGTTCGCCAAAAGTGACAACAGTATTCGCAGAATGTAGGTGCCACACGAAATACGTAGCTCAAAACACGATAATAGCAGCAGGTGACTATCAATTTGTGATAGTTTACTCGAGAACAACGTATTTAATGTGGTAGCAGAGAAGCCTTGTAGGGCAATCGTGGTGAACTTCTTCCACAACAGCTACTTTGAACAACATGTGCAGAAGGTTGGACTCTATTGCAACCCAAAAGAGCCAAGAAATCTTGAAGAACCTTTACGTTTGATTCTGCTCGGTACTGTTCCCAGTACCATACAATAAAAACGATACTCTGTTTTTCTGCTTTGATGTGACACGAACAGGGCTAGAAGCGCTGTGGTTTAAGTCCATATATATCATGTAGGGGGCTATGCACAACTCACCTACCAGTACCCGGCGGGGTCAGGGATTTTCTCTGCCTCGTGATAACAGGGTGTTGTGTGATGTCCTTGGGTTAGTTAGGTTTAAGTAGTTCTAAGTTCTAGTAGACTGATGACAATGGATGTTAAGTCCCATAGTGCTCAGAGCCATTTGAACCATTTGAGCTTAGCAGTAAAAACGACAAAGACGGAAAAACATACGATGGGTCAATCATAACACTAATAATATGCAAAGAACATAGGAAAAACGACAATAGAAATTTATAAGTATTGATTGACTGCTAGACAGTTAACAGAAGCTCGTAAAGAAGGCTAAACAAAAGGCATGATCAAGTTCCACAGCTACACCATTGCAGATCATTTCTCAGAAACATAGATACATATGGAAGTGGGTTAAGTGATGTGGTATAGCGAACGGGTCTGTTTAGTTGTTCATAGATTACTCCTGCCTGTAACGCTACAGTCTGGAACCGCGTGACCACTACGGTCGCAGATTTGAATCCTGCCTCGGGCATGGATGTGTGTGATGTCCTTAGGTTAGTAGTTCAAGGTTCTAAGTTCTAGGGGACTGATGACCTCAGAAGTTAAGTCCCATAGGGCTCACAGCCATTTTTGATCTCCTGCCTGTAAACAGAACATCCAGATCTTTCCAAATTTAATTTCAAATACTCAGTCACATCAGAAAGCCCAACCGTATGGGCATATTAAAATCTTTACGAAATTCCAGCTGTTTTAAATAATTAATCTGCCACCCGTATCGGCTCGAGTACTCTTTGGTCGTTGCCACCTATTTGACATGTCGCTGATAATCTTATCCTTATACACTGAAGCGCCAAAGAAACCGGTATAGTCATGCGTATTCAAATACAGAGAGATGTAAAAAGCAAAATACGGCACTGCGGCCGGCAACCCCCATATAGGACAACAAGTGTCTGGCGCAGTTGTTAGAGTTGTTAGATCGGTTACTTCTTCTACAATGGTGAGTAATCAAGATTGAAGTGAGTTTGAACGTGGTGTTATAATAAGCGCACAAGCGATGGGACACAGCATCTCCGAGGTAGCGATGAGGTGGGAATTTTCCTGTACGACCATTTCACGAATGTACCGTGTATATCAGGAATCTGGTGAAACATGAAATCTCCGACATCGCTGCGGCCGGAAAAAGATCCCGTAAGAACGACACCAACGACGACTGCAGAGAATCGTTCAACGTGACAGAAGTGCAACCCTTCGGAAAACTTCTGGAGATTTCAATACTGGGCCGTCAACAAGTGTAAACGTGTGAACCATTGAACGAAACATCATTGGTATAGACTTTTAGAGCCGAAGGCCCACTCGTGTACCCTTGATGATTGCACGACACAACGTTTTACCCCTCGCCTGGGTGCGTCAACACCGACATTGGACTGTTGATGAATGGAAACATGTAGCCTGGTCGCACGAGTCTTGTTTCAAATTGTATCGAGCGGATGGACGTGTACGGGTAGGAAGACAACCTCGTGAATCCATGGACCCTGCATGTCTGCAGGGTGCTGTGCTGTTCTAGCTGGTGGAGGCTCTGTAACGGTGTGGGGCGTGTGCAGTTGGAATGATATGGGACCCATGGTACGTCTAGATACGACTCTGACGGTGACACGTACGTAAGCATCCTGTCTGATCACCTGCATCCATTCATGTCCATTGTGCATTACGACGGAATTGGGCAATTCCAACAGGACAATGCGACACCCCACACGTCCAGAATTGCTACAGAGTGGCTCCAGGAACACTCTTCTGAGTTTAAACACTTCTGCTGGCCACCAAACTCCCCAGAATTGAACATTATTGAGCATATGTGGAATGCCTTGCAACGTGCTGTTCAGAAGAGATCCCTTCGTATTCTTACGGATTTATGGACAACCCTGCAGGATTCATGGTGTCAGTTCCCTCCAGCACCACTTCAGACCTTAGTCAAGTCCATGCCACGACGTGTTGCAGGACTTCTGCATACTCGCGGATTACCTACACGATATTGGGCAGGTGTACCAATTTCTCTGGCTCGTATAACCGTACTACCTACTGTGACGTTACAGGTGATCAGTCAGTCATAGAAACAGGCGATACTTACGCCCCTGGTCCGTCATGTCTGTTTATACATCTACATCTACATTTACATCTACATTTATACTCCGCAAGCCACCCAACGGTGTGTGGCGGAGGGCACTTTACGTGCCACTGTCATTACCTCCCTTTGCCGTTCCAGTCGCGTATGGTTCGCGAGAAGAACGACTGTCTGAAAGCCTCCGTGCGCGCTCTAATCTCTCTAATTTTACATTCGTGATCTCCTCGGGAGGTATAAGCAGGGGGAAGCAATATATTCGATACCTCATCCAGAAACGCACCCTCTCGAAACCTGGCGAGCAAGCTACACCGCGATGCAGAGCGCCTCTCTTGCAGAGTCTGCCACTTGTGTTTGTTAAACATCTCCGTAACGCTATCACGGTTACCAAATAACCCTGTGACGAAACGCGCCGCTCTTCTTTGGATCTTCTCTATCTCCTCCGTCAACCCGATCTGGTACGGATCCCACACTGATGAGCAATACTCAAGTATAGGTCGAACGAGTGTTTCGTAAGCCACCTCCTTTGTTGATGGACTACATTTTCTAAGGACTCTCCCAATGAATCTCAACCTGGTACCCGCCTTACCAACAATTAATTTTATATGATCATTCCACTTCAAATCGTTCCGCACGCATACTCCCAGATATTTTACAGAAGTAACTGCTACCAGTGTTTGTTCCACTATCATATAATCATACAATAAAGGATCCTTCTTTCTATGTATTCGCAATACATTACATTTGACTATGTTAAGGGTCAGTTGACACTCCCTGCACCAAGTGTCTATCCGCTGCAGATCTTCCTGCATTTCGCTACAATTTTCTAATGCTGCAACTTCTCTGTATACTACAGCATCATCCGCGAAAAGCCGCATGGGACTTCCGACACTATCTACTAGGTCATTTATATATATTGTGAAAAGCAATGGTCCCATAACACTCCCCTGTGGCACGCCAGAGGTTACTTTAACCTCTGTAGACGTCTCTCCATTGATAACAACATGCTGTGTTCTGTTTGCTAAAAACTCTTCAATGCGGCCACACAGCTGGTCTGATATTCCGTAGGCTCTTACTTTATCAGGCGACAGTGCGGAACTGTACCGAACGCCTTCCGGAAGTCAAGAAAAATAGCATCTACCTGGGAGCCTGTATCTAATATTTTCTGGGTCTCATGAACAAATAAAGCGAGTTGGGTCTAACACGATCGCTGTTTCCGGAATCCATGTTGATTCCTACATAGTAGATTCTGGGTTTCCAAAAACGACATGATACTCGAGCAAAAAACATGTTCTAAAATTCTACAACAGATCGACGTCAGAGATATAGGTCTATAGTTTTGCGCATCTGCTCGACGACCTTTCTTGAAGACTGGGACTACCTGTGCTCTTTTCCAATCATTTGGAACCTTCCGTTCCTCTAGAGACTTGCGGTACACGGCTGTTAGAAGGGGGGCAAGTTCTTTCGCGTACTCTGTGTAGAATCGAATTGGTATCCTGTCAGGTCCAGTGGACTTTCCTCTGTTGAGTGATTCCAGTTGCTTTTCTATTCCTTGGACACTTATTTCGATGTCAGCCATTTTTTCGTTTGTGCGAGGATTTAGAGAAGGAACTGCAGTGCGGTCTTCCTCAGTGAAACAGCTTAGGAAAAAGGTGTTTAGTATTTCAGCTTTACGCGTGTCATCCTCTGTTTCAATGCCATCATCATCCCGGAGTGTCTGGATATGCTGTTTCGAGCCACTTACTGATTTAACGTAAGAGCAGAACTTCCTAGGATTTTCTGTCAAGTCGGTACATAGAATTTTACTTTCGAATTCAGTGAACGCTTCACGCATAGCCCTCCTTACGCTAACTTTGACATCGTTTAGCTTCTGTTTGTCTGAGAGGTTCTGGCTGCGTTTAAACTTAGAGTGAAGCTCTCTTTGCTTTCGCAGTAGTTTCCTAACTTTGTTGTTGTACCACGGTTGGTTTTTCCCGTCCCTCACAGTTTTACTCGGCACGTACCTGTGTAAAACGCATTTTACGATTGCCTTGAACTTTTTCCATAAACACTCAACATTGTCAGTGTCGGAACAGAAATTTTCGTTTTGATCTGTTAGGTAGTCTGAAATCTGCCTTCTATTACAGTTGCTAAACAGATAAACCTTCCTCCCTTTTTTTATATTCCTACTAACGTCCATATTCAGGGATGCTGCAACGGCCTTATGATCACTGATTCCCTGTTCTGTACATACAGAGTCGAAAAGTTCGGGTCTGTTTGTTATCAGTAGGTCCAAGATGTTATCTCCACGAGTCGGTTCTCTGTTTAATTGCTCGAGGTAATTTTCGGATAGTGCACTCAGTATAATGTCACTCGATGCTCTGTCCCTACCACCCGTCCTAAACATCTGAGTGTTGCAGTCTATATCTGGTAAATTGAAATCTCCACCTAAGACTATAATATGCTGAGAAAATTTATGTGAAATGTATTCCAAATTTTCTCTCAGTTGTTCTGCCACTAATGTTGCTGAGTCGGGAGGTCGGTAAAAGGAGTCAATTGTTAACCTAGCTCGGTTGTTGAGTGTAACCTCCACCCATAATAATTCACAGGAACTATCCACTTCTATTTCACTACAGGATAAACTACTACTAACAGCGACGAACACTCCACCACCGGTTGCATGCAATCTATCCTTTCTAAACGCCGTCTGTACCTTTGTAAAAATTTCGGCAGAATTTATCTCTGGCTTCAACCAGCTTTCTGTACCTATAACGATTTCGGCTTCGGTGCTTTCTATCAGCGCTTGAAGTTCCGGTACTTTACCAACGCAGCTTCGACAGTTTACAATTACAATACCGATTGCTGCTTGGTCCCCGCATGTCCTGACTTTGCCCTGCACCCGTTGAGGCTGTTGCCCTTTCTATACTTGCCCAAGGCCATCTAACCTAAAAAAAACGCCCAGCCCACGCCACACAACCCCTGCTACCCGTGTAGCCGCTTGTTGCTTGTAGTGGACTCCTGACCTATCCAGCGGAACCCGAAACCCCACCACCCTATAGCGCAAGTCGAGGAATCTGCAGCCCACACGGTCGCAGAACAGTCTCAGCCTCTGATTCAGACCCTCCACTCGGCTCTGTACCAAAGGTCCGCAGTCAGTCCTGTCGACGATGCTGCAGATGGTGAGCTCTGGTTTTATCCCGCTAGCGAGACTGGCAGTCTTCACCAAATCAGATAGCCGCCGGAAGCCAGAGAGGATCTCCTCGGATCCATAGCGACACACATCATTGGTGCCGACATGAGCGACCACCTGCAGATGGGTGCACCCTGTACCCTTCATGGCATCCGGAAGGACCCTTTCCACATCTGGAATGACTCCCCCCCGGTATGCACACGGAGTGCACATTGGTTTTCTTCCCCTCTCTTGCTGCCATATCCCTAAGGGGCCCCATTACGCGCCTGACGTTGGAGCTCCCAACTACCAGTAAGCCCACCCTCTGCGACCGCCCGGATCTTGCAGACTGAGGGGCAACCTCTGGAACAGGACAAGCAGCCATGCCAGGCGGAAGATCAGTATCAGCCTGAGACAGAGCCTGAAACCGGTTCGTCAGACAAACTGGAGAGGCCTTCCGTTCAGCCCTCCAGAATGTCTTTCGCCCCCTCCCACACCTTGAGACGACTCCCACTCTGCCACACGTGGGGGATCAGCCTCAATGCGGGCAGTATCCTGGGCAACCACAGTCGTAGTCCGATATGGGGATGCGTGGGACGAGCTGGCCGTCCCCGACAAACCCCCATCCGGAACCCCACAGTGATGCCCATTGGCAACAGCCTCAAGCTGTGTGACCGAAGCCAACACTGCCTGAAGCTGGGAGCGAAGGGATGCCAACTCAGCCTGCATCCGAACACAGCAGTTGCAGTCCCTATCCATGCTAAAAACTGTTGTGCAAAGAACGTCTGAACTAATCTACAGAGAGCGCAAACAAATCGACACAAAATTTAAACGGTTATTGAAATACAAGATTGCCTAGTAAATGCAGTAATGCTGCTACTTGCGCACTGCTGACACACTGCTCGGCGGCGGAAGGAGACTACGCGATTTTACACTATTCAGGTACTAAAACGCGATGCTACAACTCTCAAATACTATAATACGCCCGAAATTTATGAATTAAACAATGCAAGTACCAAAAACACGCAAAGAAATTAAGAATTAAACTATGTAACAAATGAGTGAGCTAGGAGTATACGACTTGCTGCTGCAGCTGCTTATCCAATGACGGCAGGGAGCACACTGACTGTGACCAACCGACACTGGCCATTCAAAACAAAAACAGAAGACAGATGACTACGCGAATTTACACTATTCAGGTACTAAAACGCGATGCTACAACTCTTAAATACTATAATACGCCCGAAATTTATGAATTAAACAATGCAAGTACCAAAAACACGCAAAGAAATTAAGACTTAAACCATGTAACAAATGAGTGAGCTAGGAGTATACGACTTGCTGCTGCAGCTGCTTATCCAACGACGGCAGGGAGCACACACCGTGATGTGCAGGTCTTACTCACAAGAGGTCCATATGGCAACTGGATTTTCGTAATCTTTTATATTTGCGTTGGGTGAATTTCAGAACTCAAATATTATTCCCCAAAATAATCCAATGCAACTCTAAAACTTCTCGAGAAAATATACCTGTGGATGATCTTTTTTTTTTGTTTTTTTTTTGGTTTTTTTTTTTTTTTTTGTTCTACGAACCGTGTGACTGTGACATAGGGATTTTAGGTTCGATTTCCATCTGATGCAAATTTTTAAACAGAGGTACCCCTATCCTGCTAACTATTCTGTGATTTTAAAGCACATAAAGGTAGAAATAAAACAATAGTGCTCGAGACTGCTAATCGCGGGTTCGAGTATGGTTTCGGTCATTATTTGTTTCGTTATTCCGTTCAGTCTGAATACCCACGACTTTTAAATCTAAAACTCATCAGATATATGCTAACTGATATCTAATTCCTATTTTTATGAAAAATGCGCGTCTTATTATTTCTAACGACTAAAACCAAGATTTTTAAGCACAATAAAATAGTAAACTAAGCAATTGAACAAGCAGAAAAAATGGTGAAAATAATCTCTAAAATAAGCAAAAATAACTACACACAAATATAAAGGTTACACACAACTTTTAGCTTGATGAAGGGTGTCAGAGTACACAAATAACGCAATTCTGGGGTTTTCGTTTGTAGAACTCCTGCTTCTATCAGTAAAAAATGATATGTACAGTGGAAATGTTCTTTCGACGTCGCATGACGTCAGACGTACATGTGAAAAGCATCACAGTGTTTCCTCGATGAATTCCTTTTCAATATTTGTTTCTTCACCAGAAAGCTATTTAAAAAATTTGACACAGTGTGCCGGCCGAATGGCCGTGCGGTTCTAGGCGCTACAGTCTGGATCCGAGCGACCGCTATGGTCGCAGGTACGAATCCTGCCTCTGGCATGAATGTGTGTGATGTCCTTAGGTTAGTTAGGTTTAATTAGTTCTAAGTTCTAGGCTACTGATGACCTCAGAAGTTAAGTCGCATAGTGCTCAGAGCCAATGACACAGTGTTTCGTACCCGGAATTTTTCTCTAACACCTGAGACAGTTCCTCAAACACAAGTTTTGCAACCCCGTGTGTTTCTGATGATAATGTTACTAAAATTTCGTCTATCAGAGAAAGTTAATGTTCCAAGGAATTATTTCGAGCTTCCAGCTGCTTTATGCTTACTGAGTACTCGGCGTTGCCTGGTTATGTATTCATTCCAGTCTTCTATCGCTCCATCTCCTCCTTCCCCCTCACTCTCTGTCCATCTCCTCCTCACCTCTTCTCTCTTCACACTACCACGGTCATTCCAGTGGGAGTTAGGTGGTTCTCACCCCCACAGTATTTTAGCCAGATTGTAATTAATTTGTGTACCAAATTTGGTTTAAATCGTTCTGGGGTTTAGGATGAGCATTCTACCCGTGGCTTTGCCTAGGGACGCACGTGTCAGATAGATTTCACATATATTTAAAATATTTAACAGGTATTTATACACATATTTCACCTGCGTCCATAGTGAATTTCGCCCTGTAGTTTTATTTTAACTCAGTTCAATGTTTATGACGTAGTATCTGCCGAACTATGTATCGTATAATGACATAATTTTGCAGGTACATCCAGTATCTGTAGCTCGTGTTTGCAAAAACTGTTTCGAACAGAGTTCATAGTAGAGAACCAATAAATTAACACATCATACTCGATGCGGCAATTTTTACCCATCTCTGTGTTTATGACGTCATAGCTCCTGAATTATGAGTCGTGTAGTACTATAATTTTGCTGATTCGGTGGTATTTGTGAATACTGGCTGCCAAATGTGTCGCAAATACAGTTATACAGTTAGTAATAAAGAAGAACTAAATTAAAACCCCCTGCTTCATGTGACAATTTTGCGGCATGAACAGCGAAAGTGTGAGCGATAAACTTTTTTTCCTTTCATCATTTTGTGGCGGTTATCAGAGAGGAAAAAGTTTTCTAAAGATTTAAAGCTATGTGTTAGGTTTGTTGCAAGTCACTAAGTGCTCTGCTTCTCAAATACAGGATGACTAAATTGTGGGCCGGCCGCGGTGGCCGTGCGGTTCTAGGTGCACCAGTCCGGAGCCGCGCTGCTGCTGCGGTCGCAGGTTCGAATCCTGCCTCGGGCATGGATGTGTGTGATGTCCTTAGGTTAGTTAGGTTTCAGTAGTTCTAAGTTCTAGGGGACTGATGACCACAGCAGTTGAGTCCCATAGTGCTCAGAGCCATTTGAACTAAATTGTGGCTATTCGGGCGTCGTGGGATATATTAATTTTTCACAACGATCCCAATCCCCTTGATAGGTAGGTGGTTCTTACCACCACAGCGATTGTTTCCAGGCAGTAAGTGATGTATGAACGAAGTTTTGTTGAAATCGGGCAAGTGATTTAGGAGGAAATGTTGAACATGCATACATTCGTACACTATGTGATCAAAAGTATCCGGACACCCCCAAAAACATAAATTTTCCATATTAGGTGCATTGTGCTGCCACCTACTGCCAGATTCTCCATATCAGCAACCTCAGTAGTCATTATATATCGTGAGAGAGCAGAATGGGGCGCTCCGCGGAACTCACGGATTCGAATGTGGTCAGGTGATTGGGTGTCACTTGCGTCATATGTCTGTACGCGAGATTTCCACACTCCTAAACATCCCTAGGTCCACTGTTTCCGATTGAATAGTCAAGTGGAAACGTGAAGGGACACGTACAGCACAAAAGCGTACAGGCCGACCTCGTCTGTAGACTGACAGAGACCGCCGACAGTTGAAGAGGGTCGTAATGTGTAATAGGCAGATATCTATCCAGACCATCACACAGGAATTCCAAACTGCATCGGGATCCACTGCAAGTACTATGACAGTTAGGCAAGAGGTGAGAAAACTTGGACTTCATGGTTGAGCCGATAAATGCCAAACGACGCCTCGCTTGGTGTAAGGAGCGTAAACATTGGACGATTGAACAATGGAAAAACGTCGTTTTATAATGCACAGCCTATGGCGGAGTGGTTACACGACAATAACATCTCTATAATGGACTGCCTGCACAGAGTTCTGACCTGAATCCTACAGAATACCTTTGGGATGTTTTGGAACTCCGACTTCGTGCCAGGCCTCACCGACCGACACCTATACTACTCCTCAGTGCAGCACTCCGTGAAGAATGGGCTGCCATTCTCCAAGAAAGCTTCCAGCACATGACTGAACGTATGCCTGCGAGAGTGGAAGCTGTCATCAAGGCTAATGGTGAGCCAACACCATATTGAATTCCAGCATTACCGATGGAGAGCGCCACGAACTTGTAAGTCGTTTACAGCCAGGTGTCCGTATAGTTTTGATCACTTAGTGTATATACATACGTAAATACACTCATCAAAAGAAGTTTTACATTACCCCGGGTCCCAGAACTCCTGAAGATAGACATTGACTGTGGATATTGTGTCATAGACACAGTATTTTTAACTGTTCAGAGATGTCACATAACCCGCCTAAACAACCATGCACGAGCAGCGCCTATCAGACGCAGGGGGTCCGACAACCGGTCAGTTCCAGTCATTCCACCAGGAAGGAGATGCACGGCTCGTGTTGTCTGTAGTTCAACCATGCCTAGACGGTCAATACCGCGGTTCGATCGCGTCCGCATTCTTACTTTGTGCCAGGAAGGGCTCTCAACAAGGGAAGTGTCCGGGCGTCTCAGAGTGAACCAAAGCGATGTTGTTCGGACATGGAGGAGATACAGAGAGACAGGAACTGTCGATGACATGCGTCGCTGAGGCAGCCCAAGAGCTACTACTGTAGTGGATGACCGCTACCTACGGATTGTGGCTCGGAGGAGCCCAGACAGCAACGTCACCACGTTGGATAATGCTTTTCATGCAGCCACATGACTCAAAACGTGCGCAATAGGCTGCATGATGCACAACTTCAGTCCAGACGTCCATGGCGATGTCCATATTTGCAACTTCGACACCATGCAGCGTGGTACAGATGGGCCCAACAAAATGCCGAATGGACCGCTCAGGATTGGCATCACGTTCTCATCACAGATAAATATCGCATATGCCTTCAACCAGACAATCGTCGGAGACCTGTTTGGAGGCAATCCAGTCAGGCTGAACGCCTTAGACACACTGTCCAGCAAGTGCAGCAAGGTGGAGGTTCCGTGCTGTTTTGGGCCGGCATTATGTGGGCCCGACGTACGCTGCTGGTGGTCATGAAAGGCCTCGTAGGTGAATGCCATCCTCTGAACGATAGTGCAACCACATCAGCAGCATATTGGCGAGGCATTCGTCTTCATGGACAACAACTCGCGAAACCGTTGAGCACATCATGTGAATGACGTCCTTCAGGATAACGACATTGCTCGACTAGAGTGGCCAGCATGTTCCCCAGTCATGAACCGTATCGAACATGCCTGGAATAGATAGAATAGTGCTGTTTATGGACGAAGTGACCCACCAACCACTCTAAGGGATCTACACCGAATCTCCGTCGAGGAATGGGAAAATCTGGACCAACAGTGGCTTGATGAGCTTGTGGATAGTATGCCACGACGAATAAAGGTATGCATCAATGCAAGAGGACGTGCTGCTGGGAATCTGAGGTACCAATGAGTACAGCAATCTGGAACAGCACCTCTGAAGGTCGCGCTGTATTGTGGTACAACATGAAATGTGTGATCATCTTGGGGTTGAAGCTCTTTTCTTCCGTGTTTGCTTTAACAATACGTATGTTTTTGGATAGGGTCCGCCTTTAGCAAAACACTGTTTTGTTTTATAACCCAAACATGTTTCACTACAGTTGCAGCATCCTTAGTGGGCTTTTATTTTTCATCTGTTAAAGATAAAGAGTGTTCTTTGCTGTTTGTATACATGTAGTTATTAGTTTTTAATTCATAATTACAGATATTTGAAAAAGACATAAATTATGAGTTCATACCTTTTTACCACATGGTGCGATTTTTCTTATGTGTTGTGTTTATACAGTGACTGTTTTGTTGCACAGTTTGTCATCTGCAACCACTTATAACTTAAAGCAGGTAGATTGTTTAAGCCAAAATTACGATTTGAAAACTTGTTATAACTATGGCCGAAATTATTTAATTCTATGTGTGTGTCTATTTACATCATGTTTCACTTACATTTTCCTTTTAATCACCTTCATCACTGTCAAACACTATATATTGAGATGCCACTGTCACTGTAACTGTTTCACCGCTTTACCAGCTGTAAAAACAAACATGGCGTTCAGGGGAACAATTGAAGGTGTAAAAACAAGATGGCTGACAGTGGAACAGTTGAAGGTGTTCCTGGCGTTCCTTTGAATATTTCAGAGTTGTCTGTGATTTTTTTTCTTCTTTTGTGTGTGTGTGTGTGTGTGTGTGTGTGTGTGTGTGTGTGTGAAAAGGGGGGAGAGAGAGAGAGAGAGAGAGGGTGACAGTAGCTTTAGGGATTTATTTTATTTTATTTCTTGTGTGTGTGTGGGAGGGGGAGCTGGGTTGGCGGGGGGGTGGGGGGGTGGGGGGGGGGGCGGTGAGAGCTCTATTGGTCGGTCTTGTATAATAATTCATTGAGGGCAGAGAACAGAGTGCCATTGCAGAGAGCTGTGTATTCATTTATCACTTGTTTTCTTTCCACTATGGCTTTTTGTATCTGATAATTTTCTTGGTAAATACCAGATGTGTTGTGTTCGTCTGTGCTTGTGTTGGTTGTCCTTAGTTTTCTCTGTTTTGTGTTGTCTGTCCTGTAGGCTACTCTTACCCCTTGTTTTTTGAGTATGTTGCCTAATCTGTGGACTGCTTTGTTGTTGTAGGTGAGAGTGAACTATCTGTTTGTCAGTGTGGGTGTTTGCTGTTCATGTGTGCTCATGAATGGGTTTTGTGTGTTTGTAAGTTGATGAGGAGGCTTTTATTTTTGTGTGTTAGTTGTCCTTTCAAATAAATTTATAATTTTGTGGTTCAGTTGATCTATAGAGTTTGTGTCATATCCATCTCTACTGCTATTTGTCTGATTGACTGCTATTCATTCTTGTAGTTGTTTTCAGTGTGTGGGGCTTTGTTCAGTCTGTATAGCATGTATTGGAAGCCAGCTAGTTTGTGTGTAATCGGATGATCAGAGTCTTTGTGAATGGCCGTGCTGGTGGTGGTCACCTTCTTGAATATAGAGAATTTGTGTTGGTTGTTGTGTCTGTATATTGTGAGGTCAAGGAAGTTAAACCTTTTGACGTGTTCTGTTTCTGTGGTGAATTTTATTTTTGAGTGTACTTTGTTTATATCACTGTAGAGTTGTTGGATGCGACTTGGTGTTTCATCTATAGGGCATATGATGTCATCTACATAACGGTACCAATATATTATCTGGTACTGTTTGCGTCTTACATTTGTTTCGAATATTTTCTTTTCAGTGTGATTGAGAAAAATGTTGGCTTCGAGTCCCTGACTGGTGATCCCATTGGAAGCCCATCTTCTTGTGAGTAGAACTGATTGTCAAATGAGAAATAGTTTTATGTGGGGTTCAGGAATTTTGGCTTGTTCTCGTAATTGTTGTTTGATGATGCTGATGGTTTCTGTGACGGGGATATTGGTGTACATGGATGTAATGTCAAATGATGTGAGTGTGGCTGTTGTGGGTATGTTGATGATTTTGATTTGTTGTATCAGCTCTTCAGTGTTGTGTATGCTTCTGTTATTTGTGTATATGTAACGTTTATGTAAGTATGTGTACATTTTTCTGGCTAAGTGTTATGTTGGTGCACTTCTGAAATTGACTACAGGGCGTATCGGAATGCCCTCCTTCTGGAGCTTTAGTAGGCTGTTCAGTGTGGGTGCTTGAGGGTTCTTTTGTTTCAACTATTTTGCTTTCTGATTTGTGAATATATGTGAGATATTTTTAGGAGTGTTAGGGTGTTTTTCAGGTATCTTTGTGTTGCGTGACTGGTTAGCTTTGTTATGTTGTTGTCTTCCAGAAATTTTATGGTCTTTTCTTTGTATTAATCGTGATATATTATTATCATGGTGCTTCCCTTGTCTGATCTCGTAATGATTGCCTTATTGTTTTTAAGTTTGTCCTTTATTTTTCTGGAAGCTTTTTCTTCTTCAGTTTTTGTTCCTATCAGTATGTTGTTTTTGTTTTCCTTTATAATGCATCCTATTTCTTCTGCGACTAATTCTCTTGTCAGACCTGTATTGAAGTATGGGCTATTGTTCCTTTCTTGTTGTTTTATGATCTACTCACTTTCTGTGATAAGATTCTCCACTGTCTTGTGTGTGATGTGTGTGTTGACATTGTATTTTGGGCCTTTTTCTAGATAACTTATTTCTTGGTTAATTAGTTGTATGTCAGTAAGGTTTACCAGTCGTTTGTGGAATGTGTGGTTTACTTGCTTTCTATTTTTATGAGCAAAATCTTTGTTTGTTTGAAAAGAGTGTTTAGTTTTTGTTGTTGTTTATTCCATTTTGATTTTATTTATGTTTCTGTGTTTTGTTTGACTGTATTCAAGATATCATTAAATATTTCAGAGATATTAATGTGATTTCCTAGTTCCAGGTGAATTTTGAATAGTTCAACATTAAGTTCCTGCTTTTTTGTATGTAGGTTTCTAATTTCTTGCTTCAGCCACTCAATTTCAGCTTTGTGTTTGGCATGACGAGCTGGAGGTGACATACTGTTTACATTTACGTGTATATAGATAGATATTACATTACGTGAAAGACAAATTCTATTGAATTTTATATTTAAAATAGTTTGATGTAACTTTGCTTTAGTGTTCCGGAATTTGTTGTAGAGTTTGCTCGGAAATGCCTAGCAGGGCGTCGAAATAAACATCTTGGGGTTGAAGCTCTTTTCTTCCGTGTTTGCTTTAACAATACATATGTTTTTGGATAGGGTCCGCCTTTAGAAAAACACAATTTTGTTTTTTAACCTAAACAGTTGCAGCATCTTCAATGGGCATTTATTTTTCATCTGTTAAAGATAAAGAGTGTTCTTTGCTGTTTGTATACATGTAGCTATTAGTTTTTAAATCGTAATTACAGATATTTGAAAAAGACATAAATTACGAGTTCATATCTTTATACCACATGGTGCGACTTTTCTTATGTGTTGTGTTTATACAGTGACTGTTTTGTTGCACAGTTTGTCACCTGCAACCACTTATACCTTAAAGTAGGTAAATTGTTTAATCCAAAATTACGATATGAAAACTTGTTATTTATATGGCTGAAATTGTTTAATTCTATGTGTGTGTCTATTTACATAATGTTTCACTTACATTTTCCTTTTAATTATCTTCATCACTGTCAAACTCTATATATTGAGATGCCACTGTCACTGTAACTGTTTCACCGCTTTATCAGCTGTAAAAACAACACCTCCAGAAAAATAATAGACAAAATTAAAAACAATGAGGGATTTATTATGAGATCAGACAAGGGCAGTACCATGATAATAATAAAACAGGATGAATACAAAGAAAAACCTTAAAATTTCTGGAGGACAATAACATAACAAAGCTAACAGGTGACCAACACAGATACCAGAAACGACACTAACACTCCTAGGAAATATCTTACACATATTCACAAATCAGAAAGAAAAATGGTTGAAACAAAAGAGCTCCCAAGCACCCACACTGAACAGTCTACTACAGCTCCACAAGGAGGGTATTCCGATACGCCCTGCAGTCAATTTCAGAAGTGCACCCACATACCACTTAGCCAGAGAAATGCACACATACTTACAGAAACATTACATATACACAAATAACAGAAGTATACAAAACACTGAGGAGCTGATACAACAACTCAAAGACATCAACATACCCACAACATCCACACTCACATCATTTGACGACACATCCATGTACACCAATATCCCCACCACAGAAACCATCAATATGATCAAACAACAATTAGAAGAACAAGCCAAAATTCCCGAATCTCACATAAACTTAAAAAACAAGGGGTAAGAATAGCCTACAGGACAGACAACTCAACACAGAGAAAACTATGGACAACCAACACAAGCACACACAAACACAACACATCTGGTATTTACCAATTAACATGCCAGGACTGCAAAGCAGTTTATATAGGGCATCTACATCTACATCTACATGGATACTCTGAAAATCATATTTAAGTGCCTGGCAGAGGGTTCATCGATACACCTTCACAATTCTCTATTATTCCAATCACGCCTAGCGCGTCAAAAGAATGAACACCTATATCATTCCGTACGAGCTCTGATTTCCCTTATTTTATCGTGGTGATCATTCCTCCCTATGTAGGTCGGTGTCAACAAAATATTTTCGCATTCGGAGGAGAAAGTTGGTGATTGGAATTTGGTGAGAAGGTTCCGTCGCAACGGAAAAGGCCTTTCTTTTAATGATTTCCAACCCAAATCCTGTGTCATTTCTATGAAACTCTCTCCCATATTTCACGATAATACAAAACGTGCTGCCTTTCTTTGAATTTTTTCGATGTACTCCGTCAGTCCTATCTGGCAAGGATCCCACACTGCGCAGCAGTATTCTAAAAGAGGACGGACAAGTGTAGTGTATGCAGTCGCCTTACTATGTCTGTTACATTTTCTATGTGTCCTGCCAATAAAACGCAGCCTTTGGTTAGCCATCCCCACAACATTTTCTATGTGTTTTTTCCAACTTAAGGTGTTCGTAATTGTAATACCTAGGTATGTAGTTGAATTTACGTCTTTTAGATTAGACTGATTTATCGTGTAACCGAAGTTTATCGAGTTCCTTGTAGCATTCATGTTGATGAACTCACACATTTCGTTATTTAGGGTCAACTGCCACTTTTTGCACCATTCAGAAATTTTTCTAAGTTGTTTTTCAATTTATTTAGATCTTCTGATGACTTAATTAGTCGATAAACGACAGCGTCATCTGCAAACAACTGAAGACGGCTGCTCAGATTGTCTCCCAAATCGTTTATATAGATAAGGAACAGCAAAGGGGCTGTAACACTACCTTGGGGAACGCCTGAAATCACTTCTGTTTTTGTCGATGATCGTCCGTCAGTTACTAGGAACTGTGACCTCTCTGACAGGAAATCGCAAGTCCAGTCACATAACTGAGACGATATTCCATAAGCGAGCAACTTCACTACAAGCCGCTTGTGTGGTACAGTGTCAAAATGCTTTCGGAAATCCAGGAATACGGAATCTATCTGAATTCCCTTGTTAACAGCACTCAGCACTTCATGTGAATAAAGAGCTAGTTGTTTCACAGGAACGATGTTTACTAAACCCATGTTGACTGTATGTCAATAGACCGTTTCCTTCGAGGTAATTCATAATGTTCGAACACAATATACGAGGGCAGTTCAATAAGAAATGCAACACATTTTTTTTCTGAAACAGGGGTTGATTTATTCAGCATTGAAATACACCAGGTTACTCCCCAATCTTTTAGCTACACAACACTATTTTTCAATGTAATCTCCATTCAGTGCTACGGCCTTACGCCAACTTGAAATGAGGGCCTGTATGCCTGCACGGTACCATTCCACTGGTCGATGTCGGAGCCAACGTCGTACTGCATCAATTACTTCTTCATCATCCGCGTAGTGCCTCCCACGGATTGCGTCCTTCATTGGGCCAAACATATGGAAATCCGACGGTGCGAGATCGGGGCTGTAGGGTGCATGAGGAAGAACAGTCCACTGAAGTTTTGTGAGCTCCTCTCGGGTGCGAAGACTTGTGTGAGGTCTTGCGTTGTCATGAAGAAGGAGAAGTTCGTTCAGATTTTTGTGCCTACGAACACGCTGAAGTCGTTTCTTCAATTTCTGAAGAGTAGCACAATACACTTCAGAGTTGATCGTTTGACCATGGGGAAGGACGTCGAACAGAATAACCCCTTCAGCGTCCCAGAAGACTGTAACCATGACTTTACCGGCTGAGGGTATGGCTTTAAACTTTTTCTTGGTAGGGGAGTGGGTGTGGCGCCACTCCATTGATTGCCGTTTTGTTTCAGGTTCGAAGTGATGAACCCATGTTTCATCGCCTGTAACAATCTTTGACAAGAAATTGTCACCCTCAGCCACATGACGAGCAAGCAATTCCGCACAGATGGTTCTCCTTTGCTCTTTATGGTGTTCGGTTAGACAACGAGGGACCCAGCGGGAATAAACCTTTGAATATCCCAACTGGTGAACAATTGTGACAGCACTACCAACAGAGATGTCAAGTTGAGCACTGAGTTGTTTGATGGTGATCCGTCGATCATCTCGAAAGAGTGTGTTCGCACGCTCCGCCATTGCAGGAGTCACAGCTGTGCACGGCCGGCTCGCACACGGGAGATCAGACAGTCTTGCTTGATCTTGTGGCGATGATGACACACGCTTTGCCCAACGACTGACCGTGCTTTTGTCCACTGCTAGATCACTGTAGACATTCTGCAAGCGCCTATGAATATCTCAGATGCCCTGGTTTTCCGCCAAAAGAAACTCGATCACTGCCCGTTGTTTGCAACGCACATCCGTTACAGACGCCATTTTAACAGCTCCCTACAGCGCTGCCACCTGTCGGAAGTCAATGAAACTATACGAGACGAAGCGGGAATGTTTGAAAATATTCCACAAGAAATTTCCGGTTTTTTCAACCAAAATTGGCCGAGAAAAAAAAGTGTTGCATTACTTATTGAACTGCCCTCGTATGTTCTAAAATCCTGCTGCATATCGACGTTAACAATATGGGCCGGTAATTTAGTGGATTACTCCTACTACCTTTCTTGATTATTGGTGTGACCTGTGCAACTTTCCAGTCTTTGGGTACGGATCTTGTGTCAAGCAAACGGTTGTATATGATTGTTAAGTATGGAGCTAATACGTCAGCCTACTCCGAAAGGAACCTAATTGGTATACAGTGTCGACCATAAGACTTGCTTTCATTATGTGATTTAAGTTGCTTCATTACTCCGAGGATATTTACTTCTACGTTACTCATGTTGGCAGCTGTTTTCGATACGAATTCTGGAATATTTACTTTTTCGCATCTCGTGAAGGCATTTCGGAAGGCAGTGTTCAGTAACTCTGCTTTGGCAGCACTGTCTGCTATAGTACCTCCATTGTTATCGCGCAGAGAAGTTATTGATTGTTTCTTGCCGCTAACATACTTCACATACGTCCAGAATCTCTTTGGATTTTCTTCCAGATTTCGAGAAAAAGTTTCGTTGTGGCAACTGTTATAGGCGTCTCGCATTGAACTCCGCGCTAAATTTCGAGCTTCTGTAAAGGATCGCCAATCTTAAGGATTTTGCGTCTGTTTAAATTTGGCATGTTTGTTTCGTTGTTTCTGCAACAATTTTCTAACCCGTTTTGTGCCAAGGAGGATCAGCTCCGTCGTTTGTTAGTTTACTTGGTATAAATCTCTCAATTGCTGCCGAGCTATTTCTTTGAATTTAAAACCTCATCTGGTCTACACTTATGTTATTGATTTGGAATGAGTGGAGATTGTCTCTAAGGAAGGCGTCAAGTGAATTTTTATCTGCTTTTTTGAATAGGTATATTTTTCGCTTATTTTTCGAGGATTTGGGGATTACAATATTCAATCTCGCTACGACAACCCTGTGTTCACGAATCCCTGAATCGATTTTGACGCTCGTTATTAACTCAGGATTGTTTGTTGCGAAGAGGTCATATGTGTTTTCACAACCGTTTACTATTCGCGTAGGCTCATGAACTAACTGCTCGAAACAATTTTCAGAGAATGCGTTTAGCACAATTTCGGATGATATTTTATGCGTACCTCCGGAATTTCATGTGTATTTTCGCCAACATATCGAGGGTAAATTAAAGTCACCACCAAGTATGATCGTATGAGTCGGGTACGTGTTTGAAATCAAACTCAAGTTTTCTTTGAACCTTTCAGCAACTGTATCATCTCAACTGGGAGGTCGTCAAAAGGATCCAATTATTATTTTATTCCGGTTGCCAACAATGTCCTCTGCCCATACTAACTCACAGGAAGTATCTACTTCGATTTCGCGACAAGTTAAACTACTTCTGACAGCAACAAATACGCCACTGCCAACCGTGTTTAGCCTATCTTTTCGGAACACCGTTAGGTTCTTCGCAAAAATTTCAGCTGAGCTTATATCCGGCTTTAGGCAGCTTTCAGTGCCTATAACGATTCGAGCATCAGTGCTTTCTATTAGTGCTTGGAGCTCTGGTACTTTCCCAACACAGTTATGACAATTTACAACTGTTACACCAGTGGTTCCTGTATCTACGTTCTTCCTGTGTTCAGCCTTCACCCTCTGTGATTGAAGCCCTTTTTGTGTTTTCCCGAGACCCTCTAATCTAAAAAACCGCCCAGTCCACGCCACACAGCCCCTGCTACCCGTGTAGCCGCCTCCTGCATATAGTGGACACCTGACCTATTCAGCAGGACCCGAAACCCAACCATCCTCTGGCGCAAGTCGAGGAATCTGCAGCTTACACGGTCGCAGAACCGTCTGAGCCTCTGATTCAGACCCTCCACTCGGCTCTGTACCAGAGGTCCACAATCGGTCCCTTCGACTATGCTGCAAATGGTCAGGGCAGACAAGCAGAAACTTTAATACCAAATACACAGAACACTGAAGAGCATTAAAAAGTAACAACGGTCATTCCACATTTGCTGAACACCTTATGGACATGAAACATAACCAAACAAACATCAATACGGATTTGAAAATTCTCAAATGAAGCAGCAGCCCCCCGCAAAAACTAATGATTGAAGAAAATTGTCAGATACAAAAAGCCATAGTGGAAAGCAAACAAGTAATAAATGAATACACAGCTCTCTGCAATGGCACTCTGTTCACTGCCCTCAAGGAATTATTAGACAAGAACGACCAATATAGCTCTCACCCACTCCCCACCATCCTAGCCCCCCTCCCCCCACACACAAAATAAAATAAAATAAAACAAAAATAAATAAATCCCTAAACCTACTGTCACCCTCACTCTCTCTGTCTCTCTCCCTTTTCACACACACACACACACACACACACACACACACACACACACACACACACAAAAACAAGAAAAAAAATCACAGACAACTCTGAAAGATTCAGAACAACTGCCAGGAACACCTTCAACTGTTCCACTGTCAGCCATCTTGTTTTTACACCTTCAATTGTTCCCCTGACCGCCATGTTTGCTTTTACAGCTGGTAAAGCAGTGAAACAGTGACAGTGACAGTGGCATCTCAATATATAGTGTTTGACAGTGATGAAGATGATTAAAAAGAAAATGTAAGTGAAACATTATGTAAATAGACACACACATAGAATTAAATATTTTGGGCTATATAAATAACAAGTTTTCAAATTGTAATTTTGGCTTAAACAATTTACCCACTTTAAGGTTTAAGTGTTGCAAATGACAAACTGTGCAACAAAACAGTCACTGTAGAAACAAAACACATCAGAAAAACTGCACCATGTGGTAAAAAGGTATGAATCTGTAATTTATGTGTTTTTTTTTCAAATATCTGTAATTACGATTTACAAACTAATAGCTACATGTATACAAACAGCAAAGAACACTCTTTATCTTTAACAGAGGAAAAATAAAAGCCCACTGAAGATGCCGCAACTGCAGTGAAACATGTTTGGGTTAAAAAACAAAATTGAATTTTGCTAAAGGCGGACCCTATCCAAAAACATTCGTATGAAATGTGTAGTTTTCATGAGCAATAAAAAGAGCGGAAATGTTGTTTATGTTGATATCTATTTAAATTTTGTGTACAGGTTCCGGAACTCTTGGAACCGAGGTGATGGCAAACTTTTTTTGATGTGTGTACATATGTACGTCCATTTTTGTAATAGATGTATATATTGGTACGAATTTCGGAGAAACTATTATGGATTTCCTGTATATTTTCATGGATGCTGTTTTTATCATAACGTTCTTGGGCTCTGACAATACTGACTACATCTTTTAAATTTAGGGAATTCAAAGCATTCTTCATTTCACTGAAATGTTTCGTGGTAGTATGACACAGCCTATAACTACGCTCCCCACTGAGTTAAAACTGGCTGAGGAGGTAAAAAGGAAGGCGTTTATCGAATTTTTGAAATCGAATTGGTGACTTTAGAAACACGTTCTTCACACTAGGAACAAGAACATCCACGTCTTTGCACTGACTTCTGACGGTTTCAACGACACGCTGTAAACCGTGAGCAAGGAACGTTAGGTGAACTAATTTATGGCACAAAACTTTTATCTAGTCCCCGCATTAAACATACATGGAGCAGTATCTCTGAGAAATAACAATTCACTTTCATATCGTATCGCTTCTGGCCACAAGAAAGCTAGTGTGTGATTGAAAAATCTGGCTACAGTGGAGTGATTTACTCGGTCGAGTATTCGTGTATTAAGAAGAAATGATATTCTCTCTGCTTTCATAACAGCAACTACAGCACTACACGCGCTCTGTCCCAATGTATCTGTGGTTTCATGCTTTAGAGTATTTCAAACATTAAAAACACTGTGTCATATAGTTTTTGCGTAATCTAGATTCGTCCGGTACCTTTTTGTGTGTGTCATTTTCTAAAAACATACGAAGCTGCACATTATTCAGTTTGCACAACGAAATGTCGAAAGCCACTATACTAAGCATAAGCCTATGAAAAACGTATCACGAAAACTCGATTGTCCCCCAACATTGCTTTTAATCAGTTGTTGGTGTAACTTATGTTTATTCTGAAACCTCTCTTTATGCCGTGTGGTATTAAAGTGCTGTACAATGTCAGTTTTTCTTCGCAGGAAAACTCTTTTCACACACCAAACAAAATAAGATACCGCCGTCTTCACTGAGAATATTTCTTCCAAACTCGTTTCGCACGTGCGTAAGAAGGCTAATTGAGAAATTTCCGAAGGGGGAACTGCGAGCAATCATGCACAATTAAACTAACGAGCAATGCACAACGCACTGTAGCTTGGAACTCGGGAATTCATCGTCCATGCCATTGACGTCATTCCGATGCAACTGACTGATGAGGTGATGACTGATCTGCCAAATCGCAGCAAGTTCTTCTCCTTGCGGTATTATTTCACAGCATTCTAGCTATACCTTAGCAATGCGTTCTTACACATTCCACCGAAGCTCATTTTTATCAGCCAATAAAAAAGAGACTTCCTTATTGAAAAATAACAGCGAGGAGTGAAATATGCACTTTCAAAATCGGAGTATTAGATAAAATATGCTGTTTTAATTAAAAATAATAAAATAAAGAAGCAAAAACGTTTTCTAGCAAAATAAGCATAAATAAGCACAAACAAATGCAATTAAAACTGCTTTCCAATGTGTGTCTTATGAAGTACATCCCTTCTGATTATCCCTGAAAGTGTGGGAAAAATTATGCATTTTGCTTAGAAATTCGAGTTTTATTAATGACATATCACTCACAAAAATCAAGTTTTCATATCAAATATACACTACTGGCCATTAAAATTGCTACACCACGAAGATGACGTGCTACAGACGCGAAATTTAACCGACAGGAAGAAGATGCTGTGATATACAAATGATTAGCTTTTCAGAGCATTCACACAACGTTGGCGCCGGTGGCGACATCTACAACGTGCTGACATGAGGAAAGTTTCCAACCGAATTCTCGTACACAAACAGCAGTTGACCGGCGTTGCCTGGTGAAACGTTGTTGTGATGCCTCGTGTAAGGAGGGGAAATCACGATTCCGACTTTGATAAAGGTCGGATTGTAGCCTATCGCGATTGCGGTTTATCGTATTGCGACATTGCTGCTCGCATTGGTCGAGATCCATTGACTGTTAGCAAAATGTGGAATCGGTGGGTTCAGGAGGGTAATAAGGACCGCCGTGCTGGATCCCAACGGCCTCGTATCACTAACAGTCGAGATGGCAGACATCTTATCCACGTAGCTGTAACGGATCGTGCAGCCACGTCTCGATCCCCGAGTCAACAGATGGGGACGTTTGCAAGACAACAACCATCTGCACGAACAGTTCGACGACACTTGCAACAGCACGCACTATCAACTCGGAGACCATGGATGCGGTTACCCTTGACGCTGCATCACAGACAGGAGCGCCTGCGATGGTGTACTCAACGATGAACCTAGGTGCACGAATGGCAAAACGTCATTTTTTCGGATGAATCCAGGTTCTGTTTACAGCATCATGATGGTCGCAGCCGTGTTTGGCGACATTGCGGTGAACGCACATTGGAAGCGTGTATCCGTCATCGCCATACTGGCGTATCACCCGGCGTGATGGTATGGGGTGCCTTTGGTTACACGTCTCGGTCACCTCTAGTTAGCACTGACAGCACTTTGAGCAGTGGACGTTACATTTCAGGTGTGTTACGACCCGTGACTCTACCCTTCATTCGATCCCTGCGAAACCCTACATTTCAGCCGGATAATGCACGACCGCATGTTTCAGGTCCTGTACGGGCCTTTCTGGATACAGAAGTTGTTCGACTGCTGCCCTGGTCAGCACATTCTCCAGATCTCTCACCAATTGAAAACTCCTGGTCAATGGTGGCCGAGCAACTGGCTCATCACAGTACGCCATTCACTACTCTTGATGAACTGTGGTATCGTGTTGAAGCTGCATGGGCAGCTGTACCTGTACACGCCATCCAAGCTCTGTTTGACTCAATGCCCAGTCGTATCAAGGCCGTCATTACGGACAGAGGTGGTTGTTCTGGGTACTGATTTCTCAGGTTTTATGCACCCACACTGCGTGAAAATGGAATCACATGCCAGTTCTAGTGTAATATATTGGTCCAATGAATACCCGTTTATCATCTGCATTTCTTCTTCGTGTAGCAGTTTTAATGGCCAGTAGTGTACACACAGGGTGTTTCAAAAAGATACCGAGAAACTTCGACGGGTTGTAGAGGGCGTCTCGAGGAACAAATTGGGGGTAAGAACCCGCATCTTGAAACCTCATCCAACGACGCTACAGAACGTCGAAGTTTCAGACGCCAGCACCTGCCGCTAGGTCACCCTTTCGGCAGGAAACGTGACTTCCTACGCTGATGGACAGCAGGCATAACGTCTCGCAATGCTGTTTGTTATTCAGTGGTCGCGACTGGTTTCCACGATCGCTAGTGGAAAAGGCAAAGTTTGGCTGCTGCGTAAACAGGTCTTGTCTCCTATAAATGTCATGCTATGTTGCCTCGGTGAATGACGGTTTCAGACGCAGGTTCCCATCTGCGGTTTGCTTTTCTCATGTTACGCCGTCACCAAGGTAGCTCCTGCGGGCCGGCAACACATGTAACACCACACAGCGCCGAGGTTGTCTACGCCCAAAGCGTAAGCAATGGTAAGCATCGGCTGTTTTGGAAACAGACATTCTCGCGTACTACTTCCTGCAGAGGGTGTTCGAGATGGCCTGCACGAAGTATTACTACACCAACATTTGATTGGCTAGCCAATACTATTTAAAGGCTAGAACCAGTACCGGACGTCAGTTCACGCCGAATACTGGCATCCAGGACGTCTCCACGGAAGACTACATCTCCGTCATCGGAACAGGACTTGGATTTAAGTGTATGTGTCTGTAACCACGGACTCTTGTGGGAAACTTAGAAGTTATCTTTTGTTACCTCTAATACGAACTTCTTACGGGCTTTGTGATTGTGACTTTTCGTTGTTATTCAGGCAGTTCCATGTAGACTCCCGCAAATAAAAGTTGTACTGTAAAAACTTTCAAATTGTCAGTTACAACATCTCCTTTATACTAAAAACACAGAAGATTTGAGAGGGTTCCAGGAGAAAAAGAAACTGCGGGTTGAAATCAGAGTCCGAAACTGTCATCCACCACGGCAACATAGCATCGTATTCATGAAAGATAAGGCCTTTCTACGCAGCAGCGAGCTCAATCTTTTCCACTGGCAATCGTGGCAACCAGTCGTCATCACTGAATAACAAAAACAATTGCGAGACGTTCCGCCTACTATCCGTCAGCGTACAAATTGGCGTAAAAAGTCACGTTTGCTGCCAAAGTGGCGCCCTAGGGGCAGGCGCTGGCGCCTTTAACTTCGACGCTCTGTAGCATCGTTGCTTGACGTTTCCGGACGCGGATTTCTATCCTCGATTTGTTCTCAGGGCACCCTCTTCAACCTCAAAAAAATGGTTCAAATGGCTCTGAGCACTATGGGACTTAACATCTGTGGTCATCAGTCCCCTAGAACTTAGAACTACTTAAACCTAACTAACCTAAGGACATCACACACATCCATGCCCGAGGCAGGATTCGAACCTGCGACCGTAGTAGTCGCGCGGTTCCGGACTGAGCGCCTGAACCGCTAGACCACCGCGGCCGGCTCTTCAACCTCTCGAAGTTTATCCGTAACGTTTTGTAACGTCCTCAATGCGCTATAGCAATAATGAAGACGTTAATTTTATACCAGTAAGAATAACTTAGTTAAGTAGAAGTTGGATGATGAAAAATTGAAATACACTGACACATATTGAAAACTATTACATCGCGAACACCTTGACCGACGCTACCAAGCTGATACTCCAGTAGTTCCATGTCTGTCGGTTATTTTGGTTAGAATATCATCCTCGTGATAGTTTATTGCCAGTATATCCAAATTAGAAAGAAACCGTTCCTACAGAGGAAGAATAGTGTGAATGGCCAGTAGTGTAGTATGCACAACTTACTGCAACTGAAATTTGTAATGAGGTGCGGCCACCCAACGCCGCGGCGTCTTGACATGGTTTCACTTTGATTGCGCTTCGTGTTGGAGACACTCCTCGAACACTCAATAAGTCGTGCAGTTTCCAAAATGCAATCGCAATATGCCCTCAGTCAAACTCAGCTATTCATTGATACTACATTACCGTGCGTGTATCTGACTAGCAGTCATTTCTCGTCAGGCGACGCTGTTCTTGCCTGTACGGGTTTATATCGATATTAGGTCGGTGGTCATAATGTCCTGGCTGATGGTTGTATACTACAGACAGCTACCACGTCTGGCACCAGTAACGGCTGTAATCTGGCGGCACAGCCAGTCTATCTGAACTTTGATGGCATATATGGGTGCGATCTTGGTGGCTGGGGAGTAGTGGCGTGCCAGTGTCTCGCCAACCCATAACCTGGTGTATTCCATGGATAAGAGATCTGGAGAACTTGAGTGGTGGATGGGGCAACAGTCTAACACCCTATGTCTCAGGGTGGATCAGAACAGCACGATAATCATGCGGTCTTTCGATATGTTGATGACTGATAACGTCACGGACTCCTCGAATCTCACGGACAGCCATCGGCCTGAACACTTTAGAAATGAAACGTTTGCTGTCCTTATTACTGACTATGCAAACCGGAGATGATCGTCTTGTTTACCCAATGGTTTAGAGCGCCTTTCCACGGTTCGCGCGGCTCACCCCGTCGGAGGTTTGAGTCCTCCCTCGGGCATGTGTTTGTTTTCCTTAGCGTAAGTTAGTTTAAGTTGTATTAACAAGGGAACCTCCCCATCGCACCCCCCTCAGATTTAGTTATAAGTTGGCACAGTGGATAGGCCTTGAAAAACTGAACACAGATCAATTGAGAAAACAGGAAGAAGTTGTGTGGAACTGTGAAAAAATAATCAAAATATACAAACTGAGTAGTTCATGGCAACATACGTAACATTAAGGACACTAGGACCGCAGGAGCGCCGTGGTCTCGTGGTAACGTGAGCAGCTGCGGAGCGAAAGGTCCTTGGCTCAAATCTTCCATCGAGTGAAAACTTTAATTTTTTATTTTCAGTTCATGTGACAAACTCTTATGTTTTCATCACTTTTTTGGGAGTGATTATCACATCCACAAGAAAACCTAAATCGGGCAAGGTAGAAGAATCTTTTTACCCATTCGCCAAGTGTACAAGTTAGGTGGGTCGACAACATATTCCTGTCATATGACGCACATGCCGTCACCAGTGTCGTATAGAATATATCAGATGTGTTTTCCTGTGGAGGAATCGGTTGACCTATGACCTTGCGATCAAATGTTTTCGGTTCCGATTGGAGAGGCACGTCCTTTCGTCTACTAATCGCACGGTTTTGCGATGCGGTCGCAAAACACAGACACTAAACTTATTACAGTGAACAGAGACGTCAATGAACGAACGGACAGATAATAACTATGCAAAAATAAAGAAAGTAAAATTTCCACCCGTGGGAAGACTTGAACCAAGGACCTCTCGTTCTGCAGCTGCTCACTCTACCACGAGACCACGGCGCTCCTGGGCTCGTTTTCTCCTTGATGTTGCCTATGTGGCCCATGAACTACTCAGTTTGTATATTTTGCTTATTTTTTCACAGTTCCACACAACTTCTTCCTGTTTTCTCAATTGATCTGTGTTCAGTTTATCAAGGCCTATCCACTGTGCCAAGTTATAACTAAATCTGAGGGGGGTGCGATGGGGAGGTTCCCTTGTAAGTATTGTGTAAGCCTAGGGACCGACGACCTCAGCAGTTTGGCCCCATAGGAATTTTATCCAACATCACGCCAGCTGCTGGGCGCGTGTGACGATAACGGATGCACTCAGGCAAAGTTCTTTCTCGGCGGAACCTTTACACATGGATACATCCTCTGTGATGTTGTACGCGTAACTGGGATATATCGGCATAGACGTCATGGGGCTGCTGCTGTGTTCAGAGTTGCTGGGTGCACCACTGTCGACACGCCTCTCTCTGCAGTCACATCAACAAAAGCCACAGCAACGCCGCCACACTGACAATCTGTAATGTTCCAGGCGTCGCCGAATTATTTGTGTGGATACTTGCTTGCTGCAAATAAGTAAGACAGACAGCGTGGCTGTATCGTCTTACACGACACCACACTGAGGTGACAAATGTCATGGGATATCTCCTAATATCGTGTCGGACCTCCTTTTGCCAGGCGTAGTGCAGCAACTGACGTGGCAGGGATTCAACAAGTCGTTGAAAGACCCCTGCAGAAATATGGAGCCATGCTGCCTCTATAGCCGTCTATAGCTGCGTAAGCGTTCCCGGTGCAGGATTTTGTACACGATCTGATGTCTCGATTATATCCCATAAGTGTTCGATGAGAATCATGTCGGGCAATCTGGTTGACCAAACCATTTGCTCAAACTATCCAGAATGTTCCTCAGACCAGTTGTGTGGCCCGATGACATGGTGCATAGCCACCCATAAAAATTACATCGTTGTTCGGGAATATGACGTCTATGAATGGCTGTAAATGGTCTACAATTAGCCGAACATTCAGAGGATGTAGTCCATTACACATAAACAAAGCCCACACGATTATGGAGTCACCACCAGCTAGTACAGTGCCTTGCTGACAACTTGAGTTCAGGGCTTCGTGGGGTCTGCTCCACACTCGAACCCCACCATCACAACTTAGAAACTGAAGTATTGACTCATCTGACAAGACCACGGTTTTCCAGTCATCTAGGGCCCAACTGATATGGTCACGAGCCCAGGAGAGGCGCCGCAAATGATGTCGTGCTAGTAGCAAACGCACTCGCGTTGTTCGTCTGCTGCCGTAGCCCTTTAACGTCAAATGTCGCCGCATTGTCCTAACGGATACGTTCGTCATACGTTTCAATTGACTCCTGCAGTGTTGCTTGTATGCTAGCAATGGCAACTCTGCGCAAATGGTGCTGCGTCGGTCGTTAAGTGAAGGTCGTCGGACTGCGTTGTCGGTGGTGGGAGGTAATGCCAGGAATGTGGTATTCTCGGCACACTCTTGGAACTGTGGATCACAGGTACTGAGTTGCCTAACGATTTTCGAAATTGGAATATCCCATGCGTCTAGTTCCAACAACTATTCCGCGTTCCAAGTGTCTTAATTCGCTTCGGGCGTCCATAATCACGTCGGAACTCTTTTTACATGAATAATCTGAATACAAATGACATCTCTGCCAATGCACTACCCATGCTTCGTGGACGCGATGCTCCCGCCATCTGTTTATGTGCTTATCGCCATCCCATGAGTTTTGTGACCACAGCGTGTGTCTGTCATCTATGGCGCTAGTCACGTGTGATCATTGAGGTCCTGCTTGGCGTTGGGTACAGGTCTCCTGAACCCATCGATTCCAGTTGTTGCATCCTGACCAACAGTAGCAGCAATGTAATAGAACTATAAATCACAGTCCTGGTAGGCCACGACCCTGCCTCGATCGAATTCCGAGGTGCAGATCTGGCGCTTTACAGCATCTCGTCGACGTCTCAGGTGTTCATATTGAACAAACAGTGTAAGTGGCGGTTAATAATGAAATCAACTCCATGCCTTCCTCACTTATTTGACTCTTGCTGCCCACGTCCCGTTCCTAATCCATTACATATGGAAACATTTCTATACTTCTTTCTTTGGTTCACTGCGCCAGATTTCTACGTGGTGGCCAAAATTGGAACTAATATTTTTCCATCGTACGTCGGTTCCGAATTAACGCGTTAGACCCTCACTGGACCTCTGTGAGTAGCTACACTTCAATTATAACCACCCGATAGATGGCGTTACACCTACTTACATTGTGTGATTGCAGTCAGATGCTTATCATTTGTATACACAACTACACAGTAAAAGCCAAATTGATGTTTCTCACGTACCATTTCATGGTGTTGCCATTTTAATGGCATAATTTCATTCGGTCGTCTGCGTAGAAACAAAGATTTCGTCGAATGTAATTCCTAGTCCATGAAACATATTCTATGCGTTCTAGGCGTTGCTCATAAGAGCACCCACATTCACAAGGCGGTTTATATGCATTATGCGTTCTCAGCCCTATTCGTCTTTCACAGGTTTCATGAGCTGCGATATTTTTTCTGTGGTCCTGAGGACTAATTTAACGTTTTGCCTCTTCCAGAGATAAGGTTCCTCTTCACTCAAGCAAAAAATAGTGAAAAGTACAACTTTATAGCTCTGTTCTTCTTGCGCTTGTAACATGAAATTTTCTTCGAAATCCTGTAGTGATTGTAGACACTTTCGTGAAAACTTTTTCGTAGGAGGGTCAGTTCCTGCGGCGGCAGATATTCTGCACCTCAGACAGCTTTTGCTCACTGTACTAGGGGCTTCTAGATACTGCGGTTTTGTGGTGGAATGTGACGGCTGATTGCTTACAGGTACCGTTCTGTATGAATTTGTTGTACACGCTATGGCTGAGAGACTCAGTGGTTTTTCGAGGGGTATGAGACATCGAGGAAGAACAAGGCAGTTTGTGTTTTCATCATGAACTTTATGTGATGATCAATAATATTAAGATGTTGCAAGAAATTCCCAATTTTTCGCTTTCATAGACCAGGTAAGAAATATGTCTTTGACGTAGCGATAAAAGCAATTAGGTTCTCTGGAGCCGTGCGCAGGGTGATTTCTTAGAAGTTCTGCTTAAGCAGGTATGATGCGGATGGAGCTAAGATGCATCACATCGCAATATTGCAAAAAAACTCACAGTAAAGATGTCGGCTTGCAGATCAGTACATTGTGTGGTGAGATTACTGCGAGGCTGAAGGGTGTGGCAGAAGCTGGACTTAAATAACGGCTTGTTTAGCGATAGAATGAGTAGCAGTGATGTTATAACCAGCTGTATGAGGAAGAGCCTATCAACAAATCAGCGTTTGTCCAGGTATGGCCTTCAAACTATAGACCTGCGCGTTCCTGTTAACTATGTCCGCCTAGTAGGATCTTTCCTTATATGTGTCATAATCAACCACACTTGCTCCCACATCTGCAATCGTACCTCAGAGATCCGTCCCGCCCCCTAATTTGAGTCCTGTAGACTGCAAACATTTCTGTATCCGTCTTCCCTATTTGTCTTCTCTAATATGCTGACGACACAAGACAACTAGCTATTCATAACACTCTCCAGCTTGCCATCCCTCCCACCAGCTTCACCAAGATCTCTTATATGTGCGATGTAACTTCAAGTTAGTACATAGAAAAACCAAGCCACTGACTTTGGCTGCACCACTAGGCGATTCCATCGTCTCGTTTCCCATCTCTCAGTCTTCAACCAACCAGTTGCTCTCTCTCCCATAGTAAAGTACTTGGGATTAAACCCTAACAGAAAGCTAATGTGGAATCCACGCCTCTTCGCCATCCAGCACCACGCTCATAACCGATTAAATGTACTAAAACTACTAATAGGTCGTTCTATGGGGACTACATCTTCGGTTCATTATTCTCATCTACAATTCACTCATTTGTTCCTTCGTAAATTATGCCAAAATTGCCAGAATTCCTTTTCATCCTTAATTCCATAAATTCGTCTCAGTACTATACAGACACACACTCCTTCTCTCCTTCAGCCTTCGACTTACCGTCGTCAACTCGTTCTCTGTCCCATGTTATTTCCGAAGTCTTCCTTTTCTAGAGCACCTATGAATCCAGCACACCGACGGAAAAATACAGCATTTCAACCGACTCCCACTTCTCGACCATTATATTCGTCCTGGCAACTACCCATCCTAGCAACCATAGCTACAACGCTCCATACCATCCTTATTCTGCCGGGTCCTCCCCTTTTTACCTTGTTCCAGCTGCGCCCATTCAGTATCGTATGGCTTCTGCAGCTCTTCATGGTCCTTTACTTTAAGTATATTTTCGTCTCGGTCGTGAATATTATTGTTTTTCGTATATCATCATCATCGTTATTGTATTGTAGCAGCATTAACATCATCACATCCATCTGTTTCAACCACCATGTAAATAACATGCCTATATTGAAAATTCATCGGACTGTCGTCTATCTGTAGTCTTCAACATCAACATTATCGACTCACTTATTTAATGCACAACATTTCTAGAACATGTAACACGTTCGCGCGAGCCAGTCCGTGGATAATTGAAATAACAATAAACCAGAAGAAAACATAAAACTGCATGGTGGTCTGATAGCTCTTGACACAGGCCGAAGACTACTCTGATGAAAGGTAATGCAACTGAATTCGAGATTTTATCATTTCATAGTCTGTTACCGCAAGATCACACATTTGCTTAAAATGTCAACCCGATTTCCATCGACAAAACTTCGGAGGCTATTCAGGTACATTTTGTGAATGCTTTGGTGCAAGAGACTCATAGTTCCGAGTCTTTCCTTGCAGAGTAATAATATATTCAAGTTGTTATCCCAGTTTCCTCTGTTTATGTGAAAATGCCTTCACAACAGTGAAAAGCCTCTAAAGGCAGCCACCAAAACGTTCAACATGAAACAGGCTAATGCAGGCAGATAGAGCAACACTGTTATGTGATCGGCGTCGCTGTGGGAACAGCAGAGCGTTGTTGTGCTGCTGTTCCATTGCATTCACTGAACCCTTACATAAAGAGGAGGAGATTAATGTTTGACGTCCCGTCGACAACGAGGTCATTAGAGACGGAGCACAAGCTAGGATTAGGGAGGGATGGGGAAGGAAATCGGCCGTATCCTTTCAAAGGAACCATCCCGCCATTTGCCTGAAACGATTTAGGGAAATCACCGAAAACCTAAACCAGGATGGCCGGACACGGGTTTGAACCGTCGTCCTCCCGAATAAGAGTCCAGTGCGCTAACTAATGCGCCACCCCACTTGGTTCTTACATGAGTTGCATAACGACAAACTCTTCATCAATAAACCTATCCATTCTGATGTGAATCACTGCTAACGTACGACTAGCACTGCTGGAAGAATAAACTCGAAGCAGAATAAAACAGTGCTAAATGCAAGCTTGAAGGCGAAGTGTTAAATGGGTATCAGAGTTGTCAACGGCAAGCACCGTGAGTGAATGGAATGCGTTTGTTTCCAAACAAGGCACAGAGCGCATGACATCAACATTTGCACTACTGTGAAGATATTTTCTGTGAAATATAGATAAAAGTAAGAGTTGGGTAGAAAAAAATGAAACTAAATGTCATTACTCTATTACGAACCACCGGAGGCCACAGGCGCCCTACACCAACATATTCAGAAAAGATCACTGAACTATTTTTGAAAGTTTGTTAGTGGAGTTAAAGTTCACCTTGTATGTTGTCAGAGCTTACGGCTAGAGTGAATATGGAAGAATTTGAAATAGACGCATCTGAGATGTGGCCTAACACATTATGAGCAAGTTATTCAATGAAGCGCCTCTTACAGTGTACAATGAATTTCAAAGTAAGGCTAATTTTACACTTTGATCTACAGCCACGCAGGATTTTTTTGTGGCAGACAGTAATCCGAGACATAACATGAACACTATAGCTCTGATATGCGACTTACATGCTTGTCTTGAAATTTCCATAAGTACATAATTAGGGTCTTTTCCTTGTCATTAACAACATCAAATTATTGTCGGCTAGAAGAATGTGGCAAAACATGTGAGAAATTTAAAGCGCTAGGCTTTCTTCGTAACGTCTGTACTAATGTAAGCTGGAAAGATTTAGCTTAATTACAAATGAAATGCTTAGGTCTTACAAGAGAAACTAACATAGTCACCAAACATGTTAAAATACTAGGTAGCAAAACCACTCCATCAAATATAAGAAAGAGTTAATGAAGACAGTACACAATATGTATATAGTTCTTTGACTATCACGGCAATCTATAAGTGCCCAATACACATAAATCGTACTGCGCTAGTTATTGGCATCAAAGTGAAGCCATTTAAAGTAAATAATGCAAAGAATCCGCTTAAAAACATTTGGTAAATCAGTGATTTGACGATGGAAAAATTTGAATTGTTTGTAATGTTAACCCGGAACAGAGAAAAACACAAAAGCAGAGTTCCCTCTAGGTGCAAATTATCGTAACTGTCTCCAAACAATCCAAAGGGTGATATCGAAATTGTGCTACATAATCACTTGTGCAGCATAGTAAATTGAAAGTCATTGCATAGTGCATAAAGTGTCCAATTTTAAACCTCAGTAAAACATTTGCTATATCTTGAATTAAACTGAGAATTTTATATTATTGAAACATATATCATAATCACTGTATGCCACTGCACTAAGCAGTTATCGGGTGATTTTTAAAAAATAATGAAAGGCCCTACTTCAACTCACAAACATGGCCCACTTCGTATTTCAACTGCAGTTTTCTCCTGTCCTGTGACAATAATACAAATATTCTCACATTTGATTCAGAAAACGTTAAATATCTTTATACAGATCTGTGGAAGATTTGTAAAGTACTTTTCCGTCTCTCGTGAAGAAACCTGTGAAACGGAGTTGGCGTGTTTCTAAGTGGAGCATACGTTTGTAAAGAATGAGGTACCCGATCGATTATCCAGATAGAAAAAGTGTTACTGGTAACAGAAATTTTTTCGATACGGAAATTAATCGTTTGTTAATACGTCGGAACTAGCGTCGTTGACGAAATACGCACAATAGATTTCGTTCCGGTCCTCTTTACACGTCAAACTGCGCTAACGCCACGACTGGAATTGCATTATTTGGAGACCAGCGCGGTCCAGCTTCCCATGTGCTGTGTTCTGGTTGTTAGCTCTGGCTCCTGGCACTTCCAAGTGGAAAATATTTATGTCTAATTTAGTGCAAAATCGATATTTGTCAGTCAGCCAGTTCCCCCTGGTAACGCTCGCCCTCCCTCTTTACAAACTGAAGTTTGCAGATTAGCTGCATTAATCACGACGCGTCGACAACAAGCAGGTGTGTCCAAAACAGGCCAGTTTCTTGCTGCCCGGAACCCTCCCCTGCAGCAGTCGTAGCGCGTAATCGGGATACATCACGAGCAAGCCAGCGCAGTTATTTGTTGCAGTCTCCTTCTCTTCCTAATATTTCTTTCTCTTTGGGTTGAAATATACTACAGTGATGAATTATTGTCGAAGAAATATCTTCGGACGTAAGTGGTTATATTTTTAAGCATTAATAGGAAATAACAAAAGCCCTTGAAGAGATACGTTATAATTTTAGACTTACATACATGTCACAACGAGGTTCTTAATTATGCAATTACGCACTCACACATAAATAATTAACTTAACATTCCTGAAAACAACGCTTTAACTTTTTTTGACTAACTGTAGATCCCAGATTATGACTGCAACACGCACACACACACACACACACACATATATATATATATATATATATATATATATATATTGCAGTCATAATATATAAAGAGCAGTTGAACGGAATGGACAGTGTCTTGAAAAGAGGATATAAGATGAACATCAAGAAAAGCAGAATGAGGATAATGGTATGTAGTCGAATTAAATCGGGTGATGCTGAGGGAATTAGATTAGGAAATGAGACACATAAAGTAGTAAATGAGTTTTGCTATTTGGGGAGTAAACTAACTGATGGTGGTCAAAGTAGAGAGGACATAATATGTAGACTGGCAATGGCACGGAAAGCGTTTCTGAAGAAGAGAAATTTGTTAACATCGAGTATAGATTTAAATGTCAGGAAGTCGTTTCTGAAAGTATTTGTGTGGAGTGTAGCCATGTATGAAAGTGAAACATGGACGATAAATAGTTTAGACAAGAATAGAATAAAAGCTTTCGAAATGTGGCGCTACACAAGAATACTGAAGATTAAATGTGTAGGCCACATAACTAATGAGGAGGTATTGAAAAAAATTGGGGAGAAGAGAAATTTGTGGCACAACTTTACTAGAAGAAGGGATCGGTTGGCAGGACATGTTCTGAGGCATCAAGGCATCACCAATTTAATATTGCAGGGCAGCGTGGAGGGTAAAAATCGTGAGGGAGACCAAGAGATGAATACACTAAGCAGATTCAGAAGGATGTAGGTTGCAGTAGGTACTGGGAGATGAAGAAGCTTGCACAGGATAGAGTAGCATGGATAGCTGCATCAAACCAGTCTGTGGACTGAAGACCACAACAACAACAGCCATATATCGTCCATATAGTGACGGTGCTTTAATCTGTCATCACAGATATCCTGTATATCTCTTAATGTCTGAAAACCAAGTGCTCAGCCATTCAAAGTGCAATGATTACCTGACCTCAGGTTGTAAGAACTGGCCATATGTTTCCACTACAAATTCAACCACCTGAAAAGATAGCTTCAGGCTACAATTCACACCGACCTGCACCTTCCATGATCACGTATACTCTCATAGGTACAAAGGGCCCCCTACCACCAAACCTGGATCAAGCAATATAATCTGTCTAACGGACGCTCCAATTTCACCTCAACCACTCCTTACATCTATAAATACCGTTGGAAATATCATCCCTTACCTCTGAGCTGCTCTGAAAAAAAAAAGACTGCTCTCACACTCTCAATCATGCCACATTAACCACATCTTCCGCATTACGTCAGTTACCTGCTCCGAATTTCTGGTAGAAACATACATTGTCTCTTACCTGTCTCAGCGCCGCAGTTCCTAACCAGACTCTACTGCGATTGCACCTCTTCAACAAAATCCTCTTCACGGACACCATAACACAATACGAAATACGAAAAATAAGCCTTTATCTTTAGTGAATGCATTCTGCAACGTCACTAATTTATCTCCTACTTAACATCCTACTCTGCACCAGCAAATTTCTGCCGACCACTCGATTTGGAGTTTCCTGTTACCCCTTCAAAGATATTTCGAAACAATCAGAGGCCTCATCCAACCGCGCTGCAGGATAGGTTATCCTAATCGTTTAACTAAAATCTGTAACTGGAACCTGATCTACAATTTACATCCACCCATAGGATCTAGTACTCTACTCCTTTATCAGCACTGATGACATCGTGTTCACTGCAACAGTACCCCACATGAGTTGTGATTTTTCTGTGGTTTCCACAGTTTACTAACGCCATTGATGACGACATAGTTCATCCACCACAAAGAAAACAAACCGCGAACAATTCGACCTCGGATACCATTCTTAAAACATTTTGTTTTCTGCATAACCGTAAATTGCAGAACACAAATTGGAGGAGACTGTTTACCGCTCCTGCCTGTAATTAACCAACCCCATGATCCAGCAGCAAACACATCTCATCCAGAATATTCCCGTACTAACTAGAATTTTTCTGGAGAACATGTTGTTCATCCCCATCCAGCCTAAATTTTTATTACGTTTACCTGCAACTCAAAGAGTTAACGAAAAAGTGCTATACTTCTGTACGATATGTTGCATCGTTATGGACTTGTGAGCAAAGTTCTTTTTGACTGTAGCAAATAAGAAGCAGAAGCTTGTTTTCTAGCGTCAACCTATGGAGCAAAATTGAATATGGTGGAAAATGGGAGGAGCAGGAGTTTCATAGAGTTCTGTTCTGTATTACCACTAATAGTCGTCTATTTTACACTACTGAATAGGCTGTCCATAATTAGAGTTCCAGTTTCAAGACGCTGTAGAAAGCGAACCTCTGCTTATAATGACGTCAAATTTGAAACGCATATTATCGACGCAGGAGGAAACGTCACGGGAGAAAAATTGTCAGTAGACAGCGCTGTGAGCGTCTTAACATAAACAGGATCGGCTACAAATAACAGATGAATCGTAACACAACAGTCATGGTTTGAGCTGCACATTACACCGTCCGTACAGTTCAATGTGCGTGACTTGAAACACGTATGTAACATAGCAGCGATGGCGAGGCATTGTAGCATCTGTGACCAGAGAGTATGCGCTTGACCGCGCGAGTGTTGCGAGCGGTTCTCAGTCTGTCAGTCAGTCGTTGCGAGTCTGTAGCTCTGTCTAGTTGAGGGCAGTTCTCTGTCAGTAGTCGTCGCGAGCAGTAGCTCTGTTCAGTGGCGTGCAGTACGCTAGTAGTCGTCATGCAGAGCACTCGGTCAGTGGTAGCAGTCCAGTGGGATTGCGTGATGTGGTCTGGCGACAACACTGGTCAAGATGCTGAATGAGGTATACTGTTAATTAAGATAATCATCGGATAATGTAAAGTTTAATTATTGTAACTAATTTTCAACAAGTGCCCCCAATAATAACTTTGATTTCAAAGCAATTTTACATAAAATTTTCATTTAATTGAAGTAACTATTTCGTTCCACTTCCCTTAAACAAAAGTTTCAGTTTTCAATTAGATTACAAAAAAAAAGGGGAATATTATTATTTGCAATGCAGTTCCTCCAAGCGGTGCGCAACAACAAGAGCAGAAATTTGATTAGGTGTTGTAATGAGGTAAGAATTTTAATTTTGATTTTTTGCACAGGGCCAAAGACCGATATTTCGGTTTAATTGAATCATTATTATCACTGAGATTTTATTATCACTGAATGGACTTTCATTATTTTAGTGGAAGCTTACACCAGAGTCAGATTGCGAATTTCACATTTTTGTTCCATTGTCATTAAATTTAATTGCTAGGGAGGTTACGTTTGGCTCCTATTCATTTATTATTTCTGTCTTTAAAATTTCAGTGGAGAGGTTACACTTAGCGCAATGTCCATTGGCATTCCTAAATAATATTGTCGATCATTGTAAATTACGGTGGGGTGGTTACACTTGGCGACACCCAGTCCAGGATCGTATTTCGTTGAGAGTCTTTTGAACAACAGTCAGATATCTGCTCTTATTTGCTTAGATATAATTAGGATTTAGCGCAACGCTTTTAATAATATTGTGACTTTCTTTCTACAGGTCAACGGCAATTTGTTGCTTTGTTGTATTTGTGTGTTGCTTTTGCATTGTGCTTATTTATTTTGTGAATAATTTTGACTATTGTTAAAATGCCGCGAAAGACTGTGAATAGTGTATCGCGAGGTATTATGAATGAAATTACCGACCCAAACAACTTTGCCGATAGGACATGTGACACGCAGTGTAATGATGACAATCCTGCGTTCACTAACAATCAGTGCATTCCAACCACTAATGATGACTTTCACCTTAATGATGAACAAACGAACTCAATTGTCTCGTCTGTTAACTTGACGACAATTGATGACGCGGAGCGGTCTATAGTAATGAGCGCTGCCGAGCTTAACACACCCGATTTAGAAAATCCAAGTAATGTACAGACAAATTTGTCTCATGAAAATGAACAGGATACTGAAAGCACGACGGATTTATTTAATTCCGAAATAATGTCTGACAGTGTACATCCGACTGATAATCCTTTTTGTAAGTTGCAAAATGACCAAATGGTCACACAAATCGGGACAATTGCATGTACTCCATCACAGAGTACTGAGAATGCAACAGCTACTTTAAGTTTGGATCAATTTATGACAATAATGCTACAGTTTAAGAACGATCTTGGTGTAGATATCAAACACTTAAATGAGAAACTTGACAATAATGATGAAAATCTCAAACAAATTAATGAGCAGGTCAAACAACAGAGTGAAGATTTCAGACAACTTAGAGAAGATAACAAACAACAGAATGAAAACCTCAAGCAACTTAGTGAACAGGTCAGACAACAAAATGAAAAATTTGACGACAATTTGAGGCAGCTTAGTGAACAAATTAAAGCTGTTGCCGCGCAGTGTCATGACACTAAGGAACAGTTGCGCTCGGAAATTGAAGCTTGTTCAAAAAAAGGTAGTGAAGAAATTAAGTCTGTTGCTCAGGAATTAAGGGAATTGCAAACAGCCGCCACAGAAACACTCAGAGACGAAATTAACGGAGTCGCTAAACAATGCTCTGAAAAAGGTACACAATTACGGGACGAGTTTAAAGCAATGACGGTAGAACTTTCGCGCACAATGGACGCAAAGATAGACGCGAAATTCGAACAGCAAAACACTCAGATTAACGAGCGCTTTAATCAGCAGATACAGAACAGTGATACGCGTTTCCGCAAATTTATTCAAGATCAAAACAAAGCAAAACGACAAGTCATGGAAACAATCACTGCACAAAGACAAGAGGACAAACGTAAAATGTTCGCGAAAGCGAAGACGTATGTAGACAATAATATTACTACAGTGTCCGACAAAATTAATACCATAGAACAATTGAACGCGGAATTACGGGATGAAATTTCTGACCTTAAATCAAAAACAGATACACACACAGTAAATATTCAAACAGTGACAGACAGATTCGAACAATTAGATCTAACACAGGATTGCGATGTCATCAAAGCTGATGTTAAAAAACTGAGCGAAACTACGCGTAAGTTGCAAAAACAGATTAATGCGTCTGATTCTAAAACCGATGATCAGGTTAAAATACCGTCTGAAAAATGTGATGAATTGGCCAGTCGTATTGATGTTATCGGAAATACTAATGACAATAAATCAGACGATACTGCACCGGTTTCATTTAACCAAACATCTGAATTTCAAAATTTACAGCAGGCAATTAATGAGATCGATTCGTCTAACAACACGTTACGTAGGAAGTTATCAAATTTACAACAAGAAGTAACAGAAATGAAAAACACTTCAGTTAATAACATACAGCAGACGCCACGTTGCGAGCATTTGTCAGAGTCACGCAGCGTGTATAATGTGAACAATTTACAGAGACTACGCGACTTAAAATCCGAAAAGCCACGCGACTTAAAATCTGAAAAGCTACGCAACTTGAAATCCGAAATGACACAGACGAACAGATTCACACACAAACCTGAACGTGTTATCAAACTGAATGACGAGAACGTAGATTTCGAGCAATTTGCATTTGTAAGAAAATGTAAGGAATTTAATAATGACAGCGTACAGGTACACGATTTGCACTGTATACGACAATTTATCTTTGTACATTCACCGCTATTACCTGTAATGCAGAAACTAGCTTTGAACCAGAGGCGACAATTTGCTATTGTATTTTCATCAGCATTACGTATTATGCAGAAACTGGAATTAGCAAGAATACAGCGATTTACTTTTGGAATTTTACCGCTATTGCTTGCAACGCAAAAGCTAAAATTTATTTGCAGTGCGTAAAAGACCTCAGGGGATTCATTACGCTTTAATGAATATGTGCCGTAGCGAGCATAGGGCCCCGAGCTGTAGTAGTGCTGTTTCATCTTTAGTTTTCTGCACTGCTGCCTTCTCTTCTACTATCCTTTATATCTATCCAAACTGCTCTTTAACTATTGCTCTACCTAGTATTAAGAAACGAGTAATGAAAACCGGATATGACAAATATTTTACCGAATGTGACAATTTTCAGTAGGCACTCCCGTAATGACAACTACCGCCGTAATTTTAATTACAGATAAAATCGTGATCATCAGTATGTGTAAAATTATTAGTAACAGGAACCACATTTTTGGTAACAATAGATGTTTTTCACCACAATAGCATGAAAGTCAGCCGCTTAGCACACGTAACCAACAATGCAGTCTACAAGGTCAACCAAACTTTAATGTTTCGCCGCGTGCACGTAAAGTCTCAGCTACAACAAATAGTAACGCACGGCAGCAAAGAAATAACTACGTACAGACAACACTCTATTTCAACTCGTATCGCAATGCGCCGTATAGAAATTACTATCATGACAGACGTAAACAAAAAAAAATTATGAGCACAATTTTCAGCGTACATTTTAATAACAGTCGATCTTATGAGCAGCAACAACATCAGCAACAACAAATAATCATGAATGAAACAGACAATAGGTGTCATCCATAGCGTAACACGTCAGTAAGAAATAACAAAGCAGTTCATATAGTGGATATGCCACAATATTCTCCCGTAAATAACAGCACGTACGATAGAATTTGACCAGACACAGTACAGATTGCATATTCCAATAACGTAAGCACTACTTTAGACACGCAGAATGTTATTCACGAAAATGTAATTACTTTTGACGACATCAGACACACTCTTTTACAGGAAAGACCATTTGTTCAGAAATCTATTTCACATTCTGTTATCGAAATTAGAATTGGTTCATCGAAATTTTCAGCAGTAATCGATCCCGGATCATCTATATCAGTAATAAATGAGGAGACTTTCAACGAGTGCAACAAAGAGAATACTTATCCGACATTACCTTTAGGCAAAACAAAAGTGAAGGGAGCAGTATCGAGTAAAGGAGTAGACGTTAAATTACAGACGCTTTTATCATTTTGTATTGGAGGTCATACTTTCCACTCAAATTTTTGGATTGTTCCTTTATTGACAACAGACGTGATTCTAGGTACGAATTTTCTGGTACAACACGACGCAGTTATCGATTTTCAAAATTCTTATTTAATGTTAAAGGATGAAAATGTACAATTGGCTTTAGAATTTCAGCACTCACTATCTGCGGAAGAACAAACAATTAACCGCACAGAGGTCATTTCCGCAACACGCAACATAGACTGTAATTCTGCATTGTTCACGGATACGTACGTACACAACCATAATACTCCAGACGAAGCTGACTACGACGTAATACAGATGATTTCTGATAAGGTTAAAGAGAGCAGTGCAACTACACACAACGAACGAACGCAATTACACAGAATTCTTTTACAGCAAGCTTCAGTTTTCGACAACATTCCTGGTACTATGTCCGGATTTATGTATGAATTTCAAGTGAAACAGCACGATACATTTAAAGCAAAGCATTATCCCATTCCATATATTCACAGAGAACAAGTTAAAAAAGAATTGCAGGATATGCTTGATCAAGGAATTATAGAACCAGCAGTTAGTCCGTACATAAACCCGCTACATATTGTTAAGAAAAAAGATGGCTCACTTCGCCTTGTACTTGATTCACGTCACATTAATGACATTATTATTAATGAAACAGATCGACCACAGACACTAGAGGAACTTTTACAGAAATTTCATGGTACAGCTATTTATTCCACATTAGATTTGAAATCGGGATATTGGCAAATTCAACTTCATCCGAATTGTAGAAAATACACAGCATTTCTTTGTTTTGGCGACTGTTATCAATTTTGCAAATTACCGTTCGGCTTAACTATTTCTTCTGCAGCTTTTATTCGCGGTTTGAACACAATACTTCCGACAGAACTTAAGGACAGAATTACGACGTACGTAGACGATATTCTTATCGCAGAAGCTAACTGGTCTGAACACAATCTGATTCTTGAACAACTGTTACAAACTTTCCATGCACAAGGACTTACAGTTAATCTTAGTAAATCGCACTTTGGCAAAACTTCCATAAAATTTCTTGGACACGTAATTTCAGCAGAAGGCATTGCACCTGATCCGGAAAAACTTCAAGCTCTACGTGACATTACTGTTCCTACGACGAAGAAGCAATTACGCAGTTTTTGGGGCTTAATTAACTTTTTTCGTAAATTTATTCATCACTCTGCTTTAGACACGCCTAGACTATGCCAATTAACAGGTAAAAACACTATTTGGTCTTGGGATAAGCAAGCACATTCTGAGTTCATGAACCTGAAGCATGCTTTGTTGAATGCTCCACTTTTATCGCACCCAGATCTTACCAGAAATTTTTCCATTGCCACCGACAGTTCCAACACCGCTTTAGGCGTACATATTTTCCAGGAAATAGAAGAAGATGGCTCTACAGTAGTTAAAAACATCGCATTTGCAAGCCGCATTCTGTCACCTGCTGAACGAAATTATTCCGTCACAGAACTTGAAACATTATGTGTTGTATGGGCTTTCACGAGATTTAGGCACTTTCTTTATGGCAGACATACCACCGTTTACACAGACCACAGAGCGATACAATTTTTGCTTTCAGCTAAATTTACTCACGACAGATTAAGCAGATGGAAACTTTATTTGCAAGAATTTAATTTTACGATTGTTCACATTCCCGGTACACAAAATGTTATAGCAGACGCACTATCGCGTTCTCTGAGCAACAATCAGCAAGACGTAGCAACCAACTTCTGCAAAACAAATTTCAGTGTCATGTACATTCAGCAAGTCGCATTTGAAAACTTTATTTCATCGTCACTACAGGACATAGCGCAAGAGCAAAATAAGGACAATGTGTGGAAAGAAATTAAACACCTTTGGCAAGGTAGGAAAAATGTTACGATTAGGAACCACTACACTGTACGCAATGACATTCTGTTTCGCCGCTCTCATCCTGACAGCAACAATTGGTTATTATGCATTCCTGACGAACTGGTTAACAAATTAATTTGGTACACTCATTTAAGTTACGCACATTACGGAGCACGAAAATGTTTTCTTATACTGAGACAGAACTCTTATTTTACTAACATGGAGAAACGTATACGACGAGTTTTAGCGTCTTGTAAAATTTGCCAGAAAGCTAAATCAGACACCACTTCACATATTCCTCCATTATATCCCATTATACCTGTTAAATTAAGACACATGGCCGCTGTAGATATTTTTGGTCCGATTCCGAGAACTAACAGAGGTTTTTGCTACATCTTTGTCGCTGTTGAGCTCACTTCAAAATTTGTTACTTTCACTCCGTTACGTAAAGCTACTGCTAAAACTGTTTCGAAAGCATTTGTAAAACATTTTCTATTTCATGTAGGGCATGTGATGAAAGTAATTTCTGACAATGGATCTCAATTTCGTAGTAGTGTATGGACACGCATGTTACGAGCCAGAAACATTTCTCCGATCTATATATCCAAGTACCACGCTTCTTCGAACCCCTGTGAACGGTTAATGAAAGAAATTGGTAAACTGTGCCGAATATACTGCCACAAAAGACATATTGATTGGGATACACACATACTCTCATTCCAAGACGTAATTAATTCCATTCCAAATGAATCCACTATGCTATCTCCGTCTATTATACTGAAAAACGTTGAACCACCAAACAAAATTAAAGAATTAGTAAACTTCCCTAAATGTCGTCGACTAAGACACCACGAAATAATTGACATTGCGCTGAACAACATCAAACGTGCCGCAGAGCGCCGGAGAAGACAGCAAAAACAGGTTTGTACACGCCGCGACTTTCACGTTGGACAGAAGATATTAGTACGTACACACTATTTATCCAGTAAATTAAAAGGTAAGTGCAGTAAATTTGAACTTCTATACGCAGGTCCATATCGGATTCGCAGCATCCCTCACCCCAATGTTGTACACGTCGAAACTTTGAGAACTAGAAAATCGAAAGGCAACCACCATATCTCAAACATTAAACCGTTTATTGAATGAAGACACTTTATGATTCAACACACTATGATGTCATTTATTAATGCGATTATTTCACCTGACTAATTACTGATGATTATCGTATTTTTTCTTGGCAAGTGCCCAGCAAGGTAAGGTTAGCAGGTCGCTTTTCTTGTCGTTACACATCAGACCGTGCACATTTTCCACTTTTTTTGTGTATATGATTGTACTCCAGTTTTGTTTATATGCATTGTGAAATAGTTAAGGTATAACACACCAGTTGACTTTGACATTTTTTGCCTTATGACATCTCAACATCGTGACTGTTTTACATTTTTGCTGCTGCATTGTGATATTATCTGTACATTTTTGCATCTGAACACTGTCATTGTCTTTGACATATTACGTTTTCTGTCATGTTATGCTGTATGGTTAATTATGTCACCATAAACCAGTCATTATCTAGTGGGTATATGATTTAAATGCAGGACATTAATCTTTGTTCATCAATTTCAGAAAGAAATGATGCGTGTAAGAAATAAATTCAACAGAAATGGGAATTTCACCTACGGAATAAACGAAAAGAGATGCGATAACTTTATGAGGAAGAGTAAATGGATCAGGATTAACAAGCATTAACAAGAATATACTATACTCATCGTAGAATAGCAGTCTTAACTAATTTTTTCTCTCAGAATACAAGGTGATTGATGCAGGGTGTCAGACTGAACTACACATCTTAGTTTTAGTGATGAAATATGCTAGAGATAAGGAATAGTTGTATAATGAGTAATGAAGTGATTTTTTGCAGATGATAATGAATACTGATGAATAATGATGAAGGATATGGTATTATGAATAATGAAGTTTTTCTTTACAGGTGATGATCATAATGAAGTTATGATAATATGGATAATGAAGTGATTGATAATGAAGTTTTTTTCTTTACAGATGAGGATAATGTTGGAGTTTTATATTTATGCTATGTAGTTATTTAAGTATTTGTTGCAGTTTGTTTTGACAGCAGGTGTTATATTGCATAGTAGGATGACGGAAAGTTTTGGAAAGGACAGCTATGGAACACATTTTACACACATTTCACTACTTGTTAATTCGAAGTTCACTACTTTTCAGCATAGTGTGTGTTTCTTCTTTCAGGTCAATAATCCATTTTGTATTTTTTCCAGGAGATGCTTGTCATGATACTTACTAAAACTGTTACTTATTATACCTGTTCTAGTACTTGCATTTTTATTTTATTTATTTTTTTTACCCATTTGTGTCTATCATTTATAAATGTAATCACATATACTGCCTTGTTACATAACCTTGCTACAGCTGACTCATGACGAATGACGTTACCTATCCTCATTTGCAGCAATAGGTCAAAAGCAAAAAGTGTTATGCCTCAGCAATTAATTATCGATCCCAACGCAATGCATTGCTAACAAAAAAAAAATGTATTAACAGTCCCAAATAGTGATACCAGTTTGAGAAAATTCTGAATAATACTGATTAGCTCTGAATAGTATGTCACTTGAGTAATGACTTCTTAATGAGACAACAAAAATACACATATATATAAAATAATGCTTAGTAACTGGCTAGTAATTGCCACTGTTATTGTAATGAGACTACTTATAATCCCCATGATTATTAATGCTATGACTATAATTAACTGATTTTTAATAATGACTTCGTAATGATCTGAATAATACTGAATGAGGAACAATGCTTTATACTATTCGATACCTGATGGCCACTGAGTGCCAATAATTAGTGTCACTTAATGAATTGTTATTAATTATGCCATTAATTAGCTCTTGTTTTCAATGTTCATACTTTGTAATTGGAAATGAATGTGACTGTTTAATCATGCTTTGTAATTAGGAAAAAGCTAATGATTCTTACTATATTGAAATGACAAATGATTAATTAACTATGCCATACTTTGTAACTGGAAAAGAATGCTTTGTAATTAGGAGAAAGTTAATGATTAATACTATATTGAAATGACAAATGATTAATTAACTATACCATACTTTGTAACTGGAAAAGAATGCGATTGTTTCATGATGCTTTGTAATTAGGAGAAGGTTAATGATTAATACTATATTGGAATGACAAATGATTAATTAACTATACCATACTTTGTAACTGGAAAAGAATGCGATTATTTAATAATGCTTTGTAACTAGGAAAAGAAGATTACTGATTCTATGTAAAACAATTAATGAACATTTTTCTGTAATACTACATACATGGTACAGAAATGTTCAATAACTGGGCTATGAATGCCGCAAACTACTACTGTAATTGACAATATTATGTGACTTAATGTCCTTCACCTTATGAGCTAACTACCCTGAATTACTGCAATGTCCATTTGTCCTGTTTATCCTAGTGATCATGGAGCACTATATTTGGTTTTGCACTAATTCTACGTTGATGTGCCGTGTAAGAGCGTGGTGTTGACACGACATGCTGTCCACCACCGTGAGCGATGAAGACGTTATTATGGTCCCACTGTTTGGTGTACCTAATGTACTGCCAAAATGAAAACATGGAATATTACTACGACAGATCAGTGTCTTGGCTATGCTGATAAATTCTGAGGGGAAAAGAACTTCAAGTTGTGTCACTTGGTGTTGTACTTCTGTGGAAAGATATGGACTTTCAAAACAGCTGTGTGCAATCTAAAGTGCTACAACCATGATGCAATCCTTCCCTTTCCTATCCTAATTCTTGTCACATAGTGAAAATCATTTTTGCTAACATTATTTATGTTCATGGCTATACATTTTTTCAATTCGCTAAACTCCAGTGCGAGTACACTTATGTCACTGGTCGACATGATTTTTTTTTTGCTATTATGTTTATTTATTGCCAAAATGCTAAAGACTTTTTTTTGGATTTGTTCTGAAGTACAGTATATGTGCACTTTTGTCTTTTATATTGTATATACATTTTTTATTTTCTGAACTACAGTGCATGTGCACTTCTGTTAGGTGTTAATATGTTTTCTACTGAACTTCAGTGCCTGTACACTTTTCTCATTTTTCAATATGATTTCTACTATTCTGTATATTCAATACTTTAATGCGTATACACTTATGCCATTTGTTACTAATTGTACATACATTTCATCAATTACTGATATGTTCTCAACTGCAGTGCATGTGCACTCATGTCACTTGTCAACATAATATTTTTTGCCAGTCTGTTTATTTGTTCTGAATATGCTAAAGAATTTTTTTTTTCAGTGCCTGTGCACTTTGTTATCTGTCAAATAATTTGTATATACATTTTTCTGATTTGCTACTATGTTTTGTACTCACATTTTGTCTTTGTCTGATATATTTTGTACTTAGTGCGTGTGCACAACATTTAAATATTCTGTAAGTTGTAGAATTTTGTTAATTAAAGAAAAATTTTGCCGCGCTTGGCAAGTCCAAATGACTCACCATCGCTGCCAAATTTTTGCCCCCCCAGTGGAGGGTTATGAAACACGTATGTAACATAGCAGCAATGGCGAGGCATTGTAGCATCTGTGACCAGAGAGTATGCGCTTGACCGCGCGAGTGTTGCGAGCGGTTCTCAGTCTGTCAGTCAGTCGTTGCGAGTCTGTAGCTCTGTCTAGTTGAGGGCAGTTCTCTGTCAGTAGTCGTCGCGAGCAGTAGCTCTGTTCAGTGGCGTGCAGTACGCTAGTAGTCGTCATGCAGAGCACTCGGTCAGTGGTAGCAGTCCAGTGGGATTGCGTGATGTGGTCTGGCGACAACACTGGTCAAGATGCTGAATGAGGTATACTGTTAATTAAGATAATCATCGGATAATGTAAAGTTTAATTATTGTAACTAATTTTCAACAAGTGCCCCCAATAATAACTTTGATTTCAAAGCAATTTTACATAAAATTTTCATTTAATTGAAGTAACTATTTCGTTCCACTTCCCTTAAACAAAAGTTTCAGTTTTCAATTAGATTACAAAAAAAAAAAGGGGAATATTATTATTTGCAATGCAGTTCCTCCAAGCGGTGCGCAACAACAAGAGCAGAAATTTGATTAGGTGTTGTAATGAGGTAAGAATTTTAATTTTGATTTTTTGCACAGGGCCAAAGACCGATATTTCGGTTTAATTGAATCATTATTATCACTGAGATTTTATTATCACTGAATGGACTTTCATTATTTTAGTGGAAGCTTACACCAGAGTCAGATTGCGAATTTCACGTTTTGGTTCCATTGTCATTAAATTTAATTGCTAGGGAGGTTACGTTTGGCTCCTATTCATTTATTATTTCTGTCTTTAAAATTTCAGTGGAGAGGTTACACTTAGCGCAATGTCCATTGGCATTCCTAAATAATATTGTCGTTCATTGTAAATTACGGTGGGGTGGTTACAGACTGCAAAGTTCGGCAGTTAGCATTTGTGGCACTGTTAGTAAGCCCATCAACCAAGGCAAGGTCACAACACATCGGACCGGAAAAATCGATTTTTAACTGTCCCGCGGCCAAAAATCGCATTAAAAGCAAAATGAAATTGGATTTTAATTGTCCCGGGGTCAAAAACCGCATAAAAAGCAAAATGAAATCGGTTTATAATTATATTTAGAATTATATTCAATATACTGCCGACCGTTTTCGGCTACAAGATGAAATAGAGAAATAAGATGTTCCACAACAGATCGGCGTGACTCGGGCGTCACGTTCAGCACGTGCTGCGCAATGCGTGCCTCCAGTTCATCTACGTTCGTAATTGAAACATTGAACACAGCATCTTTCAGATAACCACACAGCCAGAAGTCACACGGATTAAGATCAGGTGATCTGGACGGCCAGGCTGAAATGATGGCTGACAATTCTAGCATTTCCAAAATGCCTCTGCAGCAGCGTTTCACTAGCTGTGCTATGTGTGGAGGAGCGCCGTCTTGCATAAAAATGGTCCTAGCCACAGGGTTTCAATGACGTTGGTGCGCAAAAGACACTCATAACGCTTACCAGTGACGGTATAGGTAACAGGACCCTCAGGATTTATCTCTGCGAAAAATACGGCCCTACAATGAACGAGCCGCGTGGAGTGGCCGCGCGGTTAGAGGCGGCATATCACTGATTGCGCGGCCCCTCCCGCCGGAGGTTCGAGTCCTCCCTTGGGCATGAGTGTGTGTGTTGTTCTTAGCATAAGTTAGTTTAGGTAGTGTATAAGTCTAGGCACCGATGACCTCAGCAGTTACCTCACACATTTGAACATTTGAACGATAAATGATGCCGTCATTCCGCAAAACACAGTCACATTTACAGAATGAAGTGGCACCAGTTGATATGCGTGCGGATTTTTCGTTGTCCATACTCCGCAATTCTGCGTATTGACGTATCCTTGGGGATGGAAACGGGCTTCGTCTGTCCACAGAATGTTCCATGGCATTCGTTGTCCAATTCCATGCGAGCAAGAGATTATATGGCTCAATGGCTCTGAGTACTATGGGACTTAACGTCAGAGGTCATCAGTACCCTGGACCTTAGAACTACTTAAACCTAACTAACCTAAGGACATCACACACATCCATGCCCGAGGCAGGATTCGAACCTGCGACTGTAGCGGTCGTGTGGTTCCAGACTGTAGCGCCTAGAACCGCTCTGCCACACCGGCCGGCCAAGAGATTATAGAGAGAACGTTAGTCATGTTGGCAGGTCAGCAGAAGCAACTTCTGACCATGGGTGATTTCATATGGATAACAATGCAGGACGTTTCGTGGAATTTTATGAACCGTGCTCGCAGGTATGTCCAACGTTCGGCCAATTCAGCGTCCACTGCATGTTTGCACAGCACCGCTCGACCTCTCCTGCAGTGCTGTGGCCACATCTTCGACTGACGTCAAATCAACTGCTTTCCTCCCTCTTCCACACTGCACTTCAAAAGAACCCATCTTTTCGAATTCTGTAATCATTTTATCTAGACACTTAGCAGACATCTGACCAGTGACCCATTTTCATACCCCAGCGTGTGTCACCGTTCTTGTAAAAGAGATTTACCAGCAGCACAGAATCCTTCATGGAGATAGTGATGTTGGGCACAAAGTGAGAAACAGCCGTGTGCCGCGCATCTGTTGGTGTAAATGCTCTGACGCTTACAGCGCCATCTATAGTCAAATTTTTTTCTTTCATGACCTTTTCCCCTGCGTCAAAAATATGCTGTTCAAATTTGACGTCATTCTGAACACAAGTTGTCTCTCTACAACGTTTTGAAACCGAAAGTTTAATTATAGACCCCCTTTCTTTTGAAATTTATTGAGCTTATGTAAGTTTGTACATTGTTTGTTGTTGTTGTGGTCTTCAGTCCTGAGACTGGTTTGATGCAGCTCTCCATGCTACTCTATCCTGTGCAAGCTTCTTCATCTCCCAGTACCTACTGCAACCTACATCCTTCTGAATCTGCTTAGTGTATTGATCTCTTGGTCTCCCTCTACGATTTTTACCCTCCACACTGCCCTCCAATGCTAAATTTGTGATCCCTTGATGCCTCAAAACATGTCCTACCAACCGATCCCTTCTTCTAGACAAGTTGTGCCACAAACTTCTCTTCTCCCCAATCCTGTTCAATACCTCCTCATTAGTTTGTACATTACCCTCTTTTAAATAAATGTATTTTTGATCCATCGATGTACTGCTTTGGCTCCATTGTTTAGGGTTGCTATAACTGAAACTGGTTAGGAATGAGGTTGGATACGTACATCTGGTTGGAAAACGCTTTTGTTCAGATACTTGACAGCTGTAAAAAGTTGCATACAAAAAGTTCTTATTCTCTAGAATGTTCTTAAGAAGAGAAAAGTGTCTATAAAATACTCCCGTGCAACATGACTTCTGAACAAAAACAAAGACGCGTGGACGCTTGCTGCGACTTGATTTAAATACAAAATGGTGACAATTCTTTTATAGAAAAAATCATCACGATTGCAAAAATTCAGCTGAAGCATCAACGTTTTGACGACATAGCCGATATTCTGACCGGGGTGCTACACGAGCTGAACAACATTGCAGAGAAGGACTTGACTGAGAGTTTCACATGCTTGCATGAACATTGTTGTACTCAAGTGAGGACAGACTATGTGGAACACATGAAGCATTAAAACCACCATCTCTACGTTTCTGTGTTTTTTATCAATCCAGTATACAAACTTATTGGGCTGAAGACGTACAAGTTATCCATTCAGCACACAAAGTGGCGCTAAGTGCATAAACACTCTTAGGCAGTACAGGATTAGACAACATCCAGCTGATGTATTAAAACAATGTAGCCCTGGGAGAATGGGCACCAGTATCTAGATACTGTCCAGCGCACTTTGACCTTCAGATGTCTGCGGAGGGCCATGAGGGTGAATACATGCACATCACGTGAACTCCTAGATGTTATGATCCTAGACAGGTGCAGCCATGCGCTCATTAGCTATCACGTGACAAGCCCCGCACTCCTGCTTCATCTCACCCTGTACCTCTACTCTCCAGCTAATGTCAGCATGGTTTTAACAGTCATTTCACTCACCGTAAGCGATGTTTTTGGAAATCCAGCAACTGTGCCAGTCATGACTTAAATAACCATAATAATTTAATTAATAACTAAACTATTATAAGCACGCATTAAAATTAAATCAAAATGTAGCCCGAGAACGCTCACCTTGGCTCTATTCAAAAGTATTCGAACGATTTGAATTTTTGCTCCACCTTCAAAAGTATTTGTCCAAAAAAATTATATACAGCGGCTATCCTGCGATATTTCTACATCTGAAATACGTCAGGAAAATACAGGTGCACAATCACACCTCCCGGGAGACTAAAACAGTGTGCTGGACTGGGACTTGAAACTGGGACCCTCACCTTCCACTGGCAAGTGCTCAAACGACTGAGCTACGCAAGTCGAAAGTATGATTCACGACTCGTCCTCATAGCTTTACTTCTGCCGATACCCCATATCCGACCTTTCGAACTTTACAGAAGAGATTCTACGTATCTTGCAGGACTAGCTCTCCTGGAAGAAAGGTTGTTGTGGAGACTTGGATTAGCCACAGCCTGAGGATTGTGTCTAGAATTGATTTTTAATCTACAGTGGAGTGTGTGCTGATTTGACACTTCCTAGTAGATGAAAACTTTGTGCCAGACCGGGACGCAAACCTGGGAATCGTGATTTCTGCGGACAAATTCTCTAGCAGCTGAGCAATCCAAGCATGACCACAATCCATCCTCATAGCTTTACTTCCGCCAGTATCTAATCTTCTAACATTACTCTCTATCGATTTCGGTACTGGCTGCCATTTTCGCAGGAGATAGTGATGTGCATCAATTGTTCAAACACGTTATTAGGCAGTACCGAAACCAGTAGAGAATAAACAAAATAACACAGCCGTTGGCACAAAAGTATTTTTTCCAAATACATATCGGCTGTAGATAATTACTTGATGAAAGTTTTATTCCTACCTTAGAGTTTTAATCTGCCAGAATGTTTCAAATCAACGCATACTCCACTGCAGAGTGAAAATTCATTCTGGAATCAATCCCCAGGCTGTAGCTAAACCATTTCTCCACAATATCCTCTCTTCCAGGAGTGCTAGTCCCACAAGGTATGCAAGAGATCTTCTGTGAAATTTGGAAGCTATGCGATGGTAGGGGCTTAATGGTATGGATATATTTACAGCTTGTGTTAGAATTTACTGGTCTGTAGGAGTGATATCTTTGCTTATGGCCATTGGTAGCGTTGACTATTTTACCATAATTTTCAAGAGCTCGTGTTGTGTCACTCTTTTTTTTGGACGTTTCATTTTAAGCAATACATTGTATAACCATCTCGTCCCCACGTACCTTACATTGTGACTCATTAAATCATCATTATCGATATCTGCCAGTGAATCATCAATCGTCTAAACTTTTGATAATAGTTAAAATCTGATTACGCATACACTATCACGTGTCTTGTCAGCTGATTCAACAAAAAATGATACTGCCAGTGTACGCATTCATATTCTCCTTCTCCTTCTTTTTCTTCTTCTTCTTTCACTACTATTACTGCTACTACTACTTGTTCATCTTCTCCACCTCCTTATATTCCCGCCTTCTGTTTTCATAAATAAATTGTTCCCTTTTGCATCATTTTCTTTGTCTAGCTGTCCCAGTCTCTGTAGTGGTTGAGAAACGTACATTTACCAGTACAGAGTCAACTTCAGCGTGCCTTTTCTTCTTTTTACACCATCGCCAGTTTCCTGCAGATATTTTGTCAACATTTCAACACTTAACTTTAAGACTAATCTTTCGTTCAATGGAATTGATAGGCATGTTGACAAGGATGAGTCTCAATCATCAAATGAACCGATTATAAACAAACATCTTTATTTACACCATTGCTCAAGGGTAGCGATCGCTTTTTTGCCTGTCGGAACACGCCTGATAACTGTTGGGAACTCGGCATACCGACATAAGGATTCCTGGGGAATCCCCTCCCCGCAACCACTTACTGCGTCAGAAGAAATTCACACCCGAGGTAAAAAATTCCAGGAAATTCCCTCCTCACTATTTGTTGACTCATCTGGCAAATAGTTCCAAATATTATTACATACTACATTTACATCATTATTATCATGTGATTTGCAACCTCGATAAAACTCAATATACAAATCCATTTACCATTTAACCATTTAAATGTTTACCCATTTATCCATTGAACTGATTAATTGTTTATCCATTTAACTCTTTATCTATTTAACTCTTTCCTATCAAAGTTATTTCGGTTTTAAGTGTAGTTAATGTATTGTATATATGCCAAAGGAAACTCTAAATGGAACGGATCGTAGTTAAAGAAAGAAAACTGGAGTATTGGTGACTAAGCTGTAGATGTCGATGGAGATGTTTCAATAACTCACAATGTAAGATATCCAGGAACGTTGTTTAAAATAAAACCTCTTAAAAGGAGTTACGCAACACAAGCTCTTCAACGTTGTGATAAAATTCTCAGGGCTACCAGTTGTAACAAGTAAGGACATCTGTCCTACAGACAAGTAAATACTAACAGAGAGTATAAATATATCCATATAGTTAAGCCTGCATTAGATAAAAGTGCTGATGAGTCATTACGAGAAATGATGACACACGTACCGCAAGGAAGGGATCACAATATCCGATCCTAATCCACCTGTGCCTAACGTTGAATGCAAAAAATTTCCCCAAATTTGTCAGAGGAGAAGATGTGATTCAATAAGCACACACTACAACGTACCATCAGAACCATTTCTCAAGTGTTACAGAGAATGGGGCAGCTATTCCGAAAGAATATAGACCAAGATGAAGACGTTACAGCCCAAGAAAACAATGTATTTATGAAAGCCGAAGATGGATATAGAGGGGGAGGAGAAGAAGAACAGGATGATGATGGTGATGATAATGATGAATAGGATCATGATTATGGTAAAGAGGAAGAAGAAGAAGAAGAAGAAGAAGAGGATGGTTATAATGACGAATATGATGTTCACGACATGAATTGGTAGCATTATAAGTTTTCTTGCTGGCTTCGGAAGTGGAGGGCACTAATTCATATGATAATGAAATTATATCTATTGAAGAGGAGCTTCGAAGGAATCGATTATTGCTTGAAGTCTGTCATGGCTGCGGAAAATAAAGTTAAAGAATCAATGGTAAGTTGCATGAGAGAACATTAATTCTTACTTAGAGAAATGAAATACTTAGATAAATAATAATGAACGTACTCCACTGGGATAGCTCTTCTGGGAATACGGCAGAGTTGTTGTTGACATTTTATACACGATATGTTGATCTCTGACGCAGCCCTCTTTCTCAAGGGCTGTGTGTTTTTCTGTTATGTGTACCTGCTGTCTGGAAGAAGAAGGAATATTGGCATTAACGTCCCGACGACGTCGATGTCGTTAGAGACGGAGCACAAGCTCGCATTGGTGAAGGTAATCGGTCGCGCCCTTTCAAAGGAAACATCCCCGCATTTTCCTGGAGTTATTTAGGGAAATCACGGAAAATCTAAATCTGGATGACCGGACTCGGGTTTAACCTATCGTCCTCGCGAGTGCGGGTCCATTGTCACTGTCTGGAGTCTGACTGGAGTGCAGGCAGTGAGTAGACGTGACAACAAAACTCGCAGCACCTAAGGAAGAAGTTTGGGGTTGTTACCGCAATATGATGCATAAAATGGAAACAACAAATCCGCTGTGTACTCAGAAACAAACCTTTAATCAGTCACACCGACAAAATCTGAGAGATCACCCAGGTAAGGTGCCGATTTAACCAAGAATGGGTAAGATGATGATACTGAGAGGTAAATAGCTTTATATTCTCAGAGGTTTGTGTCTCCATTTGACATATAAACAAAAATCATTTGCATTTTTCTCATATTGCTCTGCTAAATACATTCTAATCATGGGAAGGTTTATGGATGAATGATGAACTGCTTTCTGTGAGTACAATATGCGATATGTCAATGCACACCATTATTATCTGTGTTATTTCTCATTGACTGTGCACTTTAGGTTGTAAGTTAGATCAGCACTACCGCTAATGTGCGTTTTGTAACCAAATTTATGCTTTTTGCTTAATTTAATGCCTGATAGTAAACTCAAATGACAGTAGTCAGCCAATCTATTATGTATTTCAGTAGTGCGAATAAGCGACCTGTGTGTACTTTAATACGCTATACAGACAATTCAGATGTGGAAATATTTAATTAGAAGGTCCATTGTGCTTGTAAAGTGTGGTACAGCAATCGAACTTAGATCATTAACAAGTGCCACTTAACCTAAACCTTTCTATCAATAATCCCAATATGCAAGCCATGTGTACTTTTCTTTCAAATCTTATAGAAATATTAATTTGTGATGGTAGTACCATATGTGTTTTGTTCTATCTTACATGTTTTGAGAAATAAAACAATTTTATTTTGCTGCTAAGTGAGAATTTTCAAGATTTGTAATTACACTCGCATGTAACCTAGATTTGTTTTGATAAATAATTTTATCACAAATTTTATTTTCGAGATATTGTCTCTGTCTAGATGCACCATCATGTTTAGTGATGTTTCATCTCTATCACTATCCTTGCTCATATTTTGATGTATGTATACAGAGGAGAAGTTCCAATTATATTACAAAAATATGAAGATTAAGTGCTAATCGTGATAAAATCTCGTCAAAACACCTTATTTCCTTCCAAAAATAGTATTTGTGTTTTGGTTATTTGTGTGAGTGAGTGTGGTATTCTTACATTACGTACTTTAATCACATTTTCGTGTTGTATTGTATTTGATTGTAGGAAATACTGTTTCAGGAAGCCTTGACACTGTAGTTCCAATTTGTAAATATTGCTGCTTTCCCCAAAAGTAGTTCGTTTTGTTCTGAACCTCCACTGGACATAGCTCAAATGCAAATCGAAAGCAATTGTGGGCTGTTAATAATATCGATTATATTTTCTAGTGATACATTATATTATTCCCACGTAAAATGGTGCTTTCTAAGATGAAATGTTACTGAAAAACTTGTAAACATATTAGGTGAGGACACTACATTGTGTGAACCACCAATAGTACAGCATCAAATTGAAATCTCAACATTCATTGCATATTTCAGAAGTGGGGGTACCGTTAACACTTATAGAACAATTTAGACGTGGATGTACTTAACTGGAAAGTCTTGCACCAAGAGTAGTCCTAAATAAATGAATTAATTACATTTTTCCAATAGCTCGCAGTAGTTCAGAATCCAAATTTGTTTGTGTGTCTGCCTCCTTAAAATAGCGTTTTAGCTTACATGTATGTTCTGCAGTTACAAGCCTGGTCAGTTCAGTGTTATTTCTTTGCTCTTTATGCCTAACTTTTTGAAATGTCTCTTTAACGTGTTATTTTATCTGTCTAGGCATGAAAATAGAGTTGACAGTCATATTTTAGACATCAATTTGATGGATATTTGTGTGCATTTGTGTGTGTGTGTGTGTGTGTGTGTGTGTGTGTGTTTTGCTGACATATTTTAAGTGTGGGAAGGTACACGCTATACGTAATATTTATGGATAAATATTTTTGAACATGTTGCAAGAATTCAAAGCATTCGGATATTTTTGAACAGAGCCAATATGGTTGCTCTGGGGCTACATTGTGAGTTATTTTAATACTGTGTAAATGTGGTTGGAGGAGACTGTAGTGGGAGTGGGAGAGGTGTTGTGTTTATCTGCTCTGCATAGTAACTAACAGTTCTTGATAAAACTTTACGTAGTTTTCGTGTTAGATTTCTTAGTGTTTTCTTGATCGTTTAGAACAGAAAGCGCCCTAAAACCGTCTTTTGTTTGTTTCGCGGCCGTTAGCCACTAGTCACTTGAATCAGCAGTTGTCTTGTGACAGCCAGAGCGAGAGCACCAGCAGCAGCGAGTACTGTTTGTATAAAGCGTTTTTGTACTTATTTGCTGCGCTTAGCTTTTAAATAGTTTTTCTGGGAAAACCTAGCGTAGTTTTCGCGTCTCGTATTTCAGTGAGTGTTTCTTGATTATCAGAGTAGCTCATCAGAAGATTATCTTGGGAATTTGTCACCGTATAGAGTAGGGTAAACATAGTCATGTGTAGGGACTGTGGTTGTTGTGAGCGGACGCAAGGAGAATTGGCCACTCTTCGGGGGCAGGTGGAGGCTTTGTCTGTAAGGCTCATCGAGCTCGAGGCGCAGGCGTCGGCTCGTAGTGGCGTTGGGGCAACTGTGGTGAGACCTATGCCTACTTCGGTGGCCTTGGAATCGCATGGAACCCCTGATGTCGCTGCGTCTTCCGGCAGTGAGCATCTTACCGGTCAGCCATCACTCCAGGGTGAATGGCGGACAGTGGTGGGCTCGCGCGTGCCTGGCCGAAAGGCGAAGGTGGGATCTGGCCGCGTGGCAGCTGCCTTACCCCTTTCCAACAGGTACGGGGTGCTTCCTAGTGGTGATGACATCGTTTCCGAGCCACCACAGGATGCCTCGCCTGTTGGGCCAGTGGCCGATTCTCCGGCAAGGTCCCGACAGTCACAGAGGGCGGGCCTATTAGTTATAGGGAGCTCCAACGTTAGGCGGGTTATGGAGCCCCTCAGGAAAATAGCGGGTAGGTCGGGGAAGAATGCCAGTGTGCACTCGGTGTGCTTGCCGGGGGGTCTCGTCCGTAATGTGGAGGAGGCCCTTCCGGCAGCTATTGAACGCACTGGGTGTGACCGGCTGCAGATAGTAGCACATGTCGGAACGAATGACGCCTGCCGCTTGGGTTCTGAGGCCATCCTTGGTTCCTTCCGGCGGCTGGCTGATTTGGTGAAGACAACCAGCATCGCACGCGGAGTGCAAGCTGAGCTTAATATCTGCAGCATAGTGCCCAGAGTCGATCGCGGTCCTCTGGTTTGGAGCCGTGTGGAGGGTCTAAACCAGAGGCTCAGACGACTCTGCGACTATAATGGTTGCAAATTCATCGACCTCCGTTATTGGGTGGAGAACTGTAGGGCCCCCCTAGACAGGTCAGGCGTGCACTACACACCGGAAGCAGCTACTAGGGTAGCAGAGTACGTGTGGCGTGCACACGGGGGTTTTTTAGGTTAGAGGGACCCCCCCTTGGGCGAAACGATAAAATACCTGACGGCTTACCAGAGAGGACATTATCATCGTTGATAAAGAACGTCCGTCCTCAGAGACCAAAAACAGGAAAAGTTAACGTAATATTGGTAAACTGCAGGAGTATCCAGGGCAAGATTCCTGAATTAGTATCTCTTATTGAAGGAAATAGTGCGCATATAGTATTAGGAACGGAAAGTTGGTTAAAACCGGAAGTGAACAGTAACGAAATCCTAGACACAGAATGGAATATATACCGCAAGGATAGGATAAACGCCAATGGTGGAGGAGTATTTATAGCAGTAAAGAATTCAATAATACCCAGTGAAGTTATTAGCGAATGCGAATGTGAAATAATCTGGGTTAAGTTAAGTATCAAAGGTGGGTCAGATATGATAGTCGGATGCTTCTATAGACCACCTGCATCAGCAACCGTAGTAGTTGAGCGCCTCAGAGAGAACCTGCAGAACGTCGTGAAGAAGTTTCGTGATCATACTATTGTAATAGGGGGAGACTTCAATCTACCAGGTATAGAATGGGATAGTCACACAATCAGAACTGGAGCCAGGGACAGAGACTCTTGTGACATTATCCTGACTACCTTGTCCGAGAATTACTTCGAGCAGATAGTTAGAGAACCAACTCGTGAAGCTAACGTTTTAGACCTCATAGCAACAAATAGACCGGAACTTTTCGACTCCGTGAATGTAGAAGAGGGTATCAGTGATCATAAGTCAGTGGTTGCATCAATGACTACAAGTGTAATAAGAAATGCCAAGAAAGGAAGGAAAATATATTTGCTTAACAAGAGTGATAGGGCACAAATCGCAGAATATCTGAGTGACCACCATCAAACGTTCATTTCTGAGGAAGAGGATGTGGAACAAAAATGGAAAAAATTCAGAAACATCGTCCAGTACGCCTTAGATAAGTTCGTACCGACTAAGGTCCAAAGCGAGGGGAAAGATCCACCGTGGTATAACAATCATGTACGAAAGGTACTACGGAAACAAAGAAAGCTTCATCATAGGTTTAAGAGTAGTCGAATCATAGCTGATAAGGAAAAGCTGAACGAAGCGAAAAAGAGCGTAAAGAGAGCAATGAGAGAAGCATTCAACGAATTCGAACATAAAACATTGGCAAACAATCTAAACAAGAACCCTAAAAAGTTTTGGTCATATGTAAAATCGGTAAGCGGATCTAAATCCCCTATTCAGTCACTCGTTGACCACGATGGCACCGAAACAGAGGACGACCGAAGAAAGGCAGAAATACTGAATTCAGTGTTCCGAAACTGTTTCACTGCGGAAAATCGTAACACGGTCCCTGACTTCAGCCGTCGCACGGACGCCAAAATGGAAAATATTGAAATAAACGATATCGGAATTGAAAAACAACTGCTATCACTTAGTAGCGGAAAAGCATCCGGACCAGACGAGATACCCTTAAGATTCTACAGTGATTATGCTAAAGAACTTGCCCCCTTTTTATCAGCAATTTATCGTAGATCGCTGGAAGAACGTAAAGTACCTAGCGACTGGAAGAAAGCGCAGGTCGTTCCCATTTTCAAGAAGGGTCATAAATCAGATGCGAATAATTATAGGCCTATTTCGCTTACGTCAATCTGTTGTAGAATAATGGAACATGTTTTGTGTTCTCGTATTATGACGTTCTTAGATAATACAAATCTCCTTCATCATAACCAACATGGATTCCGCAAACAGAGATCATGTGAAACTCAGCTCGCCCTATTTGCCCAAGAAATTCACAGTGCCGTAGACACTGGCGAGCAGATTGATGCCGTATTCCTGGACTTCAGGAAGGCATTTGATACGGTTCCGCACTTACGTTTAGTGAAAAAAATACGAGCTTACGGAATATCGGACCAGGTTTGTGATTGGATTCAGGATTTCCTAGAAGAAAGAACACAACATGTCATTCTTAACGGTTCAAAATCTGCAGATGTAGAGGTAATTTCGGGAGTACCGCAGGGAAGCGTGATAGGACCTTTATTGTTTACAATATACATAAATGACTTAGTTGACAACATCGGTAGCTCCGTGAGGCTATTTGCAGATGACACGGTTGTCTACAAGAAAGTAGCAACATCAGAAGACTCGTACGTACTCCAGGAGGACCTGCAGAGGATTAATGCATGGTGCGACAGCTGGCAGCTTTCCCTAAACGTAGATAAATGTAATATAATGCGCATACATAGGGGCAGAAATCCATTCCAGTACGATTATGCCATAGGTGGCAAATCATTGGAAGCGGTAACGACCGTAAAATACTTAGGAGTTACTATCCGGAGCGATCTGAAGTGGAATGATCACATAAAACAAATAGTGGGAAAAGCAGGCGCCAGGTTGAGATTCATAGGAAGAATTCTAAGAAAATGTGACTCATCGACGAAAGAAGTAGCTTACAAAACGCTTGTTCGTCCGATTCTTGAGTATTGCTCATCAGTATGGGACCCTTACCAGGTTGGATTAATAGAAGAGATAGACATGATCCAGCGAAAAGCAGCGCGATTCGTCATGGGGACATTTAGTCAGCGCGAGAGCGTTACGGAGATGCTGAACAAGCTCCAGTGGCGGACACTTCAAGAAAGGCGTTACGCAATACGGAGAGGTTTATTGTCGAAATTACGAGAGAGCACATTCCGGGAAGAGATGGGCAACATATTACTACCGCCCACATATATCTCGCGTAATGATCACAACGAAAAGATCCGAGAAATTAGAGCAAATACGGAGACTTACAAGCAGTCGTTCTTCCCACGCACAATTCGTAAATGGAACAGGGAAGGGGGAATCAGATAGTGGTACAATTAGTACCCTCCGCCACACACCGTAAGGTGGCTCGCGGAGTATAGATGTAGATGTAGATGTGACAGATAAGGAAGGAGTGACTTGTAACGTGATATATAAGGAGATGTGGCTGCCGCCATCTTAGATTGTGACATCATGGGTACGACACTGACCTGTGTCACGTTACTTCACAAATGTTAACAGTTTATATTAGAATCGGCATATGATGGGTGTAACACATGTAAGTGTAGGTATTTTAGTAGATGGTAGCTGAAATTGTTCACATATCACAATGATGGTTGCTTTTCCTCTGTGTCGAACAATCTTCCTACAAACATGTCACAAACTTTATGACCTGATGTTTTATGCAGTTTCGTAACTAAACCACTAAGTGGATTATGCCTGTCAGTATAGACTAACCGTTTTGTGGCCGTGTGTGCTCACTTCAGCATCTAACATACTGCCCAGGGGAAAATGGGCATTAATAGCTCGCTTTGCTACTTGTTCGAGAGTTATTCAGAAAGTAAGGTCCGATCGATGGTGAAATGGAAACCACAGTGAAAATCCAATGAATCTTCGCATAGATGTGGTGGACAGTGTATAACTATCGATCGCATCACGTCGCTCTTTTCAATTCTGATCGCACGGTGAGGGCGTAAAGAAGTCTAGAAAACAGTGTGTACTGTCAAGTATGAGTTCCTGCGAGAGATTTCCCCTGACTTCATGCAACCCACACAACATAACTGTCATGCATTTCCTTTGTCATGACAATCCTCAGCCACACGCTGCAAGGGCAATGACGTCGCTCCTGCAGAGTTTTCGATGGGAAGTGTTTCGTCACCCACCATACAGCCCGGACTTGGCTCCCTGAGAGTTCTCTCTCTGCTCATATGAAACGCTGGATATGAAGACAAAAAGTTGGCACAGACAGCAAGCTGCAGATCAATGTAGAGACATGATAGTAAGCACAGGCGGATGCCTTCTGTGACGAGTTTATCGGAAAGTTGACAAATGTGTCAGTCAGAGCAGCGAATGTGTAGAAAAGTAGTTGGAAGGTAAAACATTTTTGATTTTCGGTGTGATTTCTATTTCGCGATCGATCGGACCTTACTTCCCGAAGACCGCTCATACTTGTAGGTAGTACACAACCTGCAAATGACGTAAGTGCTGATGTAATGCTGCTCAGTATAGCATTCTCAGTCACCAAGAGAAACATCTGCACTTATACCTGTTACACCCTGTATATACTAATGACATAATAGCCTGCAACCTGTCATGGCAATAAGTAAGGTTTTTTAAAAGTGTTTGTGGCTGGCTGCGATCTGAATCTGCTCTCAGTGGCCCAATACAGCTCTTGATTTATATTGAAACCCAAATGTCATTTGCTTATCGTGAGTAGGCACAATAACTCAGTAACTACATGGGAAGTTATTCGACATTGTATGACTGTTAGCTCCTTGAGAATGTTGTTGTTGTTGGCCGGCCCCTGGTGGACGAGCGGTTCTAGGCGCTTCAGTCTGGATCCACGCGACCGCTACGGTCGCAGGATCGAATCCTGCCTCGGGCATGGATGTGTGTGATGTGCTTAGGTTAGTTAGGTTTAAGTAGTTCTAAGTTCTAGGGGACTAATGACCTCAGATGTTCAGTCCCATAGTGCTCAGAGCCATTTGAACCATTTGTTGTTGTTGTGGTCTTCAGTCCTGAAACTGGTCTGATGCAGCTCTCCATGCTACTCTATTCTGTGCAAGCTTCTTCATCTCCCAGTAATTACTGCAACCTACATCCTTCTGAATCTGCTTAGTGTATTCGTCTCTTGGTCTCCCTCTACCATTTTACCCTCCACGCTGCCCTCCAATATTAAATTGGTGATGCCTTGATGCCTCAGAACATGTCCTACCAACCGGTCCCTTCTTCTTGTCAAGTTGTGCCACAAACTCCTCTTCTTCCCAATTGTATTCAATACCTCCTCATTAGTTATATGATCTACCCGTCTAATCTTTAGCATTCTTCTGTAGCATCACATTTGGAAAGCTTCTATTCTCTTCTTGTCCAAACTAACTATCGTCCATGTTTCACTTCCATATATGACTACACTCCATACAAATACTTTCAGAAATGACTTCCTGACACTTAACTCTATACTCGATGTTAATAAATTTCTCTTCTTCAGAAACGCTTTCCTTCCCATTGCCAGTCTACATTTTATATCCTCTCTACTTCGACCATCATCAATTATTTTGCTCCCCAAATAGCAAAACTCCTTTACTACTTTAAGTGTCTCGTTTCCTAATCTAATTCCCTCAGCATCACCCGACTTAATTCGACTACATTCCATTATCCTCTTTTTGCTTTTGTTGATGTTCATCTTATATCCTCCTTTCAAGACACTGTCCATTCCGTTCAACTGCTCTTCCAAGTCCTTTGCTGTCTCTGACGGAATTACAATGTCATCGGCGAACCTAAAAGTTTTTATTTCTTCTCCATGGATTTTAATACCTACTCCGAATTTTTCTTTTGTTTCCTTTACTGCTTGCGAATAGGCAGCTGAATTCTGGCAGTTGGTTTTGCCTATTATCAGGCACGATTACACGGTAGCCGTTATGGGTTTGCTGTCTGCATGTACGGTCGCACCACTCGCCAGTGGGTTTGTTGGCCAGCGACCACTCGTGGCTTGTCGGATCAGGATCGCTGGCACCAAGACGTCGGGAGCCTGTTGCCGCCCTCTGTCGTAATGTTACTCAGCTGCTTCAAGATTTCGATCGCGTCTCCTATTTCAAGCTGACGCATCTTGTAAGTACTCGGACCTCCTGGGGTTTTATAGGCCGCCCACAATCACGGTCGTATTCCGTTATCGCCGATTTATTGTGCTGTCAGAGTCGCACATTGCCTTAGTGCTCTGCTGTGAGTGTGAGTCCTACGTAGGCGGCTCCGCACTCACAATGTACGAGGTGTGGCTAGAAAAAAACCGGACTAGTACTGGTGAAACAATAAAACGAATGCAATAAGGCTGAAAGTCGCGTGGTCTGCCACGTGACTCTCGCTCCGCCTATTGCTCGAGTTTCATCTGCCTCCTGCACTCAGTCTGCCCGTGGCGTCTGTTTTAAGTAGTTGACGTTTTGTCTGTGCGTCGGAAAATGTTGAGTGTACAGAAAGAACAGCGTGTTAACATCAAATTTTGTATCAAACTAGGAAAATCTGCAAGTGAAACGTTTGTAATGTTACAACAAGTGTACGGCGATGATTGTTTATCGCGAACACAAGTGTTTGAGTGGTTTAAACGATTTAAAGATGGCCGCGAAGATACCAGTGATGACACTCGCACTGGCAGACCACTGTCAGCAAAAACTGATGCAAACATTGAAAAAATCGGTAAACTTGTTCGACAAGATCGCCGTTTAACAATCAGAGCAGTGTCTGAGTTAACAGGAGTTGACAAGGAACAAGTTTACCGATTTTTTCAATGTTTGCATCAGTTTTTGCTGACAATGGTCTGCCAGTGCGAGTGTCATCACTGGTGTCTTCGCGGCCATCTTTAAATTGTTTAAACCACTCAAACACTTGTGTTCGCGATAAACAATCATCGCCGTACACTTGTTGTAACATTACAAACGTTTCACTTGCAGATTTTCCTAGTTTGAAACAAAATTTGATGTTAACACGCTGTTCTTTCTGTACACTCAACATTTTCCGACGCACAGACAAAACGTCAACTACTTAAAACAGACGCCACGGGCAGACTGAGTGCAGGAGGCAGATGAAACTCGAGCAGTAGGTGGAGCGAGAGTCACGTGACAGGCCACGCGACTTTCAGCCTTATTGCATTCGTTTTATTGTTTCACCAGTACTAGTCCGGTTTTTTTCTAGCCACACCTCGAATCTCGTACACGCCTTTAAGACCTTCATAGCAACTTTGACGCAACCTACTGTAACCTGGATCTTTTGTCAGCTACAGGAAATTAGCCCTCTGCTTCCACGAAAAAGTACGCCTTCTTGTCTGTTTGTGCCCTTCACATAAGGGATGTGCGTCATCGGAAGCGTTCATCAATATAATTTTTTCCGGTTTTGTCAACACAGAACCTTAGAGCCTTTCTTTTTATGTTAAAAAAGTCGTTTAGGAAAGTAGAACGTAGCTGTTTCAGTTCTTGTTTAACGTTGTCAGCGTTTGTAGTACAGTGCATTGGGGGAGACAGAACAGAGCGCATTTGAGCTGGATTTTCAGTGTACCGTTTGAATTGTACCGTTGTTTTCCTTTTCCTGTGATAACAGTACCTATTTGTACAAGACATACGTTGATGGCTGCGTTTTAATGTTGTGGGGAAGGCTAACCAAAGACGGCTTTTATTGGCAGGACACTTAGAAAATGTAACAGACCTACTAAAGAGACTGCATACACTACGCTTGTCCGTCCTCTTTTAGAATACTGCTGCGCGGTGTGAGATCTTTACCAGGTAGGACTGACGCAGTACATCGAAAAAGTTCAAAGAAAGGCAGCAGTTTTGTATTATCGCGAAATATGGGAGAGGGTGTCACAGAAATGATACAGGATTTGTGCTGGAAATCATTAAAAGAAAGGCGTTTTTCATTGCGACGGAATCTTCTCACGAAATTCCAATCACCAACTTTCTCCTCCGAATGCGAAAATATTTTGTTGACACCGACCTACATAGGGCGGAACGAACATCACGATAAAAGAAGGGAAATCAGAGCTCGTACGGAAAGAACAGGTGTTCATTTTTTCCGCGCGCTATACGAGATTGGAATATTAGAGAATTGTGAAGGTGGTTCGATGAAACCTCTGCCAGGCACTTAAATGTGATTTGCTGAGTATCCATGTAGATGTAGAGGGGGTACTCTCAGAATGTTCCCTGGAATACTGCTGAAACATCGGTTATTTCATTCTATAACACGGCAGTACTCCAAGCGGACATGAGACTGACAGCTGCCGCGAAATCCTACTGTGTTACACAAAGAGAAAAAAAAAGATTTTTTCCCTTTAATATCACTCCATATGCGAATCGGAAGTAATAATATTACTAACTTAGTTGCCAAAGACACATACGGACAGTGCTGCATATTTTCATCTAGTTGACGAGAAGAAAATCATAAGTCAGGGAGAATGAAAATACTCGTATTTGTAATAGAAACGACCTACGACCGATTAAGTTACCAATTTCATTATAATGCACATCCTTCCGGACACAAAGAATGAAGGAAGTGATCTTTACTATAGTGAAAGTCGGCTAGTACCTTATCATCCCCAACTACGTTCGTGGTAAGACGATCCAACAATATGCGGTAAGTGGAATATACTTCTCTCTATACACCACAATTCCTGAAATGTTTTATTTGATTGCAAAAGGGGAATCACAAGATTTTCATGCACCTGCCATCAATTTTATCCAGCGATAACCGTAGTGCTGTGGATGTGTAAGGTTTTTGTGTTTTATCGGATCTCCTCTCTCAAATTTTAGGAGATTTTAATCTACGACGAAGTGACAGGTTCATTAGTATTTTAATTAACTTGACAGGTTCTCACATTTATCTATATTGTTATTTTATCTTTCATTCCTTTATAACTCTCCTTCTTTTATCCCATATTTTCTATATTACTGGCGACGTATGCTTCTGTGTGCTTATAAGCACATATAAGAAACATTCCAAGTAAAATTTTTGAACATACGCATTTCGTAAGAGTATCACTACATTTTAAAACACATGACATGTAATCTCAATTTTCTTTAAACCAACTGTATTTAAGACATTAGACTCGTATTCTGCAAGAGCTGGTTTTAATTCCAACCATTCGGACTGAGTTTTCCAGTTGTTTTCTCAGCCACTTCACATAATTTTTGAATGTTTCTTTCAGCAAGCCATGGACAATTTCCTTACACATTATTGTTGAACTGACCTAGCGCTCTGTCTCTAATAATGAAGAATCTATGCGACATTTACGTCTCCTCCATTAATTTTAAGATTCGTGGAACATCTCTGAAAAATCTATCTAACTTTTGGCTGTTGTTGCATCTAAACTAATATGTACTACTTCCCATTCACCACCATACATGCCACTTTCTGACCCTGAAAGATGTGCCGATAATTATTATTCAAACTAATTCTAGCCCCTTCATTCGCTTTTTTCATTGAGGAAGGAGTCCATCATTCCAAACATATACCAAACTTTGGCGCAACAACACTGTAGCAACTACAAACACAGATCTGCCGAAGTCTCTGTATTCACATATTTCCCAAAATCCCGCCTGCAAACCCAGTTATCTTTACCGGCAGCCGAACATCATTCACAAATGTAATAGCCAGGAATGCCCCCATGCAGAAACAATTACTATTACGAGAAGGAGAACGAATAGACGCCACATTTATATACAAAATTTTACATAATTTTTGTTAGAAAGGCATCGTATTTTATATTATTTTAGGCCATTTCATAGATCAAGGCTTGACATCACTCGTTTATAGGAACTATTCAGAGCAAATATGAAATACAGAAGTAATAACTTCAACACCCAAGGTCGCTAATTATAATTGTATTTTTGACGAGCGGTATCGGCAAATCTAAGCTGCCCTCATCGGGTGTGTAAAGTATATAGATCGAAAATGTCAGACATAATAACTGGGGTACATATTTTCGTAAAATGGATATACAAAAAACACCTTATGCAAATACACCTAAAAAACATCTCCATCATATGTACAAAGTATCGTGTCAAGTCTTAATTAGTCATTCCAGGAACATGAAACAAGTTACAAACGGGCACGTCAAAAATGAAAGAAGAATTTTATAAAATATAGCGCATTCTGCACCGACTGCACAATTTGATAATGACACAACAAATGAAAGGAAAATTTTTAAATTGTATCTTGTTGCTCCACTTTATTCTGATTTGGATTAGTTGTGTTGTATAATTACACACTGAAATGTATGTAATGCATTGTTTTGTCGACTCTTTGAACCTAGGTTCTTCCTTACGGTTTATGCATTACAACTGTATTTCTGTATGTTTACTGCTACAGCGCCACCACCACTTAGTTCGTAACATCCTTATTTTGATCCTCAACTGTAAAGCAGACCGCATACAGGACTCAGACTACTGTTTGAGTGTTTGGGATCCGTACCATGTCGGACTGATAGAAGACACTGAAGCAATTCAGCGGGTGGATACTAGATACGTTACAGGTAGGTTCGAACAACATGTAAGTGTTACAGAGATGCTTCGGAAATTCAAGTGCAAATCCCTGGAGGGGATTCTTTTCGAGAAACACTACTCACAAAATTTAGAAACTCGGTATTTGACGCTGACTGCCGAACGATGCTACTGCCGCGAACCTACGCTGCGCGTAAGGACCACGCAGATAAGATACGAGAAATTAGGGCTCATACGGAGGCATATACAGTCGTTTTTCCCCCACTCTGTTTGTGAGCCGAACAGGAAAGAAAATGACCGGTTGTGCTCTAACATTCTACGTGGTGTCTGTTTGTTCTAAGTCGTGTCTCCCTACCACTTTCGCTCAACGACGATCAGAGCGTGTTTTTTAGGGAATGGACTAGTTTGAACCTGGGACGTGTTGCTGGTAAGGAGACGCCAGACCACACATGACATGTAGAGTTCAGAAGAGTTCAGTGAGACTAGCGATGATATAATCAAATACTTAATGATTTCAGCGTCTGCTCCTCTGCACTCCCTGTGAAAGAATCTTAATACTAACTAAATTTAGTGGAAGGGGTTCAAGGCTTTCCTATTTTTAGTTAGCTGGTAAAATAACGTGGAAAAAGCAGTTAAGTTTACCATTGGAAATTTTACTCTACTCACAAAACATTGTTTATAAATTGCACTATTGATAAAAGGAAATATTTTAGTACAGGATGATAAAAACCAACTGTGTTCAACAAAAATGTGAATGAATATTCCCTGTATGGGTTTCCAAGTTCTACAATGGATTGAGGGATGACCTATGCCATACCACGTCTGTAATCTAGATTTAAGTTAAGTTTCATAAAAGAGAAAACTATCAAAATGGTCTACAGTGACCCTCAATTATCTTTAATTACTTATCGAACTTGTCGTAAATTACAGTGGCTGATGTGGCTTCTCAATAATCATATAACAGAAAAATCATCGCGTTTCAGACTTTTACTTCAAGTAGCAAATGCGAACACCATGAGATTTAATTGACGATCGACACTAGTATTACGTAAAAAGGGGATGTAACAGATGGGACTTCTGCAGTTCTGAGTGAAGCCTTATGCGCTCAAAAATGCGGCATCGCGTGCGTTTATTACCTTGTCGGTGTTTAGGCAGCGCCAAGGGGCGGCGGGCGGCGCAGCTCCACACAGCTCGCCATCTCGGAAGCAACCCCCTCTAACCTCTCCTTACTACAATTTACCGAAGTTGGTTTAAAAAAGCTATCTGGCTGTGTTTTCAACTGACCAATCAGGGTCTCAATGTTAACCTTAAGTTCCGCCTACAATAATTCTGTCTATCCAATGAGAAACGTTATACTTTTCGTGGTGGGGCAATGTTTTTAATGTTTGCAACGTAACAGAGACGCGTATAGTGTCACGCTAAAACTTGCAGCTGGTGTGGCCCTTTTAGTGTTATCGTAAGATCTATACTGTTCTTCTGGAGGGCTCTATCTTTTAACATGGGCTGGAGGGCTCTATCTTTTAACATGGGCTGGGGGTGATCTTGGTGGTCAGCTGGCGACGTGGGTGTCTGTCCCTTATCGTAGGGTCTTCTCGCTTACACGATTCTGCTCTCGGTTTCTGTTTTCGTTTCTCCCCTCGGACCTGCGTCTGTTTCACGGTGGGAAGGTATGACATGCATTTAGGCATTCTTGTGTGAGTCTGTGGTATTCGATTTGCTCATTCGTTGATCGTATTACTTTGGTTATTTTAATGTCAGGATTTATTCGGAGCTATGTGACATACTGCCGGATTTGCTATGTCAGGGTTTACAGGGAAGGTGTTGGATTTGTCTAACACCTTACAGTGCTACAGGGTACCCTCCGCCATGCGCTGTACAGTTTGCGAAGTATCTATGTTCAAAATGGTTCAAATGGCTCTGAGCACTATGGGACTTAACATCTGAGGTCATCAGTCCCCTAGAACTTAGAACTACTTAAACCTAACTAACCTAAGGACATCACACACATCCATGCCCGAGGCAGGATTCGAACCTGCGACCGTAGCGGTCGCGGGGTTCCGGACTGAAGCGCCTAGAACCGCACGGCCACCGCGGCCGGCTGTATCTATGTAGATGTAGATGTAGATGGAGATCTGTTTTGTGCAGTCGGTGTAATATGAATGACATTTTATGTAATTCTTGTTTCATTAGTGACCTGCCGATGTATCAGTTGCTTCATGTTCCAGGAATGACGTCTAAATTGGATGTTAAACTTTTTACTTTCATATTTCATTTCATAGGTATTATTCACTATAGAAACATTACCAGTTTGAACAATTATGACTTGACGGATAGAAATGGTTACTAATGATCAGACTCTGTGGTAGACAGGGATGAGGATGGAATCAAACAACTAACAAAAAAGAAAGAATATTTATCATAAACTTCATAGTTTCCTTTTCAGTGGCAGTTTTTGCTCACAGCACTTTGACGTGTATGAAATTACGAGTTTATCTCAGCAGTTCGTTGCGTGTTTATACAATAATCAACTTCGAGTAGTCAAACAAGCTGTTTGCGCAATCCCTTTGTGTCTCCATTGACGCATTTCCTATCTCTGGAGACTGGCTTAGGCCATCAGCCAATGGGGGACGTAGGTTTTGGAATCACTGGACGTTATTGAGATCAGTTTTCTCCATTCTATTCCTGGTCTTTTTTTCTATTTTGGAGAAGTGGTGAGGGTGTTCTGCTTCTTGTCTGGTGTCGATGCGAGCAGGTTCTGACCTTCTACAATGATGAAGAGTATGGGTGAGATGTGGTAAATATGAGACGAATGTATATGTTATTTCAGAAGTGCGTTCTAAATATAGCACAGTTATCGTGCGATCACTCCACTGACAGACTCGTGAAGATATCCTTCAGCGTGGTGAAACGGAAGTTTGTAGTCTGTCCACAACTTTCGGTAAATACAAGGTGATTATAGGAGCAAGTGCTATTTTTAGTCCACGTGTTTTAGATCCCAACTACCGGAATCTCCTGCATTTTAAATGAGTTATTGTGTCATTAGAAGTCATGTACTGAGAACATGTAATCTCACTCTCAATGCGAGAACTTAATTTGAGAACCCATTTGGGCTTTATAAGTCAACACTACCATATTGAGAACAATTATACCTATATTAATTACTGTTTGATTAAATTATTTTGCTCTACCCACGTCATTTCATTTATTATCGTATGTAGCTTACAAGGGAACATTCCCAAATGCAAAAAAAAAAAAAAAAAAAAATAAAAAAAAATGTTGATGAAATGTAGAGGGTGCGTAGAGGGGACGAAGTAATGCAGTAAATATTTTTGTTTGTGCCCAATTTCACGTTTAAGGGTAAAACACACCCCGAAAAGCAATTCGGCATAGTAGGTTTTGGGGGGAATAGCTGTGAAACGATGGCATATAAAAAATGGCTTTCGTGTAATAGTTGATATGTAATGAACTTCTTGAAAACTGTCCAATCAAATTTTGTAATCATGTAAAATACTCTACCGCCATTAATGTTCAAACATGGACGTTAGGAGATAAATTAATGAAGTTTTCAAGCCACATACATCGAAATACAGCTGTTTTCGGAAATACCGGTTTTGGAAAATAAGCCGTACACAGTGCGCTGTCCCATTGTTTTCAACATACCTAATTAAAACATAAACATTCATTATTATTCTAATTATTTATTTTACCTACATTTATTTTATCTGTTACATTATTATTTTATGTGTACAATTTATGTTTCGTTTTAGTTTTTCCTAATTTTAACGTTTCATATACGTTTGTTTTGGTAACTGAAAATAATAAATAACTCGTTATTAAGAGACAAAGTCATTAAAATAACGATAATTTGTAAAGAAATGCTTGAAGTCTATTTATTTTACACCATGAAGATAAAATGAATGAAAGTTCTTCACATAATACGCACGACGGAGAACACTATGTAAAATATAGTTCAGCTGCATTTCAAATCATCGCAGGTCATCATCTACATAGCCCGATTTGTTTAAGGCATATTTCAGTACATCGGTAAGCTTTGACGAAGATAATTGATTTTGTGCTAGTGACTGCAGCTTAGTTATATTGTTTCTTTTGAACACTATTAAGGTAAATACATTGTTTGTTCTTTATCAAAATCTTTCATTTGCTAACTATGCCTATCAGTAGTTAGAATCTTTTATTTAGCTGGCAGTATTGGCGCTCGCTGTATTGCAGTAGTTCAAGTAATGAAGATTTTTGTGAGGTAAGTGATTCATGAAAGGTATAGGTTATTGTTAGTCAGGGCCATTCTTTTGTATGAATTATTAAAAGTCAGATTGCGTTGCGCTAAAAATATTGTGTGTTAGATTAGTGTTGATCAGAATAAGTAAAGAGAGGAATGTCTGAGTACGTTCAGTTTTGCTCAGCTGTTTGAAAAGCAAATAATGTAAGAGGTTTATCAGCACAGTCATTCAAAATTTTTTTCTAAGGGGACGTTTCAAGCTGTATTTGGATGAATGTGGTTTGAAAGTTTATTTAATATATGTTGTAACGGAAGCTTTCATTTTTCAGAATTAATGGTGGTGGGATATTTTACAAAATACCAGATTATTACAAAAGTTAATTATACAGTTTTTAGAACGTTAATTACATATCAATTTTTATATGTAAAACATTTTTATGTATCATCGTTTGGAAGATATTTTCTCTAAACCTAATATGCCAGATTGCCTTTAGGGGTGTGTTTTACCCCTTCAAAGTAAAATAGGGCCCAAACAAAATTTCGTATTGCATTATTTTGTCCCATATACACATCCCCCACGTTTCATGAAGATCACTTATTTACACTTCGGAATGTTGCTTTGTTAGCTACATACTGCTGTGCTGCCAATTGTTCACCCTTTTTCTTTCGGCCCTCGCCACAAAAATGGTGATAATCTCACGAACAGTTCAGTGAATTAATTATATTCTACTTTTAGAATCATTACCAATAAATTCTCGCCCACCCGGCTAGCCGCGCGGTCTAACGCCCTGCTTTCCGAGAGGGAAGTCGTGCCGGTCCCTGGCACGAATCCTCCTGGCGGATTAGTGCTGAGGTCCTGTGTGCCGGCCAGCCTGTGGATGGTTTTTAAGGCGGTTTTCCATCTGCCTCGGCGAATGCGTGCTGGTTCCACTTATTCCGCCTCAGTTACACTATTTCGGCGATTTCTGCGCAAACACTGTCTCCACGTACACATACACCATAATTACTCTACCATGCAAACATTTGTGGTTACACTCGTCTGATACGAGACGTTCCTTGGGGGGGGGGGGGGGGGTTCGCTGGGGCCGAAACGCACCCTGGGTTCGGTGTGGGGCGGTGGTGGGAAGGGTGGACTGCTATGGCCGGTTGTGGGGTTGTGAACCACTGAGGGCTACGGCGGGATGAAGCCTCTCCGTCGTTTCTAGGTCCTCAGTTCAATACACAATACACAATAAATACTCCGTTCGTTGCATGGATTTACATTTCAGATGGAGAAAGATAAGTCGTCAGTTGCTGTCTAGGAAGAGTAATGATTTCTGATTACAATAGACAGTGATCTCTTATTTTACCGAGATATTTAGTGGAATACACTTCAGGATTTATGGGTGCCTAAAAAGGTACACATCTTTAAATTGACAAAAATTTGTAACATTTCCTTCTACATTTCTTGAAGAATGTGTCAGTAGTACTTTTTTTAGACCAGTACACAGTTTACATTGACTGCTTTATTGGTGGTATGTTACGCGATTTTTTTGGAAAATGTACCGCTTTGTACTTCTAGCACATGTTGGGGCCCTACATACATTGATGTCCGTGTTGAGGGCCAACTAAATTGGATTGGCAACAGTGGACCACTGGCCTGGCTTTTATGATTTTCCACATTAATAACTATTAATTTCATTTTGTGTGATGAGACTCAGCTTACTACTGTCTTGTCAAAGTATTGCAGTGGCCATGCCGAAAACCGTTTGCAGATATTCTCTTCGACTGATAACGGAGTGTGAAGCACTGGCTAACACCTGCATGTTTCTGCTCTATTCTGATGAAACTTATTTTCCCATAACTGTGCTTTTTAATGGACAGCAAAACCACATACGATAACACAAGCGTTCAACACCCAAGTAACTAGTGCATGATGGAGAACGAAATGACCCTGCCTGCACTTCTTTGTGGATTGGAGATTCTTCATGATTAACTTTCTAACCGGTATTACGCTTCAGAAAAAAAAATGTTTAAGGAAAACGATGAGAGAACTGCAAGCTAGATCCATATCAAGAGGCATTTGAAGTACTCTGAATGAAGGGGACATAAACGTCATTTGTTTTGAATTCTTGTCACTAGCCTGGAAACGTCAGTGTCACGTGAAGGATAGAAAGAAAATAAAAATCCTTCTGCACAGAGTGACACAGGAAGTATGTCTTTCGAAACTATTGAAAGAAAAATTATCGAAGTATGTCAGAAACATTGCAGTAATCGAAAGGCAAAATGATTGCGTCCGACAATTTCCGTAAAGGCGCAGACAGCCGCAATTATAGAATGTGTGACACAGGATAAACACAACAGGGTTCTGTTGGTCTGAGCGCTGTTTTCAGGCACATTATTTTGTGGCGTACTGAAAGTCAAACACAGCCAACCATAAGTTATATTGTTTAAGAGACTAACAACTGGAATTTACGTTAAGAATTCCCCCCGATCAATGTGGCAATCTGTAGGAATGGTCATTGCGGGAAAATTGTTGTGAAGCCTCACATCAAAATGTGATGAAATCTGATTACAAAGTCAATAACATGCTATTTGTATTAGTGAGGTCGATATAGTACCTACAAGGGACGTGTCACAGCGTAGTTCTTAACGTTCCAGGCATTTACATTGAAGCTCATGTGCATCACCCGTTTGTCAGCTTGGAGCTAACGACTAAAAACCCTGATATGTCTGTGTCTTCAGAGTGACAACTTAGAACAAAACAGCAGGTTGAAAATGTCATGTATGCAGTGTTACTGATTACTTATTAATTTGTTTTGCCGAACAGTTTAAACGGAGAGACTACACAAAATAAATCGTTTGGAAGACAAAGTTGCATACTGCGATTCAAAGGAAAAAAAAAATTACCAGTGCGTGTCCTTAGCATCATTATCATTATCTTTATTATTACCACTGAGCCGGACGGTGTGGCCGAGCAGTTCTAGGCGCTACAGTCTGGAACCGTGCGACCGCCACGGTCCCAGATTCGAATCCTGCCTCGGGCATGGATGTGTGTGATGTCCTTAGGTTAGTTAGGTTTAAGTAGTTCTAAGTTCTAGGGGACTGATGACCTCAGAAGTTAAGTCCCATAGTGCTCAGAGCCATTTGAACCATTTATTACCACTGTCATCATCATCTCAACAGTAATCAAAACTCACCAACAACTTTCTAAATGGGGTTTTTTAACCTGTTAGTCTAGGAAGAAAACTAGTTTCATTGCACCTTCATAACATTAGTCTTTCAATGTTTCTACAACGTTTGTGTACGATCGCATCATCTTATTTACCTTCTTTCTCCTGGCCTTTATCATGCATCTTCCAGGGGTAGGCATGTTAATTTTTGAATTTGGTTGTGTTAGTGGTAGAGGGTTACCGAATGCCCGTCATGTTCTCTCCCCACCCCCTCCCCTCGCCATTACGCCCCTGGGGAAGGAATGCATGTAACCATTTGTCTGCATAATAAAAGAATACATTGTCCGTTGTACGCCGTATTGTGCTTTATTAAAATCTTGCTGTTAGCTTATTTCGGCCGTGGCCATTATCCAGCACACTTGCAATGTCATGTATTACATATCGTGCTTACGTAATACATGACGTAGCAAGTGTGCTTGATAATGGCTCACGGCCGAATTCAGCTAACAGCACGATTTTAATAAAGCCGAAAACGGACAATGCATTCTTTTATTAAACGCTTAGAGGCTTTGGATCCCCACGAAGCAAAATGTGCATTTTTCTGTGTCTAGTGTTATCGCATGTGAGGATGTGCGAACGTTATCTAAATGTTTACGAATCATGCAACAGGGGGAACGTGGGTGCCAGCCCGGTTTTCACCTAGTTTAACATAGGGAACCGTCTAAAAGCGACACCCAGGTGAAACGTAGGGCCTTGTATCGCGCTTATGTAAATCGGGCAGAAGAGAGCAGACAGCTTCATACATGAGTCATGGTTCTCACATGATATACCTGCGAGCTGATCTAGAAGTTAGCTGCAAGTAGTTTCGGCTGGGGCGGAAAAGTGTCAGCATTTTACGGACTACGAAATCATACGTAGTTAAAAAGTATATTTTGGAAACAAAACTGTATTTACTGCGACTATTACGAGTTTCATTAAGCACTGCTAACTTAATTTGTTGAATTATTAGCGTGAATGTAGGTGTGAATGCGAATTAGAGGGTACACGTTAGCGTGAGATCTGCAGCTGCACAGAGGGAGTGAATTATACTCTCGGGGGAATTTATACAGTGCAACTAGCCAGTTTACGGTACTGCGAAACAAGAAACATTTTATGATAATTTGGTTATTTAAAGAGGGAGATATTTTGATAATAGTTGATTTTCTAGACTTGTTCAATAAACAAATTATTCAATAAGCTATTAAGTTTTATTGCACAGACGCAAAAGACGCGGAATTGTGAGGTTCAGTATTAGTAGCGGATTGTCTATGATGTATATGAGCCAATGAGAGGACAGTACTTCACTCGTGCTTTTCGGACTAAGAGAATTGCTTTGTTAAGTCTAAGTCAGTTCGGAGCTCAGCTATGATCACTTCAGACTAGAACGGTCTTGCCAGTGTCTATGAATCAAACAAGTAACAATATATTGAAATTTAACTCAAAATTATCTGCCCGCTGATAGCTCACAGTCATCCTAAAACCAGAAAACATTTGTTGCACCCTGTGTACACGGATAATGAGACTAGTTCCACTACAACTTTCCCACTCGAAATTCGTTTTTCGTTCTCTAAGAGAGTAGGCGCGTGTTAGAGCTGCAGGAGAATAATCGCACCAATGCGTAGATACGCCCGAACGCCGACCCTCGTCGTTAATCCGTCGCCTCCCCGAATCCCGGAAGCGGAGTGCTAACGCGCGCGGATATCCGGGCTGGTCGTGTCAGCCATGATGCAAATTATTAACATTGTGGTCTGAGACAACTCAGGATTAAATAAAAGCCAACTTCAGTCACAATATCCTTTTTTAAAACTTGCACGCAATGTGTTTCTAACGCTGGGTGTGTATCTTCAGGTATTGGTTGAAACATATTGGTTGAAACTACGCTGAACTTCTACATCGTTTGTGGCCGTTACAAAAATGTTCCTACATTTCTACACTTGTTACATTAACTGATAACACAGTATAAGTATATTTAAAAGTACAGCTGGAAGTAAGCTAATCGAAAATACGCAAAGCTTCGTTTTCATGTTTATTATTACACTACTGGTCAAGAAAAATGCAGATGATAAACGGGTATTCATTGGAGAAATATATTATACTACAACTGACATGTGATTACATTTTCACGCAATTTGGGTGCATAGATCCTGAGAAATCAGTACCCAGAACAACCACCTCTGGCCATAAAACGGCCTTGATACGCCTGGGCATTGAGTCAAACAGAGCTTGGATGGCGTGTACAGGTACAGCTGCCCATGCAGCTTCTACACGATACCACAGTTCATCAAAAGTAGTGAGTGGCGTATTGTGACGAGCCAGTTGCTCGGCCACCATTGACCAGATGTTTTCAACTGGTGAGAGATCTGGAGAATGTGGTAGCCAGGGCAGCAGTCGAATATTTTCTGTATCCAGAAAGGCCCGTACAGGACCTGCAACATGCGATCGTGCATTATCCTGCTGAAGCGTAGGGTTTCGCAGGGATCGATTGAGGGGTAGAGCCACGGGTCATAACACATGTGAAATGTAACGTCCACTGTTCAAAGTGCCGTCAATGCGAACAAGAGGTGACCGAGACGTCTAACCGATGGCAACCCATACCATCTCGCCAGGTGATACGCCAGTATGGCGATGACGAATACGCGCTTCCAATGTGCGTTCACCACGATGTCGCCAAACACGGATGCGACCAACGTGATGCTGTAAACAGAACCTGAATTCATCCGAAAAAATGACGTTTTGCTATTCGTGCACTCAGGTTCGTCGTTGAGTACACCATAGCAGGCGCTTCTGTCTGTGGTGCTACGTCAAGGGTAACCGCAGCCATGTTCTCCGAGCTGATAGTCCATGCTGCTTCAAACGTCGTCGAAGTGTTCGTGCAGATGGTTGTTGTCTTGCAAACGTCCCCATCTGCGTACTCAGGGATCGAGATGTGGCTGCACGATCCGTTACAGCCATGCGGATAAGATGCCTGTCATCTCGACTGCTAGTGATACGAGGCCGTTGGGATCCAGCACGGCGTTCCGTATTACCCTCCTGAACCCACCGATTCCATATTCTGCCAACCACCATTGGATCTCGACCAACGCGAGCAGCAATGTCGCGATACGATAAACCGCAATCGCGATAGGCTCCAATCCGACCATTATCAAAGTCGGAAACGTAATAGTACGCATTTCTCCTCCTTACACGAGGCATCACAACAACGTTTCACCAGGCAACGTCGGTCAACTGCTGTTTGTGTATGAGAAATCGGTTTGAAACTTTCCTCATGTCAGCACGTTATAGGTGTCGCCACCGGCGCCAACGTTGTGTGAATGCTCTGAAAAGCTAATCAATTGCATATCACAGCATCTTCTTCCTGTCGGTTAAATTTCGCGTCTGTAGCACGACATCTTCGTGGCGTAGCAATTTTAAAGTCCAGTAGTGTATTATTAGCACAACGTTGGAGATATTACGTATATAATTTGCTTGTCACTTTCATTACTGACTCACCCAGAACATATTCTGTACTATGTGTTATTGTGCAAAGTTTTTCTTTTGCTCTTGATTCCAGTCAAGAAGTCTCATGTTTTATTAAACTGTTTTAAATGGTCTGAAATTCAAGGTTGTTTCACTTTGTTCAAAAATATTACTGTAAAATTATTAATAAGAAGAGTATGGTAAAAGTAATTTTATCATTAATCACATAAGGGATTGCTTTTAGTAACGGTGAATAAATCTGGAGTTCCTGCAAGAGATCAAACTACCTTCCCCCGCTGGAAATATGTAAAAAACACTGATGAAAAAAAAATCGTAGCACCAAGAAGGAGTTGTGTGACATAAACGAAAATTTGTAGGCGTGTTTCTACATCTGAAAGATAATATCCATTCAGACTTCGTCTCTTAAGAGCCTCGTTAGTAGCTCCATTCTAAGGAGGCAAATAGAGTTTGCTCTCAATATACGTTGTAACCGTCGTGAGCGTTAGTTACCTTTGAGCTTAGACATGCTGAATTGATGTTAGTCAAGAATGTCTTTCACCTATTAGCGCCCAAATTTCCTTTAGCGTCAATTTCTTTAAAAATTTTAAGGAAATGTTTAAAAGGTCTAAAATAACATAGGCCCTATAGGTGAATTTTAAACTGATTCCCTCTTACAGAAATAAAAATATTCACTCTCCTATAAATGGGACGCTGGGCGCTTGCTGTGTACTATACGGAAAACAGTCTTTCTTTAGCTATCTTTCCTGTTGTACAGTTTTTTGCACTTTATTTTTAAGGAAGTAAATTAGGAACAAAACACTAAATTTCAAAATGGGAAAGATTTATTTAAATGCTCAAATCACAAAATAAATTCAGTACTATTGAAAGATTATGAGAAAGGATTTATGAAACTCTGTAGTTAACCTTTCAATGGAGACAGTCATATACTTGATGAACAAGGGTAACTGTGATTATCTACGATTGTTAGTGATTAGAACCTACAGTTCCAATGAGCTACAGTTACCGAAAATGTTGACTCTAATTATTATTGATCTAATTGTTGGAAAACAAGTATTCATAGGAATTAGTATTTAGTTACATGGTACAATAACTGTCAGACCACTTACTTGGGAAGTATGATTTGTTATGAAATTTTGGAAAACAAGGAGTACATAAAGTTACATCACATTTAGTACAAAATGTTATAGGCTTCCGCGAAAGGTTTTGGAATTGGCATCTTCTCTGCTTTTCTCTTTTTCCAATAATGTGATCTCTCCCATCCAGTCCACAACTCGTGGTCTAGTGGCTAGCGGTGCTGCCTCTGGATCATGATTCCCGGTCGGGTTGGGGATTTTCTCTGCCTGGGGACTGGGTGTTTGTGTTGTCCTCATCATTTCATCATCATCATCATTCGTGACAGTGGCTAGATTGGACTGTGCAAAAATTTGACTGTGTTAAAACTGGGACTTTGTACAGGCGCTGATGATCGCTCAGTTGACCTCCACATAAACCAAATATCATCATCATCATCATCATCATCATCATCATCATCATCATCATCTCCCATCCAGCCGCACAGTATCTAGAACTTTCTTCCCATAGGTCTGCAGTGGTGTTGGTCTGCCAATGCTTCTTCTTGCATTCTGTCCTATTTTCAGATATGAGGTGGCAATGTATCTTCGAATAACCTTGATGCTTTTGGCCGCTGAGATCTGACCACCATTTCATCGATCGAGAGACTTTCAAAATTCCCCACTTCTGGAAACTTTTATTCATAGTGACAGTCAAGCTTCTGACCTTGCATCCTCGATCACTTTTGTTGGCACTCGCTTCACTACTCTCCACAAAATGAAGCATTGCTTTTAGTTCAAGGTATTTATTAGGTGGTGTAGCGCTTTTTACAAGGACCTCATCAGATCATCATCTTCAGGCCAATAACCTCTCTGGTTGAGCAATGTGTGGTATCCAAATAAAATTAAGAAACCAATAAAAGCTTTCCGTTCATCTTCAGAGGTACAATACTGTGTCTTTTATTTCCACTCTTTTGCAAACTTTTCAGTTTCTTTCACAATACTATTTTGCAACTCAGAAAAAAGCAACTCCTCAAAAATGTCCAGTGGCGTATAACCTTGCAGAACGTTCACAATATTTTCACCGTTAGGGTGTGCCAGGCTACCCACATTGCCGAAACTGTAATTAGGATTTGTCTTAGACCATATTGTTGTTGATTCACTCTTTTATAAGATATGAGGTGAATCAACAGCAATATGGTCCTTTTTTAGAAGGACGATACTGCGATTGTGACTGTATTTCAATTTCCTTGGCAGTAGATGAAGATGCTGTAGAATAGCTTGGAACGTCGTCGCCCTCCGGTACGTTCATTTCTACTGGTCTAGTATCGTGCACCATAGGACACCTTGTTTCACCATCATCGAAACTCTCTCCATCTGTCAGTTCATCGACATCAGGTGGTTCTGCAGCCATATCTGCCTCTATCTCCTCAGAAAACAAGTATTATACAGCCTACTCTGCCGATTTGAATGTTTTCTGCCGACACATATCAGAATTCCTGTAAGAAAAGGAAATTGGGCATCGGTATTATGACAGCACAGCGCCGTATTTATAGAAGACCATTTTTTTAGTACGAGATTACCAGTTTTCATCAGCTGGTATATATAACATTGGCTCTGGCTCTGAGCACTGTGGGACTTAACATCTGAGGTTCAAATGGTTCAAATGGCTCTGAGCACTATGCGACTTAACATCTGAGGTCATCAGTCCCCTGGAGCTTAGAACTACTTAAACCTAACTAACCTAAGGACATCACACACATCCATGCCCGAAGCGGGATTCGAACCTGCGACCGTAGCGGTCGCGCGGTTCCGTACTGAAGCGCCTAGAACCGCTCTGTCACAGCGGCCGGCAGACTTTCAACATTCAAATGCCAATTAATTTAATTTACTTACGCCTCTCATAGGACTTCTAGCAAAGCAGAAAGCAAATCAAGTGCACAGGAAAAAATTCACTAATGCTGACATAAGGACATACACTCCTGGAAATGGAAAAAAGAACACATTGACACCGGTGTGTCAGACCCACCATACTTGCTCCGGACACTGCGAGAGGGCTGTACAAGCAATGATCACACGCACGGCACAGCGGACACACCAGGAACCGCGGTGTTGGCCGTTGAATGGCGCTAGCTGCGCAGCATTTGTGCACCGCCGCCGTCAGTGTCAGCCAGTTTGCCGTGGCATACGGAGCTCCATCGCAGTCTTTAACACTGGTAGCATGCCGCGACAGCGTGGACGTGAACCGTATGAGCAGTTGACGGACTTTGAGCGAGGGCGTATAGTGGGCATGCGGGAGGCCGGGTGGACGTACCGCCGAATTGCTCAACACGTGGGGCGTGAGGTCTCCACAGTACATCGATGTTGTTGCCAGTGGTCGGCGGAAGGTGCACGTGCCCGTCGACCTGGGACCGGACCGCAGCGACGCACGGATGCACGCCAAGACCGTAGGATCCTACGCAGTGCCGTAGGGGACCGCACCGCCACTTCCCAGCAAATTAGGGACACTGTTGCTCCTGGGGTATCGGCGAGGACCATTCGCAACCGTCTCCGTGAAGCTGGGCTACGGTCCCGCACACCGTTAGGCTGTCTTCCGCTCACGCCCCAACATCGTGCAGCCCGCCTCCAGTGGTGTCGCGACAGGCGTGAATGGAGGGACGAATGGAGACGTGTCGTCTTCAGCGATGAGAGTCGCTTCTGCCTTGGTTTCAATGATGGTCGTATGCGTGTTTGGCGCCGTGCAGGTGAGCGCCACAATCAGGACTGCATACGACCGAGGCACACAGGGCCAACACCCGGCATCATGGTGTGGGGAGCGATCTCCTACACTGGCCGTACACCACTGGTGATCGTCGAGGGGTCACTGAATAGTGCACGGTACATCCAAACCGTCATCGAACCCATCGTTCTACCATTCCTAGACCGGCAAGGGAACTTGCTGTTCCAACAGGACAATGCACGTCCGCATGTATCCCGTGCCACCCAACGTGCTCTAGAACGTGTAAGTCAACTACCCTTGCCAGCAAGATCTCCGGATCTGTCCCCCATTGAGCATGTTTGGGACTGGATGAAGCGTCGTCTCACGCGGTCTGCACGTCCAGCACGAACGCTGGTCCAACTGAGGCGCCAGGTGGAAATGGCATGGCAAGCCGTTCCACAGGACTACATCCAGCATCTCTACGATCGTCTCCATGGGAGAATAGCAGCCTGCATTGCTGCGAAAGGTGGATATACACTGTACTAGTGCCGACATTGTGCATGCTCTGTTGCCTGTGTCTATGTGCCTGTGGTTCTGTCAGTGTGATCATGTGATGTATCTGACCCCAGGAATGTGTCAATAAAGTTTCCCCTTCCTGGGACAATGAATTCACGGTGTTCTTATTTCAATTTCCAGGAGTGTATAAACACAGCCTAAGAAACTTGGTCTTCAAATGGACTGTGGTTGTAGCTGAAAGTGTGAAGGCAATATTGAACGCAGACAGAAATTATGCGGCGTTCATTAATGCATGATTCAACAATGGAAAGGAACTGTCGTATAACTAGGATCCTGGGCGCTAATGGGTTAAGTCAACAAAGGCGCCGTTATCAACACCTCTATGAGTGTGAACGAGGACGTGTAATAGGGCTACGAGAGGCTAGATGTTCCTTCTGAGATATTGCAGAAAGACTTGGCAGGAATGTACCCACTACACATGATAACTGGCAGAGGCGGTCACGAGAATGTACGGTCGCAAGGAGACCGGGCTACGGATAGTCAAGCGATACTACCTACAGGGAAGACCGTCGTGTTCGGCGTATGTCTGTGGCGCATCGTATTGTATGTCCAGCAGCAATCTGAACAGCAGTTGGCACCACAGCGACACAACCAACTGTTACAAATCTGTTACTTCAAGGACAGCTCCGAGCCGGAAGCCTTGTATCATCCATTTCACCGACCCCATTTGCGACTTCAGTTGGTGTCAAGCTAGAGCTCATTGGATGGCAGACTGTGAAACGTCCCCTTAGAAAAATTAGTGAATTACTGTGCTGGTAAACCTCTTACATTACTTGATTTTCAAAAAGCTGAGCAGAACTGAACGTACTCGGACATTTCTCTCTTTACTTATTCTGATCAACACTAAACTGACACACAATATTTTTAGCGAAACGCAATCTGACTTTCAATAATCTCTACAAAAGAATGGCCCTGACTAACATTAACCTATATCTTTCACGAATCACTTACCTCACAAAAATCTTCGTTACTCGAACTACTTCAATACAGCGAGCGCCAATACAGCCAGCGAAATAAAAGATTCTAACTACTGAAGGCACTAACTACTGATAGGCATAGTTAGCAAATGAAAGATTTTGATAGAGAACAAAGAATGTATTTACCTTAATAATGTTCAAAATTCATCATATATATGTATCAGTTCATCATATCCAATAATACAAATTTACTCTTTCTGACAGACACACGTCCAGTTCGTCCGTTCTCAAAATTCTGCCATCTCTCTCCCCACATCCACCACTGCTGGCCGCTAACCTCCAACTGCGCAACGCTATGCGCTGTTCACAGCCAACTGCCCAACGCTACAACAGCAGATTCCAACAATGCAAACCAGCCACAGGCTGCACACAGCACAGCCATTGATTTTCATATAGAGCGCTACATGGTGTTACCAACATAAAAACCTAAACAGCCTACTTACAACTGGAGGTCAGTTGAGCCTTCTGATGAAATCTGCTTCTGCGTCGGTAAAATTGAAAGTTGTATGTTGGTTAGAAGGAGGCCAGTTGTGGGCCTGCAACCAACCTGTCTGCGTGATAGACTTACTGGACCTACACCTCGAGTTACGGTCTGGGCTGCGATTTCGTTTGACAGCACCCTGACTGGAAATTTGTACGTCAGCGTGCTAAGTCAACCTGTTGTGCTGCCGTTCATGAACAGTACTCCAGGGGGTGTTTTCCAACAGGTAACGCTCGCCAACATACTGCTGTTGTAACCCAACATACTCTGGAGAATGTCGACACGTTTGCTTGGCCTGCTCGATCATCAGATCAGCCACCAATCGAACACGTATGGGACATCATCGGGTGACAAGTCTAGCGTCATCCACAAACAGAATTAACTGCCTGTATTGACCGACCAATTGCAACAGGCCTGTAAGTCCACAATGAGATTTTCACTCTGCAGTGGAGTGTGCGCTGATATGAAACTTCCTGGCAGATTAAAACTGTGTGCCCGACCGAGACTCGAACTCGGGACCTTTGCCTTTCGCGGGCAAGTGCTCTACCATCTGAGCTACCGAAGCGCGACTCACGCCCGGTCCTCACATCTTTACTTCTGCCAGTATCTCGTCTCCTACCTTCCAAACTTTACAGAAGCTCTCCTGCGAACCTTGCAGAACTAGCACTCCTGAAAGAAAGGATACTGCGGAGACACGGCTTAGCCACAGCCTGGGGGATGTTTCCAGAATGAGATTTTCATTCTGCAGCGGAGTGTGCGCTGATATGAAACTTCCTGGCAGATTAAAACTGTGTGCCCGACCGAGACTCCAACTCGGGACCTTTGCCTTTCGCGGGCAAGTGCTCTACCATCTGAGCTACCGAAGCACAACTCACGCCCGGTCCTCACACCTGGCCTGCAGATATAAATCAGTTTGTGTTGGTTTTCGGTACACACTGTGGCCAATTGATCCATCTGCTTTCCTCTGGACTAGCACATCCAGAAATGGCAGCTGGCCATTCTTCTCCATTTCCATGGTGAACCTGATATTAGGGTGGCATGAGTTAAGATGTTCAAGAAACTCATTGAGCCTGTCCATCCCATGTGGGCAGATCACGAAGGTGTCATCCACATACCTAAAGAAGCATGTGGGTTTAAATGTGGCTGTCTCCAATGCCCTCTCCTCAAAACTCTCCATAAACATGTTGGCAACCACAGGGGACAGTGGGCTGCCCGTAGCTACACCTTCAGTGAACATCTTAACTGATGCCACCCTAATATCAGGTTCACCATGGAACTGGAGAAGAATGGCCAGCTGCCATTTCTCGATGTACTAGTCCAGAGAAAAGCAGATGGATCAATTGGCCACAGTGTGTACCGAAAACCAACACACACTGATTTATATCTGCAGGCCAGCAGCTGTCACCACCCTGCACAGAAGAATGGGGTTCTGAAGACTTTGGTCCACAGAGCACGTGCCCTGTCAGACCATGAGAATCTACCTATAGAGATAGAACGTCTCAAAACAGTTTTCTCCAAAAATGGATACACGGACAGACAAATTGAGAGGGCACTCCAACCAGCCACTATACCACAGATTCCTGAAGAAGACCAAGATGAAGCAAAGAAGGCGGCATATCTGCCCTATGCTGGCTCTATTTCTGCCAGAATCAGTAGGATCCTCCGTAAACACAATATCAAGTGTGTTTTCTGTCCATCCAACAAGATCGGGGGACTGCTGGGGAGTGTCAAAGACGACCTGGGGTTACGAAAACCAGGGATTTACAATATACCTTGTCAATGTGGCATGTCCTACATTGGCCAGACGACAAGAACTGTGGAGATCAGGTGCAAAGAACATCAGAGGCACACTAGATTAAGACAGGTGACTAAGTCAGCCATTGCTGAACACTGTCTAGAACTAGATCATGTCATGAAGTATAAGGATACCAAGATTCTAGCACAAACACCCAGATTTTGGGACAGTGTTATAAGAGAATCGACAGAAATTAAAATGGCTGACGATCTTATGAACCGTGACACAGGGTACCAGCTAAGCAGAGCCTGGGATCCGGCTCTGGAATTGTTAAAGGAGCAACGGGGCCAGCTGCAACACTACACAAACAGAAGAACCAGAGACATGGAGATGGAAAACGAGCTCCTGACGGACTGCCAGGCGCACCAGACCGAAGATGGAACACCCAGAAGTGTGACTGGTGAGCGCGGACCGCAGAGGGAACATCCAGAGCCGCAACGGACGAAAAACGGAGCGGCAACGCTCCAACAGGTCGTGGTGAGCGGGCGCGGACCGCAGGGGGAACGCTTGGTACCCCAGACCGTAGATGAAACCCCCAGGAGCGGGGTTGGTGGGCGCGGACCGCAGAGGGAACACCTAGAACCGCAGCGGACGGAAAACGCAGCAGCAACGCTCCAGCAGGTCGCAGGGAATGGGTGCGGACCACAGAGGAAGCGCCTGCAGCCGTTGGTGGAGGGGGAAGGCCACAGGCATGAATACTGGACCAGGTCCACTATAGGAGCAGTCTCAGGTCGCACCTGATGAAGGTTACGAACTACGTAACCGAAATATCGTGCAAGTACGACGCTGATATCCGGTAGAACACCCGACAACCCAAGATGTCATTGTGGAGGGTGGTTGTAAATTAATTAATAATTTCCACAACGAAATTGTGTCTCGAAATCCGGCAGAAAACCCAAAGAAATTCTGGTCATACATAATGCACACTAGTGGCAAGACGAAATCAACACCTTAACTGCTCGATAACAACGGTGAAGTCACTGATGACAGTGCCACTAAAGCACAGTTATTAAACACGGTTTTCCGAAATTCCTTCACCAAAGAAGACGAAGTAAATATTCCTGAATTTCAATCAAGAACAACTGCCAAGATGAGAAACATAGAAGTAGATACCCTCGGAGTAACGAAGCAGCTTAAATCACTTAATAAAGGCAAGGCCTCCGGACCAGACTGTATACCAGTGAAGTTCCTCTCAGAGTATGCTGATACAATAGCTCTATATTTAGCAATTATATACAACCACTCGCTCACAGAAAGATACGTACCTAAAGACTGGAAAATTGCTCAAGTCACACCAATACCTAAAAAGGGAAGTAGGAGTAATCCGCTGAATTACAGGCCTATATCAAATGGTTCAAATGGCTCTGAGCACTATGGGACTCAACTGCTGAGGTCATTAGTCCCCTAGAACTTAGAACTAGTTAAACCTAACTAACCTAAGGACATCACAAACATCCATGCCCGAGGCAGGATTCGAACCTGCGACCGTTGCGGTCTTGCGGTTCCAGACTGCAGCGCCTTTAACCGCACGGCCACTTCGGCCGGCACAGGCCTATATCACTAACGTCGATTTGCGGTAGGGTTTTGGAACATATACTGTATTCGAACATTATGAAGTACCTCGAAGAAAACGATTTATTGACACACAGTCAGCACGGTTACAGAAAACATCGTTCTTGTGAAACACAACTAGCTCTTTATACTCATGTAGTAATAAGTGCTATCGACAGGGGATGTCAAATTGATTCCATATTTTGAGATTTCCAGAAGGCTTTTGACACCGTTCCTCACAACCGTCCTCTAAACAAACTGCCTGCCTACGGAGTATCGCCTCAGTTGTGCGACTGGATTAGTGATTTCCTGTCAGAAAGATCACAGTTCGTAGTAATAGACGGAAAGTCATCGAGTAAAACAGAATTAATATCCGGCGTGCCCCAAGGAAGTGTTATAAGCCCTCTATTGTTCCTGATCGATATGAACAACATAGGAGACAATTTGAGTAGCCGTCTTAGATTGTTTGCAGATGATGCTGTCATTTACCTTCTTGTAAAGTTCAAATGGTTCAAATGGCTCTGAGCACTATGGGACTTAACATCTATGGTCATCAGTCCCCTAGAACTTAGAACTACTTAAACCTAACTAACCTAAGTACAGCACACAACACCCAGTCATCACGAGGCAGAGAAAATGCCTGACCCCGCCGGGAATCGAACTCGAGAACCCGGGCGTGGGAAGCGAGAACGCTACCGCACGACCACGAGCTGCGGAACCCTGTAAAGTTATCAGATGATCAAAACGACTGGCAAAATGATTTAGATAAGATATTTGTATGGTGCGAAAAGTGGTAATTGACCCTGAATAAGGAAAAGTGTGAAGTTATTCACATGAATACTAAAATAAATCAGCTAAATTTCGATTACGCGATAAGTCACACAAATCTGAAGGCTGTAAATTCAGCTAAATACTTAGGGATTACAATTACAAATAACCTAAATTGGAACGATGACATAGATAATATTGCGGGTAGAGCAAACCGAAGACTGCGATTTATTGACAGAACACGTAGAAGGTGCAACAGGTCTATTACAGAGACTGCTTACACCACCCTTGTCCGCCCTATTCTGGAGCATTGCTGTGCGGTGTGGGATCCGCGTCAGGTGGGACTGACGGAAAAAGTACAAAGAAGGGTAGCTCGGTTTGTATTATCGCGAAATAGGGGAGATAGTGCCACAGACATGATACATGAATTGGAGTGGCAATCATTAAAACAAAGGCGTTATTCGTTGCGACGGGAACTTCCTACGAAATTTCAATCACCAGTTTTCTCCTCCGATTGCGAAAACATTCTGTTGTCACCCACCTACATAGGGAGAAATGATCATCACGATGAAATAAGAGAAATCAGGGCTCGTACAGAAAAATTTAAGTGCTCGTTTTTCACGCGTGTCGTTCGGGAGTGGAACGGTAGAGACGCAGCTTCAAGGTGGTTCATTGAACCCTCTGCCAGGTACTTTATTGTGAATAGTAGAGTAATCACGTAGATGTAGAAAAATCGCATGAATTGAGCGGAAGGAATCAACTGTGAGTTCCAGAGTGTTGTAGAGGCAGGTTTGTGACCTCTACAGTTGTGGGCAGCAGTGGTGTAATGTGGAGTGGCCTGATGCCCATCGTACGCCTAGCGTAGAGCGCTATTTAAACACCAAACATGTATTTTTTATTAAATATAACGATTGGAGTATAGACGCCACAGACAGCTGGCGCTGGTGGGTGCGCTGGCAGCAGGCACCCTGCGATACTGTGGTCAACAATGCAGGGCTCGCAGCCACGGCGACGACGTCAGCTCCAGTGACGTCACGAAGACGCCTGCACCGCGCAGCCACCACGTGGTGTAGTGCACGCTGTCCAAGGCGGCTAGCAGCTTCGGAAGAGGGTGACTCGCTGCAGACTGCACACAGGAAAGGCAGCCATTAGCAGCAGAGTCAGCCCTCAGGAGCAGGAGGTGGTCAGGCGAGTCGGCTCGCCCTCGTTATGACAGAAGAGCAGCTGACGTTCCCGGACGGAACAAGAGACCCTCAGGCTGGAAGGTGGCAGCAGTTGTAGTGGAGCTCTGCAGCAGCCGGCAGGTCGAATGCGCCGAAGTTGTTCTCATCGAACTCTGCACGAATGAAGCTGCTGCGTGTAGCAGCATCGAAGATCCGAGGATGGGATTATCTGTTACATAAAAACTCGTGAACAGTTTTAGTTGAATCCGCGAACGATGGCGGGTGGCGCAGGTCTGCGCGGTGTAGAGGCACAGATGGGGATTGCAGCGTTGCCGGTCGCAAACAGTTGCGGTACGGGCATAGAGATGTAGTCACCGTTCGTAAGCTTGTGTTTAAGGAGTAGCAGGGAAAAATATTCTGTGCATTTTTATTCAGTTTGGTGCGATTTATCAGGGAGTTAAGTTCCCACCACCACATGACTACCACTTTGAGATAGCCGGATCGAAAGAAATGAGACATGCAATGCTGTCTCGTATTGCAAGTTGCGATGCTTCGTCCCGAGCATCTACGTGCAGGGAAGTACGAATGCTTGTGTCCAATGACAAGCTTAAAAATTATAGATAGCTATTTTTCTAAAACACCGATAAATTGCTGTCATGTGCACTGCTTAACTACTTCCAACATGGAGACAGTCTACGACGAGTGACATGTTATATAACATTCTCAATGAAACAATTTTAATACAACAAAAATTTTTTATGAAATATGGGAAAATTTTCCGTCTTTGGCGACTGTGACACGCGTTTTATTTATGCCAGACACATTTCGCTTTTTTTAAAGCACCTCGTTTGAAACTAAGTTGATAAAACTTTTAACAAATGGCTCTGAGCACTATGGGACTCAACTGCTGAGGTCATTAGTCCCCTAGAACTTAGAACTAGTTAAACCTAACTAACCTATGGACATCACAAACATCCATGCCCGAGGCAGGATTCGAACCTGCGACCGTAGCGGTCTTGCGGTTCCAGACTGCAGCGCCTTTAACCGCACGGCCACTTCGGCCGGCAAACTTTTATCCATTCTGGATTTGGAACGCTGCGATTGTCTTGTTAAAGGTTTCAGGAATTACTGAATCGCCAGGCAATTCGAAACCGGTCATGAATAAATAAAAACTGAAGAAAAAACGGCGATTGGATGCAGTAATTCCTGAAACCTTTAAGTTGATAAAGTATACGAAGTGTGTTGTGGACTCATAAAAACATAAAGACTAAAATTTATTGAGTGTTAGTGAAGTGCAATGCGCCAAAAGGCGAGCTTATTTGAGTGTGTCTGTCAAACACAAATAGAAATTATTTGCAAAAGTACAGAGCAGTGCAGAAAAACGTTGAACATTATCTTACAACCGCAGCGATGCACAAAACTACAACAGGTAATCAAGTGGCAGTGAACAAGGCAAAATACTGTCCACTGGAGATGCTTCAAAATAAAACAATAGCGGCTAGTATAAATAAGACTTATTACAGTCGCAAAAGACAGAATATATCTCAATATTACTGGTAAAACTGCAACTGCAGAAGAGAACCTATAGAAAAAGAAAAGACAACGTGAATATTGTATGTATGGCTCACCTTTGATTGTTTTCCATCGCTGCGACAGTCGTCATCTACACCGCAGTAGTTCTTGTATGACCCGCCTGGACTTAGAATGATGCCTATGGGATCGAGCATATTATCAATTAAAATTTTGCTCTCTATGTCCTCCTCCTGTGGCCGTTATGCGTGTCGAACACATTCAGCCCATGCTGAAGGTGTTACTCTGCCAAGTGCTTCTTGCAAAAGTCTCTCTGTGTCAGCAATTTTAAATGTCGTGTTTCATTCTGCGACATATCCTGTCACTTGCGCCCATATGAGCTCTATCGGATTGTACTGGCAATTATATGGTGGCAAACACAAAACTGTATGTCCATATTCCTGTGTAATACAATCGATTCACGAGACGTATGAAGCTTTACAAGATTTAACAATTCAGCCCGAGTTTGACTGGCGGTGTGCGGATTCTTCTTACCTGCAAGCCACAACATGATATCGGCTTTTTTTGTACTTGTTGTGGAAGTCTCATCAACAACAACTGAATGGTAACTCGCATTGTTTATAACAATCACTGAGTTTGCAGACGAGTAAAGGAGAAACTGTTTCCTAAACCATAATATAAATATCTTTTAGTTCACTTCAGAATGATAATCACCTAAATTGCCCTTTTTTGCCTGGAACACTAATTTGCGCTCTGGAATAAATCCGGAAGCAGAACCAATGTGAAGCACACTTATTTGTCCCCTTTACCAGCTGATAATTTAAAACCACCCGACCCATCACTCGGTCTCCTTGTGTGAGTCTGGTTTACCCATGTTTCGTCCAAGTAAAAACGTTCTGATTGCCAGATTTTCTTATTTCAAGAATATTTCTTAAAAAACAGTGCCCTTGAAGCAGCGATATCACAACGTTCCACTAAAAATTTTCGTCTGTAATTTGTATTTACATATTTGAACCCAATGTCTTTCAGTATTCTTCGCACTGAGGTAACTCTGCCTTAAAATTTATAGTTTCACACACTTTCAACGTAACTTTTTTAACAGTAGGAAATTCGCCTGTTTTGTACATATTTAACAGAACTCGCCTTAGAAAATCTTTGTCAAAATCGTCTGAATTCGTGACAGGCCTCTCACGACTGTAATGTTTCCCTGGCGATCTGAAAACTGGGCCTCCACTTGTCTGGACAGATAAATTACCTTCACAGACAATTCGCTGAACTGTTCTCAGTCTGACGCCACTCGCTTCTGTTGTGCGTCTGTGCGTTCCTGAGACCTGGCAACATCTGTGATAGGTCCACCGTGTATCCTGTAAATTATGTCCCTGGGTGTTTGCTTATGCTGAATCTGTCGCTTACCAGCACCACCAGCCACGACAAATAGCAACAAACCGAATAAAAACTCATCGAATAACTGCCACAAAACACGTTTAACACTCGCACTGGCCAAGACGGTTACAGCAGAGTAATGAGAAAACTACTGAACGTTCAACCGCTGTCGGAGGATGATGTCACATCAGATGCGCAGAACGAGCCTACACTCGACCGCCGTCGTTCATGGCTCCAATTATAAGTGAGTAGACGGCAGACTGACATAATTCCCTCCTCTAGGATGGCTTGCTGCAATCCGTTATATTTCCTTCGGAAATGAGCGGTACTTAAGCGACACAGCATTCGTCATGCTGCCGTGAGGCACTAGTGACATCACTTGGTCGGCTATTCCCATCTGGTCGGCTTTCCTGTACGCTCCGTGATGTCCCAGCTCGTCGTTTCAGGCACGATGACTGGTGTATTCTACAGTGTTTCCACTGTTACACTTGCATTTGAGACATGTGTTCTTGCTCACTCGTGCGTGGTTACCAAAACGACGGAACTACTCTTCCTATGCCGTCGTTTTTCACATTGGCGTCAGACAGCTCAGTGCCCTATACATGGGCGTTACTCAACACTCCTCCTTTTCATGGCTTCTTACGTTACCGGGGAAGACATTCTAATTTTTACCTGGCTGCACCATTGTACTATTTCGTGGTGCAACAGTGCTACCACCAGTCCAGCTAGCTCAGTTACACTACGCAGGTACAATACTGGAGCAGCTCCTCATAAGCCACACATTTCTGCAGTCAGTGCTAAGCGAAGCTTGAGATGATGTAAAGAGTGACGTCACTGAGCAGCGGATGACTGGGAACGAGTGATTTGGAGTGATGAATCATGCTGTATCCTGTGGCAATCCGATGGAAGAGTCTCGGTTTGGCGAATACATGGAGAACAATACCGGACACTAAGAAAGCTCTCTCAGATCCTTCTCATATCTTTTTACTTTTCTAAAGTGTACATTGCCTTTACCACTTGGTAAATACACTGAAGCGCCAAAGAGACTGGTATAGGCTTGCATATTCAAATAGAGAGATATGTAAACAGGTAGAATGTGGCACTGCGGTCGGCAACGCCTATGTTAAATGTGAAGTGACCGGCGCAGTTGTTAGATCGGTTACTGCTGCAACAATGGCAGGTTGTTCAACGTGACAGAAGTGCAACCCTTCCGCAAATTGCTGCAGATTTAGATGCTGGGTCATCAACAAGTGTCAGCGTGCGAACCATTCAACGAAACATCATCGATATGGGCTTTCGTAGCCAAAGGCCCACTCGTGGGCCCTTGATGACTGCACGACACAAAGCTTTACGCCTCGCCTGGGCCCGTCAACACATTGGACTGTTGATAACTGGAAACATGTTGCCTGGTCGGACGAGTCTTGTTTGTTTCAAATTGTATCGAGCAGATGGTCGTGTATGGGTATGGAAACAAACTCATGAATCCATGTACCCTAAATGTCTGCAGGGGACTGTTCAAGCTGGTGGAGGCTCTGTAATGGTGTGGGACTGTGCAGTTTGAGTGATATGGGGCCCCTGATACGTTTAGCTACGACTCTGACAGCTGATACGTACGTAAGCATCCTGTCTGATCACCTGCATGCATTCATGTCCACTGTGCATTCCGACTAGAGATGGGCAAACTGAAACACGTAACTGTTTCGAAACAAATGAAACAGTACAATGCAATGTTTCGATACGGTGTTTCGAAACAGTGAAACAGTTTGTGTTTTGTAATCTAATAAACCTACACATTTTATTATCTTGAATGTCTACTGTGTAAGTATGTCCATATAAACACAAATGAGGTGCGAGAGCGCTAATCATATCGCAAAAAGTATGAAACTATCACTTAGGCGTCTTGGCAGTTTCGTATTTCCTGCAGTAAATGCGCTGCTTTTGTGTCATGTGACTTTCATACTTTTCAATTGGCTGAGGAAAGCCTTAGCTGAAGGCAGAAGAACCACCACGAACGGAACTGGAGGTGGGAGCAAACTGCAGAAACAACAGATATGCTACTGGGATTCCCACATTCCATTAGTATGGCTAATATACCCATCCTGCTAATTTCCATAGTAGACACAGTGACTATAGACTCACAAATAACGCCAAATAATTCGAATAAATAATAAAAAATAACAGAAAAAAATTTTGTGTTTCAAGGTGTTTCGAACCGTTACTATAAATTTACGATGCTTTCCGTTCACCATTACACTAACAGTGATATGTCAAACAGATTGTTTGCAATTATACTTACATCAAATTTATGTACATGTCTAATAACTGTCACTCTACGCCTTTTTTTATTTAAAATGTTGTAGTCTTACTTGCGTTTCTTAATATGATTACTGTACATGAACAGAGAAGCGTATGTTACAAAAAAAAAGTGTAATTTAACTGAATGATTTTCACATATTTATTATTTTGAATGCGAATAGTATGCGTTGTTTTATTGTTTGGTTAGTGTTTATAAAGCAGATGTTACGCCATTTCGGAATAGGACAGTCAGCTAGAAACGAAGCCTTATTTTCGGATATCTTAAGCTTCATGCTATTGCTTGTCAAAAGATTTCGACACTCTTGAAAGTGTTTCATGATGTGGTATGTTGTGTTTCAGTACCTGTGCCGAGCCCGAATCTCGTCCGACACAGAGCGGAATGAAACATCACTGTTTCGATACAATTAGTCCGTTCCAGGCGTAGGTGGACTGAAACAGTCTTATTTTGAAACGACGATACAGTTTCTGTGTCTGGCTCGAGATCCGAGACAGGGGCGGAATGAAACACCACTGTTTCGAAACAGTGAACCATAGCCGTTCCGAAACACTGAAACAGTTCCAGGTATCGATACACTGTATCGAAACATAGAAACAGTGCCCAAGTATAATTCCGACGGACTTTGGCAACTCCAGCAGGAGAATGCGGCATCCCACGTGTCCATAATAGCTCCAGGAACACTCTTCTGAGTTTAGACACTTCCGCTGACCACCAAACTTCACAGACACGAACATTATTGAGCATATCTGGGATGCCTTGTAACGTGCTGTTCACAGATTTACGGACAACCCTGCAGGATTCATGGTGTCAGTTCCTTCCAACACTACTGCAGACATTAGTCGAGTTCATGCGACGTCGTGTTGCGGCATTTCTGAGTGCTCGCTGAGTCCCTATACGATATTACACAGGTGTATCAGTTTCTTTGGCTGTTCAGTTTATTTGCGATTATAACGAACCTCTCTGAAAGAAGTGTGCTCTTGTATGTTTTAGGTCTGCATGTTTGATGAATGATAGTCTGGGTCCGTATTTCTGACTCACATCGTATTCCAGCTAATATGAAAATCTAATCCGACGACGAGGTAGATTAACACAAGGAACATAGGAAGAAGCTGATGTGTGTCCCACTACTTTCACTTTGACAGAGATATCCATCTGCTGTGATTAAAGTTTGGTTTCCACCAGTAATTTCAGCATGAGCATAATCAGAGCAGAAATAATTGAAGTCACTCTCGTAATTAGCTTTCTTTATTAGAATCTAGATAGATAATTCGTTACTTTTCTTAACAGGGCAAGGAACAGGCAAGCCAGATTTTATTGGTATAGTTTTTGTCTATCCGAATTATCACTCCCGTCGTGTGTCTGCAAGAGCAGAACGGCCTTTTTGTGCTCCTCTGACAATGGGGAACCTCATATAATGTATAGAGAGGTGTACGTGGCACTAGAATTTTAGTGGAATATGCCGTGGCGGAAAGCGTTCTGATTAATGGTGGAGTTACACTTCTTGCAGACATGATTGCAACATCAGCAAGGAGACAGTTTAGAAATTGACGATGAGCAATTTGCCAACGTCAGTCAAGAGTTAACGGTTTGTTGATTAAGAATGAAGTCATGCCCTCACTAGACACAGTGACTCCAAAGGTTTTTAAAAGAATCACGAAAACTTTCGTTGTTGAGTTATGAGGCTTTCGAAAATAGTCAGAATGGTAGGGAAAGACACGAAAATTGGCTCATCTCTCATAAGTTAACGCCGAGACCAAATCTCTCATTTGCTGCTAAAATGTGGAGTGGATCTTTCTGAGGCTGATAATACGAGAATTGGGGCCTCGTGTGGAAAATTTTCTCTCTTCCGATAAGTCAACAAATAAGCACGACTCCTGGTTGGCTGATTCGAGTTTCTAGCGGAATTATTTTTGATGAGACGTCATAATTAGAGAAACGAAAATTACAGGGGGCATTCGGTTTCGGAGAGAGGTTGGAACCAGCATGCTCTTTCGGAGCGTGGTGGAGTGTTGTGGCTTTCTGATTCTGAGATCATCAGAAACCTGTTGATGTTCATTCGAGATACTAGATGGCAACAGGGATGGTAAGTGTTCTCACTGCAGTGTTAGAATTTAACTGAGACTGGCATCATGTGAAGTTTAAGAACCTTGTGACCAGGTTAGAGGCCGGCCGCTGTGGTCTAGCGGTTCTAGGCGCTCAGTCCGGAATCGCGCGACTGCTGCGGTCGCAGGTTCGAATCCTCCCTCGGACATGGATGTTTGTGATGTCCTTAGGTTAGTTAGGTTTAAGTAGTTCTAAGTTCTAGGGGACTGATGACCACAGATGTTAAGTCCCATAGTGCTCAGAGCCATTTGAACCATTTCGAGCCAGGTTAGAGTCATTTTACGGCCGTAGTCGTGATTCTTAATTTTATTATTTCAGTTCTTTCACAGTTCGGGGCTCAGTGTTTGTTAGAATGAATCATGTGTTATGTTATGTTATGTTATATTATGTTAACCGGGGACCTAGAAACGACGGAGAGGCTACGTCCCCGCCGCAACCGCAGTGGTCCACAACCCCACGACGACCACCGCAGTCCACTTTACCCCTCCGCCACCCCACACCGAACCCAGGGTTACTGTGCGGTTCGGCCCCCGGTGGACCCCCCAGGGAACGTCTCACACCAGACGAGTGTAACCCCTATGTTTGCGTGGTAGAGTAATGTTGGTGTACGCGTACGTGGAGAACTTGTTTGCGCAGCAATCGCCGATATAGTGTAGCTGAGGCGGAATAAGGGGAACCAGCCCGCCTTTGCCGAGGCACACGGAAAACCGCCATAAAACCATCCACAGACTGGCTGGCTCACCGGACCTCGACAGAAATCCGCCGGGCGGATTCGTGCCGCGGCCCGGCGCTCCTTCCCGCCCAGAAAGCCGTGCGTTAGACCGCACGGCCAACCGGGCGGGCTAATCATGTGTTATATGACTTGATCGTAAACTTGCCTAGTGCATGTAACAATTCTGCGGAATGTCTAACCTCTCCTTGCTACCACGGGTAACGCAGTTACTTCTGCCACATCATTTAAAGTCGATTCAGTCACGAGCTCCGGACTCACCGTATGTGTATTATTTATAACTAGGACAGTTTAATATCTCATGTGTTTCCTGTTATAACTTTGTGAAATAAATGTACAATAACCGAATTCATCTCGGTGTCATTTCGGTAGTTAGGTAACACCATGTCACTTGTATATACACTACTGGCCATTAAAATTGATACACCACTAAGATGACGTGCTACAGACGCGAAATTTAACCGACAGGAAGAAGATGCTGTGATATGCAAATGATTAGCTTTTCAGAGCATTCACATAAGGTTAGCGCCGGTGGTGACACCTACAACGTGCTCACTTGAGGAAAGTTTCGAACCGATTTCTCATACACAAACAGCAGTTGGCCGACGTTGCCTGGTGACACGTTGTTGTGATGCCTCGTGTAAGGAGGAGAAATGCGTACCATCACGTTTCCGACTTTGATAAAGGTCGGATTGTAGCCTATCGCGATTGCGGTTTACCGTATCGCGACATTGCTGCTCGCGTTGGTCGATATCCAGTGACTGTTAGCAGAATAAGGAACCGGTGGGTTCAGGAGGGTAATACGGAACACCGTGCTGGATCCCAACGGCCTCGTATCACTAGCAGTCGAGATGACAGGCATCTCATACGCATGGCTGTAAGGATCGTGCAGTCACGTCTCGATCCCTGAGTCAACAGATGGGGACGTTTGCAAGACAACAACCATCTGCACGAATAGTTGTACGACGTTTGCAGCAGCATGGACTATCAGCTCGGAGACCATGGCTGCGGTTACCCTCGACGCTGCATCACAGAAAGGAGCGTCTGCGATGGTGTACTCAACGACGAACCTGGGTGCAAGAATGACAAAACGTCATTTTTTCGGATGAATCCAGGTTCTGTTTACAGCATCATGATGGTCGCATTCGTCATTGGCGACATCGCGGTGAACGCACATTGGAAGCGTGTATTCGTCATCGCCATACTCGCGTATCAACCGGCGTGATGGTATGGGGTGCCATTGCTTACACGTCTCGGTCACCTCTTGTTCGCACTGACGGCACTTTGAGCAGTGGACGTTACATTTCAGATGTGTTACGACCCGAGGCTCTACCCTTCATTCGGTCCCTGCGAAACCCTACATTTCAGCAGGATAGTGCACGAACGCATGTTGCAGGTCCTGTACGGGCCTTTCTGGATACAGAAAATGTTCGACTGCTGCCCTCGCCAGCACATTCTCCAGATCTCTCACCAATTGAAAAGTCTTGTCAATGGTGGCCGAGAAACTGGCTCGTCACAATGCGCCAGTCACAACTCTTGATGAACTGTGGTATCGTGTTGAAGCTGCATGGACAGCTGTACCTGTACACGCCATCCAAGCTCTGTTTGACTCAATCCCCAGACGTATCAAGGCCGTTATAACGGCCAGAGGTGGTTGTTCTGGGTACTGATTTCTCAGGATCTATGCACCCAAATTGAGTGAAAATGTAATCACATGTCAGTTCTAGTATAATATATTTGTCCAATGAATACCCGTTTATCATCTGCATTTTTTCTTGGTGTAGCAATTTTAATGGCCAGTAGTGTAGATTAACCAAGGCTATCAGCCATACTTATGTTGAGGGACATTATCTCTTATGCAGTTCAGTGGTGCAAGTCTTCTTTTAAATAGCAGGTAGCTTCCGATGAGCCAACAGGCAATAGGATATACTCCATTATGTTGTATTAATCATTGATGCCCAGGTGTCAGGTGACCCTTGCACTGAATTACAGTATTAACAGAATCAAGTGGCAGCAGACATAGTCCCCCTATAGTAACAAAATATATTCATTAGGTGACCCTGACACGAGATTATTCTTTATTAATAAATAACTTTCAATCAACTTACCCTTCCAGGTTGATTCATCAGTACTAATAGTTATTTTCACCATAATATGTAGTGCCAACAGTGACGTACGGAAGAAATGGTGTTACAGGATCGGGGAGTCTTTCGTGGTTATAGTGTATTCCCCTTATTGCACTTAAGAAAAAGCTAAATTCGGGATGATATAAACATCTTCTACTACATTGTGTACTACTTACAGTAGAGGAACGGTTCAGAGATAAATACTGTTTGTGTTAGCATGGCAGTTCCAGAAGGCTTTTGATACCGTTCTTCACAAGCGACTATTAATCAAATTGCGTGCATATGGAGTATCGCCTCAGTTGTGTGACTGGATTCGTGATTTTTCTCTCAGAGAGGTCACAGTTTGTAGTGATAGACGGTAAATCATCGAGTAGAACAGAAGTGATACCTGGCGTTTTGTTCCTGATTTACATAAATGATCTAGGTGATAATCCAAGCAGCCCCCTTACATAGTTTGCATATGACGCTGTAATTTACCGTCTAGAAAAATCATCAGATGATCAATTCCAATTTCAAAATGATCTAGAGAGAATTTCTGTACGGTGCGAAAGGTGGCAATTGGCTCTAAGCAAAGAAAAGTGGGAGGTCATCCACATGGGTACTAAAGGTAATCCGATAAATTCTGGATATACGATAAATAACACAAATCTAAGGGCTGTCAATTCTACTAAATACCTAGGAATTACAATTACGAGCAACTTAAATTGGAAAGACCACATAGATAATATTGTGGGGAAGGCGAAACAACGTTCCCACAACAAATACACTATATGATCAAAAGTACCCAGACACGTAGCGCCCTCCATCGGTAATGCCAGAATTCAATATGGTGTTGGCCCACCCTTAGCCTTGATGACAGCTTCCAATCTCGCAGACAAACGTTCAATCAGGTGCTGGAAGGTTTCTTGGGGTACCGCAGCACATTCTTCACGGAGTGCTGCACTGAGGAGAGGTATCGATGCCGGTAGGTGAGGCCTGGCACGAAGACGGCGTTCCAAAACATCCCAAAGGTGTTCTATAGTTTTCAGGTCAGGGCTCTGTGCAGGCCAGTCCATTACATGGTTGTTATTGTCGTGTAACCACTCCGCCACAGGCGAGCGTTATGAACAGGTGCGCGATCGTGTTGAAAGATGCAGTCGCCATCCCCGAATTGCTCTTCAACATTGGGAAGCAAGGAGAGCAAGCCCCCTTCACGAAAAACACGACAACACCATAACACCACCGCCTCCGAATTTTACTGTGGGCTCTACACACGCTGGCAGATGACGCTCATCGGCATTCGCCATACCCACAACCTGCCATCGGGTTGCCACATTGTGTACCGTGATTCCTCACACCACACAGCGATTTTACACTGTTGAATCGTCCAATGTTTACACTCCTTACACCAAGCGAGCCGTCGTTTGACATTTACCGGTGTGATGTGTGGCTTATGAGCAATCGCTCGATCATGAAATCCACGTTTTCTCACCTCATGCCTAATTGTCATAGTACTTGAAGTGGATCCTGATTCAATTTGGAATTTCTGTGTGATAGTCTGCATACATGTCTGCCTATTACACATTACGACCCTCCTCAACTGTCGGCTGTCTGTGTCTCTTTTCTCCTGTATGTGTCCCTTCACGTTCCCACTTCACTGTCACATCGGAAACAGTGGACCTAGGGAAGTTTAGAAGTGTTGAAATCTCTCATACACGTACAGACGTATGACACAAGTGACACCCGATCACATGACCACGTTTGAAGTCCGTGAGTTGCGCGGAGCGCCCCATTCTGCTCTCTCACGATGCCTGATGACTACTGAGGTCGCTGATATGGAGTATCTGGCAGTAGGTGGCAGTACCACACACCTGATATGAAAAAGATATGTTTTTGTGGGTGTCCGGATATTTTTGATCACAAAGTATACGACTGAAAAATATATCGTGAAAAGAAACCTAACCCTCCGTGCTGTGAAAGGTCACGTAATTTGCTGTCACATAAATGAAGAGCAACTGTGAGACGTCAGTCGCATCTAACCATAATCCAGAATGACGTCGACTGAATAAGCCCATCTTTAGATGGGCGGGACCACATGTTGCCAAGGTTGTTTCGCTATGCTGCAGAAGTTTCGCTGGTAAACTCTTACACAGTCTTCATATAGTCCCGACCCTCCCCATGTGATTTTCATTGTTTTGAAGCCGTAAAGACAGACATTGATGGCCGTCGATTTGCTTTGGGCGAAGAGAGGTACCTGCGATCATGGTTCGTTAGGCAACAGCAGACATTTTTCCACGAAGACATTGGCCGTCTAATCTCCCTGCAGGATATTTATATTAACAGTTATGGCGATTAATTTTCAAATAATATACAGTTTACTTACTTTTTTCTATCTACCTCGTTTTCATTTGCTGCCTGTTATAGTAAGCGAAACCTTTTTTCCTTTCGGAAAGCTCGTAAGGGTCTGAAATTGCGGGTAAAGTTTGTAGCAAGCCACTAATTGCTCTCGTTCTCAAATAATGGATGAACATATTCTGGGTATTTGTGCGCGGTTAGTCACTCTCCTTTGTGAAGTATGTGCTTCTAAATTCCACAGCACATATTTCCAGATCTTCTGCAGGACCCTTGTTTCGACACTGTTTTCCTGAGTCCATTTCGTCACTACTCGTTATGCACTACAGCAAAACTCTGTGTGATTCTGTCAGTGTGATACTCCCATGTCCTTCATGCTAATAATTCTACCTTTCTCGTGTCCCAAAGACGTCGATAAATTGCGCTTCCATGTCCTCCGGGTGTGTTGTATTGCAATGCCCACCTAAAAACTTTCAGCACTGGGACACAGCCATTAGTCATCGTGTAGTCACACTATTCGTACTCTGTCGGAACGGCTTCTTTCTGATTTGGATATACTGGCAATAAACTATCACGAGGATGATATTCTAATCAAAATAACCCACAGACATGGAACTACTGGAGTATCAGCTTGGTAGCGTCGGTCAAGGTGTTCGTGATGTAATAGTTTTCAATATGTGTCAGTGTATTTCAGTTTTTCATCATCCAACGTCTACTCAACTAAATTATTCTTACTGGTATAAAATTAACGTCTTCATTATTGCCATAGCGCATAGAGGGCGTTACAAAACGTAACGGACAAACATCGAGAGGTTGAAGAGGGTGTCCTGAGGAACAAATCGAGGATAGAAATCCACGTCCGGAAACGTCAAGCAACGACGCTACAGAGCGTCGAAGTTAAAGGTGCCACCGCCTGCCCCTAGGGCGCCACTTTCGCAGCAAACGTGACTTTTTACGCCAATTTGTACGCTGACGGATAGTAGGCGGAACGTGTCGCAATTGTTTTATTTATTCAGTGATCACGGCTGGTTGCCACGATAGCCAGTGGAGAAGATAGAGCTTTCCGCTGCGTGGAAAGGCCTTACCTATCATGAATTCACTGCTCTGTTGCCTTGGTGGATGACGGTTTCGGACACTGATTTCAACCCGCAGTTTCTTTTTCTCCTGGAACCCTCTCAAATCTTCTGTGTTTTTAGTATAAATGAGATGTTATAACTGACAATCTGAAAGTTTATACAGCACAACTTTTATTTACAGGAGTCTACATGGGACAACCTGAATAAAAACGAAAAGTCACAATCACAAAGCCAGTAAGAATTTCCTACTAGGGGTAACAAAAGATAACTTCTAAGTTTCTCACAAGAGTCCGTGGTTACAGACACTTACACTCAAATCCAAATCCTATTCCGATGGCGAAGATGTAGTCTTCCGTGGAGACGTCCTGGATGTCGGTATTCGGCGTGAAATGACGTCCGGTGCTGGTTCTAGCCTTTAAATAGTATTGGCTAGCCAATCAGATGTTGGTGTAGTAATACTTCCTGCAAGCCATCTCGAACTCCCTCTACAGGAAGTAGTACGCGAGAATGTCTGTTTCCAAAACAGCCGATGTTTACCATTCCTTACGCTTTGGGCGTAGACAACCTCGGTGCTGTGAGGTGTTAGATGTGTGCCGGCCCGCAGGAGCTAGCTTGGCGACGGCGTAACAGGAGAAAAACAAACCGCAGATGGAAACCTGTGTCTAAAACCGTCATTCACTGAGGCAACAGAGCATCACATTCATAGGAGACAAGGCCTGTTTACGCAGCAGCCAATTCTGCCCTTTCCAGTAGCGATCGTGGGAACCAGTCGCGACCACTGAATAACAAACAGCATTGCGAGACGTTCTACCTGCTGTCTATCAGCGTAAAAACTCACGTTTCCCGCCGAAAGGGTGACCTAGCGGCAGGTGCTGGTGTCTGAAACTTCGACGTTCTGTAGCGTCGATGGATGAGGTTTCAAGATGCGAGTTCTTTCCCCAAATTTGTTCCTCAAGACGCCCTCTACAAACCGTCGAAGTTTCTCGGTATTTTTTTGGAACACCCTGTATATAACCTACTGGCCATTAAAATTGCTACACGAAGAAGAAATGCAGATGATAAACGGGTATTCATTGGACAAATATATTATACTAGAACTGACATGTGATTACATTTTCACGCAATTTGAGTGCATAGATCCTGAGAAATCAGTACCCAGAACAACCACCTCTGGCCGTAATAACAGCCTTGATACGCCTGGGCATTGAGTCAAACAGAGCTTGGATGGCGTGTACAGGTACAGCAGCCCATGCAGCTTCAACACGATACCACAGTTCATCAAAAGTAGTGACTGGCGTTTGTGACGAGCCAGTTGCTCGGCCCCCATTGACAAGACTTTTCAATTGGTGAGAGATCTGGAGAATGTGCTGGCCAGGGCAGCAGCCGAACATTTTCTGTATCCAGATAGGCCCGTACAGGACCTGCAGCATGTGGTCGTGCATTATCCTGCTGAAATGTAGGGTTTCGCAGGGATCGAATGAAGGGTAGAGCCATGGGTCGTAACACATCTGAAATGTAACGTCCACGGTTCAAAGTGCCGTCAATGCGAACAAGAGGTGACCGAGACGTGTAAGCAATGGCACCCCATACCATCACGCCGGTTGATACGCCAGTATGGCGATGACGAATACACGCTTCCAATGTGCGTTCACCGCGATGTCGCCAAACACGGATGCGACCATCATGATGCTGTAAACAGAACCTGGATTCATCCGAAAAAATGACGTTTTGCCATTCCTGTAGCCAGGTCCGTCGTTGAGTACACCATCGCAGGCGCTCCTGACTGTGATGCAGCGTCAAGGGTAACCGCAGCTATGGTCTCCGAGCTGATTGTCCATGATGCTGCAAACGTCGTCGAACTGTTCAGGCAGATGGTTGTTGTCTTGCAAACGTCCCCATCTGTTGACTCAGGGATCGAGACGTGGCTGCACGATCCGTTACAGCCATGCGGATAAGATGCCTGTCATCTCGACTGCTACTGAAACGAGGCCGTTGGGATCCAGAACGACGCTCCGTTTTACCCTCTTGAACCCACCGATTCCATATTCTGCTAACAGTCATTGGATATCGACCAACGCGAGCAGCATTGTTGCCATACGATGAACCGCAATAGTGATAGGCTACAATCCGACCTTTATCAAAGTCGGAAACGTGATGGTACGCATTTCTCCTCCTTACACGAGGCTTCAGAACAACGTTTCACTAGTCAACGCCGGTCAACTGCTGTTTGTGTATGAGAAATCGGTTGGAAACTTTCCTCATGTGAGCACGTTGTAGGCGTCGCCACCGACGCCAACGTTGTGTGATTGCTCTGAAAAGCTAATCATTTGCATATCACAACATCTTCTTCCTGTCGGTTAAATTTCGCGTCTGTAGCACGTCATCTTCGTGGTGTAGCAATTTTAATGGCCAGTAGTGTATGATGACTGGATAAGACATTAGGCTTAACCCTAAAAGAGCAGACTGGTTACTCGCAGCTGCACATAAAGCTACACGTCTTCAGTGGGCCAAAAACACAAAAACTGGATACTAGCTGACTGGAGGCGAGTAGTGTGGTCCGAAAAGTCCTGTGTTTGCCTCTTTCCAAATAATACGAGGCACCGATTGCTCTATATCCCTCCGATGCATTTAACACGCAATGTGTGGAGAGTGGAGTTCAGGTCAGAGGAAGTAAAATATTATATCTGATTTTTGGGCTCTCTTCTCCGTTCGATCTGGAATGTTTCGTAATTGTGCAATGTGCGTTTGTTGTAGCTGCACAGTCTTATTAAAAGATGCTTGTTTGGTAACTCTATGAAGATAACTTTGAAGTTGGGTCTGAGCACGGATCTGTTTGGCAGATTTCCGTTGATGAGACGATGAATATCTGTTTTGCTTCGGTGACTAAGGTTGAAGGCATTCAACATAAAATGACCGAGAGGTGGACGTGCTTGGTCACTTGTAATTTCAATAGCTTTATTGCACAGAAGTACACAAGATAGATATAATGTGGAGGGAGTTTTCAAGGAAGTTGTGGGTGAGAGATGCAGCGGCGCGATGGATAATCGGAGATACAATTAACTGACGGAATTGTGTAGTGCCCAATTCTCCGGCCTAGACGTTTTCGAAGTTCTTTTTTTCTGTCTGTTCTTAGTTCCCCGATTATCGAGCTACGACAACACACTAGATTCTTACACTACAATGGTAGCACACAACGTAGGAAGTTACAGGTAAAAATTACTGGAAAAAGCAGAATGCCCGCACGACTTACTCCCTTAAGCTCCTCTCAGGGGTCTCGCCTGAAAACTATAGCAGCTCTGTAACTTAAATACAGGATGATCAATCGTTAGCGAAACCGCTTTCGCGGCGTGTGGCTGGCTGGCGTGGCCGGCTGCTGTGTCCGTGCCGCGGGTGACAGGAGGTCCGGAGATAATACAGTATGACTTGTCGCGTTTAAAAATGTTTCAAATGGCTCTGAGCACTATGGGACTTAACTTCTGAGGTCATCAATCCTCTAGAACTTAGAACTACTTAAACTTAATTAACATAAGGACATCACGCACATCCATGCCCGAGGCAGGATTCGAACCTGCGACCGTAGCGGTCGCGCGGTTCCAGACTGTAGCGCCTAGAACCGCTCTGCCACTCCGGCCGGCTTGTCGCGTTTAATATGGCTCTAAGCACTATGGGAATTAACATCTGAGGTCATCAGTCCCTTAGACTTAGAACTACTTAAACCTAATTGACTTAAGGACATCACACACATCCATGCCCGAGGCAGAATTCGAACCTGCGGCCGTAGAAGCAGCGCGGTTCCGGACTGAAGCACCTAGACCGCTCGGTCACAGCGGCCGACCTTGTCGCGTTAATTGTTTCTAAGATACAAAACAAACACTCTAAAAGAAAAATAAGTTACTCACGCATTAAGCAGGGAGATGCTGGAACTGCCGCCCTTCGTTCTTCAAGCATTTGTGACACCTACTTAGGAAATTGCTCATTACGCTCTCTTGTCCCCTCTGAGAAACGGCAGCAATTTATTGACGAATGATAGTTTTTATGTTCACCTAAAAGTTTCATGATTTGATCTGTACACTTTCTCTTTTAATGCGCTCCAGAGATGGGGTCAAATTGGGTGAACGAGGAGGCCATATGTTGTTAGTGGTAACTATCTTCAAACAGACTGCAAACTTACCGTAATGAGACGCTGGTTGTATATGCCTGGGCAGGATACTAGTGAAAGGTCGCGAAAGCACATTCTGTCTCAGTTAATTCACCAAAATTGTACCGTTAATTATTTACCTGAAAAAATAGTGCTTATTATTCTCTCACTGCTAATAGCGCACCATGTTACTCCTATTGTTTTTTATCATGCAGGGGTGCGTTGTGTATTACGTTATGCTTTCCAGAACTCCAGTAACGTTTATTTCGTGAATTAACGTATCCATTTAGGTGGGAACATGATTCGTCCGAAAAGAAAGTTGGGTGAGGGTCAATTTCTTCCTTATGCATCCTATTCAAAATCCATTCACAGAACCGTAAACTTTCTGCAGGGTCTCCCGGTTTAGGTTCTTGCACTGCAGTTATTTAATAGAGCTGTAGCGTCAGTAATGTTGTAGCCATTTGTACAGAGCCATAGGAAATTCCCATTTGCAGAGGAAGACGTCGAACTGATTTTCTAGGAAACCTTTTCCAGAGCATGCCCAATGTTATTCAAAGTTTGTTCTGTGTGCACTGTACGTGGCTGTCTCTTCCCTGTTGCGAACACTTCCCGTTTCGCGAAATTTATTTATCAATCAATGAATCGAACTCCGATTAGGAATATGACCATCAGGAAATTCCTCTTGAAATAATCTCTTTACTGCACGAGCTGTTTCTGTACGCACATAAGAATCATACATGACTATTCTTTGGTGAATATAATACCTGTATTTCGCAATTTCACTTGAAACACTTTCACTCAATAAACTGTATTTATTTATTGCAAATTTAAAAACCTGTTATCTGATGTTTTGAAACAGGTCGTATATCTTGCGGTTTTCGTTTGTCTTTTTTGTAGCTTTTTGTAGCAATACAGTGTGTTGCGTCGCCTAACAAACACGCGCTACCTGTGCAAACAAAGGCCACTCAGCGGAGGGGAAATACACTCTCCGCCAGCTCCTGCGCCGGCTGGCTGCCGGCAGGGCAACAAAATCCACGCCAGGCAGCCGTGTTAACGCCCAGGGCGAATTTTGCACAATGGCAAGAAAGAGAGGAGACGGGGGATACTTGCACCGTGAGACATATTACTGCAACACCTGTAGAAGGCCACTCAAGATATTCAGCAGCACAAGTGGCAACGATCAGCCACAGGTACGGGTGTCAAACGTATTTCACAGCACGCAAGGGCGTCCATACCCGGGGGAAAGGGTGGGGGTGGTTGCGTGGCCCCCTCCTAGCTCTCAGCAAACGAAAAAAAATATAGTGTAGTCAGATATTTTTCTTTGAGGAAAATGATTGAAGAGTCAGGTTTTTAACACGACTGGACATGGAACTGTTTTATGGTTACTTTCAAGTCAGCATTCATCTTCCAAAATATTGGAAATACTCCATACTTGAGCAACCCCCCCCCCTCTCCTTTTACTAGTTATCGTATGGGCGTTCTTCACAGCACAATATGGTATGCAATTCCCTTTCCCTGAAAACGCCTTCTTGCGCAAGTCACGTGTTTAACATCAGCTCACTTCCTGCGCAGTGGCTGGTGATTAATGCACTAACCACCTAAGTAAAACGCTACCTGTCAATGTTTTTTTGGTCTCGTATTAATAATTAACATTTATATAACAGACACTGACGTTTTCATTAATATAACAAAGAAACAAAAACAAGCACCGTCCGAACAGCCCTTGAAGGCCCAGTGGTACCGACCGGCAGCCATGTCATCCTCAGATCTCAGGCATCATGAGTGGGGCTACGGAGGGGCATGTGGTCAGCACGCCGCTCTCTCAGTTGTTGTCAGTTTTGGTGACCGATGCCGCTACTTCTCAATCGAGTAGCTCCTCGGATGGCCTCGCAAGGGCGGAATACTTCTCACTTGCCAACAGCACTCGGCAGACCCAGACGGTGACTCATCCAAGTGGCAGTCAAGCCGGACAGCGCTTATCTTCGGTGATCTGACGTAATCCATTGTTACCACTGCAGCAAGGCCATTGGCATAATAAACATACTATTTACTTTTTTACCTTAGTATGTGACAGAGCTATGTTAATTGTTTCAGAAGAAGTCAGTAATCAACACTGTGAAGGTTAACTACAAACACCTTAGCAGTAATCCAAAATAGATAAATTTTGTAGAAACTATAACAATTATTGTGTTTTTTAATTGCATTCCTGCAGCTCATGCACCAAACCTTTTTTAACTTATACAGTGAATCTACTGCGCTTAAGTATATTGTTTACAGTTAGTAAAGGTTATTACTGTAAGTTACTTTCTCAACCGTTTATTTGCATCAGCACATGAATAGTTTCCCAAAGTGTTTTTAACAAAGCTCACTGCACAAATTACCTTTCCAGCGAAGTGCTAATAAAAGTACCACTACAAATTGTACGAAATGTGTAATACTTAATATTGGAAAGTTCCCACGTAAATAAACTTTTAGGAGATATTTTGATTGTGTTCTAGATGATACAACATGATCACTCTACTTCAGTTTATACGATACACTCATCCCAATAAGGAAAGTGTCTGCAAATGAATACTTACTGGTTCTATCATCATTAATGTGGGATGCATGCTGTCAGTTAATTAAAAACCTACTTCTGCAGGCCACTGAAGAAACAACTGTGAAACATAACGCAAGACTGCAGTGAGTAAAACAAAAGATGAAACGTATTTCGAGTTTTTAAAATCATGTTAGTCCTTTGATCAGAGGAAAATGCGTATGTTACCTTTAGTTAGAGATCTAAGTGTAATATACTAATATTAAAGCATATGTAGAGATCATAACATGAAAAAAGGTACCATGACGTGCTGATATAATAAAATTTAAGGGAAGGGTTATAAGGGCGATAAAACTGTTACCATTTAGCCCCAAATTATACAGAATGGACTTACTGTGAGGATAGGAATAAATACTCTCTACAGACGTCGACGAAACAGCTGTCTATTACGGACATCAGCGAACCAAATTTGTATCCGGAGAATGAGTGAAGTATGAAGGATATTCGGAAAGTAATGTCCGGTCGGTCACTTCATGGAAACCAGTGTCAAAATCAAAAAAATATTTTATTTGCAACGACTACTTTTTTACATAGTCGCTGCTTCGACTCAGACTCGTCATGGAAGGCAGCCGCTTGTCCTTTCCGCCAATTCTCTGCACTGGTCTGCAGCTCATTGTGTTTGCCAGAACGTTGTCTCCATAGCCAGCGGTTCATATGAATAGATATGAAACTCAGCGGAAGCCATTTACGGGCTTTATTGTGGGTGTGCAAACACTTCCCATCGAAAACCCTGCAGGAGCATCTTCATTGCCCCTCCAGATTGCGGCCGAGAATTGTCAAGAAAAGGAAACGCGTGAAAGTTATGTTATGAGGGCTGCATGACATCAGGCGAAATCTCTCACCAGGTCCTCATGCTTGGCGGGAGACACCATTTTCTAGCTGTCTTTACGTGTTCAGTGTGTGCTCAGAACTGAGAAGAGCGACGTGACGCAATTTGCGCGCATATCTGAATTACTCCCCAACATATCTCTGCAAAATTTCATCGGGGTTTCACTGTTGTTCCATTTCGCATTCGTTTAGACCTTCCTTTCCAAATATCCCTCATCTACACAGCGTAGACTGCCGTTATCGACTATACGTAATCTACATTCATTTCGTCAGCTGCGCCTCATCTTCCACACCATGCTAGGCGGTATTCGGCTGTGAGATCAAAAGCTACTTTGCTCCTTGTGCTCTCGTGGAGACTCAAAACTAATTACTGCAAGTAGAGGATTTTTGGTTCTCACAAACTACATAAAAACAAATATGAAAAGACTATGAAATGTTCACAACGAGCTTACACACTAAATAGTCGTGAAATTTATCTGATGCGTCATTACTCAGCAGAAACTTGTGAAATGAATAACAATGCTGATACTACAGAAATAAATTTCTGTATATGTTCTCCTTGTTTGTTATTGTCGTATGGGGCTAGATTTTAGCGCTCCGATGGCAGCGAGGTCTTAATGGACGGAACCGAATTAAGAAAGGGTAGGGAAAGGCGTCATTAGAGTCCTTGTTGAAAGAACTTTCTCGTTATTTACCTGAAAAAAAAAATCGGGTAAATTAAATTGGGCTGGTCGGATGTGGATTTGAAACTGGTTTATAACTAACACGAATTCGTTACCACAATAAAAGCGTACATCGTTCGTAATGTTACATATGATACTGACTGCTTTATAAAATCCTTCCTGTGCATCACTTGTCGGGCTATTCGTAGCTACAATGCTCCAATTTCAGGCACTCTAATATCAGCAGCCATCTCTTGCCAATTGTTGTACTGGGAAATGGTAATCAAGGACGAGGATCTTGAACGACAATAGCGTCGCAGTGCCTTCTGGGAAGTCAATTCTGCTCGCGTGATTGGCTGGCGAGATACTGCTGGCTGACGGTTGGTGACGTGCATAGCGCTGGCCACCCTCTGTGCAGTATGCCAGCTACCTGACGCTGACGTCCGGTAATGGTCACATCCGGGCCAGATCTGAGACGAGATGTTGCCACCAGTTTCTGCGATGGCCACAAAGGGGTGTACGGATGGCAATCTACATACTACAGTATTCTGAAACTACAGCTGTCTAGCCGGCCGGGGTGGCAGAGCGGTTCTAGGCGCTACAGTATGGAACCGCGCGACCGCTACGGTAGCAGGTTCGACTCCTGCATCGAGCATGGATGTATGTGATGTCCTTAGGTTAGTTAGGTTTAAGTAGTTCGAAGTTCTAGGGGGCTGATGACCTCAGAAGCTAAGTTCTCAGAGGCATTTTGAACAGCTGTCTAGCAGAGAGCCATTAATAGATTGGTGCATAAATTCGTAGCGTTTTTGTTTTGTATATTGGTAATCCGGTTACTACGGCTTTATTTATCGATTGTCATTTTTATTTGTAGTTCATTGATGTTATTTGAGTTTACATATTGTCATTCTGTCATTTGGAGATAATGAGTGGAGCTGTGGACGCTAGGAAGTGAGTGCCAAGTGGAGAAATCGGAATATTTCCGACATGTTCTTCTGTTTGAGTTCAGTAGAGGGGTGACAGCAGCGGAGGCATGCTGAAACGTTTGCGCCGCTTATGGGGATAATGCAGTTGGGCGTAGCACGACGAAAAAATAGTTTTCTCGTTTTATGTAGGATCGTTCTGACATCAGTGACTCTCCACGTTCAGAAGGACCATCGGAGTTTTATGAAGATCGTTAAACGCATTAATCCACAATGATCCACATCAGTGTACTCGAGGACTGGTAAATGTGATGAATTGTGACCATCCCGCCATTGTGTGAAATTGGCATGCAATGAAGGAAGGTCCAAAAATCGGGTGTATGGGTACCACATGCTCCAAGCCAAAATTACAAAAATCAGCGGGTGGTCATATGTGCATTTCTGCTTGCTCGTCATCAATTGGCTGGTGAACAACACCGACCATTCCTATCCTGTATTGTTACTGGTGACCAGAAATTGTGTCTTTATGCGAACACAAGGGAAAGAAAGGAATGGTTGAACCCAAACAAAGCAGCAGCTTCCCGTACAAAGAGCTACGCGCATCCATAAAAGCTAATGTTACACATCTGGCGAAACAGCGAATGTGTAATGTACTAAGAGGTGTGACCATCACTGCTGAGCCGACCGCGGTGGCCACGCGGTTCTAGGCGCTGCAGTCCGGAACCGCGCGACTGCTACGGTCGCAGGTTCGAATCCTGCCTCGGGCATGGATGTGTGTGATGTCCTTAGGTTAGTTAGGTTTAAGTAGTTGTGAGTTATAGGGGACTGATGACCTTAGAAGTTAAGTCCCATAGTCCTCAGAGCCATTTGAACCATCACTGCTGACATTTATTGTCAACAACAGAGACGTCTTGCAGACGCATTCTGAGAAAGACGACCGGGCAGATTGCGTGAAGTGATGTTGCTCCACGATAATGCCCGCCTGCGTTGTGCTAGTCTGACAAAAAACTCTATACAGGAGTAGGGTTAAGTCATTTCGGAACCTCCCTTATTCACCTGATGTTGCGCCCTCACATTTTCATCGTTTCCGCTCTTTACCGAAGAACCTTCAGGAAACTTTTTTTTCGGAAGAAAATGTGCTCAGAAAATGACTCGACGAGTTCTTTGCCTACAAACCACGTGATTTCTTCAGTCGCGGAATCGAAAAGTTGCCTCTGCGTTGGCAGACTGTTGTAAACAGTGAAGAAGAATATATTATTGATGACGAAAGTGCCTGTTACGTGTATCTGTTGTGTTTATTAAACTTATGGGAAAACGGTATGAACTTACGCACCAATCCAATATTTTATTTCGGAACAAAAACATTTCGGTTGTGAAATTATTTAACGTCGATGACACCTTTCACCCTTTTGGGGCATCATCATATTGTCTGCAAAAACAAGAAACCAATCAAGTTGGAACAAATGGAGGTAAAGAGCATGTTCCTGTCTTGCACGGCTATGCAGACAACGCGAACTAAAAAGCAATAAAAACTTACGTAAAAGTAGCTGAATACGCAACCCATCAGTCGTAAAATCACATGTAATGAAAAATAGACACCAAGGTAACCGGATATATTATCTATCCGTCATGAAATATCTTATCCATGAAGTGGACCCAGTGAATGGGGAGAAACAGCCCAATATCACCGAGAAAGTACAAACATGTGGCGGAAAATTTTTTCACGGTTATCGTTTGTTAACTTGAACACACCAGCCGGCCCCGACTTGGCAGCACAAGATACTGCCACGCTTACAAAACCGTGGTACGAGCCGTACACGGCGCAATATCTGTATTGGCGAGCACACAGACATTACTACGACAAACTGAGATATAGGCGCCGCGTATAGTGCTGCAAGAAGTACCCAGGTGGCACGCATTACCGGATTAAAACACATTTACGAAAAGCAAAAGTGCGTAAAACTAGTAAGTAAAATGCATATAAGCAAACCGATGCACACACATAAAACTCAAAAATAAAATAAAAGTACCCCTGTATAAAGCACAAAGAATAGGTAAAATGATTACACGAAAAACAAGGAATCAAAATGTGTTATTCAAACTCCGTCACAAGAAGTAAAACAGCTAAAATTTAGAGTACATTCATAGCGTATGCATTCTGAATCGATAAAACTTCAAGTTACCAGGATGGGGGCAATCTTAAAAATCGCAAACAAGAGACAAAAATATTCTTAGTCATTAAAATAAAGTTATAAAATGTAAAGAGGTAAAGCCATCTCCAATAAAAAACCATTATAAAGCTCCCTTTAATATTTGGTTCCATTAACTTCCCACACAAAAACAAATCGATAGTGATGCTGTCGATATAAAATTTGAAATGCAGTACCGAAAACAATGCGTACAGTCCTGCAGTCGTTGATAAGCTATATAAAAAAAAGGAAAAAGAAAGAACATCAGTAGTAGAGCATAGAGGTCTTCCCGCCTCACCGTTTCCGAGGTCCAAATTTGTGAACATCCCATTCGTGAGGAATTTGATTTAGCTAAACTTTTTAATAACCAGGATTTGGGTGTTGTTTACACTACTGGTAATAAGCTTCAGTATAATTGTATTCACAATGAAGGTCCCCAGAGAGACAGGTATGCAGGATCGGACGTATTTTAGTTGGAGTGTTGCGAATGCGAAAAGTTATATATAGGCCAGACTGGTAGAAGGTTAAAGACCGGGTTCAGAGAACACTTGTTAATTAAGAAAGGACAGATTATACAAAATTCTGCATTTGCTGAGCACCTACAGTCCAGCGGGCACCAGTCCCCCAGCACAAAGTCTGAGGTTACTACACCTTGCTCATAAGGGGAAGATGTTGGATCTACTAGTGGAGCTGGAAATCGTTAAACATCTCGATGTTGACAAAGAAAGGTTGCTGAACGATCAGCTGATTAGCAGTAATCAAATACAGGGGATTCAAAAAGAATACCACAACTTTAGGAATTTAAAACTCTGGAACGACAAAAGGCAGAGCTAAGCACTATCTGAAGGCGAATTAAGGGAGCTATAAAGTTTCATTTAGTTGTACATTTGTTCGCTTGAGGCGCTGTTGACTAGGCGTCAGCGTCAGTTGATGCTAAGATGGCGACCGCTCAACAGAAAGCTTTTTGTGTTATTGAGTACGGCAGAAGTGAATCGACGACAGTTGTTCAGCGTGCATTTCGAACGAAGTATGGTGTTAAACCTCCTGATAGGTGTTGTATTAAACGTTGGTATAAACAGTTTACGTCAACTACCCGAGGCGATGGATCGGCCGCCAGGCAGCCCGTGACAGAGCACTTCATCACTGGCCTCCAAGAAGCCCTGATCTTACCCCCTGCGATTTTTTCTTATGGGGGTATGTTAAGGTTATGGTGTTTCGGCCACCTCTCCCAGCCACCATTGATGATTTGAAACGAGAAATAACAGCAGCTATCCAAACTGTTACGCCTGATATGCTACAGAGAGTGTGGAACGAGTTGGAGTATCGGGTTGATATTGCTCGAGTGTCTGGAGGGGGCCATATTGAACATCTCTGAACTTGTTTTTGAGTGGAAAAAAACCTTTTTAAATACTCTTTGTAATGATGTATAACAGAAGGTTATATTATGTTTCTTTCATTAAATACACATTTTTAAAGTTGTGGTATTCTTTTTGAATCACCCTGTATATTACAATAAAATGTTACCAGTGTTCGGAACATTGCTGCAATGATTGTGTTCTGTCGACAGCATCACTCTCAATTTGTTGGTTTTTGTGTGAGAAGTGGATGGAACCATATTTTAAAGGGGGCTTTATAATGATTTTTTACTGTAGATGACTTTACCTCTTTACATTTTATAGCCTATGTTTCTTTATTTTAACGACTAAAGTTATTTTTGTCTCTTGTTTGCGATGTTTAAGATTGCCTCCATCCTGAAAACTTGAAGTTTTAACGATTCAGAATGCATACACTGTGAATGTTCTCTAAATTTTAGCTGTTTTACTACGTGTGACGGAGTTTTAATGATACATTTTGATTCTTTTTTTTTTTCATGTAATCATTTTACCTATTCTTTGTGCTTTATATAGGGGAACTCTTATTTTATTTTTAGGTTTTATATGTGTGCATGGGTTTGTTTATATGCATTTTACTTACTAGTTTTACGCACTTTTGCTCTTCGAAAATGTGCCTTAAGTCGGTCATGCGCGCCACCTGGGTACTTCTTGCCGCCCTATACTCGGCACCTGTATCACAGTTTGTCCTAGTAATGTTTGTGTGCGCGCCAATGTAGACGTTGTGCCGTGTGATGCTCGTGCCGCGGTTTTATAGGCGTGGCCCTATCGTGTACTGCCGTGACCTGCCTTGCTGGTGTGCTCGAGGTAACATACGATAACCGTGGAAAAAATTTTCCACCACATGTTTGTACCTTCTCGGTGTTATTCTGGTTGTTTCTCTCCTTTCATCAGGTCGGCTTCATACTTTTTTTCATGACGGATGGATTACCTTGGCATCCAATTTAGATTGTATGTTTATTTTGTGACTGATGTCACGTATCCAGCTACTTTTACGTAAGTTTTTATTACTTTTAGTTCACATTGTCTGCATAGCCATGAAAGATAATGCTGTGCCCTTTACTTTCGTTTGTATCTGATTGGTGTCTCGTTATTGTAGACAAAATTTGATGATTCCCCAAAAAGGTGGAAGGCATCATTGACATTACATAATTTCACAACTGAGACTGTTTTTGTTCTGAAAGACTTTTAAACTGGTTGCTGTAACAGCTTGCTACGATGGGATGGGAAAACTTTTATATCTAATATTTTTCAGGGTCTCTTAAACTGCACATCTCCGTAACTCGTTACTTTTCTAGAGGAGCTTGTGTAAGATGACCTATTCTAGACCGAAATTCGGCCACACAATAAATTTTTATTGCAAATAATGTTAATTAAACAGAATAAATGCAAAATCAGTTTCATTTTCTACAGAAAGCACATTAATATATATTTCATTAGTACGTTTTCAGAACGAGTGCTCTTGGTAAGAGAAGAATCTCTTTGTCAAATAATTTCGCCAACTTCAGTAAAACTAATAGCAAAACATACCGATAGAGGTGAAATAAATACCTAATTCGGGATAAATCATGTTGAAATTGTTAAATCCGGGCCAAATAAGTGTCCCGAATTGCCTTTGAAAAAATTCGAGAGATAGCTACAAAAACCGTGATTGTCACGGAAAAAGGATGGCTACCATGTCAAGCCTGTGTGCACGACCTCTTACAATGAGTCTGCACTAATAAAAAGCTAAACTGGTTGCAACGGAAGTACTGCTGCGCAAAATGAAATCCATAATGTCAGGAAAAGCGTCCGTTACGCGGCAGAACGTGGAATGGCATTTAAGTTTAAAATAAAGGGCACATACCATTTATATATCAGTTAGCAGATACTGCTAGCATTGAGAGGGACGTTCATGGAAAAGACACACTATTTAAAAGATGAACCAAATCCATATTTTTGAAGGTACGGCAATGAAACTTTGTACAGTTTTTACATGAATTTAATACATCCTTGGATTTTCTATATTTACCTTTCTTTATGGAATTTAAAAATGTCTCTTTCCAGGAATATGTACCTTTCTCTCAGAAACTATTAAGAATTTTTTACAAAATTTTCTGTTTAATCTCTTTGCATATATTAAGTTATCTCATGAGCTTTTTTGAATATGTCGAATAGCAGAAGCTTAAAAATTTTTAATTACAGTTGTGTGAATACAGCATAAAATTCGTGCAATATTTCAAGCCCTTCACCTCATATCTTAGCTTACGCTCATAATTTCCTCTTGAGACATTTATTTAATTTATAGAAATAATGGTACATAATTATAGCCTTCATAGATCTTGAGAAGGTACATAAACTTTAAAAACCACAATTCTCAGGAAATGCAAGTTAAAGTTAAACTTAATGTTTTTTTTTTCTTTTTTCAAATGTTATCTCTTCAGAAGGCCCCAGATTTGTACTCAGGATCATCTTTCCCGTCAAGACTACTCTTCTGGTTTTTTCTGCGTTCTTTCCTTTACCAGGTTTTCATCTGACTTTTCAACTGCAGAGAGGCATTTTACATCATATTTTCTCAAGATATGAAAAGATTTACAAATATCACTCCCACAGTAACAAAATTTGTTACTACTAAATTATTTAACGACATACTTCAAGCTGATACCTCATCAGGATACAGTAACATTACAAAATCATTTAGCATAAGTGTACACAGATGTTTCTTCACATGAGTGCTATGATCAGCTTTGTTCCTGAGCGTGGCAGGAGTCTTGCAATGTGCTGAAATACCGCTATTTCCACAGCTGTCTCGGAATTCTTCGGCATTGTTCACAAACGTCACAAGGGTGGCTTTAAAACCCGCTAACACAGCACATCAGCAGTGCAGAAACAAAGATGCCACACCACGAGAACAAAGGTGGCCATAGCAGTCGTGTGAAGAAAATTAAATATCTGTGAACACTTAGGTTAAACGTCTTTGTAATGCCACTATAGCCTGATGAGGTATCACTTTGAAACATGTCGATAAATGTAGTAGTCAACAAATTTTGTGACTCACAGCGGTGTCTGAAAACCTTTTCAGATTTTTGAAACAGTCATTGACGATTAATGGACAATATGGCTTCAAATTATTTTCGCAAGACACCTGGGGTGAGATCTCCACCTTAAAGGCCATTCTGTCTAATACCTTCATCCTCCCTACCTTCCCATCATTAAATACAAGAGTCGAGCACTTGCGTAAATATCTCTAAGTAGCACAAGGCAAAACAAGAATTGCTTCTTCATAAACAAAGCAGCTGGTTTGTCATTGTTTCTAAGAAACGGAACAGTCACAGATTATTTATAAAACGAGAGTATATATCACAGCCTTCTAGATGTATCCCGTACAAATTTGCTTCAATCAACAGAATAGTTGTTAACCGAACTAGTGTTGAAGTGTTGGTTAAAAAAGTGGGCGTTGCAGGAAGGTCGCATCACACATTCCATAATTTTTTCAGGCACTTTGGCTGCGATTTCATCACTGAAACCTTAGGAACTTGCTGTCCATTAGTCCCACTAATAAACAGAAAATTAAAAGATGACGTTTTTGGTCAATTTCATGACAAAGTTGACGGTAGACTGATATAATCTAACTGCATACATTACCAGCATTACTCGAAAATAGCTTTGGCGCGTCGTGATAAATTCCCCAAAAATACCTTCATCGGGTTCTCTCACGCTGAGCATGGTGGTGCAGTAGTGAAGCTCTCCATTCTCAATCGCAAGAGCCGCCACCATAAATTCTCTTAAACTGAAAGTTCAGTTTGCAGTGGTTTATCAGAAGGAATTCAAGTGAATACAAGGCGATTCCTATAACGACATTACATCTGGTTCTTGCGAGGCCCGGAGCAAGTTCCTTGCCACTGATGATTTCACTGCCGACAGACGTAGATATCTAACGAAGCAAAGCTCTTCCTGTAAACTATGCATGTATAACTCTAACGAAACGAAACTCTTTAGTCAGCTTCTAGGTTTGTGGGCGTGCAGTTCCGTTCCAAGTGGTACTGAATGTTCATGCCTCTGAATATTTCTATAGAGGGGACAGGTTTCTCGTATGTCTCCTGCCAGTAATAGCAACAGTACGTTCGCTGCGACAGGAGAGAAGCAAGAATGAGAAGTTTAATGGTTCACTTGGTAGAATGCTGGACGTGAAAGACAGTGACGAGTGTTCTGGTCTTAATACATGGCACAATTTTAACTTATTTTATTCTTAAGAACTGGCAAAGTTGTTTAGGGAAATGAGAGTGATTACTGTACATCCAGTTGTAACCATCTGTTCCTCCTCTAGTTTTTCAAACTTTTGTTCATAGAAAGGAGTAAATACTTACGTTACGCTTTGGTTATGACGATAATTTTGTGGTACTTTCCATTTATTAGAATTGACTTCAGCTTCATGTCGACAAATGAGGAGCATCGGTAGAATTCGTGGTGCATTATTTTTGAGTGGATTTCCTTTGAGATTTATCTTCTGGCTTCCTCCACATTTTTGTGGGATTGCAGTAAACTAAACTCCTCTCTTCACTGGCAGTGGTACATACTTTCTGCATTCGTGTACAGATATAAAATTCATCTCGTTACCTCCCAATTTTCTCCACCTATTTTATCACTTCAGAGATTATTTAGCTTACAATCACTTTCTTATTCTCTTTAAGCTTTTTTTCGGGCTTGCTATACCTAAAGGAAAACTACACACCTCAAAAGTTTTGCATCACCCCGGTTACCAGAACTTCTGAAGTTAGAAATTGATTGTGCATATTGTATCACAGACACAGTCCCTTTAACTGTTCAGAGATGTCACTAAACCTGCCCAAAGATGTAAAGAATCATACATGAGCAGCGCCTATTCTACATCTACATCCATACTCCGCGAGCCACCTAACGGTGTGTGACGGAGGGTACTTTGAGTATCTCTATCGGTTCTCCCTTCTATTCCAGTCTCGTACTGTTCGTGGAAAGAAAGATCGTCGGTATGCCTCTATGTGGCTTCTAATCTCTCTGATTTTATCCTCATGATCTCTTAGCGAGATATACGTAGGAGGGAGCAATATACTGCTTGATTCCTCGGTGAAGGCATGTTCTCGAAACTTCAACGAAAGCCCCTACCGAGCTACTGAGCGTCTCTCCTGCAGAGTCTTCCACTGGAGTTTATCTATCATCTTCGTAACGCTTTCGCGATTTCTAAATGATCCTGTAACTAAGCGCGCTGCTCTCCGTTGGATCTTCTCTATCTCTTCTATCAACCCTATCTGGTACTGATCCCTCACTGGTGAGCAATATTGAAGCAGTATGCGAACAAGTGTAATGTAACCTACTTCCTTTGTTTTCGGATTGCATTTCCTTAGGATTCTTCCAATGAATCTGTCTGGCATCCGCTTTACCGACGATCAACTTCATATGATCATTCCGTTTTAAATCACTCCTAATGCCCACTCCCAGATAATTTATGGAATTAACTGCTTCCAGTTGCTGACCTGCTATATTGTAGCTAAATGATATGGGATCTTTCGATCTATGTATTCGCAGCACATTACACTTGTCTACATCGAGATTCAATTGCCATTCCCTGCACCATGCGTCAATTCGTTTGCAGATCCTCCTGCATTTCAGTACAATTTTCCATTGTTACAACATCTCGATATACCACAGCATCATCCGCAAAAAAGCCTCAGTTAACTTCCGATGTTATCCACAAGGTCATTTATGTTGTGAATAGCAACGGTCCTACGACACTCCGCTGCGGCACACCTGAAATCACTCTTACTTCGGAAGACTTCTCTCCATTGAGAATGACATGCTGCGTTCTGTTACCTAGGAACTCTTCAATCCAATCACACAGTTGGTCTGATAGTCCATATGCTCTTACTTTGTTCATTAAATGGCTGTGGGAACTGTACCAAACGCCTTGCGGAAGTCAAGAAACAGGGCATCTACCTGGGAACCCGTGTCTATGGGCTTCTGTCTCTCGTGGACGAATAGCGCAAGCTGGATTTCACACGATCGTCTATTTCGAAACCCATGCTGACTCCTACAGAGTAGATTTCTAGTCTCCAGAAAAGTCATTATACTCGAACATAATACGTGTTCCAAAATTCTACAACTGATCGACGTTAGAGATATAGGTCTATAGTTCTGCACATCTGTTCGACGTCCCTTCTTGAAAACGGGGATGACCTGTGCCCTTTTCCAATCCTTTGCAACGCTACGCTCATCTAGACGGAGGGGATCAGACAGCCTATCAGTTCCAGTCATTCCACCTGGAAGGAGGTACACGGCTCTTGTTGTCTGTAGTTCAATCATGCCTACATGGTCATTACCGCGATTCGATCGCGTCCGCACTGTTACTTTGTGCCAGGAAGGGCTCAGGGCTCTCAACAAGGGAGGTGTCCAGGCGTTTCTGAGTGAACCAAAGCGATGTTCAGACATGGAGGAGACACAGATAGACAGGAAGTGTCAATGACATGCATCGCTCATGCCGCCCAAGGCCCACTACTGCAATGGATCACCGCTACCTACAGATCGTGGCTCGGAGGAACCATAACAGCAACGCCACCATGTTGAATAATGCTTTTCGTGCCGCCACAGGATGTCGTGTTACGACTCAAACTGTGCGCAGTAGGCTGCATGATGCGTAACTTCACTGCCGACGTCCATGGCGAGGTCCATTTTGCAACCACGACACTATGCAGCGCGGTACATGTGGGCCCAACAACACGCCGAATGGACCGCTCAGGACTGGCATCACGTCCTCTTCACCGATGAGTGTCGCATATGCCTTCAACCAGACAATCGTCGGAGACGTGTTTGAAGGCGACCCGGTCAGGCTGAACGCCTTAGACACACTATTCAGAGAGTGCAGCAAGGTGGAGGTTCCCTGCTGTTTTGGGGTGGCATTATGTGGAGCAGAGTTACGCCTCTGGTGGTCATGGAAGGCGCCGTAACGGCTGTGCTATACGAGAATGCCATCCTCCGACCGATAGTGCCATATCGGCTGTATATAGGCGAGGCATTCATGGATGACAATTCGCGCCCCCATCGTGCACATATTGTGATTGACTTCCTTCAGGATAACGACATCGCTCGACTAAAGTGGCCAGCGTGTTCTCCAGATATGAACCCTATCGAACATGCCTGGGATAGACTGAAAAGGGCTGTTTATCGACGAAGTGAGGGATCTACGTCGAATCGCCGATGAGGATTGGGAAAATCTGGACCAACAGTGCCGTGATGAACTTGCGGATAGTATGCCACGAAGAATGCAGGCATGCATCAATGCGAGAGGCCGTGCTACTGGGCATTATAGGTACCGGTGTGTACAGCAGTCTGGACCACCACCTCTGAAGGTCTCGCTGTATGCTGATACAACATGCAATGTGTGGTTTTCGTGAGCAATAAAAAGGACGGAAATGATGTTTATGTTGTTCTCTGTTCCAATTTTCTGTACAGGTTCCGGAACTCCTGGAACTCAGGTGCTGCAAACCTTTTTTTATGTGTGTGTGTGTGTGTGTGTGTGTGTGTGTGTGTGTGTGTGTGTGTGTGTGTGTGTGTGTGTGCGCGCGCTTCATGATGAATTCGTACAACCTGTTGTGTTGTTGTATTAATAGCAGACTAAGACGACTGGATGAACACGGAAAACAGTAAACAAAAGAGTAAAATTGATGAACTGAATTAAATTTTGAAAACTTCTTCCGATGGATCTGAAAAGAAAAATTTACAATTAGTTATTACTACCAGTTTTTAATTATGGCATTGAGTTACGGACTTAATGCGAAAATCGTTAAAATACGAAGAGTTGACCACTGGGGAACGAAGAGACGCATGTTAGGTTTATCAAGCTGCAACATGGTTGAGGATTAAAACGGTGATCTCGGATCTCTGATCACAAAACTTTTGGTTCTTAGACAATCGATATCGTTCAACAATGCCAAGTTTCAGGCCTGTTTCAATTTCATCGTATGGCAAGGGCCCCCGTCGAGCAGGCCGTTCGCCAGGTGCCGCTCTTTCAATTTGACGCCACTTCGGCGACCTGCAGTCGATGAGGGTGATAGGATGCTGATGACGGCACAACACCCATTCCCTGGCCGGAGAAAATTCCCCGACAAAGCCGGGAATCGAAACCGGGCCCAGAGGATTGACAGTCTGTCACGCTGACCATTCACCGGACTTCAGGCCTGTAGCAAAACGTGAAAAAATGAAATACAACTGGTAAACCGTTTACATCTTACAACAATAAAATATGGCGTAATGAAAAGCATTACTTCCACAGATGTGGGAACATGTGCTTCACATGTGGGGAGGCACAGCTGTTCTACAGAATGTCCTAATATAATGAAGCCACAGTGACATCGTCACAAAACACAGTCAAAATCAGCTTAATGTCATCACGCGCTTTTCAAATATGGTGTAAGGTATGCCATAGTGCCGGCGGAGTTACTGTTAATAGCGCTACTTCTTTATTAGAAGCAACACTCTATCTGAAATAATACTGCCATCAGGAATATTGTACTTGCTTTTTTAGATCCACTGGTTAAGTGTTCAGAGAACGGTAAAGTGTACTAGAATCTGATTATCCGAATATCCAACCAGTACTGCACCAGTTTTCACCATTTTTTGAATGAAGCGAGCAGCTGTGAATCCACAAATCTATATTCCATTAATTAATACTTGCTTCCTTGCATTCAAATTTTATCCATGCATGATATAATACAAACATATACTTCCAGCACGTAAATTAACCCGTATGTGCTCATAACTTCATGGCAAAAACTTCACAGACCGAAGTCGCACAGCCTGCCACTGTAGCATCGTAAACCACATTCTGAACAAAGTGTTTTGGAGAGATCATTAGTGCAGTGTTTCACTGAAACTACATATTTTCGTAATATATGCGTATAAATATGACGAACATCAACTACGGCGTCTTAGTTTCTAAGAGCTTCTGTTTCTAGTTTCTGACGCTAATCGCTGGTGAGAGGAGGAAAGTGATGTCACAAAGTTAAAACGTTTTTAACTTTTGTGGCATGGTGTTTTTCCCTCATCTCGCATATTCGTAAAACTTGTCTGGTAATTCCAATAGCTGAGGACAGAGTTCGTTCCGAGACAGATACAGCTCATTTACATGCTTGTTGTTGTTGTTGTTGTTGTTGTCTTCAGTCCTGAGGCTGGTTTGATGCAGCTCTCCATGCTACTCTATCCTGTGCAAGCTTTATCTCCAAGTACCTACTGCAACCTACATCCCTTTGAATCTGCTTAGCGTATTCATCCCTCGGTCTCCCTTTACGATTTTTACCCTCCACGCTGCCTTCCAGTACTAAATTGGTTATCCCTTGCTGCCTCATATGTCCAATCAACCGAGCCCTTCTTCTAGTCAAGTTGTGCCACAAATTTCTCTTCTCTCCAATTCTATTCAGTACCTCCTCATTCGTTACATGATCTACCCATCTAATCTTAAACATTCTTCTGTAGAACCACATTTCGAAAGCTTCTATTCTCTTCTTGTCTAAACTATTTATAGTCCATGTTTCACTTCCATACGGGGCTATGCTCCATACAAGTACTTCCAGAAAAAAAAAAACCTTCCTGACACTTAAATCTACACTCGATGTTAACAAATTTCTCTTCTTCAGAAACGCTTTCCTTTCCATTGACAGTCTACATTTTATATCCTCTCTACTTCGACCATCATCAGTTATTTTGCCCCCCAAATAGCAAAACTCATTTACTAATTTAAGCGTCTCATTTCCTAATCTAATTCCCGCAGCATCACCCGGTTTAATTCGACTTCATTCCATTATCCTCGTTTTGCTTTTGTTGATGTTCATCTTATATCCTCCTTTCAAGACACTGTCCATTCCGTTCAGCTGCTCTTCTAGGTCCTTTGCTGTCTCTGACAGAATTGCAATGTCATCGGCGAACCTCGAAGTTTTTATTTCTTCTCCATGGATTTTACTTCCTACTCAGAATTTTTCTTTTGTTTCCTTCATTGCTTGCTCAATATAAAGATTGAATAACATCGGGGATAGACTACAACCCTGTCTCACTCCCTTCCCAACCACTGCTTCACTTTCATGCCCCTCGACCCTTATAACTGCCATCCGGTTTATGTACAAATTGAAAATAGCCTTTCGCTCCCTGTATTTCGCCCCTGCCACCTTCAGAATTTGAAAGAGAGTATTCTACTCAACATTGTCAAAAGCTTTCTCTAAGTCTACAAATGCTAGAAACGTAGGTTTGCCTTTCCTTAATCTTTCTTCTAAGATAAGTCGTAGGGTCAGTATTGCCTCACGTGTTCCAACATTTCTACGGAATTCAAAATGATCTTCCCCGAGGTCGGCTTCTACCAGATTTTCCATTCGTCTGTAAAGAATTCGTGTTAGTATTTTGCAGCCGTGACATATTTAACTGATTGTTCGGTAATTTTCGCATCTGTCAACTCCTGCTTTCTTTGGGACTGGAATTATTATATTCTTCTTGAAGTCTGAGGGAATATTACCAGTCTCATGCGTCTTGCTCACCATATGGTACAGTTTTGTCATGGCTGGCTCTCGCCAATGCTATCAGCAGCTCTAAAGGAATGTTGTCTAATCCCGGGTCCTTGTTTCGATTTAGGTCTTTCAGTGATCTGTCAAAGTCTTCACGCCGTGTCATATCTCCCATTTCATCTTCAGATACGTCCTCTTCCACTTCCGTAATACTGCCCTCAAGTACACCACCCTTATATAAACCCTCTATATACTCCTTCCACCTTTCTGCTTTCCCTTCTTTGCTTAGAACTGGTTCTCCATCTGAACTCTTGATATTCGTACAGGTGGTTCTGTATTCTCCAAAGGTCTCTTTAATTTTCCTGTAGGCAGTATCTATCTTATCCCCTAGTGATACATGCCTCTACATCCCCACACTTGTCCCCTAGCCATTCCTGCTTAACCGTTTTGCAGTTCCTGTCGATCTCATTTTTAGACATTTGTATTTCCTTTCTCCTGGTTCATTTACTGCATTTTTATGTTTTTTCCTATCATAAATTAAATTCAGTATGTTCTGTTTCCCAAGGATTTCTACTAGCCTTCGTCTTTTTACCTACTTGGTCCTCTCCTGCCTTCACTATTTCATCTCTCAAAGCTATCCATTCTTCTGTTACTGTATTTCTTTCCCTCGTTCCCTAATGCTCTCTCTGAAACTCTCTACAACCTCTGGTTCGTTCAGTTTATCCAGGTCTAATCTCCTTAAATTCCCACCTTTGTCAGATTCTTCAGTTTTAGTCTACAGCTCGTGTCCAGCAGATTGTGGTCAGACACATCTTCCCCTGGAAATGTCTTAAAATTTAATACCTGATTCCCAAATCTGTTCTACCATTATGTTATCAATCTGAAACATTCCAATGTCTCCAAGCCTCTTCCACGCATATAACCTTTCACGATTCTTAAAGCAAGTGTTAGCTATGATAAAGTTATACTCTGTGCAAAATTCTACCAGGTGGCTTCCTCTTTCATTCCTTACCCCGATTCCTTCTTCACCCACTACTTTTCCTTCTCTTCCTTTTCCTACTAATTCCAGTCACGCATGACTACTAAATTTTCGTCTCCCTGCACTATCTCAATAATTTCTTTTATCGCATCATAGATTTCTTCAATCTCTTCATCTGCGGAGCTAGTTGGTATATGAACTTTTACTACTGTGGTAGGTGTGGGATTCGTGTCTATCTTGGCTACAATAATGCGTTCAGTATGCTGTTCGTAGTAGCTTACACGTGTTCCTCATTATTAAACCTACTCCTGCGTTACCACTAATTGATTTTGTATTTATAACCCTGTTTCACCTGACTAGAGGTCTTGTTCCTCCTGCCACCGAACTTCACTAATTCCCACTATATCTAATTTTAACCCATACATTTCCCTTTTTAAGTTTTCTAACCTACCTGCACGATTAAGGGATCTGACATTCCACGCTCCGATCCGTAGAACGCCAGTTTTCTTTCTCCTGATAACGACATCTGAAACGTCCCCTTAGAAAAATTTATCAATTACTGTGCTGATAAATCTCTGACGCTCTTTGATTTTCAAACAGCTGAGCAAAACTGAACGTACTCAGACATTTCGCTCTTTACCTATTCTGATCAACACAAAACACACACAATATTTTTAGCCCAACGCAATCTGGCTTTCAATAATCCCTACAAAAAAATGGCCCTGATTAACATTAACCTATGCCTTTCACAAATCACTTACCTCACAAAAATCTTCGTTACTCGAACTACTGCAATACAGCGAGCGCCCCTACTGTCAACTAAATAAAAGATTCAAACTACTGAAGGCACTAACTACTGATAGGCACAGTTAGCAAATGAAAGATTTTGATAGAGAACAAACAATGTATTTACCTTAATAGTGTTCAAAAGTCATTATATATATATATATATATATATATATATATATATATATATATATAAAAAAAAAATCAGTCCATGACATCCAGTCTTACAAATTTACTGTCTCTGACGGACACACGTCCAGATCATCCGCTCTCAAAACTCCGCCATCTCTACCCCCATATCCACCATTGCCGGCGCGGCTCACCTCCAACTGCGCAACGCTACGCGCTGTTAACAGCCAACTGCCCAACACTACAATATCCAACAACAATGCAAACCAGCCACAGACTGCACGCAGCACAGCCAGTGATTTTCATACAGAGCGCTACGTGGCGTTACCAATAAAAAAACCTATACAGCCTACTCACATAGCCCCCATGCTCCCCACAAAAAATTTTACAAATTGTTTTGGGCACTGGCCAATACAGATTTGAAAAAAAAATTTCATAACTACAACAACAAAGAAATCAAATGCACACACTTATTTATACAACGTTGGTCAAAAACTAAAATTTTCTCACAGTCCATTCATAACAGTAAAATTGCAGTGTTTTTTTTTCTCAAGGTCTGAGTAGTAAAGGAAGCACACGGAAGTAGTTGATTTCCATGCAGTCTTGAAGAAGTAGTGTTGTCCTACCTACGGAAAGACAGTGCTGACTCTTGACATGCAGACAGGTAATGGGCCAGAACAGAGCAAAGCCACAGCAGTCAGTCGAAGTTCAAGAATATTGGTCGGTAGGTCATCACAGAGCAGACCACTGTAGTCCTGTTAGGGCTCTGAGCACTATGGGACTCCACTTCTGAGGTCATTAGTCCCCTAGAACTTAGAACTAGTTAAACCTAACTAACCTAAGGACATCACATACATCCATGCCCGAGGCAGGATTCGAACCTGTAGTCCTGTTAGAGATTACGGTATTGGTGGGCCACCAGAGGTGCAGACCAACTGCGATCGTTGTAGAAATAATGGTATTGGTGGGTCATTAAAGGTGCAGACCCACAGCAGTCCTTGTAGAGACGGCCAGCAGCCATCTGTTGCGACTGTGCAGGTGCACGATCACCATCGAAGATTCTTGTGTACAATATAGCAAGTCCATAAACCACCACTTATGCACTCACAAAGTTTTGGAATTGTCCTTAGAACCAGCAATGATGTTAACCAGTCCCTTGCTGAATTATTAACACACATGCAAACACTAACAGTCCCAGCTTTTCACATATTGTGCATATACTATGACCAATAGAAACGTGTGCAGTGAAATGAATGCTTAGAAGTTACTTAATTTGATGAACTGGTGTCAATTACAATTTTATAACATGAGAATACAATAACCAAGGTAAAAAAGAAATCATTAAAGAACATAATAATATAGATAACATTTGTAGTAATACGGGCTTTAAAAAAGAATCTAAATAACATATACGTCAGTGTTACAGGAATTATGACATAAGTACATACATAAAAGATCAGAATAACTTTTGAAAATGTCTAAACATCTTTACAAAGTAAATAACATATTATTAGAAAAATTCTACAACATAACCCATATCAGCTAAATACATAAAGACAAAGAACACAAATACACATGGGTACACTAACAAATAGAGGAATGACACGAAAGGATAGGGTTCGTTTTCAGTGGAGCATTTGGTACTGCAGTCCAACCCAAAACTTCATTCCATAGATCTTTCCTCTTATTTCAACATTTGTTTCCACCAAAAAAATCCTATCTAAGCATGCTTTCTGTATTTATATGTTCACATATTTCTTACCTCATTATTTATTTCCCATTATCTTACCTCATCATTTATTTCCAAGAAAATCCTACCTAAACCTGTTGTCCCTAAACCCTACATTTTTGTTCATATCCTCTTTCAAAATACTTTTTTGGCCAAACCATTTTCTTATAGCTTCTCAATGCATTTCTTCTAATTCATCTCAACTCATTCTCTTATATAGCCTACCCTATCTTACGCTAACTTACATCTACTGAGCTCAGATGCATTAACTAAGGGACGAGGTAATGCAGCAGCACAAAACAATTAACACGAAAGCAATGACAAAAAATGCAAATTAGCAAAGCTAGCAGCAATAAATATAAATTAGGAAAGCAAATGCAACATTAGAACTAATGAGCCAATATGCAGCAACAAGAAAAATAAATTAGTAAGACTGGCTTAATACAATGTAAAATTCAGAAGAACTATGCCTGGCAAACAGCAGGAGCAAATGCAATAATTTATATCTAAACATGACAAAGCTCAAGCAGAAAAATATTACAATAAAAATGGCCATGTTTAATACCTATGTCACATCTTAACACTAGAGTGATGCATCACGATAACTTAATCTAGCAGACAAGTTACCAAACGATAAAAAAAATTATTTATGCAATTCCTGTGAAGGGAAATGTCTATTTGTGTTCCCTTTTTTTTAAGAAAGTAGATCATAAAATTAGTTACTGGATCTGTAGGCATAAAATATCAATATTAGTACATCTATTAAATTTTATTTTAACCAATGCTGCAGTGCAGCTAGAAACTAGATATTAAACAAAATGAGCAATCTCTCAACTAGAAAGAAAATAGCTCTAAATGTTCATCATTTCATTAGGTATTTTAGTGAATATCATAAATTAAGAGCTCCACAGCGCAATCATATGTTTTCAAGTTTGAGCATGTCGTATTTGCGAGGATAATGGCCTCTTTTTTCCTCCTCATAATGGCTTTCTTTTTTCAGACGACTATCTCTCAGCTGGGCGCCCAAAACGCATTACGTCAAGGTCACTTACCTTCCTTACCGAAATATTTATGACAGCAGTTTCTGCTACAGTGACAGTCTCATATAAAAATTTCACAGGTCGAGAATTTGCGTTACAAATGTGTAGAAGCAAAATCCTGTAAATATAAGTGTCCAAAAAATTTTCGCTGGCGTTGTGATACATTCACGCATTTACACACATTTCATAACTCTTATAAAGTACGATTCTTGGTTGCCAACATCCTTTTTCATAAACCAGAGTCCCTAACCACGACTCACTATTCCTTACTTTATTACACATATACATGTTCGTTGACATTTGTTAAATATTTCATCATAATAAATTTCTCATAGCATCAGCTTATTGATCATAAACATACCTCAACAGCATAATACACAGTCATCGTAATAATATCATAACACCTCAGTCAAATCTCAAAAACGTCGTAGCTTCCTGCAATCATTTCAAAACCTAAAAAATTCACTGCTCATTTAAATAGTGTCATCTACCTCAAACGTACTTTAAAAATCATGATCCCATACCAAATACATCATTCAAAGCTCTCATAGTATCACAATGGTTCCGAAAAATCTGAACAGTTCACACAGTACAGAAAAAATAAAATTTCATAAGTGTGAAGTTATCCAACGGTGTAATTACGTAAACATGTCACTGACGTAGTAAAATAAATGTTTGTCTCTCTCAGTTAAGTGATCAGATAGCTGTGTAATTTATGTGTTACAGAAATATGGTACTGATGTGTAAAGCTGTATAAGCAAACACCATATTAGCTAGGGCTCCTTGTGCTTGCCAGACACATGATGCACAAAGTAAGCGTGTAACCCCCTGAAGATTAATGTATTTATACCCGCAGGTGTTACAGATTACAGCAATGGAATTAAATGTCACGGAAAACTTTCTTTGTAATTCAAAAATCTTTAAAAATAAAGGTTTTAAGTACAAAATTAATCACTCAAATGCATGTCCTGTAGCACTAAATGTGCGTCTTGCTGTAAGATAATTCTGTGGAAGTGTCGTAGTTATCGTCCTCAGTAAGCAAAGTTCTGCTGAAATCAATGTACTCACCTCATCATAAACAAAAGTGAAATGCTTTGCATATAGATATCGTGGCTACTACGCTTATTGCCGTGATGAAGAAAGTACTATACTGGAACATATTGTTGTGCTACGGAAAAGGCTGTCTCATTGTAGCTATACCACAAAAGTTACTACTAAAACATGTTTTACTTTCCAGAATAATACAGAAAAACTGTGCAGATATAAAACAGATACATCACAAAAGCGACAATGTAAATTGTGCCACACATTAGTACCGTCGTGATATAATCGTGTAGCTGTCAAAGAAACCAAATACTAAGTCATCTCACAGAAAGTACTTCAAATAAAGAATGTCTTTTCAAGTAAACCAAAATGTTGCATTAAAATCTCATTAGCAGTATATGTTCTAAGTATATAAGCCTTATAGTCGTTACGTAATCGTGCAACTAACAAGCAAGAAAGTACACACACAGTAACACTGTGTCCTCTGTTCACTATCTCAATGCAGTGGTAATTACTCTCTAAATATGTTCCTTAGTTTCTACATTGGATAGTTAGCTTCAAAACATTGTTGCATGATAAGTTTCTAAGTGTGACAACACCTACTAGTAGCGTGAAGTGAAAAAATTTGTGGCAAAGACTAAGTTAAAAAGCAGATTATCTCTCAATAAACGGTTTTACATGTGAAATGTGGTGCAATCCTTTACTCTTCCTAGTACGCAGAGTTTCAACTTCAACACAATTATCATGTGGTATACGTCGGATCCTGTAAGGTCCATTGTAAATTGGAAAGAATTTGTGAGTCGAGTGTTTCTTCTTATGTGACAATGAATGAGCTTTAATGAGAACTTTCTGACCAATATATAATTTCTTTGCATTTGCTTTACCGTGTAGTTTTCTCCTTTTGTCTGCTGCAGATTTTATATTTTTAATAGCCAAATCAATTATGCCTTTGTGTCGAAGTTTAGATGTATTCGGGAAAGGTACAAGCTCTCTGATTCTGTTCAGTGGTTCTTCATTCTTCAGTACAAGAATAGGTGGTAAAGCAGTTGAGTCATGAGGCATTTCATTCAGCACGTTTTGAAATAAGTGTAAATATCTGTCCCAATGCTGATGCTTTCTGTGACAATAAAGT